>NC_135232.1:227830883-228503383 GCF_051348905.1 Ranitomeya variabilis
CATATAGTACTGCAGGTCCACCCGCTCAGGTCAGTGTCTTTAGCGCGCACCCACGTACGGACGCACTGAAGGTCTCCACACCTCCAGCCACAGACACTGAATGAGACATTTGGCCTCCATTTTATTAGCCAAACCACGCCCCTGGGGATTGGGATATGTGAGCGGTCATTCCCACCCATCTCTTATGACTGCTCATAAAACACGGCCCTGGAACGGCCCAAATAACTCTCTCAGCACTATACATGCTAATAGCCGTAATGACTCATCCGGCGGCCATCTTACAGGGGACAGAACACTACAGATGTCTTTCTAATAATCTTTTAAAACCTAGTTTCATAGTCAACCTAAGCACGTGAAATTGAATACAATAATAAAATAAACCAAACATATTCAAACCACTGCAGTTTTTCACCCCAGTCATGTTTTATGAGGACACTTGTTATGATCTGGTGGCCTAAGAGCAGCATGAGACGTACTCTGGAGAAGGTGGTACCTGTACTGACCGCAGACCCTGAACTTAACACCGCAACTAGAAGTAGCCATGGAATGTACCTTTCACTCCCTAGACATCTCGACAAAGCCGGAGGACTAATTACCCCTAGAGATAGAAAAGGGAAAACTATCTTGCCTCAGAGAAAATCCCCAAAGGATAGACAGCCCCCCCACAAATATTGACTGTGAGAGGAGAGGGAAAAAACATACACAGACTGAAATCAGAATTTAGCAAAGGAGGCCACTTCTAGCTAAATAGAAAGGATAGGACAGAGTACTATGCGGTCAGTATTAAAACACTAGAAAATATCCACCACAGAAAATACAAAATCTCCACATCTAACTAAAGATATGGAGGGTATATCTGCATCTCCAGAGATACCAGCTTGGCTAAACAAATCCTTATACAGACCAAGCTGGACAAGACAAAAACATGGAAAAGAGCTGAACAATAAGGCCCACAGCATGTGGACAGCAAAAATCAAGGCCAGAACTTATCTTTGTTGAAATGAACAGCAAAGCAGGAGAGACCAGGCAGTGATGTGAATCCTCCAGAAACAATGGACAACTGGCACTGACTAAAGGGTCAAGCAAGACTAAATAGCCCAGTCAGAATTTGCAAAAAAGTGGACACACCTGATGAATGCTGCGATCCAGAGACAGCAGCGCTACCACTTATAACCACCAGAGGGAGCCCAAGAGCAGAATTCACAACAGACACTGCGTTCAGTGACGTCACACTTTTTCTGGTTCTAACTTGGAAACATATCTTGCTAGAAATAGGCCCGATGCCATCCCATCAGAAGTGAGCGCATGTGCGGGTAGAGCATGCAGTTAATAATTATAATAATAATTTTTTATTTATATAGCGCCAACATATTCCGCAGCACTTTACAATTAAAGGGACTCTGTCACCTGAATTTGGAGGGAACAATTTTCAGTCATATGGGCGGGGTTTTTGGGTGTTTGATTCACCCTTTCCTTACCCGCTGGCTGCATGCTGGCTGCAATATTGGATTGAAGTTCATTCTCTGCCCTCCGTAGTACATGCCTGCACAAGGCAATCTTGCCTTACGCAGGCGTGTACTATGGAGGACAGAGAATGAACTTCAATCCAATATTGCAGCCAGCGGGTAAGGAAAGGGTGAATCAAACACCTGAAAACCGCGCCCATATGACTGAAAATTGTTCCCTACAAATTCAGGTGACAGAGTCCCTTTAAGCGGGGACATGTACAGACAATAAATTCAGTACAAGTTAAATGGCCACTGTCACCCCCCTCCAGCCGTTCTAAACTAAAAGAGCCACCTTGTGCAGCAGTAATGCTGCAGTCTAACAAGGTGGCTCTTTTAGTTTTTGATTCAGTTATTCCCTCAATAAAGCGTTTTAAAATTTGTACAAAATAACCTGTCCTTAGACCTGGAGGCGGTCCGAAGCTTCCTCGGTGAATCTCCCAACGGCCGTCACTCTTCTCTTCTGCGGATGTGGTCGCCGCCCCCTGAGCGCTGTTTCTTCTTAAATCCGGTGCCTGCGCTGTGCGTGCCTGCCTGGGGCAGGCGCAGTCTTCATTGTCCTTCATAGCTCAGATCCAGGGTGCCTGACTGTGCCTGTGCGGGCAGTGTGGCCACCCTGTTGCTGAATCCCCGCCCCGCACTGTGTTATTCATTATGCACAGTGCGGGGCTGGGGTTCCTGGGCATGCGCACTGCGCTGTTCAGACGCTCCCCCGGTCCCCCGCCTTCCAGCGTTGCCGTAATATACAGGTTTCCTTGCCAGCGTTTGGAATGAAGCAGCCGCAAATAACAACGCTGGAAGGCGGGGGAGCTGGGGGAGCGTCTGAGCTGGGGGAGCCTGCCGGGAATAGCTACGCAGACATCGCAGGAACAGTGCCAGCGCAGGAGGGGGGTATACATTGTTTTTATGTTATACTAGCTGTACTACCCGAATTCGCACGGGTTAATAACTGCTGTTAGCAAAATAGAATGTGTTAACAAAAATTTATTCTGCACACAAAAACCACAAAACAAATAGAAATGTAATTATTAAAAGGCAAAAACTAAGCTAATAGAAGCATTTCACAACATATATTTCAACACCAGAGATATTCCACACAGATTTAAAGGGGTTGTCCACTACTTTCAATTTACCCCCCAATGTATTCCCCCGGGGCCCCCTAATGAATTGTGTAATTACCTCCCGTTGTCGTATTCGCCTGTGAGCGGCGCTATGCTGGCGGCTGAGTCCGGGTCACGTGACCCCCAGGCTGCAGCCGCCGCATATTTCCAGACTCTGGAAATTGACGTGACGTCATGAGCAGGCGTGACCCAGCCTCACAGTCACTCATCAAGAGTGACTGGGCTGTGGGCGGCGCTGGGGGCTGCCTGCGGGGCTGTGCTGGGGGCGGGCGGGGCTAGGTAGTAGGCAGGGATGTGAATGCTGTGTTCTGGGATAGGCGGGCGCGGAGGAGTCTGCGGGATATGCCGTGGTGCCGCGCCGGGATTTGCCGTGGTGCCGCACCGGTATTTGCCGTAGTGCTGGCGCCGGGATGTGCCGTGGTGCCTGCGCCAGGATGTGTCGGCGCCGAGATGTGCCGTGGTGCCGGTATCTTTCGGTGCCTGCGCCGGGATGTGTCGGCGCCGCGATGTGCCGTGGGGCTGCGCCGGGCGGTGCGGTGGGTCAGCTGGCCATGCTGGGGTCTGCGGCGGGCGGGCGTCATTGCTGTGTGTCTCTGTGTGCAGGCATCGTCCGATGGGACTACAAGTCCCATTGGACGATGCCTGCTACAGTGACAGTGAGTGACACATTAGCCAATGATGGGACAGTAGTAGTCCCATCATCCGGCTAATGTGTTGAATGTATTAAAAAAAACCACATACACATATACAATACATACAACAGACATACAACATACACCATGTGACATGCAACATGTAACACGCAACATGTGGCGACATGCGACATGTAACATGCCACGACATGCAACATGCGACATGTGACGGCATGTGACATGTGACAACATGTGACATGTGACATGCGACGACATGCGACAACATGCAACATGTGACAACATGCGACGTGATATGCGACAACATGCGACATGCAACGACATGCGACGGCATGCGACATGTGACAACATGCGACATGTGACATGCAACATTCGACGACATGCAAAATGCGACATGCAAAGACATGCGACGGCATGTGACATGTGACAACATGTGACATGCAACATGTGACGACATGCAACATGTGCATGTAACATGTGACATGCAACATGCGACGGCATGGGACATGCGACATACGACATGCAACATGCCACATAGAGTACATACATACAGTACATACATACAACATACATACAGACATACAGTACATAAAACATAGAGTACATACTCACCATCACTTGACACTTTGTTTCCCGAAGCCAGTGTCACCTGTAAAAAATATTAAAATAATAAACAAACACTATACTCCCTGATCCACAGAAATCCAATTAAAACGAGTGTCCCTCGTCGATCTCCCGTGGAGAGCAGGAGCATCAGCTGAAGTGACCGCTCTCCAGGGGCTCCAGGAATACAATGATGCAAGGTATCCTTCCACAATGTATTCCCCACAATGTATTCCTACGCCCCTGTGAGAAAATAGTCCCTAGTCTCACTTTTGGCATTGCTGTGTGAGAAAGTTCCCACGCAGCTTTTTGCCATAAAGTGAGACCAGTGAACTATAGTAACCTCTCAGTGATGCACTGCAGGAGCCATTGTCTCCGGTCAGTGTGTCACTGAAGGTCCTATAGAGCAGTGACATCACCCGATGTCACTGTTCTATAGGGGAGATCGTCGTGGGACACTCGTTATTAATTGGACTACGGCGGACAGGTAGTATATGGTTTATTATTTTACGTTTTTTGCAGGCGCTGAAGTATGGTAAGTATGGTTAAATGAAGAATATTAAAATACTTTTTTTCTAATGTGTGTGTTTTATTAACCCTTTATTACTATTGGATTAATAACGGATAGGCTTCTTATTGACGCCTCTCCGATATTAACCCGGCTTAATGTCACCTCACAATAGCAAGGTGACATTAACCCCTTATTAGCCCATATCCCACCGCTACACGGGAGTGGGAAGAGAGGGGCTAAGTGCCGGAATTGGCGCATCTTATAGATGCGCCATTTCTGTGGCGGCTGCGGACTGGTATTTGTAGCCGGGGGGGGGGGGCAATATCCATGGCCCCTCTCTAGGCTATGAATATCAGCCCGCAGCTGTCTGCGTAGCCTTTCTGGCCATGAAATATAGGGGGACCCCCATGTCATTTTTTTGGGGGGGTCCCCCTATTGTAATAGCCAGTAAAGGCTACGCAGACAGCTGCAGGCTGATATTCATAGCAGGCTACAAATATTGGCCCCCGGCCGTCGGCTTTCCCCCTCTGGTGCAGAAAATTTCAAATTTCGCGGGAGCCCCCGCCATTTTTTTTTTCATTTTTTTTTGTAACAGAAACATATTGCTCATTAACCCCTTTCTGCCAGCTGACGGAATAGTACGTCAGCTGGCAGTATCCTCCGCTTTGAGGTGGGCTTCAGCGGTGAGCCCACTTCAAAGCCGCAACATGTCAGCTGTTTTCAATACAACGAAAAAAAATGTAGATGATCGCTAAACGGCATAGCGAGAAAAAAAAATCAAAAGCCAAAATTTGATTTTTTGGTCGCCGCGACATTGCATTAAAATGCAATAATGGGCGATCAAAAGAACGTATCTGCACAAAAGTGGTATCATTAAAAACGTCAGCTCGGCGCGCAAAAAATTAGTCCTCACCCGACCCAATATCTCAGAAAATATAGATGCTACGGGTATCGGAAAATGGCGCAATTATTTTATTTCTTTTTAGCAAAGTTTTGAAAATTTTTTTACCACTTAGATAAAAAAATAACCTAGACGTGTTTGGTGTCTATGAACTCGTAATGACCTGGAGAATCATAATGGCAGGTCAGTTTTATGCTGTGTGCACACATTGCAGATTTGGGTGCAGAATTTTCTGCACAAAATCTGCATCTCCTTGCAGAAAACGCAGCTGCGTTTTTGATGCATTTTTTTCACGTTTTTTTCATGGTTTTTGCGCGGTTCTGATGCGTTTTTTTTGTGTGGTTTTGATGCAGTTCTTGGTGCGATTTTTGGTGTGGTTTTTGCGCGGTTTTGATTCAGTTTTTGCTGCAGTATTTGGTGCGTTTTTTTGCGTGGTTTTGATTCAGGTTTTTGATGCTTTTTTGATGCAGTTTTTGGTGAAGTTTTGATGCAGTTTTTGGTGCAGTTTTGATGCAGTATTTGGTGCGGTTTTGATGCAGTTTTTGGTGCGGTTATGATGCAGTTTTTGGTGCGGTTTTGATGCAGTTTTTGGTGCGGTTTTGATGCTGTATTTGGTGCTGTTTTGATGCAGTTTTTGATGCAGTTCTTGGTGCGGTTTTGATGCATTTTTGGTGCGTTTTTGATGCAATATTTGGAGCAGTTTTGATGCAGTTTTTGGTGCGGTTTTGATGCAGTTCTTGGTGCAGTTTTTGGTGCGTTTTTTGCGCGGTTTTGATTCAGTTTTTGCTGCAGTATTTGGTGCGTTTTTTTGCGTGGTTTTGATTTAGGTTTTTAATGCTTTTTTATGCAGTTTTTGGTGAAGTTTTGATGCAGTTTTTGGTGCAGTTTTGATGCAGTATTTGGTGCGGTTTTGATGCAGTTTTTGGTGCGGTTATGATGCAGTATTTGGTGCAGTTTTGATGCAGTTTTTGGTGCATTTATGATGCAGTTTTTGGTGCGGTTTTGATGCAGTTTTTGGTGCGGTTTTGATGCTATTGTTGGTGCAGTTTTGATGCAGGTTTTGGTGCGGTTTTGATGCAGTTTTTGGTGCGGTTTTGATGCTGTTGTTGGTGTGGTTTTGATGCAGTTTTTGGTGCAGTTTTGATGCGTTTTTGATGCAGTTTTTGGTGCAGTTTTTGCCCGCTTTTGATGCATTTTTTAATTTTTTGGTGCGGTTTTTGCGTGTTTTTTGTGCGTTTTTGTATGCGTTTTTGAAAGCTAAATAAAGATGTATTACTGAACAAAAAAAAGATTTGTGATGTCATTATTGTCCAACCTCCTCTTTTACATTTGTCCAACCCACACTCAATTACACACAGATAGATAGACATATAGATGATAGATGAAATGGATAGACAGATCTACATATAGATAGATCTATAGATGCATACATCTATCTATTCCTATATCTATCTATAGATATATCTGGATAGATATATCTATTGATAGATGTATGGATAGTGTAGGGTGTGTGTCCACTGTCCGGATTACATCCGAATTAGCTGCAGATTGGATGCTGCGTACTTGTAGTCCCATCGGATGATGCCTGCACACACCCCCCAAAAGACCCCCCGCACACACCTGAACAGTCCCGCACACACCCGAACAGTCCCGCACAGCGCCGCACACATCCAAACAGTCCCGCACACATCCAAACAGCCCGCAGACCCCGCACACACCTGAACAGACCCGCACAGCGCCGCACACATCCGAACAGCCCGCAGACCCCGTCCGCACACACATACACGCACACCATCACCGCCCACACACTTCCCTCCTCCCGAACTGCAGCGTTTCTCGGACCCACATCCGCATCTAAACTGCAGATCTTTTTTACATCTGCGGTTTTGCTGCGGATGTGCCCGACTCAATGAAAGTCTATGGGTGCAGAAACGCTGCAGTTCGGCACAAAAGAACTGACATGCTGCAGAAAAAAAAGCTGCGTTGCGGTGCAGCTTTTTCCGCAGCATGTGCACAACAAGTCTGCGGCTCCCATAGACTTACATTGGTTGAGCACTACAATGCGGATTTGATGCAATTCTGTGCAGCAAAAAACCCTGCGGATCTGCAATCAAATCCGCAAGGTGTGCACACAGCCTTAGCATTTAGTGAACCTACCAAAAAAGCGAAGCAAAAAGCAAGTGTGGGATTGCACTTTTTTTGCAATTTCATCGCACTTTGACTTTTTTTCACATTTTCTGTTACACGACATGGTAAAACCAATGGTGTCGTTCAAAAGTAGAACTTGTCCCGCAAAAGATAAGCCCTCACATGGCCATATTGACGGAAAAATTATGGCTCTGGAAAGAAGGGGAGCGATAAACGAAAAAAGCTCCAGGGGTGAAAGGATTTAGAAACATGGATATGGACATATCTATGGAAATAGACATAGATATATCTGTATCTATCTATCTATCTATCTATCTATCTATCTATCTATCTATCTATCTATCTATCTATCTGTAATGGAGTGTGGGTTGGACAAATGTAAAAGAGGAGGTTGGACAGAAATGACATCACAAATCTTTTTGAAGATAGAGGAGGGAGGGGTTGGGGTGTGTTTTGGAGTGGGTGTGGTAGGTTCAGGCTTAGTGGCAGTGCAATGCATCATGGAACTTGTAGTATTAGAGCACAATAACTCAGGAGAAAGGAAGTTGTCGATTAACCCCATGAGAGCTGGATCCAGCACTGAAGATGTGTTGCTACAGCATGATAAAAGGTAATATTGCTAAAATAAAGACAGTGGATGTTTTCAGTGGCACATAATAGCAAGTTTTATGAAAAAAAAAATTATTGTAGTGGACAACTTCTTTAACTAAGTTCTCTTGTCTGCAAGCCTCACTTCCCTCTGCTCAGAAAGTTCATTGGCTCTTGGGGAAGCAGCTGCTGTTCTCATGTGTGTCAGCCTTGTTTCTCGGTCTTCACATTTTCATTGGCCCGTAATGCAGCTTTTCTTTTCGTATCAGCTGACATTCATGCCATGGAATTCCTTTTCTTATGAGGCATTATTGTGGTAAAAATAGTCTGTAACTGGCAGTTTCTATATCCTCTCACATAGAGGTAATGTGACTGACATCGGCCTTTCCACCAACACTCCCTAACTGACATGCTATTACCTCACACAAGCTTTATTATACTGAGAATGCCTTTTGTTGCCTATATTAACCAATCAGAGCTCAGATTAATTACCTGTAGCAAAATAGAAGCTGAGCTGTGATTGGTTGCTATTGGCAGCCTGATAAATCCCAAGCCAACAGGAAGCCCTCCCCCCTGGCAGTATATATTAGCTCACACATACACATAATAGACAGGTCATGTGACTGACAGCTGCCTTATTTCCTATATGGTACATTTGTTGCTCTTGCAGTTTGTCTGCTTATTAATCAGATTTTTATTTTTGAAGGATAATACCAGACTTGTGTGTGTTTTAGGGCGAGTTTCATGTGTCAAGTTGTGTGTGTTGAGTTGCGTGTGGCGACATGCATGTAGCGACTTTTTGTGAAATGAGTTTTGTGTGGCGACATGCGTGTAGCAACTTTTTGTGTGTCGAGTTGCATGTGACAGGTTAGTGTAGCAAGTTGTGTGCAGCAAGTTTTGCGCATGGCGAGTTTTGCGCGTGGCGAGTTTTATGTGTGGTGCGTTTTGAGTATGTGCAAGTTTTGTGTGAGGCAACTTTAGCATGTGTTGCAACTTTTGTGCATGTGGCAATTTTTCCGCGTGTGCAAGTTTTGTGTGTGGCGAGTTTTCCATGAGGTGAGTTTTGCACGTGTGGCGAGTCTTGCGTGAGCCTAGTTTGCATGTGGCGAGTTTTGCACGTGGTGAGTTTTGAGCTGCGAATTTTGTGTTTCGACTTTTATGTGGCGAGGTTGGTGTATGTGTGGTGAAATGTGCGCTGAGGGTGGTATATGTGTTAGAGCACGTGGTAGTGTGTGGCGCATTTTGTGTGTGTGTTCATATCCCCGTGTGTGGTGAGTATCCCATGCCCCACCTTAGCAACTGTACGGTATATACTCTTTGGCGCCATCGCTCTCACTCTTTAAGTCCCCCTTGTTCACATCTGGCAGCTGTCAATTTGCCTCCAACACTTTTCCTTTCACTTCTTCCCCATTATGTAGATAGGGGCAAAATTGTTTGGTGATTTGGAACGCGCGGGGTTAAAATTTCACCTCACAACATAGCCTATGACGCTCTCGGGGTCCAGACGTGTGACACTGCAACATTTTGTGGCTGTAGCTGCGACGGTGCAGATGCCAATCCCGGACACACGCACGCACGCACGCACACACATTCAGCTTTATATATTAGATGAGGCATTGAATTTAGCAAGGCCTGTTCAGTAGTGGAAAATCCCTTTAAGAAAAAATAGGCTGTAGAGAATTCTGAGTGCATCAGGAAGTGATCAAATAGTTCGAAAGCTGCCATTAATGTATGTTGCTGAGCCAGGCAGCTCTAGAGAGGAATGAGGTGTAACAATGGCTTTATCTGGAAGCGATGTAGTCGGTCTCTGTCGGTTCTGTGCCCTTAATTAAAATGGCCGTCACGGCTTCTGACAGCTGGACGTGACAGCGCGTTTGCTAGTGCTGCCAGGTCTACGCTACGTTTCCATTGCCCGGATGTCAGAGTGTCCCTGCCGGGCCTCCGTACAGCCGTTACGTGGCACTAGCTGCTAGCTCCCCGGCAGCCTACAGCGGTGACGCCTCTTTCTCAGTGAGGCCCAGACTCCGCCGCAAGGTTCCCGGCCTGTGCTCGCTTGTTTCCCCGACACTGACCACCATGTTTACCGTATCGGAGCTCGTGGCCCTGGTCGCCTTCTTCTCCGCCACGGCCTCGGGTTACTTTGTGAGCATCGATGCCCACGCTGAAGAATGTTACTTTGAGCATGTAACGTCCGGCACCAAGATGGGCCTGATCTTCGAGGTGGCGGAGGGGGGATTCCTGGACATCGATGTAGAGGTGAGTATGGGGCAAGCAGAGCCCTCCTCAATGGCGCCAGGTCCCGGGATGTCCGAGCACCGGACACTCAGCATCGCCAAGAATCCAGTGTGCCGGAGCCGCCCTGCTGCTGGGGTGGACATGGTGCCAGGCTGGGATATATATATATATGGCACACCCCTCACATGGTGCCAGGCTGGGATATAGATCCATATATACCTCACATGGTGCCAGGCTGTGATATATATATGGCACACCCCTCACATGGTGCCAGGCTGGGATATAGATCCATATATACCTCACATGGTGCCAGGCTGTGATATAGATCCATATATACCTCACATGGTGCCAGGCTGTGATATATATATATGGCACACACCACACATGGTGCCAGGCTGTGATATATATGGTACACACCTCACATGGTGCCAGGCTGTGATATATATGGTACACACCTCACATGGTGCCAGGCTGTGATATAGATCCATATATACCACACATGATGCCAGGCTGTGATATGGATCCATATATACCACACATGGTGCCAGGCTGTGATATAGATCCATATATACCGCGCATGGTTCCAGGCTGTGATATAGATCCATATATACCGCGCATGGTGCCAGGCTGTGATATAGATCCATATATACCACACATGATGCCAGGCTGTGATATGGATCCATATATACCACACATGATGCCAGGCTGTGATATGGATCCATATATACCACACATGGTGCCAGGCTGTGATATAGATCCATATATACCGCGCATGGTTCCAGGCTGTGATATAGATCCATATATACCGCGCATGGTTCCAGGCTGTGATATAGATCCATATATACCACGCATGGTGCCAGGCTGTGATATAGATCCATATATACCACACATGGTGCCAGGCTGTGATATAGATCCATATATACCGCGCATGGTGCCAGGCTGTGATATAGATCCATATATACCACGCATGGTGCCAGGCTGTGATATAGATCCATATATACCGCGCATGGTTCCAGGCTGTGATATAGATCCATATATACCACGCATGGTGCCAGGCTGTGATATAGATCCATATATACCGCGCATGGTTCCAGGCTGTGATATAGATCCATATATACCGCGCATGGTGCCAGGCTGTGATATAGATCCATATATACCACACATGGTGCCAGGCTGTGATATAGATCCATATATACCACACATGGTGCCAGGCTGTGATATAGATCCATATATACCGCGCATGGTGCCAGGCTGTGATATAGATCCATATATACCGCGCATGGTGCCAGGCTGTGATATAGATCCATATATACCGCGCATGGTGCCAGGCTGTGATATAGATCCATATATACCGCACATGGTGCCAGGCTGTGATATAGATCCATATATACCTCATATGGCGCTAGGTTGTGATATGTATATATGTCAAAAACTGTTGAAGCAGCACTCCATAATGCAGTTGAAAGGTGTTTTTTATTAGCCCATGTGGTGACCTTTCGGTCCTAGGTGTAGACCTTTTTACTGGTGTAAGTGGTCCCCGATGCAGCTGCAAAGGCTTCCTAAAAAGGTCCCTTAGTCTGTTTCAGTAGGCTCCACAATCATGGGGAAGACTGCTGACTTGACAGATGTCCAGAAGGCCATCACTGACACTCCACAAGGAAAATACATTTTGCATTTCATTTGGAAATCAAGGTCTCAGAGTCTGGAGGACGAGTAGAGAGGCACACAACCCAAGCTGCTTGAGCTCTAGTGTGAAGTTTCCACAATCACGCCAACATTTTGGATTTTAAAATCATTTTTAAAGCTGGTGTTATGAAGTATTCTAATTTACTGAGATAATGACTTTTGAGTTTTCATTGGCTGTAAGCCATAATCACCAACATTAACAGAAATAAACACTTGAAATAGCTCACTCTGTCTGTAATGACTCTATATCTACATATATAATCACCAGTTGGGACTTCCGGCCGCTGTCCCCGAATCCCATAAGGCACTGCGGCAGTGTCACTTGCGCAGGCCACGAAATGCGCCTGCGCAAGTGACATACACAACTCCGCTATTCCCGCGCATGCGCAGTAACAGCCACAACTGCGCGCTCTACCCGCACATGTGCGGTAACGAAGCAGCTGTTACTGCGCCCGCGTGGGGAATAGCGGTGATGTCTATTTTACTTGTGCAGCCGCAGTAACAGCCTTACGGCCACGAACTGCGCAAGTGACAGGTATACGTCACTGCTGTTCCCAGTAACGGCCATAACTACGCAGTGTACCCGCGCATGCTTACTAACGATTTATTAACTCATGCAGCACAATCTTCTCCACAGTCCTATACTGTGTATCAATTTTGTCTACTATCTGAGACACAAAAATACTGTCTACTGCCGGAATGTACATAGTTCATACCACTGAGGCACTGCTTCTGGATTTGCCATTTTAACTGTAATGAATAGTAATGAGCGAATGTACTTGTTGCTCGGGTGACCTTCGAGTATTTTTTAGTGCATTTTTTAGTTTTCATCCCCGCAGCTGAATGATTTACAGCTATTAGCCAGGCTGAGTACATGTGGGGATTCCCTAGCAACCAGGCAACCCCCACATGTACTCAGGCTGGCTAACAGATGTAAATCATTCAGCTGCGGGGATGAAAACTAAATCACCGAGCACTAAAAAATACTCGGAGACCACTCGAGCAACAAGTACACTCACTCATCACTAGTAATGAACAAAAAAATAACTAAAAATATTAGTCCACTTTGGGAACGGACAATCACACAATGTACCACCTCCAATTATAGTCACAACAGCTTACAAGAGACCACATAGGGTTAAGTAGACAGCAGAGAGGGGAGACACCACATAGGGAACACCACTCAAGAAACACTACACCAGATACCAAAATACAGCACACCACAAGGAAGAAACCGTGCACAAGTAATATGTTTCACTTTTCGTATTAACGAACTGAAATAAATTAACTTTTTGATGATCTAATTTTGTGAGAAGCACCTATGTGTGTATATGTGTGTATATATATATATATATATATATATATATATATATGTACATATGTACAGACCAAAAGTTTGGACACACCTCATTTAAAGATTTTTCTGTATTTTCATGAGTATGAAAATTGTACATTCACACTGAAGGCATCAAAACTATGAATTAACACATGTGGAATTATATACTTAACAAAAAAGTGTGAAACAACTGAAATTATGTCTTATATTCTAGGCTCTTCAAAGTAGCCACCTTTTGCTTTGATGACTGCTTTGCACACTCTTGGCATTCTCTTGATGAGCTTCAAGAGGTAGTCACCGGGAATGGTTTTCACTTCACAGATGTGCCCTGTCAGGTTAAATAAGTGGGATTTCTTGCCTTATAAATGGGGATGGGACCATCAGTTGTGTTGTGCAGAAGTCTGGTGGATACACAGCTGATAGTCCTACTGAATAGACTGTTAGAATTTGTATTATGGCAAGAAAAAAGCAGCTAAGTAAAGAAAAACGAGTGGCCATCATTACTTTAAGAAATAAAGATCAGTCAGTTCGAAAAATTGGGAAAACTTTGAAAGTGTCCCCAAGTGCAGTGGCAAAAACCATCAAGCGCTACAAAGAAACTGGTTCACATGAGGACCGCCCCAGGAAAGGAAGACCAAGAGTCACCTCTACTTCTGAGGATAAGTTTATCCAAGTCACCAGCCTCAGAAATCGCAGTTTAACAGCAGCTCAGATTAGAGACCAGGTCAATGCCACACAGAGTTCTAGCAGCAGACACATCTCTACAACAACTGTTAAGAGGAGACTTTGTGCAGCAGGCCTTCATGGTAAAATAGCTGCTAGGAAACCACTGCTAAGGACAGGCAAGAAGCAGAAGAGACTTGTTTGGGCTAAAGAACGCAAGGAATTTACATTAGACCAGTGGAAATCTGTGCTTTGGTCTGATGAGTTTAAATTTGAGATCTTTGGTTCCAACCACCTTGTCTTTGTGCGATGCAGAAAAGGTAAACGGATGGACTCTACATGCCTGGTTCCCACCGAGAAGCATGGAGGAGGAGGTGTGATGGTGTGGGGGTGCTTTGCTGGTGACACTGTTGGGGATTTATTCAAAATTGAAGGCATACTGAACCAGCATGGCCACCACAGCATCTTGCAGTGGCATGTTATTCCATCCGGTTTGCGTTTAGTTGGACCATCATTTATTTTTCAGCAGAACAATGATTCCAAACACACCTCCAGGCTGTGTAAGGGCTATTTGACCAAGAAGGAGAGTGATGGGGTGCTACGCCAGATGACCTGGCCTCCACAGTCGCCAGACCTGAACCCAGTCGAGATGGTTTGGGGTGAGCTGGACTGCAGAGTGAAGGCAAAAGGGCCAACAAGTGCTAAGCATCTCTGGGAACTCCTTCAAGATTGTTGGAAGACCATTCCCGGTGAGTACCTCTTGAAGCTCATCAAGAGAATGCCAAGAGTGTGCAAAGCAGTTCCACATGTGTTAATTCATAGTTTTGATGCCTTTAGTGTGAATGTACAATTTTCATAGTCATGAAAATACAGAAAAATCTTTAAATGAGAAGGTGTGTCCAAACTTTTGGTCTGTACTGTGTGTGTGTGTGTGTGTGTATATATATATATATATATATATATATATATATATATATATATATATATATATATATATATATATATATATAATATAATATATATATATATATACATACACATACATACATGTGTTTTTAACATGAGTATGACATTTTGTTTGGCTTTATTTATTATTAGTAAAAGTTAAGTTTTACGATACTCACCATTGCTATAGCAATATTGGACTGAGTGAGATATGTAAGAGGTGTGGTTACGCGTCGGGGCCTGGTGCCCTTCTACTTAAAGGGACTCTGTCACCTGAATTTGGAGGGAACAATTTTCAGCCATAGGGGCGGGGTTTTCGGGTGTTTGATTCACCCTTTCCTTACCCGCTGGCTGCATGCTGGCTGCAATATTGGATTGAAGTTCATTCTCTGTCCTCCATAGTACACGCCTGCGTAAGGCAAGATTGCCTTGTACAGGCATGTACTACGGAGGACAGAGAATTAACTTCAATCCAATATTGCAGCCAGCGGGTAAGGAAAGGGTGAATCAAACACCCGAAAACCCCGCCCCTATGGCTGAAAATTGTTCCCTCCAAATTCAGGTGACAGAGTCCCTTTAAGTGTTTTTCTGCTGTATTACATGTCTAACTAGTCCACTTAGGTTAAACTTCTGTAAGGATCGCAGCAATTACACTTGGGTGTCTACTGTGTAGCACAGCTGGCAACTGCTTGTTATATGGAGCAGATGTTGCCTAGGGGTTAAAGGTGATCTGTCACCAGTTTACACAATGCAACTTATATAAATTACTAAATGGATCTCTTAGATCCGAGGAGCTAGGGTTGGACTTATAAAATGCTGATTATAATATCAGGATTATACAGCCATTTTGACATGGATTTTCGCCAAAAGTACACCAGTTTCATCAAGTTTAAGGATCAATATAACGTTTATATTGTGAAATCTGGTGACAGAATTGCTTTATTGACTATCTAACCTGTAAATCCTCACGCAGGAGATTTTCTGACACTTCCTAGAAGATTGTGATTAGACCACATTCCTGGAGTGGGAGACCCCTGCAGATGACGGCCACCTGACTCTTTCAGTGTTGTACTTTTGCCTCAGCAACTATACCGCCCAGTATGCCGCCCATTTTAAAATCAGTGACACATGTAGGCCATGATGAACATTGCAAAAAGTTGTAAGGCCCCTTTCACACATCAGTTTTTTGCCGTCAGTCACAATCCGTTGGCTCAACGGATCCGTCGCAGATTGTGAAAAACTGATGCGATAGAACCGTTTTTTGGACGGATCCGACTAGCTGATCTGGCTAATTGGATCGGAGCATGCTCAGTTAAAAAGAACGGAATCCGTTGCCGGATTCCGTCATTTGACGGACCCGGCGCCGTAGGCTTCCATTCTAGCAAACGACGGACGGTGACGGATCTGTCGCTGACTGTTTTTTTTTGACGTACACAAAAAACAATACTTTGTCCGTTGTCTCCGGCCGCCGGACAAACAATTTTCGACGGATCCGGCGAACGACGGATGAAACGTGAGGCCATCCATCGCTAATACAAGTCTATGAGAAAAAAAAACGGATTCGGCGGCATTAGTTCCCGGATTCGTTTTTTTCAAAATTTGACGTTTTGTGACTGATGGCAAGAAAACTAATGTGTGAACAGGGTCTTAGTTGTCCAAACCCATAGATTCCAGGGGACTAGCAGATGACCTGATGATCTTGTGTATATGGGGGCTTCTCACGCCACCCCTTGGAACAGTTGATGATGGTAGAAAGCAGGCTGGACCCCGTTAAATTTCAATTGGCTATGCTCTAGGCTAGTGTCACATGGCGACTTTGGCTGTGATGGCTGTTGCGCATCCAATGGTCACTTGGTGTTGCTACATTGCAGCGCAATACAGGTAAATGGCGTGGATTGCATTGCAAAAAACGAGGGTACTACAACAACAAAAATAGACCCCTAAAATATAGCTTTTAATTATTATTTTTGAAAATGACAAAATACTCTCAAAAAAAGAACATACTCTAAAAATAAAAACTTATAGAGGTGTGATAATCAATAGATAGAATA
This sequence comes from Ranitomeya variabilis, assembly GCF_051348905.1. Classification (NCBI taxonomy): domain Eukaryota; kingdom Metazoa; phylum Chordata; class Amphibia; order Anura; family Dendrobatidae; genus Ranitomeya; species Ranitomeya variabilis. The sequence continues at coordinate 227,847,827 of NC_135232.1, forward strand.
TACCGGGTCCATATAAAGTTTTAGCAGCAAATCCCTAATATTCCCTGAAGAGCTTTACCCTTCCTTGCTGCGGAGGTTGGCACCCTAATAATTGTGATATGGTTCCCCCCGCTCAACGTCAGTATCCCTAAAGACCCTGGTTCACACCTAAACTATAATTAAAGTGCAGAACAGGCAGTGAAAAGCTATATACAGTATCCAGGTGCATAGCAAATATGTGGATAGTCCGCTATGTGGGACAGTGGTCAGATGCCGCACCCTACCATGTGCCCAATACATATATTCCCAAACCAGTAAGTTCTCCAGTACTCTCTCTTACGCTCCAGGTAGTTATACTGCTGCTCACTGCTTTCTCCACATTGGTAACATATGTTCAGTAGAAGGTGAATGTGGGGTTGGCAGAGACGGCCCTCAGGGCCGGTGTTTGGCCACTGGTTAAGTTGTGTAGTCGCCCTGAGGATATATGCCGACATTGTGGCTTTTTGGATGCACCATCCCAATGAATACAGTACCAGCAAAAATGATTAATATTTTTACAATCAAAGTAAAAAAAAAAGATGTCTCCAATGGCAATTATATATATTTTTTTTACCAAGGCTTCCATGCTGCACTCTCCACATTCATCCTCCTGTTGGAACGTTCTGCCGCTGTGACATGGGACAGAACGTCACCAAAGACAACCGGGATGCATCACGGAAGCCCTGCTGGGACCGGAGGAATCACCTGAAGAGATGATTTTGATTCTTTTAGCTTTGTGTGAGACTTCGGACTCTCCTGCTGATTTGCTGTGGAAAGTGTTCTCCGCAAATCCACAATGTGTGAACACAGCCCACTCAGTTTGCGAGTCGTTGCTTGAATCTGACCCAAGAATAACAGCTTAGCGCCATCCATCCCCAGGCAATAGTAGTATTCCTCCTCTGCACCTGTGTAATCCCCTCACACTGGGTGAGGCCTCGTCTGGACAGACCCATTTCCCTCAGGGTGTTGGATCAGATTTTGATCAGTGTCTCATTATTGATGTTCTTATATACTGCAAAAATAAGGCTTTTCCTACCTATTAGTTCTCATTTACGGAAACGTGACCGTGAAAAAACGTGAGCTCACCCGGCCAGCACTCGGACCAATGTCATTCAGTTAGGCCGTCCAGATGCCAGTGGTCTCACATGCACGATAAGGTGGCTTCAGCATCCATAGAGTACAGCACTCGCAAGATAATCATACCTGTCAAGGTGCGGGAAATAACACACCGCTCGTGACGGATATATCAGACATTGGTTATGAAGGGGTTAAAACGGAACTGTGTATAAGGTACCTGCAAAGAGTAATCTGGGGGGAAAAAAATCCCCCATTCCGGTTCCCAGACGCCCCGTTGTTTGACATCCCACAAGTCCTGGTAGAACTGTGGTGTTGGTGGAGCACGGACCTTGGTTTGTCAGTCAAGAAAGTAATCTCCATTGTGGCATGAATTCAGCTTTTGGGGCAGACTGTACAGGGGCATCTTTAGATGCTGTTACCGTCCACTATTATAGGATGGTGGATGTTTAGAGGCCAAGAACGATAATAAATCTATGAGCAGCGGGAACAGGGTTTTTGCTGTCGTGTTCTCGGAGTCGGTGGGGGTCCAGGGTTGCCGGCGTCACCTCTGTGATCTCGCTGCGTATCTGCCATATTGGAGGATCATTTTGACTGGATTTCTCAGTACACGCTGCCTTTTCTGTTTCAGATCACTGGTCCTGACAATAAAGGCATCTATAAAGGAGACCGGGAGTCCAGTGGGAAGTACACCTTTGCGGCACACATGGATGGAACGTACAAATTCTGCTTCAGTAACAGAATGTCAACCATGACTCCGAAGATAGTGATGTTCACTATTGACATAGGAGAAGCCCCAAAGGGCCAGGACATGGAGACAGAGGGTGAGTTACTTCATATATATGTATAGTGTTCTTTATTAACCATTGAGGGCTCAGAACAAGTCCAGAGAAGCTGTCAGTACCTTTGTGCCATGTAATATGAGAGCACCTTGATGCTGAGGCTAAAACTTTGATTCCAGCAATGTGTCACTTGCTAGGCTGTGTTCTGCTGTTTCAGTACAGTTAGTGTTTTATTATCAGGAGATTATCACAAGAGGACTAGATGTCTAGTGCCCCCTGGTCCAACCACGTACCCACCACTGATTAGCAGCATTATATCAATATGCAATGTACACAGAAAGCTGCTAAGCACTGGTGTGGGCTGGTGATGCCCAGCTCAACATTCTGAGCTCCGCTATATTCTGTGTCAGAGAAAACTGATTATCACAAATGCTGCACTCATTAAACTAAGTGACATTGCTGGAATCAGGGTCTCTAACCCTACATTATGCTGCTGTCAGATTACATAGCAAAAACCTTAAGTTTATCCATAGGCACAAGATTTAGAAGAATTTGCAACTGCCAAAGAAGCGTCAAAGGATCCAACCCATTCTGTCCCTATTTCTGGCAAACAGGTTTTCTCTAGAGATATGATCACTGAGGCTTTCACTGCTTTCGTCTGCCAGTAATATCATCTTTATGGAGTCACCAGGGTGAATCATCGTGAAAATACTCCGGTCTTAAAGAGGACCTGTCCCTTGCTAAGGCTCCTGTCACACGGCGTTTTTGCCCACGTCAGCGCATCATTTTCGGGCACAGTCACTATGTCTGAGTGTCCGCCTACAGTAGACGCCTGAAAATTGTGCCTGTCAGAACACACTTTGACTATGTCAGCACCATTATAGTCTATGAGCCCATGGCCGCATACATCCAAATCCCATTTTGTGGGGGATCTAGATGCAAGCACTGACGGGACCAACAAATGTGCATGATGGCACTGTGTGAAAGGAGCCTAAGGGTGCGTGTCCACGGTCCGTAATGACGGCTCTTTGGACGGAGCGGAAAACCCGCTCCGACCAAAGCGTCGCCCCCTTCTGTACATGCGGTGATTCCGGATGTGTTCATTGCAAACATCCGGAATCCCCGCACCCCATACATAGGGCCCTGTGATTTACCAAGGTAAACAGACATGCTGCGTTCTAAAAAGACGTGCCGCATGTCCGTAAACCCAGGGCCGCTGGATGCGTGTTCGCACACATAGTGGAGACGGGATTTCATAAAATCCCCTCCACTATGCTGTAACATCTGGACGCTGCGGGTTGGACACTGTGGCTGTACGCAGCGTTCAATCCACAGCTAATCCGGATGTAATACTGAACGTGGACACATTCCCTAAGGAAAGAAAAAATGAGATTACTACCTTGGAAAATTCCCTCAGCTTCCTTGGTTCTGAAGTGAAAATCTGCAATGGAGCAACGCAACCTTTTTTTTTTTAAGTATTAAACGCAATTATTTTCGGTAAATTACAGGAATTCTTTAAGAATTAGTCCATCAAGACAGATATGTCTGCTCCAAGTGACAGTAGTTATTAAAAAAACAAAAAAAACCTTCCATCGTTCCCTTCATGTGTTCTCATCTTTCCAATTCCCCCAGGTGGAGGAGATACTTGGGACGGTATGTCTTCTGCTGTCTGATGAGTCGCCTGACAACATGCACATTAACACTACTATACAGTCATTTCTTGTCACCTAACCCTAATCTCTATGTTGCCATGGCCGTGGTGTGAGTTGGCGCGGATAGTGATGGGCCTGGTGTGGCTGGCACGCGCCTAACTAGCATTGTGCTGACCCCGGTTGGCATGCTGTTTGCTGTGATTTGTTTTAAGTCGAAGCTCAATATTACTGTTAGTTGTGAGTGATATTTTTCCTATTGGGAAACCACTCCCGTTTTCCAGCTAGTCTTGAGTGGGGGTATGTTCACATGGGAGACCTCAGAGACACCAACACTGAAGATCCGCTCGAAATCGCACAGATTTTGGGGCTGATTTGTTTGTGAACTTGCAGCTACAGATAAAATCTAAGAAATAAAAATATTCCACTTCCCTCAACTTGCACTTCTAGGTTTCTTTGCAATTTGCCTGCTAGCCTCTGTACAGCCCGGTCGCCTCCAATGATGTCTCATTGAATGTGACCGCTGCAGCCTGTGATTAGCTGCAGGGGTCACATAAAATGAAGCGTCATCACCGGAGGCAGGGTACAACTTTATCATATAGATTAGTCAGGCCCCTACCAATCAGGAAATACTGACTTACCTTAGCTATTTGCCACCACTTACTATGGTAGAAAAATCTTTGCTTCTTTATAGAAGAACTCTGACAGCACAGAATGACTGTTCAAACCAAGCACAGGCGCTCGGTGCATCATGGCGGGGCCAATTCTTCCCACCTTTTTGTTCTCCCTCTATCAAGCCAGAGCAGAGGTGTAGGGGGAAAACAAGTAGGTGAGAAGGTGTAGTTAAATGTTTGCCCACACCATGATGCGCCTAGTGCCTGTGCTTGGTTTGAACAGTCATTTTGTGCTGACAGTCCCTTTAAGCTCAACGTTCTTATATACTTATCTCATGTTAGAGGTGGTTGCTGGTATTTTCATTTGAATTGGTCTGTCGGAAGGGAAGTGAGGAAATTGTAACTTTTATTGAAGGTGTTTTCCAGTGCAGGGCATAAATATCCAGGCGGTGGGGAGCTGCCTGAATTGTATCCGCAGCCCTACATGTCTGCACAGACGATACGGGGTAGGTGCACACGGTGTCCGTGCAGGCGCGCACTCCTCCCTGTCTGCCATCCTGCTCGCTGCACACAGGATCACACAGTAGCCAGTGGCCGTCACCTATAGGACCATATAAATAGTTTAAATTGAGTTTTGGGGATGGCATACTTCTGTTTAATGGATATTTTGTTTTAAAGCATTTTTCTCCTAAAACTGGAAGGAACGGGGGCCCTAATACCCTGTTCCTCCTAGCTCCAAGTCCACGACTAGGATACATCATAGTGAAGCAGCGGTAGGACCCGTGCCTTGCTGTCCAGTGTCTATGTAGCTGTGGAAGAACAGCCAGTCACTGTGCAGTCGGTGCCATAGGGTGCAGGCAATGGCTCCAGGTGTTTGCTACCAATCTGAGAGCGGCATGATGGGCAGGCAGAGACCCCAATTCCAGAGATGTCACCTACTGGGCTTGATATATATATATATATACACGGTTTATCAACAGGAGACTATAACTAAAGGACTAGTACACCTGCTGCCAGGAAGGCCAAGCACAGTTGTGCATCTGCATTAGATAATAGTTTTTAATCCAAACTGCAGCAAACAGCCCAGTAAGTGAGACATCGCTGGCATCAGGGTCTCTGCCCCTACATCATGCTGCTTTCAGATTGATAGATACCCTTTAAATGATGCATCAGAGCGCATGCCTGACCATCACACTATTAGAATGCCTGCTATTTGCAGTCTGTCTCTGTTGGGAATGATGAACCAGGGCCAAGGTAATCCGGTGGGGGCTATAATTTGTGATCGGAGTTATGGAAGGAAGGCACACTAGCAGAGCTACGAAGGATGTATTATGTGAGTGTGTCACTAATAAATGACCCGTGTGCTTTATTATTGCCATGCTTTGTGTGTTGCGGAATTACTGAGTTTTCCTTGTGTGCTCCTGGTATATTTCTACTCTGGATAAGTTACTGTTACTGTGGTCTGTCAGTGCATTTCTCCCATGCCATGCGTTCACTGTGTGATTTTTCCCATGATATGTGACGACTTGTTTGTTCACGTGTTGTTCAGCGCACCAGAACAAGCTGGAGGAGATGATCAATGAACTGGCCGTGGCCATGACAGCGGTGAAGCACGAGCAAGAATACATGGAAGTGCGGGAAAGAATACACAGAGCAAGTGAGTCCTCGTATTCCTGAAGTGATGTTAGTCTATGTCCATACATATTATTAGAAATTGTGCTTTTCTCTTTGTCACAAGTGAGTAAAAACATTAAACTGTGAATTTTTCTAACTATGAAATAAATATAGACATGGGCTGTGTAGGGTTTAGATCTTATAGACAAGGGCTATCAGGATGCTATCAATGACACCACCCTATTTATTAATGGCTCCACTGCAGCATATCATAAAGAATTTCTGTACTTACCTCCCAGACGATTGCCTTTTCCCCAATGTTGGCGCCATGTTCCCGGTGGTCAGAATACCTTTCTCACGCTCAGCAGAGAGTTCATCTGGGAACTTTCCCTTCCTGTGTCTTCAGCCTAATGAAGGCTTTTTCCCTTTCCCTGTGCATATTCCATTCAGTTTTTACAGTCACCTTTCAGAATAAATGTTTTTCAATTTCTTTCGATGGATTTTTTTTTTTCCAAAACATTATTTTGCACATTCCCTTTATTATTTTTCTCCAATACACTTTAATCATAGCAATTAGCAATTTTTAATATGACATTTCTCTGTAAGCAAAACTTTCTGTACTAGTTAAGTACGAGTTATTTAAGTCTGTTCCTTGCTACTATGTACAATCTTTGTTTGCTCCTCAAGAAGTCTGAGAACTTTGAAATGGTATGAGAATAAATTGTGCTGTTGTGTTGCCTTCTACACTGCATATTGGAATTATTTGTGGACACATCAGCATTAGTGCAAGTTATCCACATCTTTGATTACCTGAATACCAGGTGGTCAGTTAAAGGGAATCGGTCCGCAGTTTTTTGCTTTGTAATCTGAAGACCACAGGAGATGGAGGCTGAAACACAGAATTCAAGGATGTGTCACTTGTCAAAGTGCTTACTGTTCTTTACTAACTGTGAATGATTTATCACTAAGAGATTAACATTGCTGGACTAGTCTGGCACCGCCCCCTCCTGTAATAAGCAGCTCACTGTCTATGGACTTTGTGCATGAAGAGCCGGGGGTGGGCGGGGTTAGCTTTCTCAGCTCTGCTTTTTTCTAAATCTAAAAGCTTTGACTGAGAACAGCTGCACCCAGTAATCTAAGTGATACATCATTGGATTCAGCTTCTCTTTGCCTACATCAGGCTGCTCTCAGATAAGGTAGGAAGAACCTGCTGACGGATTCCCTTGAACATAGACATTGTCCCGTGACTGCTGCAGTCAGTTAGTTTCTGATCCGCTATAGCCTTCCGTATTTTGTCAGAGCAGCAGAACACTGTTTATTCCTTTCTGACGGAAGACTGACCATCTGGGGATGCGGCGCTGCCATCGGAGGAATGGCACTTGTCTGGGTATATGTATACATTTATTTTATTTTACACAGTGGAGCGATTAAAAAAGGGTTGACCAGTAGTAGACAACCCCTTTAATGCGTGTTTCATACGTATCTTGTCCAATTTGCACTAATTCTTCTCTTCTCTCCGCAGTCAATGACAACACGAACAGCAGGGTGGTGCTTTGGTCATTTTTTGAAGCCCTTGTACTTGTTGCTATGACACTTGGACAAATCTACTATCTGAAGAGATTTTTCGAAGTACGACGAGTTGTTTAGGAAGCTGCACCTGTTGTGTTTTTTGTTGTTTTTTTGGTCCCAAAAAATAATATAAATTTTCCCCCAGAACCTCCCTTTCTTGTTATCTTGGCCAGACCAACTTTAAAATTTAATTTTGCAATTTTTGTTTTGGGGAAATGCTCATTGTAGCACAAATAAACCTCCTGCTGCATTTGTTACCTTCAGGAAAGTCCCCTTGATATGAAACTTAAGTGACATTTTGGGAAGATCCTAGAACCCGATCTGTGTTGTGTTACCGTCCGGATTGGAAGTATATCTAGTTCTGTTTTTCTTTTTTTACCACTTTACTCTTGCATTTTGTTATAATGAAGACTAAGAGCCAAAGAGGTTCATGGATGAGATGGCTCAAAATAAGCCACAGAGATGTAATCTATAACATCTGTCCTGAGCAAATGTCATTCTCCTGAATTCCTGTGAAAATTGTCGTGCTCTGTCCAATGTGTTTTCTAATAATTCATTATTGGTGATGAGCGAGCATGCTCAGATGAGGTGTTATTCGAGCACACTCACACAACAGTGTCTTCGGCATGTTCGAGTCCCCGCAGCTCATGTCTAGGGGCTCTTCGACAGTCACAACACATGCAGGGATTACATAACAGACTGGGACTCCCAGCATGTGTTGTGGCTGTCGAACAGCTGCGGGGACTCGAACATGCCGAAGATCCTCTATTAGCACCTGAGCATGCTCAGATAACACCTTATCCGAGCATACTCGCTCCTCACTATTATCTAGCAAGTTCTGCCTGCAAGAGAGTCGTACACTGGTAAAAGCTTTGTTTCTAGATTAGATGCCTAGACATGCTCAATTGTCCATAACAAACATTGAAAGGGGTTTCGTGGTTTAGAAACGCAGGACTATTTTTTTTTTTTTTCTGAAAACATCACCCCACCTGTCAGCAGGTTGTGTGTGGTATTGCAGGTGAACCTTAGGCTAGGGCTATCCCACCAACACGTATTGCACAACAGCATTTTTCAGGCACGTTGCATTTTAGAGCTGTGATTTTTTTTTTTTCTGTAAAAATAAAGGCCAAATCGAACATAAGTCACAGTCACATGTGGTTTACATTGAAGTCTATGGCAAGTGAGTTGCGTGCAACCTTCAACGGAACAAGTAAATGACTTGGGTGCCACGTCTCAATGCAACACAGCGATTTCAGTGTCTCGCAGCACATCACCGTGTAGCCCTAGCCTCAACCTGCGCTGCAGTACTGGACGCCACTCATGGACAATGCGGCACTGTAATATTAAGCAGCCATGCATTCTTTTTCTAGCCTCTCCGAGACCATTAATAACTTGCGCTGGTTTTTATTTTTCTCTCTTGCTTTAAATCCCCAGCCTATAGTTGCAGAAATTTGCTTTCTTCTCATTCCCTACTATGCAAAGAAGGCAATTTTAGGGTTTTCTTTGCCTGGTGGACAGGAAATGTGACCTTCTGATACAAAGTTTTCCAGGTATAAGGTATTTTAGTAATGAGACAAGACTTTTTAATGGTCTTCATCCATCAGTAAATTGTCAGAAACCTTGTGGCAAGTTATTATTCTTCTGCTTTGCTGATGTTGGTGTATTCTATTTTATTCATTCTTAGCGATTACCCAACATTAAAGCTAGCTATGGACAAGTATGGCCAAGAGTGATAAGTCCCAATGTTATTTCTATGGATGGAGGGGATATCAGATTATCCACAAATCCTACCATAATCAACCAGCCAGCAAATGATCATCAGTGCATAGGTATTACATCTTATAAACTGCTATCGGAGAGTATAGTGATCATGAAATATCTGGGAAGAGGATGATGGCGAGGAACTAACAAATTTAAAAGAACGACTTGTATTTAGTAGATCACACTTTCATGCCACTATCCACAGGTTGTATGTTTGACCTCATAAAAACCTGATTGAGCAAATGAACCGAGATGAACATGCCGCCATGTTGTAGAATGGATCTTCAGTAGTGATGAGCGAGTATACTCGTTACTCGAGATTTCCTGAGCATGCTCGGGTGTCCTCCGAGTATTTTTTAGTGCTCGGAGATTTAGTTTTCTTCGCCGCAGCTGGATGATTTACATCTGTTAGCCAGCTTGATTACATGTGGGGATTCCCTAGCAACCCCCATGTGTACTTATGCTGGCTAACAGATGTAAATCATTCAGCTGCGGCAATAAAAACCTTCAGTAGTGATGAGTAAACGTTCTCGGATAAGATGTTATCTGAGCATGCTCTAGTCCTAACCGAGGGTCTTTGGCGTGCTCAAAAAGTATCTTGAAGATCGTACAGCTGCATGTCTCGCTTCTGTTTGACAGCCGCAACACATCCGGTGATTGCATATTAGGCACGGGGACTCCAAAGTATTATTCGAGCTCACCAAAGTCACTCGGTTAGGCCCCGAGCATGGTTGGATAACACCTTTTACGAGCACATTTGCTCATCACTGATCTTTCATTATTTGTCTAATAGTTATCTCACCTCCTTGGTAATTTTCTACTTGTTTTTCGGGGGGAAGCATTATACGTTTCTTTACATTATATGTCTCGGCTGAAATAAAACTGCTATATACTAGGAAGTTTGGGGTCATACGCTGATGTCATATTTTTGCTCCCGACGCTTTACATTTTTCTTTAGTTTTGATGACACTTTTTAGGCTTTGTTTCAATGTAGTTACACTTCGAAATCTACACCATTTTGTTTTGCGGGTAAAAAAACAAAGTTGTCAACTGTTTGTCGGTTTGATAATGGGATTAATAAGGCTTCTGGTGTCGGTGCAGATCGGGATTATTTAGTGAATTATGTAAATTACTTGTTTTTTTATTTTGTTTTTGTCTCCTTTGTCATTCTTACTCTGGACGCAGAAGGAATCTTTGCAAGCAACAGAACAGTTTTGTATAAATAAGTTAAGTTTTCTTATGGGTTTCCATGTTTAAAGAATCTTTTCAACCTTGGGCTAAACGTCTCGCACAGCAGGTTTTCAACGATGGTTCTTATGTTAGGACTTGCTTGCCAATTGGTTTTGAATTTCACTTTCAAATTGACTTTAAAGATGTACATTTAAGAAAAGAATGCTTGTCTGAATATTACCCAGGTTCAGTGAAGAATAAAACATTGTTTAACAAAACTGGTGTGTTAATTCTGTCTAAAGTTGTTTTTTTTTTTTGCTTTTTGTGTATATGCACCATTTATCATAACTTTTGAGTCCAGAACATGAGTAGAAAAAAGAAAGAGAAGCAGTAAATGTCTGTAATTTGTAGTTTTCTACCTTTTCGGATCCACTCCCGGCTTTACTCCATCCAGTCTTAAAGCTGCTATTTTCAATAACTAAGGCAACTCATTTCTGAGTCCCTTGTTCACACACTGCAGTACTTCTGTAAGACATGTTTGTTCCAGTAACTGCTGGTATTACCCATCAAATCTTAAAGGTGGTGTTCCATGGATAAGAATAAAATTTTCAAGGGGCTCAATCATAGGGCAGGGGAATCGATTAGGGCGAGTATCACTTTTTTTTTTTTTTGACTGTTTTTATTGAATATATTGCATACATGCATCAGTGCAAATATTACCTGAAGGATACATACTGATGACAAAAATTGACCAAAGCCTATTATCATATGCATGCTATGCTGTTATGAGATGGTGGGTAGCAAAATAACTATTCAGGTATAATTACATTGATTTAGAAGGAAAATAAACTAAAACGTAAACTCTTTGAGAGTTGTGCAGGACCCACCGACACCAGCGTTAACCCGTAACACACAGAAGCATCTCTACTCTGTGGGTCTCCTAAAAATATTTCTATATAGACGCTTCTCGTACTAGTAGTTGCTCTTGATACCACACTGTTGGTTGAAAACAAGTTCTAATGTCACCCTGAATGCGTTCTGGAAGTATGGAGATGAAACTTTCCCAAGTTTCAAAAAAAGGACTGCACCCTTCCCTCTTTATGTAAGGAGGCCTCAGCCCAATCCATCTGAAGTAGAAACGACAGTTTGTCTAGAAAGATCTTGAAATGAGGAGCCTGGTCGTGAATCCATACCTGCAGAATGGCTTTAATACCAGCTGCCACCACCAAATGTAGAGTACGGGCCACTGGAGAGCTTGTGTATTTATCTGGCTTTAAATATCCAAAGATGGCCCATAGAGGCTCATCAGGAGCGTGGTGGTGAATTGTTGCACTCTGACCCAGAAGGGTCGAATGACCGGGCAGGTCCACAGGCAGTGAAACAAATTGGCTTTGGGGGAGTAGCACTTAAAACACCTAGAGGTTGTGTATAGCCCTATTCGATTACCTTTTTACTGAGTTAAATAATATCTATGACAGATTTTTAGAAGACGGGCTGAAGGGAGGAATTTGTGGGCTTGAACTAAAGTTTTCAGAATGGCGCCACAGGACAAGGTGGGGTTCTTGATCTGCTATTTTGTTACCTGAAATTGGGATTGCTCATAATCCAGGGCAACATGGATGAAATTATACAGTAATTGGTGGCTATTTGGCCAGATAAGGAATTTGATTTAGTGAACCATCTAAGCAGGCATGGTCTCCACTCCTGCTCAGGAAGATGTGCTGGTATTTTTGTTACGTAACTCTTAGCTTGTAGGTATTGGAAAGAAGGGAATATGGCAGTAGGGTATTTAGACTGTATCTCCTCTATTCCACTAAGTGGACCAGGTGTTTAAAAGATATTATACCTTGAGAGTGCCCCCGAAAAAAGACAGGGTGAGAATGTCCATGTCGAAATTAGGGGTTCTCAACAGGTGGGAAAAGAGGAGACACCCGGGGAGAGAGATAAAACTGTAATCCTATTTTCTGTCATGCCTTCCATGTAGACACCAGGAGTGGGTTTGCTCTTAGGGTACCGTCACACATTGAAATTTTCATCGCTGCGACGGCACGATTCGTGACGTCGCAGCGTCGTATAATCATCGCTCCAGCGTCGTAGACTGCGGTCACACGGTGCAATCATGGCGCTGGAGCGATGCCGAAGTCCCCGGGTAACCAGGGTAAACATCGGGTAACTAAGCGCAGGGCCGCGCTTAGTAACCCGATGTTTACCCTGGTTACCAGCGTAAACGTAAAAAAACAAACAGTACATACTCACCCGTCGGTGTCCTTCAGGTCCCTTGCCGTCTGCTTCCTGCTCTGAGTGCAGCCGTACAGTGAGAGCAGAGCGCAGCACCGCTGTGATCTGCTCTCACTTTCCGGCCGGCACTCAGAGCAGGAAGCAGACGGCAAGGGACCTGAAGGACACCGACGGGTGAGTATGTACTGTTTGTTTTTTTACGTTTACGCTGGTAACCAGGGTAAACATCGGGTTACTAAGCGCGGCCCTGCGCTTAGTTACCCGATGTTTACCCTGGTTACAAGCGAAGACATCGCTGGATCGCTGTCACACACAACGATCCAGCGATGTCAGCGGGTGATCAAGCGACGAAAGAAAGTTCCAAACGATCTGCTACGACGTACGATTCTCAGCAGGGTGTCTGATCGCAGTAGCGTGTCAGACACAGCGATATCGTAACGATATCGCTAGAACGTCACGAATCGTACCGTCGTAGCGATGGAAATTTCAATGTGTGACGGTATCCTTATCTCAGCCAGTAATTCAGTATAAGAGGTGTAAGAGGGCAGCACTCCAGGTCGTATTGGGTATAGCATGATGTCCCTCCCAGCCAATCCACCAGCACCTGGAATAGGGATGCTAGGTTATAGTGTCTAATATCAAAGAAGTTTATCCCCCCATTTCTCTTCAGCTGTTGGAGTAATTTAAAGGCTATACGGGGATTTTTTTTCCCTCCCAGATAAATGAGCGGTATAAATAGTTGATCCGTTTCTCCTCTTTAGGCGCAAAATTTGGATAGGATGCGATGTCTTGTCAACTGTACTCCCAAGTATTTTAATTAGCAAGTAGTCCATTGACAGGTAACCCCCCCCCCCCCCTTATCACCCCCATAAGTAGGGAACATAATAAAATAAAAATATATTTATTTTTCCACTAGGGATAAGGTACCGTCACACTCAGCGACGCTGCAGCGATATAGACAACGAGCCGATCGCTGCAGTGTCACTGTTTAGGTCGCTGTAGAGACGTCAAACACAGCAGCTCCAGAACGATGCAGGAGCGATCCTGTGACGTAACAGTGACTCACTTATCGTTCTCACAGGTCGTTAGCTCCATGTAAAACATTGCTGGCATCGTTGCTTTTGCTGTCAAACACGACGGTACACGCCGACCTGACGACCAAATAAAGTTCGGGACTTCTAGCTCCGACCAGCGATATCACAGCGGGATCCAGATCGCTGCTGCGTGTCAAACACAACGAGATCGCTAACCAGGACGCTGCAACGTCACGGATCGTTGTCGTTCTCGTTGTAAAGTTGCTGAGTGTTAAGGTACCTTTAGGGTTAGAATTGGGGTTAGGGTTGCAATTAGGGTAAGGGTTGCAACTAGGGTTAGGGTTAAATTTAGGGTTGGAATTGGGGATAGAATTAAGCTATGTGCACACGGTGCGGATTTGGCTGCGGATCCGCAGCGGGTTGGCCGCTGCAGATTCATAGCAGTTTTCCAACACGTTTACAATACCATGTAAACCTATGGAAAACCAAATCCGCTGTGCCCATGGTGCGGAAAATACCGCTCGGTATTTACCACAGCATGACAATTCTTTGTGTGGATTCTGCAGCGTTTTACACCTGTTCCTGTATAGGAATCCGCAGGTGAAATCCGCACAAAAAAACACTAAATCCGCAGGTAAAACGCAGTGCGTTTTACCTGCGGATTTTTCAAAAACGGTGTCGGAGGAAAAATCCGCACACAAATCCGCAACGTGAGCACATAGCCTTAGGGTTAGGGTTGGAATTAGGGTTAATATTAGGGTTAGGGGTGTGTTGGGGTTAGAGTTAGGCTTGTGGTTACGGTTATGGTTAGGGGTGTGTTGGGGTTAGGGTTGGGATTGGGGTTAGCGTTGTGATTAGGGTCATGGTTAGAGTTGGGATTAGGGTTAGGGGTGTGTTGGGGTTAGTCTTGGAGTTAGAATTGAGGGGTTTCCACTGTTTAGGCACATCAGGGGGTCTCCAAACGCGACATGGCGCCACGGTTGATTCCAGCCAATCTTGCGTTCAAAAAGTCAAATGGTGCTCCCTCCCTTCCGAGCCCCGACGTGTGCCAGTGGTTTACCCCCACATATGGGGTATCAAATTGTCAGCTAAAAAATAATTTTGAGGGAAGAAAAATGATTTTTTTTTTAACGGCTCTGCGTTATAAACTTCTGTGAAACACTTGGGGGTTCAAAGTGCTCACCAAACATCTAGATTAGTTCCTTTGGAGGTCTAGTTTCCAAAATGGGGTCACTTGTAGGGGAGCTCCAATGTTTAGGCACACAAGGGCTCTCCAAACGCGACATGGTGTCCGCTAACGATTGGAGCTAAGTTTCCATTCAAAAAGTCAAATGGCGCTCCTTCCCTTCCGAGCTCTGCCGTGCGCCCAAACAGTGGTTTACCCCCACATATGAGGTATCGTGTACTCATGAGAAATTGCCCAACAGATTTTAGGATCCATTTTATCCTGTTGCCCATGTGAAAATGAAATAATTGAGGCTAAAAGAAAATTTTTGTGAAAAAAAAAAAAAGTACTTTTTCATTTTTACGGATCAATTTGTGAAGCATCTGAGGGTTTAACACCTTCATGACCTTGGGATTTTCTGTTTTTCCGTGTTCGTTTTTCACTCCCCTCCTTCCCAGAGCCATACCTTTTTTATTTTTCCATCAATTTGGCCATGTGAGGGCTTATTTTTTGCGGGACGAGTTGTACTTTTGAACGACATCATTGGTTTTAGCATGTCGTGTACTAGAAAACGGGAAAAAAATTCCAGTGCAGTGAAATTGCAAAAAAAGTGCAGTCCCACACTTGTTTTTTGTTTGGCTTTTTTGCTAGGTTCACTAAATGCTAAAACTGACCTGCCATTATGATTCTCCAGGTCACAACGAGTTCATAGACACCTAACATGACTAGGTTATTTTTTATCTAAGTGGTGAAAAAAAATTCCAAATTTTGCTAAAAAAAAAAAATTGCGCCATTTTCCGATACCCGTAGCGTCTCCATTTTTCATGATCTGGGGTTGGTTGGGGGCTTATTTTTTGCGTGCCTAGCTGGCGTTTTTAATTATACCATTTCGGTGCAGATACGTTCTTTTGATCGCCCGTTATTGCATTTTAATGCAATGTCGCGTCGACCAAAAAAACGTAATTCTGGAGTTTCAAATTTTTTTATCGCTACGCCGTTTAGGGATCAGGTTAATGCTTTTTTTTTATTGATAGATCGGGCGATTCTGAACGCAGCGATACCAAACGTGTAGTTTTGATTTTTTTTTAATTGATTTATTTTGATTGGGGCGAAAGGGGGGTGATTAAAACTTTTATATTTTTTTTATTTTTTTCACTTTTTATTTTTTACTTTTGCCATGCTTCAATAGCCTCCATGGGAGGCTAGAAGCAGGCACAGCATGATCGGCTCTGCTACATAGCAGCGATCTGATGTTCGCTGCTATGTAGCAGAATTGCAGGTGTGCTGTGAGCGCCGACCACAGGGTGGCGCTCACAGCTGCCGGGGATCCGTAACCATAGAGGTCTCAAGGACCTCTATGGTTACTATTCTGAAGCATCGCCGACCTCCGATCATGTGACGGGGGTCAGCGATGCGATCATTTCCGGCCGCCCAGCCGGAAGCGGTAGTTAAATGCCGCTCTCTGCGTTTGACAGCGGCATTTAACTAGTTAATAGGCGCAGGCAGATCGCGATTCTGCCCGCGCCTATTACGGGCACATGTCAGCTGTTCAAAACAGCTGACATGTCCCGGCTTTGATGCGGGCTCACCGCCGGATAGTACGTCCGAGGTCAGAAAGGGGTTAAAGTGCTCACTATGCATCTAGATAACTTCCTTGGGGGGTCTAGTTTCCAAAATGGGGTCACTTGTGGGGGAGCTCCAATCTTTAGGCACACAGGGGCTCTCCAAACACGACATGGTGTCCGCTAAAGATTGGAGCCAATTTTTCATTCAAAAAATCAAATGGCACTCCTTCCCTTCCGAGCCCTGTCGTGCGCCAAACAGTGGTTTACCCCACATATGGGGTATCGGAGTACTCAGGACAAATTGGACAACAACTTTCGTGGTCCAGTTTCTCCTTTTACACTTGGGAAAATAAAAAAAAATTGTTGCTAAAAGATCGTTTTTGTGACTAAAAAGTTAAATGTTCATTTTTTCCTTCCATGTTACTTCTGCTGCTGTGAAACACCTGAAGGGTTAATAAGCTTCTTGAATGTGGTTTTGAGCACCTTGAGGGGTGCAGTTTTTAGAATGGTGTCACTTTTGGGTATTTTCAACCATATAGACCCCTCAAACTGACTTCAAATGTGAGGTGGTCCCTAAAAAATGGTTTTGTAAATTTTGTTGTAAAAATGAGAAATCGCTGGTCAAATTTTAACCCTTATAACATCGTAACAAAAAAAAAATGTTGTTTCCAAAATTGTGCTGATGTAAAGTAGATGTGGGAAATGTAATTTATTAACTATTTTGTGTCACATAACTCTCTGGTTTAACAGAATAAAAATTTCAAATTTGAAAATTGCGGCATTTTCAAAATTTTCACCAAATTTCCGTTTTTTTCACAAATGCAAAAATTATCGACCTAAATTTACCACTAACAGGAAGCCCAATATGTCACGAAAAAACATTCTCAGAAGCGTTAGGGTCCATTGAAGCGTTCCTGAGTTATTACCTCATAAAGGGACACTGGTCAGAATTGCAAAAAATGGCCAGGTCATTAAGGTCAAAATAGGCTTGGTCATGAAGGGGTTAATTGGCTTTTAGGGTTACTTGTATTTAGTTAGGGTAGCTAATAATTTGCCCGTCTTATTTCCCCAGTGATAAAATTTGGGTTAATTGGACCTGCCAGTGTGTTTGGGAATGTATAAAAAGAGTCCAGGAGGTGTTTGGCCATAGAATAAGCTTGTTGTGCATCAGGGAATGGGGACAAGGCAAGCATCGTTTGAGTCTGAAGAAGGGAGGTATGTAAAGTGTTGAATTTCTTTTTGTGTGCTTTCCTCCTACATGACATAACTGATGATACGGCCTCTCGTAGCAGCCTTAGAAGTGGCCCAAATCAGAGGGATATCATCAGTATGGGCGATATTATCATCTAGGAAGTCATTTCAGTGTAATTTAAGGCTTTGAAATTATCTGATTCGGCCAGGTAGGACAGAAACCACCAATGTTGCGCCCGGAGGACTGGAACCGTTAAAGTCAGGAATAGTGAAATAGGAGCATGATCTAAGGCTACGTTCACATTTGCGTTGTTGTGTGCTGCGTCTGCGACGCAACGCATGCAAAACGCAGCGTTTTGTGACGCATGCGTTCATTTTTTTAGTGCAAAAAAAATGCAACATGCTGCGTCCTCTGCGCCCTGATGCTTGCGCCAAAAAAACGCATCACAAAACGCAACACAACGCATGTCCATGCGCCCCCCATGTTAAATATAGGGGCGCATGACGCATGCGTCGCCGTGGCTGCGCCCGACGCAACGCAAATGTGAACGTAGCCTAAGATCAGTATTGGGTGGATGTGGGAATCATGACGTTGGGTAAAAAGTGAAAGCTGTTCCATGAAGTGGAGGGAAGCGGTGGCTACTGAGGACTGTGGAGAGGAGGTAGGAGCGGCCTAAGGTAGGATCTGGAGAATCGATGCATAGAAATATTGCTGGTTGTGGTTGGAAGCATAGAGATTGACAAAGAAGTATATTTTGCCAGTTATTTCCACTTTCAGAATCAAATATCTACTCTGTCGCTAATAGAATCTTAAATGGAACATGGCAGGCCCTTCTTAATAAGAATGACTACTCTGCGTGATGATGAAGTATGCAAGGCAGCATAGCAATCGCCTATCCAGGGTGCTCATAATTTACCAGGCTTGTCAGCCCTCCAACGTGTCTCTTGAAGAAAGACCACATCTGGCAAGAATCGTCTCAGGTGAATTTACGGTAATACTTGGTTGTGTTTAAGAGGGGTGTTAAGGCCATCCACGTTCCATGACAAGAACTGGAAGTGTGGTGAGGTGTAGGTGATGTTGAGTCTAGTGTCTGCTGTTGTGAACTCTATTTTTAGGCTCCCTCTAGTGGTCACAAGCGGTACTGTGTAGTGTTGTCTTTCTGCAGGTTAGCTGCATCAGCTGGTTCGTTATCCTTGGTTGGTTTCCTATTTAGCTCACCTGGATACTCAGTTCCTTGCCTGCTATCAATGTATTCAGTGCTCTTCAGATTCCTTGTGATTACCTTGCTCCCAGCCTCTCCAAGACAAGCTAAGTTTTTGTCCGTTCATTTTTTGATTATCAGCATTCATCATGTTTCTTGTCCAGCTTGCTAAGATGTGATCTCCTCGCTTGCTGGTTGCTCTAGGGGACTGAGTTTCTCCCCCCAAACCGTTAGTTGGTGTGGGGGTTCTTGAAATCTCAGTGTGGATATTTTGTAAGGGTTTTTTACTGACCGCACAGACCCCTTTACTATTTTCTGCTATCTAGTATTAGTGGGCCTCATTTGCTGAATCTGTTTTCACCCCTGTGTATGTGCCTTCCTCTTACCTCACCGTTATTATTTGTTGGGGGCTTCTATATCTTTGGGGATTATTTCTCTGGAGGCAAGAGAGGTCTTTCTTTCTCTCTAGGGGTAGTTAGTTCCTCTGGCTGGCTCGAGACGTCTAGGATTTTTAGGCACGTTCACCGGCTACTTCTAGTGTGTTCGGATAGGTTCAGATTTGCGGTCAGTCCAGTTTGCCACCTCCCTAGAGCTTGTCCTATGTTTGTTACTTAGCTGGCGTAATTCGTGATCCTCAACCACTAAGGATCATAACAGTATAGCAGGCCAAAAAAGTGTTTAATGCATCGCAGAAGTGGGATAAAAAGAAGACCTGAGTACATTTTTTTTTTTTCCTTTGCTGCAGTCTGTTTAGCTTCTTTCATCCCCTTGAACTCTGGGTGGTTTTGAGCTCAGCTGCAGACATGAATGTTCAGACTCTGACTTCTAGTGTGGATCATCTTACTGCACGGGTGCAAAGTATTCAGGATTTTGTTATTCATAGCCCTATGTCAGAACCAAAGATACCCATTCCTGAGTTGTTTTCTGGAGATAGATCTAGGTTTCAGAATTTTAAGAATAATTGTAAGTTATTTCTGTCTCTGAGACCTCGTTCCTCTGGTGATTCCGCTCAGCAAGTTAAAATTGTTATCTCCTTGTTGCGTGGCGACCCTCAAGATTGGGCTTTCTCTCTGGCGCCAGGAGATCCTGCATTGCTTAATGTAGATGCGTTTTTTCTGGCTCTTGGACTGCTTTATGAGGAGCCTAATCTTGAGAATCAGGCAGAAAAAGCGTTGCTGGCTATCTCTCAAGGTCAGGATGAAGCAGAGGTGTATTGTCAAAAATTTCGGAAATGGTCGGTGCTTACTCAATGGAATGAGTGTGCCCTGGCTGCAAATTTCAGAGAAGGTCTTTCTGAGGCCGTTAAGAATGTTATGGTGGGGTTCCCCACCCCTACAAGTCTGAGTGATTCTATGGCTTTAGCCATTCAGGTTGATCGGCGTTTGCGGGAGTGCAAATCTGCTCATCCTTTGGCGGTATTTTCTGAACAGAGACCTGAGTCTATGCAATGTGACCGAACTCTGACCAGAATTGAGCGACAAAGTCATAGACGTCAAAATGGGTTGTGCTTTTACTGTGGTGATTCTACTCATGTTATCTCAGCATGCTCTAAACGTTTAAAAAAAATCGCTAAACTTGTCACCATTGGTACGATACAGCCTAAGTTTATTTTGTCTGTTACCGTATTTTCTGGTGTATAAGACGACTGGGCGTATAAGACGACCCCCAACTTTTCCATATAAAATATGGAATTTGGGATATGCCCGCTGTATAAGACTGGGGTCATCTTATATGCCCAGTCATCTTATACAGCGTGTGGTTCCCAGGGTCTGAAGGAGAGGAGACTCTCCTTCAGGCCCTGGGATCCATATTCATGTTAAAAATAAAGAATAAAAATAAAAAATATGTATATACTCACCCTTCCGAGAAGCCTGGCTCTTACCGGTGTAAGCATCTGCCTCCGTTCCTAAGAAATGCAGCATGAAGGACCCTCGATGATGTCATGGTCAGGTGACTGGCCTGTGATTGGTCCGTGACC
This sequence comes from Ranitomeya variabilis, assembly GCF_051348905.1. Taxonomy (NCBI): domain Eukaryota; kingdom Metazoa; phylum Chordata; class Amphibia; order Anura; family Dendrobatidae; genus Ranitomeya; species Ranitomeya variabilis. Next base: position 227,868,451 of record NC_135232.1, read on the forward strand.
GCTCATGTGACCAGTCACCTGACCGTGACGTCATCGAAGGTCCTCCACGCTGCAATTCTTAGGAACGGAGGCAGACGCTTACACCGGTGAGAGCCAGGCTTCTCGGAAGGGTGAGTATGTACATATTTTTTATTTTTATTCTTTATTTTTAACATGAATATGGATCCCAGGGCCTGAAGGAGAGTCTCCTCTCCTTCAGACCCTGGGAACATCCAGGATCGCTCCCTGCACATGCCGTACCTGGCGTATAAGACGACCCCCGACTTTTGGGACAATTTTTAGGGGTTAAAAAGTCGTCTTATACGCCGGAAAATACGGTACTTTGATTTGTTCTTTGTCGTCCTACCCGGTTATGGCTTTTGTGGATTCGGGTGCTGCCCTGAATCTGATGGATTTGTCGTTTGCCAGGCGCTGTGGTTTTGTCCTGGAGCCTTTGGAATTTCCTATTCCTCTGAGGGGAATTGATGCTACGCCATTGGCTGAGAATAAGCCTCAGTATTGGACGCAAATGACCATGTGCATGACTCCCGTACATCAGGAGGTGATTCGCTTTCTTGTTCTGCATAATTTGCATGATGTTGTCGTCTTGGGTCTGCCATGGCTGCAGGCTCATAATCCAGTTTTAGATTGGAAAGCTATGTCTGTGTCAAGTTGGGGTTGTCAGGGAATTCATGGCGATACTCCGTTGGTGTCTATTGCTTCTTCCACTCCTTCTGAGGTCCCTGAGTTTTTGTCTGACTACCAGGATGTATTTGATGAGCCCAATTCCAGTGCCCTGCCCCCTCATAGGGATTGTGACTGGGATTTAATTCCTGGTAGTAAATTCCCTAAGGGACGACTTTTTAATTTGTCTATACCAGAGCATGCCGCGATGCGGAGTTATATAAAGGAGTCTTTGGAGAAGGGACATATTCGCCCATCCTCTTCCCCTCTTGGTGCAGGATTTTTTTTTGTGGCCAAGAAGGACGGTTCTTTGAGACCTTGTATAGATTATCGTCTTCTGAATAAAATCACAGTCAAATTTCAGTATCCCTTGCCACTATTGTCTGATTTGTTTGCTCGGATTAAGGGGGCCAGTTGGTTCACTAAGATAGATCTCCGTGGTGCGTATAACCTTGTGCGCATTAAGCAGGGAGATGAATGGAAAACAGCATTTAATACGCCCGAAGGCCATTTTGAGTACTTAGTGATGCCTTTTGGACTCTCTAATGCTCCTTCTGTGTTTCAGTCCTTCATGCATGACATCTTCCGAGAATATCTGGATAAATTTATGATTGTTTATCTGGATGACATTTTGGTCTTTTCTGATGATTGGGAGTCCCATGTGAAGCAGGTCAGGATGGTGTTTCAGGTCCTGCGTGCTAATGCTTTATTTGTGAAGGGCTCAAAATGCCTCTTCGGAGTACAGAAGGTCTCCTTTTTGGGTTTTATTTTTTCTCCTTCTACTGTGGAGATGGACCCAGTCAAGGTCCAGGCTATTCATGACTGGACTCAGCCTACGTCTGTTAAGAGTCTTCAGAAGTTCTTGGGTTTTGCTAATTTTTACCGTCGTTTCATCGCTAATTTTTCTAGCGTGGTTAAACCTTTGACGGATTTGACCAAGAAGGGTTCTGATGTGACTAATTGGTCTCCTGCGGCCGTGGAGGCCTTTCGGGAACTAAAGCACCGGTTTTCTTCAGCTCCAGTCTTATGTCAACCAGATGTCTCTCTCCCCTTCCAGGTCAAGGTTGATGCTTCTGAGATTGGAGCAGGGGCTGTTTTGTCGCAGAGAAGCTCTGATGGCTCTGTGATGAAGCCATGTGCTTTCTTTTCAAGAAAGTTTTCACCTGCCGAGCGGAATTATGATGTTGGTAATCGGGAGTTGTTGGCTATGAAGTGGGCATTTGAGGAGTGGCGACATTGGCTCGAAGGAGCTAAACATCGTGTGGTGGTCTTGACTGATCACAAAAACCTGATTTACCTCGAATCTGCCAAGCGCCTGAATCCTAGACAGGCTCGTTGGTCGCTGTTTTTCTCCCGTTTCAATTTCGTGGTCTCATACCTGCCTGGTTCGAAGAACGTGAAGGCTGATGCACTTTCTAGGAGTTTTGTGCCTGACTCTCCGGGAGTTTCTGAGCCGGCTGGTATTCTCAGAGAGGGAGTGATTTTGTCTGCCATTTCCCCAGATTTGCGACGAGTGCTGCAGAAATTTCAGGCGGATAGACCTGACCGTTGTCCACCAGAGAGACTGTTTGTCCCGGATAGATGGACCAGCAGAGTTATTTCCGAGGTTCATTCTTCGGTGTTGGCGGGTCATCCTGGGATTTTTGGTACCAGAGATTTGGTGGCTAGGTCCTTCTGGTGGCCTTCCTTGTCGCGGGATGTGCGTTCCTTTGTGCAGTCTTGTGGGATTGTGCTCGGGCTAAGCCTTGCTGTTCTCGTGCCAGCGGTTTGCTTTTGCCTTTGCCTGTCCCGAAAAGGCATTGGACGCACATTTCCATGGATTTTATTTCGGATCTTCCAGTATCTCAGAAAATGTCTGTCATCTGGGTGGTGTGTGATCGTTTTTCCAAGATGGTCCATTTGGTGCCCTTGCCTAAGTTGCCTTCCTCCTCCGATTTGGTTCCTCTATTTTTTCAGAATGTGGTTCGCTTGCACGGCATTCCTGAAAATATTGTGTCTGATAGAGGATCCCAGTTTGTGTCCAGGTTTTGGCGGACTTTTTGTGCTAAGATGGGCATTGATTTATCTTTTTCATCGGCCTTCCATCCTCAGACTAATGGCCAAACCGAGCGAACTAATCAGACGTTGGAAACTTATTTGAGATGTTTTGTTTCTGCTGATCAGGATGATTGGGTGACTTTTTTGCCATTGGCCGAGTTTGCCCTTAATAATCGGGCTAGTTCTGCTACTTTGGTTTCGCCTTTTTTCTGCAATTCTGGTTTCCATCCTCGTTTTTCCTCGGGTCAGGTTGAGTCTTCTGACTGTCCTGGGGTGGATTCTGTGGTGGATAGGTTGCAGCAGATTTGGAACCATGTGGTGGACAATTTGAGGTTGTCACAGGAGAAGGCTCAGCGCTTTGCCAACCGCCGCCGCGGTGTGGGTCCCCGACTTCGTGTTGGGGATTTGGTGTGGCTGTCTTCTCGGTATGTTCCTATGAAGGTCTCCTCTCCTTGGAAATCCTTAACCCGGTGTCTTTTCGTTTGGATCTCCCAGCATCGTTTGCCATTCATAATGTGTTCCATAGGTCTTTGTTGCGGAGGTATGTGGTACCTGTGGTTCCTTCTGTTGAGCCTCCTGCTCCGGTGCTGGTCGAGGGAGAATTGGAGTACATGGTGGAGAAGATTTTGGATTCTCGTATCTCTAGACAGAGGCTTCAGTATTTGGTGAAGTGGAAGGGCTATGGTCAGGAGGATAATTCCTGGGTTGTCGCCTCTGATGTTCATGCGGCCGATTTGGTTCGTGCCTTCCACGCTGCTCATCCTGATCGCCCTGGGGGTCTTGATGAGGGTTGGGTGACCCCTCCTCAAGGGGGGGTATTGTTGTGAACTCTATTTTTAGGCTCCCTCTAGTGGTCACAAGCGGTACTGTGTAGTGTTGTCTTTCTGCAGGTTGGCTGCATCAGCTGGTTCGTTATCCTTGGTTGGTTTCCTATTTAGCTCACCTGGATACTCAGTTCCTTGCCTGCTATCAATGTATTCAGTGCTCTTCAGATTCCTTGTGATTACCTTGCTCCCAGTCTCTCCAAGACAAGCTAAGTTTTTGTCCGTTCATTTTTTATCAGCATTCATCATGTTTCTTGTCCAGCTTGCTAAGATGTGATCTCCTCGCTTGCTGGTTGCTCTAGGGGACTGAGTTTCTCCCCCCACACCGTTAGTTGGTGCGGGGGTTCTTGAAATCTCAGTGTGGATATTTTGTAAGGGTTTTTTACTGACCGCACAGACCCCTTTACTATTTTCTGCTTTCTAGTATTAGTGGGCCTCATTTGCTGAATCTGTTTTCACCCCTGTGTATGTGCCTTCCTCTTACCTCACCGTTATTATTTGTTGGGGGCTTCTATATCTTTGGGGATTATTTCTCTGGAGGCAAGAGAGGTCTTTCTTTCTCTCTAGGGGTAGTTAGTTCCTCTGGCTGGCTCGAGACGTCTAGGATTTTTAGGCACGTTCACCGGCTACTTCTAGTGTGTTCGGATAGGTTCAGATTTGCGGTCAGTCCAGTTTGCCACCTCCCAAGAGCTTGTCCTATGTTTGTTACTTAGCTGGAGTAATTTGTGATCCTCAACCACTAAGGATCATAACAGTCTGCGGTTTTCTCTTCCTGGGTCTCAGGGCAAGGTCTTGGTAATAAACAACAAGGTGTGTTTATCCCTTTCGGTCCCAGCGAGAGCCGCAGGCATGAACGAGTATCACATTTATATTAATGTTTTTATATATCCTTCTGAGCCCTTGTAAAATTAATTGATGAAATATTTTAATACTGAGACATCATTTCTTGGAGCCTTGCATTATAGAATTTAAGGGATTATTTTTCTCCTGGAATTGTATAAATATATTGATAGTTTTGTGTTGTCGTTTGTTTTGGATTGTGGTGGCCCTGCTCTAATGAGGCAGATAGAGAGATTTTCGACTGTTCCAATGGTTTTTGTCTTATGAATCATCTTTTAAGCACCCAAAAGTGTGTTTGAGCATAGTTGCAAGCTGGATACCATCGGATCAGATGCCAGATAAGAGTTCAAAGTGATTTAATCTACATCATTATATAGAATTGTTCAGTTTTGGGGTTTCATCTTAATCCTGTTTTTTTAGGGATTTAGACAAAAACCCTGATGTAAGTGCTAATCGTAGAGCACCTGATTAATGTGAACCTAGCCTTAAAAGCAATAAAAAATGTTATGAACCCCAGAATGGTGCCAACAACGTCAACTCATCCTGCAAAAAAACAAGTCCTCACACAAGTGTGTAATCTGTCAACGGGGAAAATAGGGGGTTTCCACATCACAGGTAGCTCAAAGGCTTTTCAAAAGCAACATGCACACCCCACCCACCACCTCCCTATCCCAAATAAAATCTAGTGAAATCTGAGCTTCCAAATCCACATTGCCTCAGCTCCCTTCTGATACCCACAGTTTTCCTAACAGCAGCTAATTGTTCTCAGTGGGCGAAACAAAATAATAATCTTGTAGTTGTGATAATTTTTAATGGCTACAAAAATAAAATACCGTAAGTGATGTTACAAAGCAAGCTTTCAAGACTACTTGGGTCTCTTCATCAGGCATGGTATAACAAAGTTTCTGAAGTATCATGATGTCTTTTTCATGCGGGTCCGCTCTGTAACCCATACAAAGAAGTGCTAAAGAAAACTAAAAGTAATAAACATATGCATTGCTCTGTAAAAACAACTTGGTGTTTGTATGTTCAGTCTTTTGATCTTCTCTTTAACTACTTCAGATTTCCAAAGACATAAAGCATTTAAAAGAAGTAACTGGTTCTGTGATGCTAGTCACTACTCACGGTCAGGTAGTGAGGCAGGGTAATGAAACGTTCTGGGGTCAGATACCAAGAGAACACCTATAGATTAAACAGGAAAGACAAAGGCGAAGTCAAGTCACGGTCCGAGGTCAGAATACCATGAAGACAGCAGACCAAAGTAAAGAGGCTAGGCAAATGGATGGTCAGAATGAGGTCCAAGGTCAGGCAGCAGTAGATCAATAAACAGAGTACAGAAATACAAGGCAAACCACTGAGCAGATGCTAAGTCTGGCAGAGATCTGGGACTGACAGCTTGGCTAAGGCTACTTTCACACTTGCGTCGTGCACTGCACGTCGCTATGCGACGTTGCGGCGCACCGACGCATACTGTGGAAGCGCCGCACAACGGGGGCAGCGGATGCTGTTTTTCAACACATCCGCTGCCCCATTGTGAGGTGCTGGGAGGAGGGGGCGGAGTTCCGGCCGCGCATGCGCGGACGGAAATGCTGGACAAGACGCACCAAAAAACGTTACATGCAACGTTTTTTGGTGGCGACGGTCCGACGCAACACGACGCAACCGTCACACGACGGTTGCGACATGTGGCAATGCGTCGCACTGCGTCGCTAATGCAAGTCAATGGAGAAAAAACGCATCCTGCACGCACTTTTGCAGGATGTGTTTTTTCTACAAAACGACGCATAGCGACGTGCAGTGCACGACGCTAGTGTGAAAGTAGCCTAAGTGGCTGGCTATTCACCTGGAACAGGGAATACCTGTAAGAATCTCAGCATCTCTCAGACTCATATTGGAAGGCTGAGCTGTCCATCAAAACATTGACAGGTCCATTCTTCACAGTGGTCCTCTCCCTATTATAAAAAGTAAGAAAAAAACCTAGACAGAAATAATGTAAAAAAAGACACAATAAAAGAAGTGTGCTCTGCTTGAAAACCTAGGGTGTTTGCCCTGGGGTTTAAAAGGAACTTGGCATGTCCCCAAAAGCTATTAACCTGAAGCTATAGGGTCAATCTACAGGTTAGTAGTGTTCTAAAGCTGGCTGCTGCACTGAAAGCACAGCTACCGGGAGAAAATTTACTTTATTTCTTCAGGAAGCCTCAATATGCAAGTGAATGTGAAGATTCTTCAATGTCTTGTTTTCTAACAGCATGCAAATGAGAAAAATGATTAATTTGCATGATTTATAACATGTATCTGGCTAATAACATAAGTAAAGAAAGTGTATAGAAGAAAAAATGCCTATCGGTCTTTAGTTATACCACTGTTCACAAGTTAAATCTGTCTTCAGTGAATACACATTTTCCCATTACTGAGATGGGGGATGATAATTGGGACCCATAAAACTGAATGGAGAGGGGAGTGAGGAGGAGCCAAAGGCAGATATGAACATTTTGTTGAAGTTCTCCTGAAATGACTGTTACACTAAAATAAAAACTACGATCAAAAACCTCCAAATAGTGCGAATGACAACTTAAACTTTTCCTGCAAAAAAAATTGGAGGCCATGAGGAGACATCAATAGATGCAGGTACCACATCTATCCTACATTTTTTACATACCTGTGGACATGCAACCCTTTTGCCCCATCTTTTGATGGCAGGCTGTGAGGGTCCTAATTTTGCAGCAATGTCTTTTGACGTATTTGCTTTAATGCTCCTGCAATCTAGAAGGAACAGGCTGGACCTCCACCTGTCAGAGACAGCTGGTAACCCCAAGGGCAAAACAGACGCACTTTATCCAGCTTCTATCTTCTAATTTCCATATAACTCTGGTACAGTGGATATAAAAGGTCTGCACAACCCTGTTAAAATGCTACGTTTTGGTCACTGAAATAAAAATCAAACCAAGCGAAATAATTTTAGAACTTTTCCACCTTTAATGTTACCCATAAACTGTATAATTACTGTAAAATAAACTGAAATCTCATCTACTGGAAAAAGAAAAATTGTAAAATAATGTGGTTGCATAAATGTTCACACCCTTAGGGCTCATACTCACCTGCGAGAAACTTGGATGAGTCTCGCACGTCAATACCCGGCGTTGCTGCCGGCACTCAGGAGCGGAGCGTGCGGCTGCGTGTTTTCCTATGCGGCCACATGCTCCGATCTGAGTGCCGGGTGCAGTGCAGGGTATTGACGTGCGAGACTCATCCGAGTTTCTCGCAGTTGAGTATGAGCCCTTATACTAATACTTTGTAAGTTCCATTTGAATTTATAACAGCATTCAAGCTTTTTAGGTAGGAGTATATCAGCATGGCACATCTAGAATTGGTAATCTTTGCCCACTGTTCCTTGCAGTGAAGCTCCAAATCTGTCAGACTGTGAGACATCTCTTGTGTACAGTCCTCTTCAGAGTCCTTTATTTTCAGAAGATAGCATACAGCATTAAACAAAGGAAAAAAAGTAATTAAGTCAAATACAATGGAACAAATGCTCCTTAACACTCTGTCACAGATAACAGCAGGGGGAATAGTGCAGATCCCACTGTTACCAGTTTGGCAAGGATGATATTGGGAAAATCCTACAGACCCCACCGCTGTCACCAGTCTGTCAAAAAATGCCACTCCGCTGCCTCCAATCATCAGGACAGTTATATAGCCATGGCTGCTTCCATTACTAGATCAGTTATTGGGGAATTCACAGTAAGCGTATGACATATTCACCTCCGATTCTAGCTTATGGAAAATATATATATATATATATATATATATATATATATATATATACATATATATATATATATATATATATATATATATATATATATATATATATACATACATACATACATACATACATACATACATACATACATACACACACACACGAGTACGGTCACTGCCAACTCTACAATAAGAAAAAGGAAACACTAGCTGCCACCACCAATCGTTTATGCATGCCGATTGGACACCCGTTACTGGTAGTGTATGGCTTCAGGGTGTGGTTTACAGAACAAGAGGAACAGAGCTCTTACATTTTATACATGTAATCCATAAAGGTAGGCAGCGTTTCTAAAAAGTATTCAAAGGGAAACAAAACAATACGATAGATACAATTACATAAAATAAAAAGGAATAACGAAAGAGAATTACTAAAGCTGATGTCAAAGAAATGTATCAGAGCTTAGCGGAGGGAGGCACTCTTTAAAAATGGAAAAAAAAAGAGATGATCCAGCTTCCAAGGTTGCAAAATTTATTAGGTTAAAAGGTAGATTCTATCATGAGTGTAGACACAGCTACGCGTTTCGAACATCCATTGCGTTCTTTAACAAAGAACATTTTTAACCTAAAGTTTGGAAGCTGGATCATCTCCTTTTTTCCATGGCTACAAGTGGTTCCTTGCAGATTCATGTCTCCTGGAATGCCTAGCTGGGGTGAGCTGGTTAATCTTTTCTTTACTGTTTAGGAATAGACAGAACCCACAGCGAGCTGTATCTTCCAGGACTGACAAATTATCAAACCCAAATTCTGCTTTTCATTAGATCAAGGTTACGCCCACACACCTCTCCTTGGTTAGCTCATGTGGGTGCTGGTTGTGGGATGTGCTGGGTCTTTTGTATTTTATGAGATCACCAACTTACAGGATAGCTTCGCCCCTGGAAGTCCCTGAAGTTAGATATTGTCATCTTGTTTCTTAACGTGATTTTACCTGTCTATTAAGATGAAACATGGCATGGAAAGCACCATCCATCAGATCCACGTGTGAATGAGGTGTACGTAGCGGAGCCGGGTGTGTACGAGGTGTATGGAGCAGAGCCGTGTGTGTATCCAGCGCCCCAGAGTCCTGGTCGTTGCAGTAATGTTATTCTTCCACCAGGGGGAGTGATGTTACTTCTGAAGGCAATAAAGGAGATCTCTTTACCAGGTATCACAAACCACACAACACACTTCATACTCCAGTCCGCCAGGTGGAGCTATGCTCCTATTTATTAGGGCACTCTTCACAATTAGGTAAAACTGGTGGGCTGGATAGCAAGTTAGGCAGAAGCGAGCTGGGCTTTACCCAGTAAGCTGCTATCTGAGCTTCACTCAGGTAGTGGGTCCCTGACAGGGGTGGGATCCTGTCAGAGGCCTAGACAGAAGGCCACGGAGTTGCGCCTGCCCCACGTGCGGCAGCATCCTAGGAAAGAGACATTGGAAAAGAATTGTATTGTAGCGAGTGAGAAACGAAGTCATAGCAAAAGGAGAGGAAACCAGAAGGAGTTCTGCCCTGCAAAAGGCTGCCTCCTTTCTGAGGCGCAGGATCCGGTAGCCAGAACACCGAGGGAGTCATCGTCTCCAGGCCTGGCTCCAGCGACCGGCAGGACAGGTAGTTCCATATTAGTTGCCCGACCTTATACCCAGGAGGCACAGTGGCAACTATGGGGGCCGGGGCGTGATAAAGTCTCTGTAAAAAGCCTCAGGTCATCAGTCATACGGGTTTGTCCTATCCTTACCATCAGGGGGACAGAGAGAAAGAGACTTAACATCTAGAACACCAACATCAGTTGTGAGGACCTTACCGAGAAGCTCAGCAGGGAGGTACTACAACACCCAGGCACTAGAGGAAGGCTACTGATTTCCACCTGGCTAAGGGGACTCTGGATTTGCCTTCACACTGGCCGGACTCTGCCTACCCTGTGGTCTGTACCCTGGAATGTGGATGCTGAAGCCTTCAGTAAAGGTAAAGAGACTGCAACCCTCTGTCCTCGTTCTTCACTGCGCCTCACCCCATTCATCATCTACACTCTGGGAAGCCCTGGGGATACACCACCTGTGGGAAGGTATACCATCTAGCTGCCATCACATCACCCCAGCGGACCCCTAAGCAGCGTCGGTCACCCTGACCGAATACCACAGGTGGCGTCACGAACATTATCCCTTTAAAGACCTTTCCCCCACTTATAACGGACGCTCCTAGGGCCACGGACTGGGTCAGCCACCGTGACATCCCCACTGAAAACCGAAGGACCCGGTACCGAGTACCCCACTGCCCTACTGGGGGCGATCCATGTACGAGGTGTACGGATTGGAGCTGCATGTGTACAAGGTGTATGGATCAGAGCCGTGTGTGTACGGAGCAGAGCTGCGTGTGTACGAGGTGTACGGAACGGAGCCGCGTGTGTACAAGGTGTGCCTAGCGGAGCTGCGTGTGTACAAGGTGTTTGGAACGGAGCCGTGTGTGTAGGGAGCGGAGTCACATGTGCATAACTCCCAACCATCCCGGATCCAGCAGGACAGTCCCAATTTTGAGACTCTGTCCCACTGTCCCGGCCAGGATCCTCCTTTTCCCGCATGGCCTCAGACCAAATGTACCGCCGTTTTAAACTGCTTGCGCGATCGCTAGCTGTGTCGGATCGGAGCAGATATTGCTCCTCGCTCTGACACTGACTGGCACAGGAGACACAGAGAGGTCTTTATCAGTGTCGTACCAGAGCTGCAGCGATGTGAGCAGTCAGCAGCGCGGCTGGATGACATCATTCAGCGCCGCAGGAGAGGAAGCTGCCGGCTGCTGCAAGGGAGCACGGTGAGAGGTGTGTGTGTGGTGATGGAGAAGGCAATAATGGGGGTGGGGTAACTGTGTACGAGGTGTACGGAGCGGAGCCGGGTGTGTACAAGGTGTACGGATCGGAGCCGCGTGTGTACAAAGTGTATGGAGCGGAGCCCTGTGTGTATGAGGTGCACACGGTGTACAGATCAGAGCCACATGTGAACGAGGTGTACGGAGTGGAGCCGGGTGTGTACGAGGTGTACGGAGCGGAGCCGCATGTGAAAAAGGTGTATGGAGCGAAGCCGCGTGTGTACGGAGCGGAGCCGCGTGTGTACAAGGTGTACGGAGCGGAGCCGGGTGTGTACGAGGTGTACAGATCAGAGCCGCGTGTGAACAAGGTGTACGGAGCGGAGCCGGATGTGTACGAGGTGTACGGAGCGGAGCTGTGTGTGTATGAGGTGTACGGAGCGGAGCTGCATGTGCACAGAGCGGAGCCGCATGTGTACAAGGTGTACGGATCGGAGCCGCGTGTGTACGGAGCGGAGTCGCGTGTGTACGAGGTGTGCCGAGCGGAGCCGCGTGTTTACAAGGTGTACGGAGCGGAGCCGGGTGTGTACGAGGTGTACAGATCGGAGCCGCGTGTGTACTAAGTGTATGGAGCTGAATCGTGTGTGTATGAGGTGTACGAGGTGTACAGATCGGAGCTGCGTGTGTACGAGGTGTACGGAGCAGAGCCGGGTGTGCATGAGGTGCACGGAGCGGAGACGTGTGTGTACGAGGTGTACGGAGCGGAGCTGCATGTGTATGGAGCGGAGTCGCATGAGTACAAGGTGTACGGATCGGGGCCGCGTGTGTAGGGAGCAGAGCCGCGTGTGTACGAGGTGTGCCAAGCAGAGCCGCGGGTGTACGGAGCGGAGCCATGTGTGTATGGAGCGGAGTTGCATGTGCATAATTCCCAACCAATTTTGAGACTCTGTCCCACTGTCCCTGCTGGGATCCTCCTTTTCCCGCATGGCCTCAGACCAAATGTACTGCCGCTTTAAACTGCTTGCGCGATCGCTAGCTATGTCGGATCGGAGCAGATATTGATCCTCGCTTTGACACTGACTGGCACAGGAAGCACAGAGAGGTCTTTATCAGTGGCGTACTGGAGCAGTCAGCGGCGCGGCTGGATGACATCATTCAGCGCCGCGGGAGAGGAAGCTGCTGGCTGCTGCAAAGGAGCATGGTGAGAGGTGTGTGTATGGTGATGGAGAAGGCAGTGATGGGGGTTGGGGAGAAGGCAATGATGGGGTGGGGTAACTGTTGCCATTATACTGTACGCAGCATCATGTGGAGCCATTATACAGTATGGAGCACTGTGTGGCCATTATACAGTATTGAGCATCATGTGTGGCCATTATACAGTATGGAGCATCATGTGGAGCCATTATGCCATACCCAGAATCTTGTGGACCCATTATACAGTATGGAGCACTGTGTGACCATTATACGGTATTGAGCATCATGTATGGCCATTATACAGTTTGGAGCATCATGTGGGGCCATTATACAGTATTGAGCATCATGTGGGGCCATTATACAGTATGGAGCATCATGTGGGCCAATATACAGTATGGAGCACTGTGTGGCCGTTATACAGTATTGAGCATCATGTGTGGCCGTTATACAGTATGGAGCACTGTGCGGCCATTATACAGTATTGAGCATCATGTGGGGCCATTATACAGTATGGAGCACTGTGTGGCCATTATACAGTATTGAGCATCATGTGGGGCCATTATACAGTATGAAGCACTGTGTGGCCATTATACAGTATTGAGCATCATGTGGGGCCATTATACAGTATTGAGCATCATGTGTGGCCATTATACAGTATGGAGCATCATGTGTGGCCATTATACAGTATGGAGCATCATGCGGGGCCATTATACTGTATGGAGCATCATGTGTGGCAATTATACAGTATGGAGCATCATGTGTAGCCATTATACTGTATGCAGCATCATGTGGGGCTATTCTACAGTATGGAGCACTGTGTGGCCATTATACAGTATGGAGCACTGTGTGGCCATATTTTTTTGTTTATAATTATTGTTTATGAAACAGTGTGATCAGCAGTGCTAAATGGGTATGGTTGGGGCGTGGATATGGGTGTGACTAGTTGTGAAATGGGTGTGGTCAGAGGCGTGGCCTAAAATTTGTTGTGGCTGTCAGACTGTCCTCTCTGCGCCTGCGGTTCCTGTCATCTTCTCTACCTGCCTGCATCTGTTGGGCATTCCCCCGGGCCATTCCAGTTATCCGCTCCTAGGAGTCAGCCGCCATCTACCCAAGGTCAGTCCTGGAGTAGCACCTGGATCACCTCCCTTGTCTCTCCACCATTTGCGGTGTCATTAGTTGCTGCGTGTCCGTGGTCAGATTGGGTGAGGCTCCTAGTCACGCCCCTCCAGGTCTTCCTTGGGCTTTGGCACAGTGCTTCCACCACCCAACCTGTTACAGTTTGCACAGGCCATGGAATCCCCTGGCTCCAAGGCATCTTCCATCTCGGACCTATACCAGGAGGTCCGCGCCAGAAGGATCAGCAGGACAAGATACTATCCTATCTACGGTCTGGGAATACTCGTCTCGATACGCTGGCAGTACTGGCCGCTTCCATGTCCTCTCAGGCGGCAGTTACCACCACGGTGACCCACCAGGCAGCCAGTTATGCACCAGGTTCCAGACCACATCTGTTAGCTCCTCCACGCTTTGGCGGAGATCCCACCCAGTGACAGAGGTTCATTAACCAGTGCATGCTGCACTTTGAATTTCTGACTCATCAGTTCACCTCGGACCGAGCCAAAGTGGCCTTCATCATGTCACACCTATCTGGTGAGGCCCTAGCATGACTCAATCGTCTGTGGGAAAGAGGGGATCCGTTAGTGTTGAACCTACAGTCCTCCTTGGAAGCCTTCGATGAGCCCGGTTGTGTTTTTTTCTGCAGCCTCTTCTCTGCTCCGGTTACGCCAAGGTAACCTCTCCATGGGCCAGTATACGTCTTTTTCCGTATCTTGTCTTCAGAACTCTCTTGGAGCAATGAGGCTCTGGTGGCAACCTTCTGGGAAGGTCTCTCCGGGCGAATCAAGGACGAACTGGCAGGCAGTGAGATACCCACCTCTCTGGATGACCTGGTGTCTCTTGCAAACCAAATTGACATTAGGTTCCAGGAACGGACAAAAGAGGTGAACCGTGAGAGAAGATCGGTACACTTGACTCCCACCTTCTAACGACTGATCATTAGGCAAGTTCCTGCCGCGACTTCTTCACTTGAACCTATGCAGATTGACCAGGAGAAGGTATCCAAGCGCCGCCAAGAGGATCGTCAGGCCAAAGGGACATGCTTCTACTGCGGCAGCTCCGAACACCTTATTCGGTCCTGCCTCAAAAGACCGGGAAACGCCAGTGCCTAGAGTCGGTAGGAGAGGCTACCCTGGGCAAGTCTTCTACCTCTCCATTGTTGACCCTGAGTGTATCTGTCTCCTGCGGCAAAGGGTCTTTTGTTGAATTGGCCCACCTGGACTCTGGCTCCGCTGGTAACTTTGTTCAACAGGCTGTGGTCGAGCGGTTTAAGATTCCGGTCCTACATCTTTCGGCTCCATTTGTGATTTCTTCAGTGGATGGAAAGCCTCTTCCCGAGACCATCCAATTCATCACGGAGCCCGTGGATCTTCAGGTGGGGACGCTGCATTCGGAGAAGATTTCTCTTCACATGCTGTCTGGTCTCTCTTATCCTCTACTTCTAGGTCTCCCGTGGCTCCAAAACCACGAACCTGTTCTGGACTGGAGGTCTGGAGAAGTACTCCGTTGGGGCTCAGGATGTCATGAAATGTGCCTTGCTCCCGTTCGTTCTGTCAGGTCTCCTAATTCTCCTGCTAATTTACCTGGCCTACGCGCGGCATAGTGGACGTATATGGGTGTCTTCGACAAGAAGGAGGCTGAGACCTTGCCACCTCATAGGCTGAATGACTGCCCGATTGACCTCCTGCTGGGTACCTCACCTCCACGAGGCCGGAGCTACCCCCTTTCCCAGGCCGAGACTTGCGCTATGTGCTAAGTATATAGAAGAGAACCTCGCTAGTGAATTTATCCAGAAATCCTCATCTCCGGCTGGAGCATTGACTACAAAAGCCTTAACCAAATCACAGTAAAAAATAAGTACCCCCTACCCCTGATCTCCGAGCTGTTTGATCCCCTGAAGGGTTCCAGAATCTTCACGAAGCTTGACCTACGATGGGCATACAACCTGGTTCGAATTCACCAGGGAGACAAGTGGAAGATGGCCTTCAACACCCGCGATAGTCATTACGAGTATCTCGTTATGCCGTTTGGACTTTGTAATGCTCCAGCCATCATCCAAGAACTGGTGAACAACATCTTTCGGGACCTGCTCAATATGTATGTGATAGTATAACTGGAAGACATCTTGGTAGTATCTCCTGATCTGCCAACACACAGAAGGGACGTTTGCCAGGTTCTACCAAGGTTAAGAACTAACCGTCTCTACGCCAAATATGAAAAGTGCGTCTTCGAACAGTCCTCCCTTCCGTTTCTGGGGTACATCGTTTCTGAGACCAGTCTGAAGATGGATCCCGAGAAGGTATCCGCTGTCATGAAGTGGCCCGGTCCAGACGGTCTTAAGGCTATTCAGCGGTTTCTCGTGTTTGCAAATTACTATCGCCAATTTATTTAGCATTTTTCTTCTTTTCTGTGGATTGGAAGGGGTTTGGTCCTGAGGAGAGGTCCTAGGAGCCCAGGGAGAACATCCATCCCACTCTCCTCCTGGAGAAATTTCTGACAGGTTTGAAAAAGAGGGGGCGTAAGGGGCGGTGCTGTAGCGCCCGTATCTCTACCTGCAGTCCCTCTCTCCCTGCAGAGACATCAGCGTACTCACCACCAAGGCTTCCGTCCTGCTCCTTTTGGGTCTGCTGCTGCCCGGGGTGCCCGCACTCTTGGCAGGTCTCCAGGCACTGTGCTTAGAGTGTGAGCGCGCACACTTCCTATTTCTTAATGGGGCCGCGCGCGCGTTCCTCTAAAGCAGTGTTCCCCAACTCTGGTCCTCAAGAGCCACCAACAGGTCATGTTTTCAGGATTTCCTTAGTATTGCCCAAGTGATAATTGCATCACCTTCACAGGCAGGAATTCCATCACCTGTGAAATACAAAGGAAATCCTGAAAACATGACCTGTTGGTGGCTCTTGAGGACTGGAGTTGGGGAACACTGCTCTAAAGTGTCCCCAGCCAATAGCTAAGAGGTCTCTTGCTATTTGAACCACCTCCTCCAACATGGAGGTGCCTGTGCAATGTCGTGAGTTTGTTCCTAACATGCTTGTCCATTCTCAGGTCCCTGTACTAGCATCTCAGTCTGCTGCACCCGCCAGTACTTCCTTCAACGGTAGCTGAGTCTGCTGCACCTGCCAGTGCTCACCTCAATGGCAGCAGAGCCAGCTGCACCCACCAGTGCTCACCTTAATGGCAGCAGAGCCAGCTGTACCCACCAGTGCTCACCTCAATGGCGGCAGAGCCAGATGCACCTGCCAGTGCTCACCTCAATGGTGGCAGAGCCAGCTGCACCCGCCAGTGCTCACCTCAATGGCAGCAGAGCCAGCTGCACCCATCAGTGCTCATCTCCGTCAGACTGTCCTGTCTGCACCTGCAGTTCCTGTCATCTTCTCTATCTGCCTGCATCTGTTGGACATTCCCCCAGGCCATTCCAGCTATCCGCTCCTATTGGTCAGCTGCCATCTATCCAAGGTTAGTCCTGGAGTAGCACCTGGATCACCTCCCTTGTCTCTCCACGGTCTGTGGTGTTGTTAGCTGCTGCGTATCTGTGGTTGGATTGGGTGAGGCTCCTAGTCACGCCCCTCCAGGTCTTCCTTGGGCTTTTGCACAGTGGTTCCACCACCCAGCCCGTTACACAAACCCTAATATTCATCACTGACCACTGGTTCAAAAAAGTCTGGGTACTAGTGCTTTCATCAGAGGAAGCTCTAGCCTGGGAAGCGTACTTCCCCATCTCTGAATAAACAAAATCAAGTTTTGATGGCAAATCTCCTGCTGTATTTACCTGGTCGCTGCAGGAGGTGCCTATTCAATTGAGGTGGAAGTGTCAGGTCCCTCACTTCCCCAATTATAATTAGTTTCTCACTTCCTCAGCTATAATTAATTCCACATATTCACTGTGAGGGGGATATGCCCCCTCTCTGGAGATGTCTTTATGGATTTTACATTTTCTCTATGACACACACTATAAATAAACAATTAGAACAATAAGACTCCATTGTGTGCTGCATACATCCAGTGTCTTGTGTACAATATTTAACTGCAGGTTACATCACAAATAAGATAATCCAAGTTGTGAAAAAGAGTATAGTAGTACAACATTGGGAGTGGAAACGCTGTGAAAATATAATTAATGATATCAAGGAGTCAGGGACCCCAGAGTTATAAAGGTTAATATTTGTGGTAAGCGTTATCTGATGCAAAGGGGTTCACATAACATGGTCATCTCAATATATTTCCGTATGATGGGGAGGAGAAAAAGGCCTCCCAATGAAACCATTTAGTGGCATACAGGTGCTTCTCACAATAGTAGAATATCATCAACAAGTTAATTTATTTCAGTTCTTCAATACAAAAAGTGAATCTCATATTATATAGATTCATTACAGAGTGACCTATTTCAAGTGTTCATTTCTGTTTCTGTTGATGATTATGGCTTACAGCCAATGAAATCCCAAAAGTCATTATCTCAGTAAATTAGAATACTTTATAACACAAGCTTGAAAAATGATTTTAAAATCCATTATGTTGGCCTACTGAAATGTTTGTTCAGTAAATGCACTCAATACTTGTTCGGGGCTCCTTTTGCATCAATTGCTGCATCAGTGCGGTGTGGCATGGAGGCGATCAGCCTGTGGCACTGCTGAGGTGTTATGGAAGCCCAGGTTGCTTTGACAGCAGCCTTCGGCTTGTCTGTATTGTTGGGTCTTGTATTTCTCATCTTCCTCTTGACAATACTCCGTAGATTCTCTATGGGGCTAAGGTTAGGCGAGTTTGCTGGTCAATCAAGCACAGTGATACTGTTGTTTTTAAACCAGGTATTGGTGCTTTTGAAAGTGTGGAGAGGTGCCAAGTCCTGCTGGAAAATGAATTTTCCATCTCCAAAAAGCTTGGCAGAGGGAAGCATGGAGTGCTGTAAAATTTCCTGGTAGGCGGCTGTGCTGACTTTGGTCTTAATAAAACAGTGGACCTACACCAGCAGATGACATGGCTCCCAAAACCATCAGTAATTGTGGAAACTTCACACTAGACCTCAAGCAGCTTGGATTGTGTGCCTCTCCACTCTTCCTCCAAACTCTGGGATCTTGATTTCCAACTGAAATGCAAAATTTACTTTAATCTGAAAACAACACCTGACACCACTGAGCAACAGTCCAGTTCTTTTTCTCCTTGGCCCAGCTAAGATTCTTCTGGTGTTGTCTTGTAGCTCATGTCCTGGATACGTCTGTGTGTGGTGGCTCTTGAAGCAATGACTCCAGCAGCAGTCCACTTCTTGTGAATCTCCCTCAAATTTTTGGCCTTTTCTTAACAATTCTTTCAAGGCTGCGGTTATCCCAGTTGCTTGTGCACCTTTTTGTACCACACTTTTTCCTTCCACTCAACTTTCCATTAATACGCTTGGATACAGCACTCTGTGAACAACCAGCTTCTTTAGCAGTGACCTTTTGTGGCTTACCCTCCTTGTGGAATGTGTGACTGCCTTCTGGACATCTGTCAAGTCAGCAGTTTTCCCCATGATTGTGGAGCCTACTGAAACAAACTAAGGGATCTTGTTAAACACTTAGGAAGCCTTTGCAGGTGTTTTTTGTTAGTTATTCTAATTTACTTAGATAATGACTTTTAGCTTTTCATTGACTGTAAGCCATAATCATCAATATTAACAGAAATAAACACTTGAAATACATCACACTGTTTCCAATGACTCTATATAATAAATGAGTTTCACTTTTTTTGTATTGAAGAACTGAAATAAATTAACTTTTTGATGATTTTCTAATTTTGAGAGGAGTACCTGTATGTATAATTTGTCTTTTTTCATTTGTTATTCCAATACACACAAAGGACATAAAAATGTGTATAACAAAAAATGTGTAATTGCAATAATTTTCTGGGATAAATACTTCATTTAGTACCGGATAGGAACAGCCAGGTACTGCATGTAACACCCCAGGTAACCGATTGTTACAGTGATGTTGCTTTCCCTTCGGGAAGGGTAATATCATGCTCAGAGGCAATGGAGTTCTCTTCACCAGGTAAGGCACCCACATGCAGCATATTCCAAATCCAGGCCAGGAGGGGGAGCTCAGGACCCGGATTCAGGGGAGCTTCCCTAAGCTATATGTATCCTGACCCAGAGGAGGAGCGAGACAGTTGGTCCAGGGAGACCAAGCAAGGCAGTCTGATAGAGACACTGAAGGAGAAGGAAGTCTGAGAGAACAGACAGAGAGAAGTGGCTGCCACGAGGGAGCTGCAGCCTCTGGAAGGAAAAAGACCTGAAGGGTTGTATGTGGTGGAGCTTCAGAGGAAAGGAGCGAAGGAGAGGAACAGGGCTCAGAGGGAACTGTGACCGGGCACCCTCAGAGCCGAAGCGCAGTGTAACGCCGCTGGGTTTATACCTCGTTTCTTCGGCGTTACTTTTGCATTTCTCTGCTTTAACCCTTTCTCCTCTCCCCCTAATGTGCAGGGATACTGTTGTGTGTTACCTGTATGGATGCTGCTCAGTACCCTGCCACCGCTGCGTAGCTGTACATGTGCTGTGATGACTTTGCTCTGCTGCATGGCCACTCGCATGTGCGGTCCCTGGCTGCCGCTTGGAAGCTAGCCTTGGCTTGCGAGGTCCTCTGCAGCTGGTGCATGGCTTCTCACGTGTGTCCAGGCTAGCAGCCGCTGCCAGGTGCCCTAGGCCACAGTTCCTGTGCTATCAGTGCTATAATGGTTTCTGTTTGTGCTTAGGGTGCGCGCGGCCACACCTACCCTGCTTTTATCAGGGTTTGAGTGTGCACCTGTGTTGCTTCCTCAGCCTATTGCTGAGGAGCAGCTCCTATATAAACTTCCTCTTTGCTACTGGGCGTTGCCAGAGCATTGCATTGTGTTTCTGTGTCTTGCCTTGTGAGGTATCCAGCTCCCGTTCTGTCTGCAGTATGTTCTGGGAGAGCTGATGCCTGTCTCTCGCCTGTTCTGGGGGCCGAGTACCCAGATCCGCCTATCCTGGAGGCCGTATATCCAGATCCGTTTGTGTCTTGTTTACCCGCCTGTTCTGGGGGCAGAGTACCCAGATCCGCCTATCCTGGAGGCTGAATATCCAGTACCTGATCCTGTCTGAACCTGTCTCTGTTATGTTTTTTAAGTCCTATTGTGTCTGGCACCCCGCACCCTGTGACTGAACTTTCCGGGCTCATCTTTCAAAGATGGAGTTCGGTGTTCTTGCTGAGCGCTTACTATTCTGTGCTCAGTCTTCCATGCGGTGCTAACCCTGTCTGGCCCAGTTCCAGTCCAGCGGAGCTAGCACCATCACGCTTGAGTTCCTTCCTAGGTCTGATGTCCGGAGCCTGACGGCCGAAGTTATGAACCTGATGACCTCCGCTACCTGGTCCTGTGCCCTCTGTGTCCCAGCCGATGACCTGGGCTGCCACGCCAGTGTCCCAGCCGATGACCTGGGCTGCCACGCCAGTGTCCCAGGTGTCTTTCCGGTATTCCTGATGTCCTTTCGTTGTCCGATGTCCTTATTCCCTGGGCTGCCGTGCCTGTGTCCCAGCCGATGACCTGGGCTGCCACGCCAGTGTTCCAGATGTCCTGCCTGTGTCCTGAGGTCCACCCTGAGATGACGTCCTTCTGGGATCGGTGTCTGATGTTCTCCTGCTGAGCCTGTGCTATGTCTGAGGCCTGAGAGATTGGCCGTCCTTGTATGCCCGTGCCAGATGACCCTGGACTGCATCAACCCGTGATGACTCCTGCCATCGTCAGACGTCCATCTATGCCTGTGGTCCTGATGTCCTGCCTGTGTTCCTGATGTCCTGCCTGTGTTCCTGATGTCCTGCCTGTGTTCCTGATGTCCTGCCTGTGTTCCTGATGTCCTGCCTGTGTTCCTGATGTCCTGGCTGTGTTCCTGATGTCCTGCCTGTGATCCTGATGTCCTGCCTGTGATCCTGATGTCCCGCCTGTGATCCTGAGGTCCACCCTGAGATGACGTCCTTCTGGGATCGGTGTCTGATGTTCTCCTGCTGAGCCTGTGCTATGTCTGAGGCCTGAGAGATTGGCCGTCCTAGTATGCCCGTGCCAGATGACCCTGGACTGCATCAACCCGTGATGACTCCTGGCATCGTCTGACGTCTGAGTCGTGTACCCTTCCTTGTCATGTGGAATCGGGATCCTGACATCATTATGTTTTGTTATGTACTGTGCTATCATTTAAGTAAACTTTGTTTCTTCATACCTGAAGTTGTGCGGTGTAGTCTAGTTCTGCATATCTACATCTTGTTCACATGCTCAGCTGCCACAGACCCTGCTCGCTACCGTTCCCTAGTCTGGGTAGGTCCAGGTTACTCTGTGGTCCAGTGGGTCCACATTGCGTTCCTTTTTGGGACGCTCTCCCACGTCGTCATGGTCTGGCGACGTGGAGGTGTCGGCTCGGCCACGTTTTGTGGTCGCAGCCGCAACACGCAGTACCGGGAGCCCGAGGCCTTAGTGGAACTGTAGGACACTTGGCAGAACTGGAGGGCTGAGAACTTTATTGGATTGACCCACACCACACCTGAGACGCAGCAGCACCTGAGGAGCCCGGGGCATGATAGAGTCCCTATAAAAAGGCTCAAGCTGCCCGTCATGCAGGTACCTGTCTCAGGACAGGGGGAATGGAGGACTCTGCAGAAAGCTTCAGGCAGCAGGGACTTCATATACAGCAAGCGCTAGTTGGAAAGGCTCACGGACCTCGACTGGGAAAAGGGAATCTTCAATTGCCTCCGAGCGGCCGGGCCATACCATCACCCATGCCTGGTACCCTGGACTGTGGCTTGCTAACTACAGTAAACCAGGTAAAGACTTACAACTTGTGTCCTTTACTCATTTTACCTGCCTACACCTTCATCGCCATACACTTCAGAACTTCTGGGGACCTTGCTTCACCTGTGGGAAGCGTTACCATCATTTCTGCAACAACATCCCCCAGAGGACCCCTTTAATGCAGCGTCGATCCCACAATTGACCGAACACCACAGGTGACGTCACAACAGACTTATTTACAATTCCCCTTTTATTGGAAGCCCAGGGCCACGGACCAGGTCGCAGCCACCGTGACATCCCCTTTAATATCCGACCGGACCCGGTACCGAGTACCCCAATGCCTTGTTGGGGCGCTCCAACTTGGCGTCACAAACAGGATGGACCGACCCATTGGAATGGGTCCTGTGCGCCATGGATTATAAGGGACTGTGTGAAATTGATTTGTGTAATGGCCACCATTGCTGCTCCTCGAGGCGGATAAAGGAGGAAGATGTGTTGCTATGGGTGGAGTTCAAGAACCGGCGGGAAAGCTGGATCCACCCCCTCCAGAGACTGTAATGCTAACAAAAGATGCCCGTCACCAGGACGGATCCGCCCCAGAGATGGCTGGCGGGAAAGTGCGGGAGGCACTGTAGAGAAAGCCCTGGAAGCGTGATGGAGAAGGACACGGAACAGCGTGGCAGCAGTATGGCTGCACGCTACCTGGTAAAGGCTTTAGCGGACAACGGAGAAGAGCCGCCAGAACCAGCAACTACCTCTAAAGATGTCCCCGGTCCGCAGCGGCATGAAACCTCGGACCTGAAGCCTACCATGGACCCGGAGCTCCTCGCCGCAGAGATGGAGGAGCTGGTTCAGCAACTTCTAAAGACACAGATGACAGCGATGGCGGCCTGGAAAGAATCCCTGGTCCGGAGAATGACAACCGCCCAGCCACAGCGACAGTACTCACCAGCAGCGCTCCCAGCCCCGGCGGAACCTGCACCTTCGACCTCAGTGGAGCCTGAAAGCAACACTCTGCTGGAAAAGGTGACACCGCCGACGGAGACCCCGGACCTCGCAACTGCTACCCCGACAGAGCCAGAAAGTGAAACACCGCCGGAAAGCGAGATGCCGCAAACGGACACGACCGCGCCGCAGCACCAGGCCCTGCAGACAGCACGCCAGGCCCCAGCGGAGATGGAACAGAACACCGGCACCGGCGAGACAGGTATGCTAACTGCCCCGGTAGCTGAAGACTCCTTAGTGGGACCACTAGCACCCCCGCCAACTTTAATGCTCAGACAAATTACGACTGCCATAACTTGGGACCGTATGACTGACGTGTGCGACGCACTTACTGAGCCAATGACCCCTGTGCCATCGCCCCTGAAGGCATGCAGGCCCAAAGAGACTGTTCAATGGAAGCATCCCCAGACAGACCGGGCCATACCATCACCCATGCCTGGTACCCTGGACTGTGGCCTGCTAACTACAGTAAACCAGGTAAAGACTTACAACTTGTGTCCTTTACTCATTTTACCTGCCTACACCTTCATCGCCATACACTTCAGGACTTCTGGGGACCTTGCTTCACCTGTGGGAAGCGTTACCATCATTTCTGCAACAACATCCCCCAGAGGACCCCTTTAATGCAGCGTCGATCCCACAATTGACCGAACACCACAGGTGACGTCACAACAGACTTATTTACAATTCCCCTTTTATTGGAAGCCCAGGGCCACGGACCAGGTAGCAGCCACCGTGACATCCCCTTTAATAGCCGACCGGACCCGGTACCAAGTACCCCACTGCCCTGGCGGGGCGCTCCAACTTGGTGTCACAAACAGGATGGACCGACCCATTGGAATGGGTCCTGTGCGCCATGGATTATAAGGGACTGTGTGAAATTGATTTGTGTAATGGCCACCATTGCTGCTTCACGAGGCGGATAAAAGGAGGAAGATGTGTTGCCATGGGTGGAGTTCAAGAACCGGCGCGAAAGCTGGATCCACCCCCTCCAGATACTGTAATGCTAACAAAAGATGCCCGTCACCAGGACGGATCCGCCCCAGAGATGGCTGGCGGGAAAGTGCGGGAGGCACTGTTAAGAAAGCCCTGGAAGCGTGATGGAGAAGGACACGGAACAGCGTGGCAGCAGTATGGCTGCACGCTACCTGGTAAAGGCTTTGGCGGACAATGGAGAAGAGCCGCCAGAACCAGCAACTACCTCTAAAGATGTCCCCGGTCCGCAGCGGCATGAAACCTCGGACCTGAGGCCTACCATGGACCCGGAGCTCCTCGCCGCAGAGATGGAGGAGCTGGCTCAGCAACTTCTAAAGACACAGATGACAGCAGTGGCGGCCTGGAAAGAATCCCTGGTCCGGAGAATGACAACCGCCCAGCCACAGCGACAGTACTCACCAGCCGCGCTCCCAGCCCCGGCGGAACCTGCACCTTCGACCTCAGTGGAGCCTGAAAGCAACACTCTGCTGGAAAAGGTGACACCGCCGACTGAGACCCCGGACCTCGCAACTGCTACCCCGACAGAGCCAGAAAGTGAAACATCGCCGGAAAGCGAGACGCCACAAACGGACATGACCGCACCGCAGCACCAGGCCCTGCAGACAGCACGCCAGGCCCCAGCGGAGATGGAACAGAACACCGGCACCGGCGAGACAGGTATGCTAACTGCCCCGGTAGCTGAAGACTCCTTAGTGGGACCACTAGCACCCCCGCAAACTTTAATGCTCAGACAAATTACGACTGTCATAACTTGGGACCGTATGACTGACGTGTGCGACGCACTTACTGAGCCAATGACCCCTGTGCCATCGCCCCTGAAGGCATGCAGGCCCAAAGAGACTGTTCAATGGAAGCATCCCCAGACAGACCTTATGGGATTCCCAAAAGAGGCCCTATCAGCAGCTAATGGTGTACAACTGATCGATAAGGAGGACGTCTGCCGACAGCAGATATTAAAACTCGTAGCGGAAGAGAAAACCCGCAAAACTAGGTGGGAAGCTATTGAACAGAAGAACTTGTTAGCTAAAGCCCAGTCCCGCACAATTAAACCTGCGAGTAGGGGACCTATCAGAACAGGAACTGTTGTCTCCTTCAATTTGGATAAAGGATGGGACTTCATCAAGGAACAAATAGGATACAGGGAACTATTCGTCAACCGCAGGGACGTGGAATCACATCTCCTAAGAGGACACCCTGACCGTGACTTATACCCTGGTGACAAAGTGACTTATACCCAGCACCATGGAGAAAAGGGATATTATGCCCTACATGTTAAAAGGTGACCAACCCCACATGCCTATAACCGTGTAGCCACTGCGAGTGGACAGCAAACTCGGGCTACACAGACCTCTTATGGACATTTTTGTAAGGAGTCACTTGCTGACCCCGGTGTTAACGAACTTCCACAGTCAGGAAGCTGTACACGCCAGGACCTGCCCTGGAAGAAGCAGAATTAAAGAGACATTCACCTGCGTGAAATTGATGCTGTGAATATGTTATGTTTATGTTTTTTTTCTTTGCAGTTTGTATGGACAATTGATACCTGCAGACAGTTCCATAAATAGTTTGGCACCTGTTTTGGTGCCCCCTATTCTTTGATATATCCGCGCGCTGATTGCGTGAGCAGGACTGTATATATATGTGCCTGTTTTGCTTTTCAGGTTTGGCGCAAAACCTCCTGGCGCAGCAGAGACAAGGATTGGTCAATGCACCTTGTTAATTTCAAAGTTTGCACTTTCACCTGTGTGCTATAGTAATAAAAAGTTATGTTATCGTTATGTTATGCAACGTTCAAGAACTGTACCTCCCATAAAGGGATGCTCCAGTTTTCATCTGTTAAACCTGTTGACATGCATGTCTCAAAATTGTCTTAACCTGTAATGCCTGTTTTTCTTTTCCCAGTTCGGGAGTACTGGAATTAACGGGGGGGGAGTGTAACCCCCCAGGTAACCGTTTGTTACAGTGATGTTGCTTTCCCTTCGGGGAGGGTAATATCGTGCTCAGAGGCAATGGAGTTCTCTTCACCAGGTAAGGCACCCACATGCAACATATTCCAAATCCAGGCCAGGAGGGGGAGCTAAGGACCCAGATTCAGGGGAGCTTCCCTAAGCTATATGTATCCTGACCCAGAGGAGGAGCGAGACAGTTGGTCCAGGGAGACCAAGCAAGGCAGTCTGATAGAGACACTGAAGGAGAAGGAAGTCTGAGAGAACAGACAGAGAGGAGTGGCTGCCACGAGGGAGCTGCAGCCTTTGGAAGGAGAAAGACCTGAAGGGTTGTATGTGGTGGAGCTTCAGAGGAAAGGAGCGAAGGAGAGGAACAGGGCTCAGAGGGGAACTGTGACCGGGCACCCTCAGAGCCGAAGCGCAGTACCAGGAACCAGGAGCCCGAGGCCTTAGTGGAACTGTAGGACACTTGGCAGAACCGGAGGGCTGAGAACTTTATGGGATTAGCCCACACCACACCTGAGACGCAGCAGCACCTGAGGAGCCCAGGGTATGATAGAGTCCCTATAAAAAGGCTCAAGCTGCCCGTCATGCAGGTACCTGTCTCAGGACAGGAGGAATAGAGGACTCTGCAGAAAGCTTCAGGCAGCAGGGACTTCATATACAGCAAGCGTTAGTTGGAAAGGCTCACGGACCTTGACTGGAAAAAGGGAATCTTCAATTGCCTCCGAGCCAGCCGGGCCGTACCATCACCCGTGCCTGGTACCCTGGACTGTGGCCTGCTAACTACAGTAAACCAGGTAAAGGCTTACAACTTGTGTCTTTTACTCATTGTACCGGCCTACACCATCATCGCCATACACTTCAGGACCTCTGGGGACCCCGCTTCACCTGTGGGAAGCGTTACCATCATTTCTGCGACAGCATCCCCCAGAGGACCCCTTTAATGCAGCGTCGATCCCACAATTGACCGAACACCAAAGGTGGAGTCATGTCAGACTTATTTACAATTCCCGTTTAAAGACCGCTCCCCTTTTATTGGATGCCCAGGGCCACGGACCAGGTTGCAGCCACTGTGACATGCCCTTTAGTAGCCGACCGGATGCAGTACATAGTACCCCACTGCCCTGGCGGGGCGCTCCACTGTACGATACTGTAGCAGGATTTCCTGGGGCAATGGACTCCTTCCCCGTCACTCAACCTAAGCTAGGAGACCACTTGGCTATACCTGATGGTGGAGATGCTGGGGTCTTGTACCTTGCTATGCTCCTACATGTACGCTGAATTATTTCCTCTTTCACTCAGGGAGGTATAGGATGGAAGTGTACAGGATAACAGAAACTTATAAATAATCATATAAATACACTCACAAAACAACAGAGTGGAAATCAAGGAAACAGTGGGATCATACCTCCCAACCGTCCCGGATCCCGCGGGACTGTCCTGATTTTGACAGTCAGCCCCGCAATCCCGGGAGGGACATTAGTTGTCCCGCACTACGTGCCTAGGGTGGGGACAATGCAGGGGGTGGCACCTGAGCAAGGTTTGTGGCTGTTTTTTTAATTTTTTTATAAAAGTTGGGTCACCTCCCAAAGCCCCCCCGCCTGCATCCCACCCACCCACCTTGAAGACAATACTCACCCTGCTCCAGCGATGGCTGGTCTCGGCTTCTGCAGCGCTCCTGAATGAGCGGTCACGTGGTACCGCTCATTTAGGTCATGAATATGCGCATATTCATGACCTATAATAAGCAGTATCACATGACCGCTCACCCAGGAAGAAGGTGCTGAGCCGGGAGTCGGGACACAGCGCGAGAGGGATGACCGCGCGGTGAGGAACAGGTAAGTATGAAAGACGGGGGACAGGGTAAGGGGGATGAAGGAGGACGGTAAGCTGCGCCGTCGTCATTCAAGATGGGGGCGGGGGAATATGAGCCATGCATCATACAGGAGGGGGAAATATGAGCCATGCATAGGGTGGGGGGGGGAATATGAGCCATAGATACAGGAGGGGGGTCAGTATACAGCATTAAGCATCATGTGGGATCATTATACAGTATGGAGCATCATGTGCAGCCAATATACAGTATGGAGCGTCATGTGCGGCCATTATACAGTATGGAGCATCATGTGCGGTCATTATACAGTATGCAGCATCATGTGCAGCTATTATACAGTATGGAGCATCATGTGCAGCCATTATACAGTATGGAGCATCATGTGCAGTCATTATACAGTATGGAGCATCATGTGTGGTCATTATACAGTATGGAGCATCATGTGCAGTCATTATACAGTATGGAGCATCGTGTGCAGTCATTATACAGTATGGAGCATCATGTGCAGCCATTATACAGTATGGAGCATCATGTGCAGTCATTATACAGTATGGAGCATCATGTGCGGTCATTATACAGTAGGAGCATCATGTGCAGTCATTATACAGTATGGAGCATCATGTGCAGCCATTATACAGTATGGAGCATCATGTGCAGCCAGTATACAGTATGGAGCATCATGTGCAGCCAGTATACAGTATGGAGCATCATGTGCAGCCATTATACAGTATGGAGCATCATGTGCGGTCATTATACAGTATGGAGCATCATGTGCGGTCATTATACAGTATGGAGCATCATGTGCGGTCATTATACAGAATGGAGCATCATGTGCAGTCATTATACAGTATGGAGCATCATGTGCGGTCATTATACAGTATGGAGCATCATGTGCGGTCATTATACAGTATGGAGCATCATGTGGGGTCATTATACAGTATGGAGCATCATGTGGGGTCATTATACAGTATGGAGCATCATGTGCGGTCATTATACAGTATGGAGCATCATGTGCGGTCATTATACAGTATGGAGCATCATGTGGGGCCATTATACAGTATGGAGCATCATGTGCGGTCATTATACAGTATGGAGCATCATGTGTGGCCATTATACAGTATGGAGCATCATGTGGGGCCATTATACAGTATGGAGCATCATGTGCGGTTATTATACAATATGGAGCATCATGTGCAGCCAGTATACAGTATGGAGCATCATGTGCAGTCATTATACAGTATGGAGCATCATGTGCAGTCATTATACAGTATTGAGCATCATGTGGGGTCATTATACAGTATGGAGCATCATGTGTGGCCATTATACAGTATGGAGCATCATGTGCGGTCATTATACAGTATGGAGCATCATGTGCAGCCAGTATACAGTATGGAGCATCATGTGTGTTCATTATACAGTATGGAGCATCATGTGCGGTCATTATACAGTATGGAGCGTCATGTGTGGCCATTATACAGTATGGGGCACTGTGTGGCCATATTTTTTTGTTTATAATTATTGTATATGAAACAGTGTGATCGGCAGTGCTAAATGGGTGTGGTTGGGTCATGGATATGGGTATGACTAATTATGAATGGGTGTGGTCAGAGGCGTGGCCGCAAACTTTGTCCCTCTTTCCCATCTTCAAAAGTTCGGAGGTATGGTGGGATTGCCAATCCAAATGGGTTAAGGATTAGGATAAAACACACTATAGAAAATCCTCGCAGAGATATCTCTTGGGAACAACGCCAACCAACTGCTACTAATTCAGACTACTCCTTCAAAACTAAACTAGGAAGTTGTAGGCTATCTCCAGCAACTCCCCAGTGCAAGTGGTGAGCATATATATCTGAGAGGAGTGGCCAACACAGAACAGCTAAGAGAATTCAGGACAGAGAGCTCCAGGAGAGAGACAGAACTGATTAACCCTTGCAACAACTAAGGAACTGCTAAAAGGAAGGTCAAGCAGATCTAATAAGTGCAGGAGTTCATGTAACTTGATGCTGCAATCTTCTGGCCCCTTTCTGTCATGGTTTCCCAGTGACACCAGGCCTGCTGTAAATGGTTGCAGCTGTGCAATGACTATTATTTAACATGCGTTTAAATGTGATTGTCTAATTCTGAACACAACCACATCCCCACTTATAAGAAGGTGTTCACACTTATGCAAACACATTATTTTAGTTTTGTTATGTTTATTTACCCCTCAAAATTATTTCAGTTTGTTTTTCAATGGATTTGCACAGATTATGGATGATATTGGGTGGAAAAAGGTCTCAAATTATTCTTCTGGCATTTTAACAAGGGTGTGTAGACTTTATATTCATTGTATGTAGTGCACAGAGGCACTAGCAGATGCTTCTATTGCTGGACCTTGTGTCCACATGGTTGCTGGATGTCTGTAAGACATAACTAAAGGTACCTTCACACGAAACGACTTTGTAACGATATCGCTAGCGATCCGTGACGTTGCAGCGTCCTGGCTAGCGATATCGTTTAGTTTGACACGCAGCAGCGATCAGGATCCTGCTGTGATATCGCTGGTCGCTGAATAAAGTTCAGAACTTTATTTGGTCGTCCAATCGCCGTGTATCGTTGTGTTTGACAGCAAAAGCAACGATACCAGCGATATTTTACACTGGTAACCAGGGTAAACATCGGGTTACTAAGCGCAGGGCCGCACTTAGTAACCCGATGTTTACCCTGGTTACCAGTGTAAAATGTAAAAAAAACAAACAGTACATACTTACATTCGCATCCCCCGGCGTCCGCTTCCCACACTGACTGAGCGCCGCAAAGTGAAAGTGAAAGCACAGCACAGCGGTGACGTCACCGCTGTGCCCTGCTACTGCCGGCGCTCAGTCAGTCAGTCAGTCAGTGCAGGAAGCGGACGCCGGGGGGGAATATAAGTATTTACTGTTTGTTTTTTTTACATTTACGCTGGTAACCAGGGTAAACATCGGGTTACTAAGCGCGGCCCTGCGCTTAGCAACCCGATGTTTACCCTGGTTACCCGGGGACCTCGGCATCGTTGGTCGCTGGAGAGCGGTCTGTGTGACAGCTCCCCAGCGATCAAACAGCTTCGTTGTCGCTATCGCTGCAGCGTCGTTTCGTGTGAAGGTACCTTAAGCTGCTGGGTCTCAGCAGATAGGGATTATCACGGGCCGCGACTTCTATAACTGTCGGCTGCTGTTCCTATTCATGGATGCCCCAGTTACAGTGAAAAAGTGAACAAAATAAAGATAATATTTCCATTACAGATTATTAACTTTGGGGAACATTTAACTAACACAGTTACATTTTTATGTAGCAAATAAAAATAGTATAAAGAAAATATATGAAAACAAATAATAAAAATGCAAAATGCAAAAAGAATAACATATTGTATATGCTTTAAATAAAAACAAAGCAAACAAAAAACAACACATACTTGGTATCCCCACAACCCTAATAATAAGATAAGAATTCATTTAACAATTTATTTAGTGTAAAGAATAAAAAAATAATAAAAAAAAAAAACAATTTCCAAAAATATTTTTTTTTACATTATTATATACATCTGCGTTGACTCTCTCTATGCTGTATACAATGGAACATCTCAGAACTTCTTCTGTTTTCCCTTTTATTCGGCTGATGCCTTTCTCCCACTCAGCAGTGTTTGTATCCGGTACCTTGTTCTCGTGCACAGGTTGCCCGGGGGACGCCTTAGCCGGGTGCACTGCACCCACGTGTGAGCTCAGCTGTAGTGGCAGGAAGATGGAGAATGTCACAGAAGGGACCTGGGATTCTTTACCCGAGAAGCTGAATGACGAGATCCGCCAGACGCTGAGAGAGCTGCGCTTCACTCACATGACTCCGGTGCAGGTATCCTCATGTGCGGCCTGTCTGTGCGGCTCCTCTCGTCTCCATTACCTGGGAGTGCAGAGACCATCGCTGTCTCCTCACATCTCCCCCATTATAGGGCAGTATACAGCAGGGGTGATCATGTGCTCCCAACCCCCACAAACACTGCCATCATAGTCCCCTCTGCCCCCCATAAACACTGTCACCAGAGTCCCCTCTGCCCCTCCATAAACACTGCCATCATAGTCTCCTCTGCCCCCCATAAACACTGCCATCATAGTCTCCTCTGCCCCCCATAAACACTGCCATCATAGTCTCCACTACCCCCCATAAACACTGCCATCATAGTCTCCTCTGCCCCCCATAAACACTGCCATCATAGTCTCCTCTGCCCCCCATAAACACTGCCATCATAGTCTCCACTGCCCCCATAAACACTGCCATCATAGTCTCCTCTGCCCCCCATAAACACTGCCATCATAGTCTCCTCTGCCCCCCATAAACACTGCCATCATAGTCTCCTCTGCCCCCATAAACACTGCCATCATAGTCTCCTCTGCCCCCCATAAACACTGCCATGATAGTCCCCTCTGCCCCCATAAACGCTGTCATCATCATAGTCCCCTCTGCCCCCCATAAACACTGCCATCATAGTCTCCTCTGCCCCCCATAAACACTGCCATCATAGTCTCCTCTGCCCCCATAAACACTGCCATCATAGTCCCCTCTGCCCCCCCCCATAAATGCTGTCATCATCATCATAATCCCCTCTGCCCCCAATAAACACTGTCATCATCATCTCTTCCCCCAATAAACACTGTCATCATCATCTCTTCCCCCAATAAACACTGTCATCATCATCTCTTCCCCCCATAAATGCTGTCATCATCATCTCTTCCCCCCCCATAAACTCTGTCATCATCATCTCTTCCCCCCCATAAACGCTGTCATCATCATACTCCCATCTGCCCCCCATAAATACTGTTATCATCATAGTCCCCTCTGCCCCCCATAAATGCTGTCATCATCATAGTCCCCTCTGCCCCCCATAAACTCTGCCATCATCATAGTCCCCTCTGCCCCCCATAAATGCTGTCATCATCATAGTCCCCTCTGCCCCCCCATAAACACTGCCATCATCATAGTCCCCGCTGCCCCCCATAAATGCTGTCATCATCCTCTCTACCCCTCATAAACGCTGTCATCAGAGTCCCCTCTGCCCCCCCCAATAAACATCATCATCATAGTCCCCTCTGCCCTCCATAAACACTGCCATCATCATAGTCCCCTCTGCCCCCCATAATTGCTGTCATCATTATCCTCTCTGCCCCCCATAAATGCTGTCATCAGAGTCTCCTCTGCTCCTCTATAAACGTCATCATCATAGTCCCCTCTGCCCCCCATAAACGCTGTCATCATCATAGTCCCGTCTGCCCCCCATAAACGCTGTCATCATAATAGAACCGTCTGCCCCCCATAAACGCTGTCATCATAATAGAACCGTCTGCCCCCCATAAACGCTGTCATCATCATAGTCCCCTCTGCCCCCAATAATAAGAGTCCCAAATCTCCTTCCTCACCGTTAAATGTCATTAAAATCCACCCCTTCCCTGTAAACATTTTTGTTTGTCGCCCCCGATAATCGCTGGTTGTCGTCAGAGTTCCCCTTCCCCTATAAACCCTGTTGTCGAAGTCCCCACCAATAAACGCGGTTTGCAGAGTGATTCCCCCACCCCTGCCCTTACACACTGTAGGCACACTGTACCCTTATAAACTGTACCAGCAAAGTGCCCCAATGCTACTAGCTGAGTGCTCCCTAATACGTAGTACCCCCAAAAGAGCCCGACTTACATGTAATGCCCACGATAAACACTATCAGGCACAAGCTACCAAAGTGCCCCACGTAGACCGCCCCAACATAGTACTGCCCTTATACACACTGCCAGCATCGTTTTGCACTTGGAAAGAATGAAAGAAAAATAAAAACACAAATAACTTTTATCACTGATTTGACCGACTCCCTGACACTAATGTGTTTTGCTTTCCTGCAGGCTGCAACCATTCCTCTGTTTATGAGCAATAAAGATATTGCTGCAGAAGCTGTGAGTATCTTCTCATTATTACAACCTAGGGCTCGGGTTATAATTTCTGGTGTCCGTCAGAGGGATTTGTTCGGAGTATTCCCACGTTATACATTAGATGGAAGCCTCGGATGTTTGCTATTGTGTGGGCATGCAGTGGTCTGTATTGTCCATTGACTCACATTATTAAAAAAAATGAATTGTATGTGATTTACTGTAGCGGTAAGTGCAGCAGATTGCTCCTTACTCTAAAGTAGAAAAAGAAAGCCGACACTTACTGGTCTAGCCCATAACGATGGCATGCCTTGGTCATATGGCTCACTATTAATTACATTCCGCATGGTCATCTGAGGTTCTCTCACACGTATGCAGATGTGTTCATACATTGTAGTGTGACTGGTGCCTTACAGCTGAGGGACGGTCATTTCTCTGTGATTGATGCAATTCTTGGTCACAGATCACAGGAAGTGGGAAGACCTTGGCCTTTGTGATCCCATTGTTAGAAATACTCCTGAGAAGAGAAGTGAAGCTGAAGAAACATCAGGTAACATTATTTTCAGCTCTCCAATTTAGTTCACGGCAAATAAAATAATTTCCTGGCAACTAAACCGAATATAGCTAATAGCTGGAAACACTGCCAGTTCCTAAGACTTGGGTAAAAGTAGTCAGTGGGTTGGATCTATGGATTATGGCAAATGATGAACTCACTTTCAACGATGCAGTATGGAAACGTTGGCAGTCTGGAGATACCGACCCAATAGCCATTCTCATAAATACAAGACTTCCACATACGCTGAGATCTCACCTTCTCCTCGTGTGTGCTATCTCCTCCCATTCTGTGCTTATAAATGGTCAGACATAAGGATCCGACCTGTGAGTTGTTTCCTCTTCTCCCTTATTGTCTTTTTTATACAGTTTTGCTTTTAACAAATATAAAATTTATTTTTTTAGATACTTGGGTGAAGCACCTGAAATGTCATGCAAAACAAATATTATTTAGCCAGGGAAGGTCATGGCCAGCCAGGGTCCTCTGCAGCAACCATGTAGTATCACATTGCAGCTATTCAGATGCTTGGCCATCCATATAATAAATGCATGGTCCAAGTCCCGCAAGCCAAAAGCCGCTGCTTCTTAGCTTTTCTGGCTCACAGAGTGAGCCTGGAGTGGAAATACCCCTTCATGGCATCGAAGGGTGCTTTCACACTGTGTTCAGGCACCCGTTCTGTGGCTCTGTTGGGCTTACATCAGAACCCACCGTAAAATGGATTCTAGCGTATTTGCTGACGGGGCCATATACTATAATGCTGCCGAGAGAACGAATGTGCGCTCTGGCTTGCAGCATTTTCGACCATGTACACCTACTGGAGGCAAACACCCAGCTGTAATAGACTGCGTTTGGGTGTCCATCTCCACTAGGTGTACACGTCCGAAAATGATGTGCAACAGATCGCACGTTTATTCTGTGAGCATCATTATAGTCTATGGCTATGGCCTTAATAGGGCTTGCATTAGCAAACAGGTTTGAACAATAATCAGGATATAACAAGTTGCTAGATGAATGGTGGAAGCTTCAGATTTAGTTATGGTGATGTAACCTTTAATATTTCCAAACTTGGTTATGAGCAGATAACTGATCTTGCAGTTTCCTGGGGTGTGTGTATATACACGTATCATTCTTTTGTCTTTTTATTAACACTACATCTGTTGTGTGTATGGATATTTATATATATTAATGTACGTCTCAGTATTGTTAGTATGGTGACATGCTTCTTTGTCCTTTCTTTTTTCTCTTATTCAAAGCTATAGGATGATATAGTGTAATTATTACTGTAACACAGTGGAAGTGGTTTAATATCAACACCTCCAGGGTTATTGGCACAGGCCATTCAAAGAGGACCTTTCACCTGTTTGAGCATGTAAGGATAATGTGGCCACATCATGGAATTGTGGCTGCAGAGCTGAGTAAAATGTATTTTTAATTTGTCCCTTCCATTGCAGAGATATTAAGTTGTAAAGTTTAGTTTATAATTTAAAGGGAACCTGTCACCCCCAAAATCGAAGATGAGCTAAGCCCACCAGCATCAGGGGCTTATCTACAGCATTCTGGAATGCTGTAGATAAGCCCCCAATGTATCCTAAAAGATGAGAAAAAGAGGTTAGATTATACTCACCCAGGGGCGTTCCCTCTGCGGTACGGTTCTGGTCTGATGGGCGTTGCGGTCCGGTCCGGGGCCTCCGATCTTCTTACAATGACGTCCTCTTCTTGTCTTCACACTGCGGCTCCGGTGCAGGCGTGCATTGTCTGCTCTGTTGAGGGCAGAGCAAAGTGCGCAGGCGCCGGGAAAGATCAGAGAGGCCCAGCGCCTGCGCACTGCAGTACTTTGCTCTGCCCTCAACAGGGCAAAGTATGCCTGCGCCGGAGCCGCAGCGTGAAGACAAGAAGAGGACGTCGTCCTATGAAGATGGGAGGCCCCGGACAGGACTGCGACTCCCATCGGACCGGACTGCGACTCCCATCGGATCGGACTGCCCACCCAGGTGAGTATAATCTAACCTCTTTTCCTCATCTTGTAGGATACATCGGGGGCTTATCTACAGCATTCCAGAATGCAGCCCCTGATGCTGGTGGGCTTAGCTCATCTTCGATTTTGGGGGTGACAGGTTCCCTTTAATTTCTGTTACTGTTAAACTGGGTGTTACCAGAGATTTGTCTGTGGGTCTTGTATTTCTTCCCAGTCATAAGCAGCCATGGGAGAAACAAAACTCGCTCTCCTCAATCATTTCTGCATCTGCTGTGTACACATACAGCAGAGCTGAGTTATGTATCGTTACAAACCCTTCCATATCTTATATCGCAGTGCTGTCAGCTCTCACCCCTCATACACACTGAGTGCTGTAAGATGAGATCTGGAAAAGTTTGTAATTTTACATAACTTAGCTCTGCTATATTTCTACACAGCTGCTGCAGAGATCAATGAAAGGGAACATGTGCTTTTCTCCCCTGCATGATGCTGCCTGTTTATGATTGGTCAACCTCATGCAGGGGAAGAAGAACACTCTCCCAGAGACAAATCTCTGGTAACATCCAGTTACTCTGTAACACAAATAATAACCTAAACTTTACAAGCTAATATCTCTGC
Source organism: Ranitomeya variabilis (assembly GCF_051348905.1). NCBI lineage: Eukaryota > Metazoa > Chordata > Amphibia > Anura > Dendrobatidae > Ranitomeya > Ranitomeya variabilis. Next base: position 227,905,328 of record NC_135232.1, read on the forward strand.
AACAGAAAAGTACATTTCCAATCAAAACACTATTTTATTTACTGCATTTTATGCATCTAGCAAGAATATTCTTTATTGATAAAGTCAGACTTATTTTTTTGTACAGTACTGTATAAGGGGGTTGATGTTTGTATTTTATCACTTAGGTTGGGGCAATAATCATTACTCCAACTCGGGAGCTTGCAGTACAGATTGATGAGGTGCTTTCATACTTCACAAAACATTTCCCGCAATTCTGGTAAGTCCTAATTCTCCATTTCAATATTTTCAGGAATATTTTTTTAGTCTGCACAGTCCTCGAGCGGTTTCCAGCTTACTTTAAGGGCTCGCTCACACTAGCGTATATATTGGACGAGTGCTATTTGATGTTTATTGGATAGCACTCGGCCCAATGCTATACTATGGGGCAGTGCAGATCAGCGTTTTTTTTTTTTGTTTTTTTTATGAGAAAAATGTGAAGTGCAAATCGGATGGTGCGCACCCAGTCAAGTCTATTGGTGCATGGAAACCATTGGATTGCACTCAGATGACATCCAAGTGCAGTCTGATTTCCAGGGACTCGCAGAATGGAGAAGATAGAGAAATTTAGTTCTCCATCTTCTCCTCACCCATGCTATGATTCTCTCGTCCAAGAGAATCGGATCACACTAAGCTGACACTCAGATCAGAGTTTGGTCTTTAACATAACCGATCCGATTTTCTCGCCCCAGAGAATCTACGCTAGCGTGACCGTAGCCTTAATGTTTAGTTGGTAGTTTAGTTTTAGGTTCGTTAGAGAAAAATGAAACGTCAGAAAGAAGTCCTTTGCTATAAGCCTCCTGTTAGCTGGAGTGGATTTATTGCGACCATGTATTGCTTCATTTGAGTAGGCTCCACATAAACCTACATTGCCCCGCAAAGACAGCAGGAGGGAAATATTTTAGGATTGTGCTTTTCCCAGAGACAGCTGATTGCGGGTACCGTTTCCTTTTGCAGGGGATTTGTCTACTTTTGGTCATTTTTTGGTGGTGAAAAGATTTTTAGTTTACTGTTCGATTTGGTAGCTTGATACATGTGTAAGTTTGATGTCTGTATGATATGCTTAGACATTACAGAAAGTAACACTACAGGATGCATTGTGCAATCTAGATTTTAACTTTTTTTTGGGGGGGGGTTAACTCCTTCAGTCAGATCATCCTTATTGGTGGAAGTAATCCCGTGGAAGATGTGAAGAAATTTAAAGAACATGGGTAAGTGACAGTGTTCTGTATTATGAAGATGGGCTGAACGGAACGTTTCACCCTGAATATCCCTAATAAACAAACTATTTTAACCCTGCTGTGGAACCATGGGGTCATACAGACCCCAGCGCTCAATGAATTGAAATATTTCTAAAACTGGTCAATCTCAGACATTGACCTTCTATGTATTTTCAAGTAACATATTTCTGCTCATGTTGATGATATTTTGAATTTGTTTTTCCATTTTGTTTCAAAGTTATTTTCAATTTTCTGTGTTTGGGACTCTCCTGACCCCATAGTATCTTTATTGTCTGACATTTTTTTTTAAAATATTTTCTGTTTATTCACAGATTTTGTAATATAATTGTAAATAAACAATGGCTAGTCACTTCCAAGTGACACCAGCAGTGTTACAGGACAGCGCAAACGGTGCTATGTTTGTCCTTGATCAAAGGACAAAAAGACAAGATTTGTTTGCAATGACTGCAAGAAGTTCGTTTGTGAAGATCATTTGTTGTCATTGTTTTTACTAAAATCCACACAGTTGCAGTTATTAGCTTTCTGCTCATATTTATTTTACTATTATTTTTATGTTACACTCAACAAGGGCAGCAGTAATGAAAACTATTGCATTTGTGTAGATTAAGGTACTTAATTTCTTGAATATATATTTTTTTAATTGGCGACATTGTATCCATGCTGAATACTGCGACTGCTGATATATGAAGTTGCACTTCGGCACGATGTTTTTCAACACTTTTCTGTTTTTTACTGGCTGTGAAAACGGTAAGAAATGGAAACTGGAAGGTAATGACTGAAATATTGAATTTTTATTATATTATTATAGTTAAACCCTATCCGACATCTGCCATTAATGTAAGGCATCATACCTGTCTGGCAGATGATGGCTGTGTGATTGGACCCCCATTGGGACCCCCCTAAATGCCGTTCTCAATTTCTGAGAGTAACATTTAAGACTTGTGGTCATGGGGTCATGCCGCTACAAGCACCTAACCCACCCCACCACTGACTCCTCGGTCAGGCTGGGATGTAAGTAGGGTGCTATAGGGCATTTTAGCTCTTCTGTTTCATATACCATTTATATACTCTATCTTGGAGTTTACAATTGGGACTATTTTAACATATTCGACAGTATATACTATATCGGTGTTATTCAGTGCCTCTCTTATATGTCTTTGTGACAGAGCCCGTTTTTGTTTTTGTGTATTTTCTCTTGTGCTTTACATTTCTTTTGATATTAGCTAAAGGTGTTTTTTTTTAAGTTTATCCATTAAAGTGAATGTATCTGTAAGCCATTTCTCATAAATGATATACTGTTGTGCAAAACTAGATTTATTCAGTGAATCAAAAACAAAAATTGGGACGTAGTTATCCCACAATTTCTGTAATTCTGCTGTGAATCGGTCTGGCCTTTCCATGGCTGTGAAGTTCTTCTATTCACATTGATTTATCCTTGTTGTCACCAGCGGAAACATCATTGTGGCCACTCCAGGCAGGCTGGAAGATATGTTTCGGAGGCAGGCAGATGGGCTGGATTTGGTTACTGCTGTAAAGACCTTGGATGTCCTGATTTTGGATGAAGCAGACAGACTTCTGGACTTGGGGTTTGAAGCAAGGTGCTACAGCTTTACATATATATATGTAATTACATTATGTATACACACAGTAAGTTATATATTTACAGGGAACATTTCATGTCCAGAATTGCTATTACCTACTGATACTGGGTTAATCTTCAGAGAAATGGCATTAAAATCCTTCCTTCACTACTTGAAGCGTGTCTACAAGGAGAAAATTAACTTCTCCCCCTGCAGCCACTCGCTGTCACTCATCGGAACGGTGCAGGGAGCAGTTACAGTCACGGCTAACTATACGGTGATTGCCTGTAGGCAGCGTATGTTTGTGTGTGTGCAGAGCAGGCTGGGGAGTGATTACAGCCGCACTCACTGTTTTGTGAGATGACTGTGACTGCTCCTTGCCCTGTCCCAATGACTAAAAGCTAGCGGCTATAGGGGGGGGGATATATGTAGTAGGTGTAATAATATAAGCAGCAAATACCTCCAATTAGGAATGTAGTATAGTTCTTCTGATTTACTATGTCTTTTTCCTCATGTGCAGGCATTGGAGGAACTTGGGTATCCATGGTTACAACCAGTGATATAGTGATAGTTACCTAGTTGCTAGTGGTCATAACCGTGAATGCCTAAGGTCCTCCAATGCCTGCGCATGAAGAAAGAGACATAGCGAATCTGAAAAACTATACTACATTTCTAATTGGAGGACTCTAATACTAATATTCCTGTTACACCAACTACATATTGGGATGGGATCTTGGAGATGGGAATACCCCTCTAATGTTCTCCTTGTAGCATATGACTGCCCAAACCATGGCATGGCCAAATATTTAACTACACCTTCCCACCTGTTTGTTTTCCCTTTATTCACCCCCCCCCCCATCTTTTTTGATTGACAGCTCTGGTTTGATGGCTCCAGAAAAGTGCAGAGATAGATGGAAAACAAGCAAGTGGGAAGCTGCACTTAATACTTGGCCACACCAAGGGTGCACCATGAGCCTGTGCTTGGTTTGAACAGTCATTCTTTGCTGACCATCCCTCTAAACCAAGCCTGACTGGTGATTTGCATGGCCCTATCTCACAGTAGGATCTGGACAGCATGTGTGTGCGAGTTTGATAATAAATATTTGAACATTCTCCACTGTTGATTGCCACGTAACGATTACTTACCGGCACATGCTTCACTCCCTTTAGTCTTTATGCCTACACAATGTTTTCTTTCTCATTTGTAGCATAAACACCATATTAGGCTTTCTGCCCAAGCAAAGGAGGACTGGTCTGTTCTCTGCCACCCAAACGCAGGAGGTGGAGAACCTGGTGCGAGCTGGGCTACGGAATCCAGTGCGGATCACTGTGAAGGAGAAAGGGGTGGCCGCCACCAGCACCCAGAAAACACCTGCGCGACTTCACAATTATTATTTGGTAAATGATAATCGGTGTCATTCCTGACTAACATGACTGAGGAGCGTAAACTAGGAGATTATATATACTATGTTAATCTCCAATAACTATGTGATTTGCTGTACATTGTTTTAATCTGTAAATAAGGAGCTCGTTCATCTTGTAAGTCTAAATTCAGAAACTTTACCGTGAGATTCAGGAACTTCTTCACTTCATTACACAGTAGAATTATGTATCCTGGATTTGTTCTTGGTGGGAAAAGCATTTTTTTAGGTTTAGTTGCTATCCGGAGCATATATGATTAATGTTATTGGTGGGGAAACCTTTCTAAGGTTATGTGTACACATTGAGTACTTGCAGCAGAGTGTTGCCACTTGGGGGTTGATTTCACTACTATACAATTCTCTGTTGCTGAAATTTCTGGGGGACTCTATGACCTTAGCTAAAGCTAGGTGGGAAAGAGATGTGGCAAACATTTCTATGAAGGAGTGGGAGGACATCCTTGAATTGACAGGAAAGATCTCGATTAATACGGCCCAGAGAAGATCTGTTCTTTTTAGTGCATAGTGTATAGGACCCCCAAGGTGTTATGTAAGAGGGGCCTTAGAAAGGATGGTGTGTTCAGAATGTAGGAAGGAGTGGACTTAATGGGGGTCCTGTCCCCAATTGGCTGAATTATGGGACAGTGTCGGAAATTAGTCTCTGAAGATTATGGCCTCCAAAGTTCCACTCAGTCCTAAGACATGCATTCTGGGCTTTGTTAGAGAATAGTAAGGTTCGGCCCTAATTCAACTGGCCATAACCAAAATATTCTACCAAGTTAGGGAGTCCATAGCCAAGCAATGGTTGGCAAAAGATCCTCCGTCAATAGATGAAATAACCCTCTGTTTAAAAAAACACAATACTGTTGGAAAGAGGTATATATTAAAAGGGGAGCAACAGTTAAATTAAATGTGGCAACTTTATTAGATGCCCCAGGTTGAGGAGTTATCGAGGGATGTCGTTTTCAATTTACTAATACTTTAATATTAGCTCAGTAGGTGTTTTGCTGTGCCCCAGAGAGGGAAGAGGGGTTCGTTGGGATAGTGGGGGGGATGGTAAGTGGGTTATACTACTTTCCGAGAAATGCAAATGCTTGTGTGCATTAATCTATACGAGATCTATAATGATCGCATTTTCTCTAAATGTTTATTGTTACACTCGAATGGTTAAATGAATGAAAAAATATGCATTTGTACGTGCGTTTTTTTTCCCGTTCACTTGAAGTGATCTCCTGCAGATTAAAAAAAAAATACTTTGATGGTTCAATTCTGCAAGGTAAAAAAATAAGCAGCGTGTGCATGAGAGTTCAGATATCTCCTTCACTTTGCTAGTACTGTACAGTGCAGTGTTTTGATTCTTTTCATGGAAAAATGCAGGAAAAGCACTAAAGATACATTCAAAGGAAAGACCTGGGACTAAGGGTGCAATTGACAGTAGTTGTTCTATGGATATCATAAATATTTATGATACACATACTTTTTTAATATTACGTAAGAGATAAAGGCGGGGCCTTAAATGGGTTCTCCAAGAATGCAATTAAATGCCCCTGTCAAGTAATTCAACTATCAGTCCATCCTAATCATGTGTCAGGACAATTTGCATTATGAAGAAATACAGCTCCCAGGACCTGTCTCAACTGACAGAGGAGCTTTATCGTATGCACAGATTCCTCCATGAGGAGAGCGGCTGTGATTGAGGCTGGAGAAAAAACTTTGTGCCCAGTCAGCCAAAGAGAATTATTTTTTCTGATGTCACAGTCCTTCTCCTCAGCTCATGGAGATATGTGTGCTTATGAAACAGCTCCTCTTGTCAGCTGAGACACAGTTCACTGGAGCCTGTCCTGCACAGACTGCAGCCTGTCCTGACTTGTGACTAGCACAGGTTGCCATTTGAATTATTTGAGAGGGGCTAATAAATATAAATCGTTTCTCCCAACTATTTTGTTTTTAATAGGTTTGCAAAACAGATGAAAAGTTCAACTACCTTGTGAGTTTCTTACGTCAGCACAAGCAGGAGAAACATCTTGTGTTTTTCAGGTAATGACTAATTGTGGGTGAAGTCTTGACCAAGAGTCTGCTTTTTTGTTCTGTTATTACAATGCCATTGTCTGCTTTTATACGCAGTACCTGTGCCTGTGTGGAATACTATGGGAAAGCATTAGAAACTTTTGTGAAAAATGTGAATGTAATGAGCATTCATGGAAAAATGAAACACAAGCGTAACAGGATTTTCACAGAATTTAGGAAGCTTGAAAGGTGAGAAAACTGTAAAGATGGCATCTTGTTGGTTCATATAGTGTTCACGGATGGAAGAAGGTCCTGTAGTGTCACCATCTAATATCAAAGACCATGCACTGCAACATCTGATATGACGTTCAAGATTTTGCAGTAGTTTGTTTGGCATTACCTGAACATTAAAGGGGTTATCAATCTTGGGGAAGAGGTTTTTTTAATTTTTTCTTTAAAAGCATTTTTTGGAAGCAAAAAAACATTTTTACAATAGAGCTTTCTTGAAACCCATTATTGAAACTATTTGAATTTTTTCACCCACAGTCGACTTTGATGTTGTCTGTAGTCATAAATCAGTTAAGAGGTGCCTAAAAAAAGACATAAATGATATACAAACTCTCCTGTAAGACTGTCAGTGAGCTTACTGATGGATTTTCAGATAACTCATTCTGCAGCCAGCAATAGACATTACAACACAGACTATAAAAGTCAAAGGGAACAACATTTTTAAAGAAATGCAGTTGTAAAAATACATTTATGTTACATTAAAAGAGGTCAACATACGAAATTTGAAAATGTGTGGGGCGGATAAATGGATTGTCCGGGTGTGGCGTCTGTCGAGCTGTTGCAGAGTAGGTTGGGAGTCGATTAATTACCTCTGCAGAAATTGTACTTGTGCGGCTGAGCTTTTGTAAAGCGGTGTATAAATTTATCAAGAGGAGATGTACCAGTTTGATAATAAAGGATATTGGGATGGGGTTTGGGGGGGGTGTATTGGGTAAAGGGGCTAGTTCATGTTAAATGAAAATGTATCAATCTGCTTTGTAATTTTGGTATCTGTCTGAAGTTTGTGTCAGAGTGTACTACATTTAAAAAGTGCTTGATTAAAAAAAAAAAAAAAAAAACATTTATGACAAAGAAAACAAACAAAAGAAAACCTTTTTAAAGAATGTGTCTCATTGGTTACAGTGGAATTTTGGTGTGTACTGATGTGATGGCGAGAGGTATTGACATCCCAGAAGTAGACTGGGTTTTGCAGTATGACCCCCCCAGCAGTGCCAGGTGAGCAGTGTTAGCCATTTTTACAGTTGAAGACTTGTCACTAATATTTCTATTTTGTAGTATGAGATTTCTTCTTTTATTTTTTTGTTACTGTTACTGAATGTTTAATAATAATTTTATGGAACAATATAATGAATCTGCCAGCTGAATAAATGTGTTTAAATAATGATTCATAGGAATTGTTCTATGCATTGCAAGTCTACAACAGGGATAACTCCCAGATGTCCTCTTCTGTCATACTGTAGAATAGTTATCTGCTTTGGGCATCAGTGGGTAGCACCCATATTATTTGCCACCCCTGGGTGTGCACGCCTGTGTCTTATTTTATAGGTATTGGCATTCTTCTCTTTGTGACTACACACTTTACCTAGACAGGGTCTTTTTAGATTGTGTCTCCAATATACAGTTTTCCACTAAAGTTCTGGCCATTTTCTCTCCCTTATTTATGTTAGTTATTTTTCTTTCAGTGCTTTTGTGCATCGATGCGGCCGTACTGCAAGAATTGGTAATCATGGCAATGCACTTGTATTTTTGCTTCCTATGGAAGAATCATATGTCAATTTTCTCTCAATAAATCAAAAGGTAAATATTTTTTTTCACTCGCAGTAAATAAATATGTGTGTGTATACTTCCTCTTGTGACAACTACTAGAGTTGTAAAAACAATCCACAAGCAATCCAAGAAAAAACAAAATTAACATGTACCCTACAGCAAGTAAAAAGTAATGGTACATGTAAATAACACAGGGTACTTGGGTAACATTATTTTGATGGAAAAAACATAAAAGCCATTCCACCATGACAAGGTGTACCCATCAGGACGGTCCTAACCTGTTTAGTATTAAAACCTTACCATGTGTCATGATGTCAATGTGAATAAGGGCGGAGTGGGAGAGGGCCCCGACTTAAGACACCCATCCATGGAAAGCTATCCAGATGAAATACGTAGCCCAGAAAGAGGGTCCGCTCCCCATTTGTACAAAGTACAAGATATTACAGCAAAACCAAATACCTGAGCCAGACTATAAGTTGGTATACATTCAAAGTGTAAGAGCACATTCACGCTGGCCACTTTGAATGTATACCAGCTTATAGTCCGGCTCAGGTTTTTTTTTTTTCTGTAATCTCTTGTACTTTGTACAAACAGGGCTCTTGGGCCCCTCTATCTGGGATAAGTATTTCATCTGTATAGCTTCCCACGGTTGGATGTCTAAGTCGGAGCCCTCTCCCACTCTGCCATTATCCACATTGACGTCACATGACACATAGTAAGGTTTTAATACTGGACAGTTTTGGACCGTCCCGGTGGGTACACCTTGTCGTGGTGGGATAGCTTTTATGTGTTGATCAACATACCGTTAACTAAGTGCCCTATGTTATTTACATTTACCATTAGTATTTATTTACTTATTGTAAGATATGCGCTTTTTTTTTTTTTTCTTCGTTTTTTTTCTGTAAAAAGGCCAATGTGAACATGCTCTTACACTTTGCACGTATACCAGTTTATAATCCGGCTTAACTACTAGAGTCCTGTGGATCCCAAAGCTGTGACTTTACATTTATTGTCAGAACAGGGAACTTTTGTCCCCAGTCCATCCCTGGTCGCAAGACCATTCTGCACATTATGGTGTCTTATCTTGTGGCTGTATATGATCAGTCAGATGTTCTTACTTTCGGTAGTTACTAATTTTTGTAATTTCCCAATCATTAGTGCCCTTTACAAGAAATGGTTGACTTCAAATGTACAATGGACCATCTACCAAAATTGCGAACTATGGCAGAAAGAGATCGGGCAATGTTTGAAAAAGGCATGAAAGCCTTCGTGTCTTATGTACAGGCTTATGCCAAACATGAATGCAATTTAATTTTCAGAGTCAAAGGTATGTATGCTCAGTATTCATTATAAATATGCATATATGTGTGTGTATATGTATCCCTAAGTAGTCATCTCAAGGCTTTTTTTTTTTTTATCTTTATCGTGAAATGTTCTTGTGTAATATTACGCACTTCTGATAGTAATGAGAAATCAGTGCCCCAATAATCAGTGCAATTTCAACAGAATTCTGGAATAAATTCCTCTGAAAAGGTGCAAAATTTTGCCACAACTTGGAGTTGTGCAAAAATAGGGATTTTTGTGTACTCACCGTAAAATCCTTTTCTCCGAGCCACTCATTGGGGGACACAGGACCATGGGTGTTATGCTGCTGTCACTAGGAGGCTTGACAGTAAGTTGAGACAAAAAGTTAGCTCCTCCCCTGCAGTATACACCCTCATGCTGGCTTCCAGAGACCCAGTTCAGTGCAAAAGCAGTAGGAGATTAATAACAATATATTACATAACATTAGAGTATAACATGTCAGAAAAAGTCAAGAACCAAAAAGGTAACGAGCCGAAAGGCTAACAGGGTGAGTGCTGTGTCCCCCAATGAGTGGCTCGAAGAAAAGGATTTTACGGTGAGTACCCAAAAATCCCTATTTCTCCTTCGCCACATTGGGGGACACAGGACCATGGGACGTCCCAAAGCAGTCCCTGGGTGGGAAACAATACAACCAAATAACTCAGTGTACCATCTGACTATAAATGCGCGACAGCTGCTTGCAGAATACGTCTGCCAAGGGCCGCATCCGTAGAGGATTGAATGTGGACATTGTAGTGTCTTGTGAAAGTATGCAGGCTCGACCACGTTGCGGCCTTGTAAACCTGCTCCGCCGTTGCCTGGTGCCGGATGGCCCAGGAAGCACCCATCGACCGAGTGGAGTGTGCTCTAATCCCAGCCGGGATAGGCCTGCCCCTGACCCGATAGGACTCTTAAATTGTAGAACGGATCCATCTGGCTATTGTGGCCTTAGACGCGGCAGAACCCTTTCTGTGACCCTCCGGGAGGACAAAGAGGGAGTCCGATCTGCGGAAGGGAGCAGTCCTAGAAATGTACCTCCTGAGGGCCCGTACCACGTCCAGGGTGTGCAGGGCTTTTTCGACCCTATGTTTTGGCTGTGGGCAGAAGGAGGGAAGAATGATATCTTCGTTAAGGTGAAAAGAGGAAACCGGAGATGGGCGTAGGACTACTTTATCCTGGTGAAAGGAAAGAAACGGCGCCCGGCAGGATAGTGCGGCCAACTCCGAGACCCGTCTGATAGATGTTACCGCCACAAGGAAGGCGACCTTCCAGGAGAGGACAGATAGCGGGACATCCTACAGAGGTTCGAACGGGGTTTCCTGAAGCACGCCCAGAACCAAATTGAGATCCCAGGTCTCTAAAGGCATTCTGTAGGGGGGTACCACGTGGGAGACCCCTTGAATGAAGGTCCTGACTTGCAAGTTGGCAGCGATCTTACGTTGGAACAACACAGATAACGCTGAGATCTGACCTTTCAGGGAACTGAGCGCCCGGCCGGAATCCAGGCCGGACTGTAGAAAATCCAAAATGGTAGGGATTGAGAAAACAAGCAGAGGGCGACCTCGGAGCCTGCACCATGAGAAGAAGGTTTTCCAGGTGCGGTGATAGATGCAAGCGGAAGACGCTTTACGAGCGCTTATCATGGTGGGTATGACCTGCTGGGAGAAACCAGCTTGAGTTAGAATCCAGGTTTCAACAGCCATGCCGTTAAACGTAGGGCCCTTGACCTCTGGTGGTAGATCGGCCCTTGGCGAAGCAGGTCTGGACGGTCTGGTAACCGCCAGGGGACGTCGGATACGAGTTGAACGAGCTCCGCGTACCATGCGAGACGTGGCCAATCCGGGGCGACAAGAATCACCGGAACCCCCTCCGTCTTGATTTTTCGGATCACCTTCGGCAGTAAGGGAAGCGGAGGAAACACGTACGGGAGTTGGAACTGATGCCACGGGGATATCAGTGCATCCATCCCTGGGGGATCCCGAGAACATGCTATGAAGTTGGGAACTTTGGCGTTCATTCTGGACGCCATCAGATCCACGTCCGGAGTCCCCCAGCGAAGGCAAATCTGCTGGAAAACCTCCGGATGGAGTTCCCACTCCCCCGAGGCGAGACCCTGACGGCTGAGAAAATCCGCCGCCCAGTTCTCGACGCCTGGAATGTGCACTGCGGAAATGGTGGAGTGGTTGGCCTCGGCCCAACGGAGAATGTGGGAGACCTCCTGCAACGCCGCCCTGCTGCGGGTACCCCCCTGATGTTTATGTACGCCACCGCTGTGACGTCCAATTGGATTCGAACTGGGTCACCCGCGAGCAGGAAGTGAAAGCGTTTCAGAGCAAGTCTGATCGCTCGAATCTCCAAAATGTTTATGGGAAGTCTCGACTCCCGAATTGTCCAAATCCCCTGGGCAGTGTGGTGGCGAAACACCGCTCCCCAACCGAGGAGACTGGCGTCAGTAGTTACCACCAGCCAGCGGATCGGGAGAAAAGACCTCCCCTGGAGGAGAGATGATCTTAGAGTCCACCATGTCAGGGCTTGCCTGATCCGTGGGGACAGAGGACATGGCCGATCGAGGGATAAGGGACTCCTGTCCCAATTGTCCAGCAGAGCCTGTTGTAAGGGGCGGAGATGGAGCTGAGCGAAGGGAACTGCTTCTATTGCGGCCACCATTTTCCCCAGGATCCTCATGGCAAACCGAATGGACCGCGGGTGCGGAATGCAGAGCGTCCGAACTCCCTGTTGAAGCTCTTGGGCCTTGGACCGAGGGAGCAAGACCAGTCCCTTTGACGTGTCCAGGATCATGCCTAGGAAGGAGATCCGTCGGGCAGGAACGGGGGAGGGCTTGTCCAAGTTGATTAACCAGCCCAGGCGCGAAAGAGAATCCAAGGTAATGCGGACGCTTGCTTCACAGGCCTGATAAGACGGACCCTTTATCAGGAGGTCGTCCAAGTATGGCAAAACGACCACTCCTCGGGAGTGAAGAATGGCCATGACCGCCGCCATGACTTTTGTGAATGCCCTGTGCGCAGTGGCGAGGCCGAAGGGTAAGGCCGTGAATTGAAAGTGGTCCTCTTGGATGGCGAAGCGGAGGAACTTTTGATGTGGCGGGAAGATTGGGATATGGAGATAAGCATCTTTGATGTCTACTGATGCTAGGAATTCGCCTGTCTCCATTGAGGAGATGACTGACCGGAGTGACTCCATCCTGAAGTGCCGAACCTTTACGTACTTGTTTAGGAGCTTTAGGTCCAAAATAGGGCGCACCGTTCCTTCCTTTTTTGGAACGACGAAGAGGTTCGAGTAAAAACCTCTGAACCTCTGGTGTTCTGGTACCGGAACAATGACCCCGTTTTGGCGGAGGGATTTGATGGCGCGATGAAGTGCGCGAGATTGAGCCCCCGAACTTGGGAGACGAGAGGGGAAAAACCTTGCTGGAGGAGGGGCGGAGAATTCTGTTTTGTAACCAGAAGACACAAAATCTCTGACCCATTCGTCGTGGACGACGGAAAGCCAGACTTGTTAAAAGAGAAGCAGACGTCCGCCTACTTTGGAGGTGTCGACTGGGAGAGTCCCCGAGTCATTGTGAAGGGAATCTGGCAGGCCTGGACCCTCTGGTTCTGGGTTGTCTAGGTTTTCCTCGCCAGGACTGATTCGGCCGGTATGAAGGCCAGGAGTCTCTCTGTGCGTGGAGATCGTTCTGACCTGGACGAGGCTGCGGAGTTGGACCAGAATGGGCTACTGCGAAAGGGCCAAAAGCGAAAAAACTGTTGGCGCTGAAAAGCAGTTTTTGGCCTTTGTTGTGGGAGGAACTTTCTCTTCCCACCTGTAGCGTCGGAAATAAGCTGGTCTAACTTTTTCTCCAAAGAGGCGTCCGCTCTGAAAAGGAAGGGAAATCAGAGACTTCTTTGAGGAGGAATCTGCGCGCCACTCTCTAAGCCAAATAGCTCTCCTTATGGTGATGGCGTTTGAAGCCGCAGTAGCCGCACAGTCCGCTGCGTCTAAAGACTCGTACATCACATAATCTCCAGCCATGGCAATTTGTTTGGCAAGGTCTGCCGCCTCAGAGGGGAGATCCTGTTCCTGAATGGATTTTGCCAGGGCATCTGCTTAGAAAACCATCGCTTTGGCGACCCAAGCCGCTGCGAAGGAAGGAGATAGGGATGAACCTGAGGCCTCGTACACTGAGCGAGCTAGGGAATCTAGCTGGCGTTCTGTGTGATTTTTAATTGAAGCACCATCAGGTACGGATAAGAGCGTCTTGGTAGCCAAGCGTGATACCGGAGGATCTACTAGTGGAGATTCCGTCCAATCTTTAACAAGATCTGCGGAAAAGGGATCCTTCGATTCCAGGGCCTTTTTGCCCGTAAAACGCTTATCCGTTCGCTCCCTGTGTCGCCGGACTATATCCAGGAAATCTGGGTGAGAGGCGAACACCTTATGGGGACGCTTGGTTCTCGTAAAGGAGACTGAATGGTCCAGAGCAGAATTAGGGTCATCGTCCACTTTTAGCGCATGATTGACTGCCTCGATGAGGGAGTCAACAGTAGATCTAAACTCCGGAGCATCCGGATCTAAGGATGCGTCAGACTCATACTCAGAGTCGTGATCGCTACGAGCCCCTGGAGAGGATGAGCGAAAAGTGGAGCTACCAGAGGCTGAATGGCGTGGTGAATGCTCAGGAGAGGTAGTGCGGATCCGTTTTTTGGATGACCGTGCCTCCTTGCGGTGAGAGCGGCCCCTGCTGGCCGACGCTTCCCCTGATATAGAGGGATCTCTTAACCCATGAAAAAGAGTGCCCTGTTCCCCAGAGGGGTCATGAAGGGATTCAATCGCTTTGGCCAACGAAGCCATGGATTGTGACAGAGACGCGGCCCACTGAGGAGGGCTAGATACATTGGGGTCGGTAACGGCGGAGGGCTCCTGGGCACATTGGATATCACAGGCAGGGCAGAGAGGGGAACTTTGAGGCCGAGGGTGAGGAGCCTGGCAGGTGGTACATGCAGTAAAAAAGGTGGTGTGCACCTTAGTGGTCTTTTTACCCCTTGACTGCGACATGTTGTACCCCAAAGAGAGAAAAAAGGCTGCTGGTGGAAGCTGAGGGGTAACGCTGCAGGGAAGCGCTAAGCGTCGTCTCCTTACCCAGGTCCTGTGCCCCTCAAATGGATATGGAAGGAAAACAACCTCCGGAGCTGCTGGACATTGTGGGAGAAGCCGGCCGGCGCTGCTGTGCAGAGGAAGATGGCCGCCAAGAGTTCGTGGGGTAGTCTCGCAAGGAGCGAGAAGCGCCAGGACCGGGGGCGGAGCCGCACGAATGACGCGAGTGTGGGCGGAGCCTATCGAGGTGCGGCCTGTACTAGGCCGAAGCCGGGGACTAAATTTTCGGCTTCGCCCGGCACGCACCCGCGGACCGCCTGGAAAGGACGCCGCGGAGCCCATATCGCCATGGAGCCCTCCCTAAAACACGACCCCTACATGCACTTACCCCTAAGAGGGGGGGGGCCTGAGAAACTCGGATCTCCTCTGTACCAGCTCCAAGGTAGATAGGACGGTGCAGGGTTAGGGGAGCCTCCATCCACCATCCCCATGAAAGGGGGGTGGAGAGGAACCGTCCGCCTCCTTCCATCATCCGCTTTTTCAGTGGTGATGCAGTGGGGGCTGCACGGACGCCACAGTGGAAACGTGCCTCTGAACAACCAAGGGTGAGACCTGGCGGGCAGGGCAGATGTCCGGCAATAAGGCCTGGCTGCAGAAGAGGATACTGGAGGTGACACTCCAGTGCTCGTCTGTGAAGCAGGGGGGAGATCGGTGCCCTTGAAAAGGCCCGTCGCCCCAAATGTCAGCTCAGGCTGTGGCATCCCACGTCGCAGGAGAGGATACGAAGAGGTAAAACTCCCGTGCTCGCCTGTTGATTCGGGGAGATCGGAGCCTTGAAAGGTTCCGTCGCCCCTTCGTCCAGTAAAAAAGGTTAAATCCAGTGTGCCTCCTACGGACACTAAGCTTGAACTGGGTCTCTGGAAGCCAGCATGAGGGTGTATACTGCAGGGGAGGAACTAACTTTTTTGTCTCAATTTAGTGTCAGCCTCCTAGTGACAGCAGCATAACACCCATGGTCCTGTGTCCCCCAATGTGGCGAAGGAGAAATGTAACCTTTAACCATTTTGGAGGAGCTGGGAGAGAATGGAGTGAAAATGCCACAGTTAGAGCAGGACAGAGTATGATGCCACAGTTTGGCTAATTCATGACAAGCTGCAGTGTCTTCTACACCCGATATCTTACTCCAGTCAGTGACTAGAGTAAGATTTGGCTAGGTGCTCTCCACTTATCAGACACTCCTGATTCCTTAACATATACGCGCCTCTTCATGAGTGCAGGGAGTCTGACTCCCAGCACGTTCACTCATCAAGACCGGCAAAAAAACCTTCGGTCTTGATGAATCAGGGCTTTATTGTTTCTTTTCTGATTCTTTGTTTTATTTGATTAGATTTGGACTTCACAACTCTTGCGCGTGGTTTTGCTCTGCTTAAAATGCCCCGAATGCCAGAACTGAGAGGAAAGGATTTTTCAGACTTTGTTTCCACTACCATCGATACAGACACTATTCCTTACAAAGATAAAAACAGAGAAAAGCAAAGACAGAAGATGCTGCAGGAGAAAAAGCAGAAACCCGAGGGCGAATACAGAAAAAACTTTGCAAAAAATAAAGCCTGGTCAAAGCAGAAAGTCAAAAAAGAAAAGAAGAAGAAAAATGCTCTAAAAAGAAAACATGAGGAGGTAATAGAATGGTTTCACATATATAGATATATCTATATGCATGGTTTTCTTTATACATTACATGCTAATACTACTGTAGAAATTGCAGCAGGGAACTGGATAGTAAAGTGGCTGATGTGTCTTTCAGGATTCTGACATAGATGATGAAGATGTGAATGAGCTCCTGCGTGATACCAGGCTGCTGAAAAAGCTTAAAAGGGGGAAAATAACAAAGGAACAATTTGACAAACAGCTGACCATTGCTGGAAGATCTGAGGGTGGATCAGATATATCGGACTGATCGTCATCTAGCTATACCAAATCAATCAAACTGGCCTAAACAAGTACTTGTTATCTCTGGAGGAAGATTGGTTATATTGGTAGCCGATAAGAGTAAGAGGATCAGCCTCCCAACCATAGATGTATCGAGTATGGCTGATCCGCTTGTGAGAAGATTGTTTTATATAAGGGGAATAAAGATTCGGCTATGTTCACACTTGTTTTCATTCAGTTTCTCATTTAGAAAGAATTGGATTTAACATCAAAACCATATTTGTCGCATAACAAATGCAAACAAACAGAAGAAGAGGGACCCCATTGATTATTATGGGATCTTTATCGGTTTTGTTTCAATTTCGCAAACGGAATAAAACATTTCTGCCCTCTAACAGATACAAAACAGTCCCCCTTGATAATCAATGGGGTCTCTCGTTTCCATTTGCATCGGTTATGCCCCAGATTTGCTTTTGCCAATGTTCTGTTTTTAGGAACAGATAATAGAATTAATGTGAAAAGCAGATCCATGGCATAACTGGTGCAGATGAAAGCAAAGACCCAACTGATTGATATGGGATCAGTTTATTATCTGTTTTTAGAACAAATAATGCAAACATTTTTATTCCGTTTTAAAAACCTATTACAAAACTGAAGCATAGGCACCCCTATAATAATCAATGGGGCGCCTCTGCTTCTATTTGCATCAATTATAGCCTGAATCCGCTTTTTGACACTTTTTTTTTTTTATTCCTTAAAACAGAAGAGAGAAACAGAATGTGAAAATGTGAATGTAGCCGCAGGGGAAACCCACTAAAAGTGCATATGCTTTTACCTTCGGTGTTTCTGCACCTAATGCAATTCTGTGGGGAAAATCTGCACATTAAACTTCGCAGACTCGCAAGAGAAATTGACATATTGCAGATTTCAAACACTGCAGGTCAGTTAGCGCAGCTTTACTGAAAAAAAAAAAAAGCCGTCCACTTTTCTGGAACTATAAAAATAAAACGCTGTGTTTTTGCACTTCAAAACTATGCATCATTGTTAAACTCTTCGTGGGAACGTAAAGGAAATCAGTCACCAGAATTTCCCAATACAAACTAATGTCAACACTGTTACCTAGTCTATTACCACAGTCCATCAATTTGCATATCCAAAAAAAATACCTTTTTGTTAGTCTCCCGTGCCTCCTCCTGTATCTACAGATACACTGTGTGCAGAATTATTAGGCAAGTTGTATTTTAGAGGATTATTTTTATTATTGAATCAACAACTGTTTTCAATCAACCCAAAAGACTCATAAATATCAAAGCTTAATATTTTTGGAAGTTGGAGTGGTTTTTTTTTTTAGATTTGGCTATCTTAGGAGGATATCTGTTTGTGCAGCTAACTATTACTGTGCAGAATTATTAGGCAACTTAATAAAAACCAAATATATTCCCATCTCACTTGTTTATTTTCACCAGGTAAACCAATATAACTGCACAAAATTTAGAAATAAACATTTCTGACATGCAAAAACAAAACCCAAAAAAATTAGTGACCAATATAGCCACCTTTCTTTATGATGACACTCACAGCCTTCCATCCATAGATTCTGTCAGTTGCTTGATCTGTTTATGATCAACATTGCATGCAGCAGACACCACAGCCTCCCAGACACTGTTCCGAGAGGTGGACTGTTTTCCCTCCCTGTAGATCTCACATTTTATGAGGGACCACAGGTTATCTATGGGGTTCAGATCAGGTGAACAAGGGGGCCATGTCATGATTTTTTCTTCTTTGAGACCTTTACTGGCCAGCCACGCTGTGGAGTAGTTGGAGGCATGTGATGGAGCATTGTCCTGCATGAAAATCATGTTTTTCTTGAACGATACCGACTTCTTCCTGTACCACTGCTTGAAGAAGTTGTCTTTCAGAAACTGGCAGTAGGTCTGGGAGTTGAGCTTCACTCCATCCTCAACCCGAGAAGGTCCCACAAGTTCACCTTTGATGATACCAGCCCATACCAGTACCCCACCTCCACATTGCTGGCGTCTGAGTTGGAGTGGAGCTCTCTGCCCTTTACTGATCCAGCCTCTGGCCCATCCATCTGGCCCATCAAGAGTCACTCTCATTTCATCAGTCCATAAAACCTTAGAAAAGTCAGTCTTAAGATATTTCTTGGCCCAGTCTTGACGTTTTATCTTATGTTTTTTGTTCAAAGATGGTCGTTTTTCAGCCTTCCTTGACTTGGCCATGTCCCTGAGTATTGCACACCTTGTGCTTTTTGGTACTCCAGTAATGTTGCAGCTCTGAAATATGTAATCACCGCTCACCTCTAATATATGAGTATAAAATTCAATTTTTATTCAATATATCTAAAATACAAATATAATAAATACCCAAACGTGAAATAAACACCACCACCAACTTAATAAAATACAGAGGCACCAAGGGGAGGTGCCTGTCCCTATGCGCAACCTGTCTCTCCCTGCCTGACAGCGGAGGTTGGCACCCTATACCCTGCGCTCTGGCGCCCCCACTCGACGACGGCTCTCCCTGTCTGCCCTATTGCGCCCAACAGTGGCAGGGGAGTGGAAAAGGATGCCTAAAGGGTGAGAAAGATAGTTTAAGGAGATATGCTGTTTGTCTTTGAATCATATAGTAGAACGAATTAAAGCTGGTCTCGTAGCTAGAATAAATATAGTTTATGTGGAAGTCCTCTTCTATTGGTAAGCTTTCTTATATAAATGCTTCTTGTATTGAAAAATCTTCTTGTATGAATGTCTAACCGCTGACTAAATAGTCCAAAAAAAATAAGCCAAGATGTGAATACTTCTATAGATATAATATAAAGGGATAGACCCACTTAATGATAGCAGCCGTTAGCAATATATCTGTGATGGCATCATACATATACACTCACTGGCCACTTTATTAGGTACACCTGTCCAACTTCTTGTTAACACTTAATTTCTAATCAGCCAATCACATGGCGGCAACTCAGTGCATTTAGGCATGTAGACATGGTCAAGACAATCTCCTGCAGTTCAAACCGAGCATCAGTATGGGGAAGAAAGGTGATTTGAGTGCCTTTGAACGTGGCATGGTTGTTGGTGCCAGAAGGGCTGGTCTGAGTATTTCAGAAACTGCTGATCTACTGGGATTTTGACGCACAACCATCTCTAGGGTTTACAGAGAATGGTCCGAAAAAGAAAAAAAATCCAGTGAGCGGCAGTTCTGTGGGCGGAAATGCCTTGTTGATGCCAGAGGTCAGAGGAGAATGGGCAGACTGGTTCGAGCTGATAGAAAGGCAACAGTGACTCAAATCGCCACCCGTTACAACCAAGGTAGGCCTAAGAGCATCTCTGAACGCACAGTGCATCGAACTTTGAGGCAGATGGGCTACAGCAGCAGAAGACCACACCGGGTACCACTCCTTTCAGCTAAGAACAGGAAACTGAGGCTACAATTTGTACAAGCTCATCGAAATTGGACAGTAGAAGATTGGAAAAACGTTGCTTGGTCTGATGAGTCTCGATTTCTGCTGCGACATTCGGATGGTAGGGTCAGAATTTGGCGTAAACCACATGAAAGCATGGATCCATCCTGCCTTGTATGGAGCATCTTTGGGATGTGCAGCCGACAAATCTGCGGCAACTGTGTGATGCCATCATGTCAATATGGACCAAAATCTCTGAGGAATGAAGCACCTTGTTGAATCTATGCCACGAAGAATTGAGGCAGTTCTGAAGGCAAAAGGGGGTCCAACCCGTTACTAGCATGGTGTACCTAATAAAGTGGCCGGTGAGTGTATATGTATCCAACAGGCTCAGAACCCAAGAGCATTATATAATATAAGACAGCATATTCAATTCTCCATATATAATAATGATGCAATAAACTTTAGTATCTATATACACTGCAAGCCACAGTAGTGCAACAAACACACACTCAACGCGTTTCCCCTCCACTGAGGTTCATCAGGAGTAGATAAATCAAACATAGCCCAAGAAGGCTCAGCTTTGTTGCAAAACTTTGATAGATAATAGCCAGCGATACTTAGCTTAGCTGCAATATTGGTAAGACAGGCATGATGGCCGGACTCTACGAGACAATCCTCCCTTGATTCATCTACTCCTGATGAACCTCAGTGGAGGGGAAACGCGTTGAGTGTGTGTTTGTTGCACTACTGTGGCTTCCAGTGTATATAGATACTAAATTTTATTGCATCATTATTATATATGGAGAATTGAATATGCTGTCTTATATTATATAATGCTCTTGGGTTCTGAGCCTGTTGGATACATATATATGTATGATGCCATCAAAGATATATTGCTAACTGCTGCTATCATTAAGTGGGTCTATCCCTTTATATTATATCTATAGAAGTATTCACATCTTGGCTTATTTTTTTTGGACTATATATTAGACCTATGGGATTCTATATATACATGGAATGCATTTGGTTCAGTGTACTTTAAACATCTTGTATATACATGTGCTATTGATATATGAAGAATATATATACCATCAGCAGGAATAAGATAAGATATCTCTCTTACTATCTTCTGTTCTATTTCCTCTATCCATAGGCTATAGTCCCTTATTCTGGTTATTAAATATCTGCTTGGGTTACCATGGACTATTTAGTCAGCCGTTAGACATTCATACAAGAAGATTTTTCAATACAAGAAGCATTTATATAAGAAAGCTTACCAATAGAAGAGGACTTCCACATAACAAACTATATTTATTCTAGCTACGAGACCAGCTTTAATTAGTTCTACTATATGATTCAAAGACAAACAGCATATCTCCTTAAACTATCTTTCTCACCCTTTAGGCATCCTTTTCCACTCCCCTGCCACTGTTGGGCGCAATAGGGCAGACAGGGAGAGCCGTCGTCGAGTGGGGGCGTCAGAGCGCAGGGTATAGGGTGCCAACCTCCGCTGTCAGGCAGGGTGAGACAGGTTGCACATAGGGACAGGCACCTCCCCTTGGTGCCTCTGTATTTTATTAAGTTGGTGGTGGTGGTTATTTCACGTTTGGGTATTTATTATATTTGTATTATTTTAGATATATTGAATAAAAATTGAATTTTATACTCATATATTAGAGGTGAGCGGTGATTAAATGATTATATACTCTAATTGACTATCCTTATACTGTGAAATTTAGCTCTGAAATATGGCAAAACTGGTGGCAAATGGCATCTTGGCAGCTTCACGCTTGATTTTCCTCAATTTATGGGCAGTTATTTTGCGCCTTTTTTGCCCAACACGCTTCTTGCGATCCCTGTTGGCTATTTGCCATGAAAAGCTTGATTGTTCGGTGATCACGCTTCAAAAGGTTGTCAGTTTCAAGACTGCTACATCCCTCTGCAAGACATCTCACAATTTTGGACTTTTCAGAGCCTGTAAAATCTCTCTTCTGACCCATTTTGCCAAAGGAAAGGAAGTTGTCTAATAATTACGCACACCTTATATAGGGTTTTGATGTCATTAGACAACACCCCTCCTCATTACAGAGATGCACATCACCTGATTTTCTTAATTGGTAGTTGGCTCTCAAGCCTGAACAGCTTGGAGTAGGACAACATGTGTAAAAAGTATCATGATCAAAATACAACTTGCCTAATAATTCTGCACACAGTGTAGATGACACATCCTAGGTCATTCATATAATTCTGCAAATCTTACACTAAGGGCAGAGCAAAGTTCTTTAGTGCATCAGCGCCAATTAACTGGGAGTGAGGCCCTTAGCACAGGATTTTCAGGGACCTGTGGATGATCTAGGACGCATCATCCACATCAATCACAGCAGGAGTACAGTGATTCTGGTGATAGGAGGCACAGACGGCGACCAAAGCTGATTAGCACACGGCGCTAGTTACTTATAAAAGGAGATTTTTGTGTACTCACCGTAAAATCTTTTTCTCCGAGTCATCATTGGGGGACACAGGACGAATGGGTGTTATGCTGCTGCCACCAGGAGGACACTAAGTTAAACACACACAAAAGATTAACTCCTCCCCTGCAGTATACACCCACAGGCTGGACAACCCAGAGCCAGTTCGGTAACAAAGCAGTAGGAGTAAGCCAGTTAAAAGACAGAAAACATGTCATAGTCAAAACACAGACTGAAAAGAACAATTGAGCCAACTAGGCTAACAGGGAGGGTGCTGTGTCCCCCAATGATGACTCGGAGAAAAAGATTTTACGGTGAGTACACAAAAATCTCCTTTTCTCCTACGTATCATTGGGGGACACAGGACGAATGGGACGTCCCAAAGCAGTCCCTGGGTGGGCAACCAGAAGTTATAAATGCTGTGCGAGCCTACAAATTACAGGTGAGATACAGCCGCTTGTAGGATTCGCCTACCGACGGAAGCGTCTGCCGAAGCCTGAAAGTGCACATGGTAGTGTTTCGTGAACGTATGTAGACTGGACCATGTAGCAGCCTTGCAGACCTGTGCTGCCGATGCCTGGTGTCGGATGGCCCAGGACGCGCCGACTGACCGGGTAGAATGAGCCTTGATCCCCGGAGGTGCGGCGTGACCCTTGACACGGTAGGACTCTTGGATGGCGGAACGAATCCACTTGGCAATGGAGGCCTTGGAAGCGGGTAGTCCCTTCCGTGGCCCTTCCGGAAGAACGAACAAGGCATCTGACCTACGGAGAGACGCAGTCCTGGAGACGTAACGTCTGAGACCCCTCACTAAGTCCAGAGTGTGGAGCGCCCTTTCCGTGCGGTGGGAAGGAGCAGGGCACAGTGAGGGAAGGACAATCTCCTCATTAGGATGGAAAGAGGAAACGACCTTTGGAAGAAAAGTCGGACATGTCCGCAGAACCACCTTGTCCTGGTGGAACACGAGGAAAGGAGGTCGACACGACAGCTGCCAGCTCAGAGACACGTCTAATAGACGTGACAGCCACGAGGAAGGCAATCTTCCAAGATAAGAAAAGCAAAGACACTTCATGCAAGGGCTCAAAGGGGGGCTCTTGAAGAGCACAGAGAACTAGGTTCAGGTCCCATGGTTCCAAGGGCATCTTGTAAGGCGGAACCATATGAGAAACACCCTGGATGAAAGTCCTGACCTGCAATCTGTTTGCAATCTTTCTCTGAAAGAGAACCGAGAGAGCAGAAATTTGGCCCTTAAGAGAGCTGAGAGCAAGACCCAAGTCCACACCTGATTGGAGGAATTCCAAAATGTGAGGGATAGAAAAACGGGGGGGGAAACGTCCCCGCTTCCTGCACCAGGCGAAGTAAGCCTTCCAGGCGCGGTGGTAGATGCGCATAGAAGAAGGTTTGCGTGCGCGGAGCATGGTAGATATCACCGTCTGGGGTAACCCCTTCTGCCTCAGTACCCAGGACTCAACGGCCACGCCGTTAAACACAGGGCCTCTGAATTCGGGTGGTAAATGGGCCCCTGAGACAGGAGGTCTGCGCGACTCGGCAGCCTCCAAGGTACGTCTGAGACCAGTTGAACCATCTCGGCATACCATGTCCTGCGCGGCCAGTCCGGAGCGATGAGAATTACTGGGATCCGTTCTGCCTTGATCTTCCTGATCACCTTTGCCAGAAGAGGAATTGGAGGAAAGATGTATGGGAGTCTGAAACCCTGCCATGAGAGGACGAGAGCGTCGGCTCCGAAGGCAGAGGGGTCGTGAGACCTGGCCATGAAGACGGGAACCTGGCAATTGAGTCGAGATGCCATTAGGTCCACGTCCGGGGTCCCCCATCGAGAGCAGATCTGGTGAAAGATTGCGGGATGGAGAGACCACTCTCCGGGATCGAGGCTGTGGCGACTGAGAAAGTCCGCTTCCCAGTTTTCCACGCCTGGGATGAAAACTGCTGAGAGTATGGAATGATGTGTCTCGGCCCAGCGGAGAATTAGCGTCACCTCGACCATGGCCACCCTGCTGCGAGTGCCCCCTTGGCGGTTGATGTAGGCTACCGCAGTGGCGTTGTCGGACTGGACTCTGACCGCACGGCCGGAGAGGAACGGCTGAAAATGATGGAGAGCCAGTCTGATTGCCCGAATCTCTAGGATATTGATGGGCAGCTGGGACTCCTGCGGAGACCAGCGACCCTGAGTCGAGTGGCGCTGGAACACTGCACCCCAGCCGAAGAGACTGGCGTCCGTTGTGACAACCAGCCAGTGCACCGGAAGGAAGGACTTCCCCCGAGTCAGGGAGGACCTCTTGGTCCACCACCTGAGGGACTGTCTGATTGGGCGAGAGAGAAGGAGACGGCGGTCGAGCGAGGCGGGATTCCTGTCCCATACTGCCAGAATGGCGTGTTGTAAGGGACGGAGGTGAAAAACCGCAAAGGGCACTGCCTCCATTGCCGCCACCATCCTGCCGAGTACCCTCATGGAGAAGCGTAGGGAGTGAGAGTGAGGTTGAGTAAGCTTCCGGACTTCTCTCAGTAGAGTAGACACCTTTTCCGGAGGCAAAAGTACTAGACCCTGAGAGGAGTCTAAGATCATTCCCAGGTAGGATATGGTCTGGGCCGGGACTGGGGAAGATTTTTTGAAATTGATTTTCCAGCCCAGGCGCAAAAGGGTATCTATAGTGACGTCTACCGCTTCTGAACAGGACCGGAAAGAGGGGCCTTTTATAAGAATGTCGTCCAAGTAGGGCAACACCACTATGCCTCGAGCATGTAGAATGGCCACGGCAGCTGCCATGACCTTGTTGAACACCCGAGGAGCGGTGGCCAGCCCGAAAGGTAGGGCGACAAACTGAAAATGGTGCCCCTGGACCGCGAAGCGGAGGAAGCGCTGATGAGACGGCAGAATGGGAATGTGCAGGTAAGCATCTTGAACATCTAGAGATGCAAGAAACTCGCCCTCTTCCAGAGAGGCAATTACCGAGCGGAGGGACTCCATACGGAATTGACGTACACGGACGTACCTGTTGAGGAGCTTGAGGTCCAGTATTGGACGTACTGAGCCGTCCTTCTTTGGTACAATGAAAAGATTGGAATAGAAACCTTGGTACCTCTCGTTTTGAGGTACCGGGATGATGACCCCGTCTTCCCATAGCGATCTTATGGCCTGAAAATACTGACGGACCCTTGCTCTGGGAGGGGGGGACTGGAAGAAACGAGATGGGGGAATAGAGACAAACTCTATCTTGTAACCGAAGGATACCAGTTCGCGGACCCATCGGTCGGGAACTACCGAGAGCCACGCGTCCCGAAAGAAGAGTAGGCGGCCGCCAACTCTGTCGGTGTCCTTCGGCGTCTGCCAAGAGTCATTGAGTTGGAGACCTGTTAGTTCTGGGCCCCCTGGACCCCTGTTGTCTGGGTCTGCCTCTCCAAGAGGGAGAAGGTTTGTAGGATGGCTGGGAGGCTCTGTCCTTGCGCTGACCTCTCCCGACGCCGGGTGGCGTGGAAGAAGGATTGGACCAATTGGACCCGAAACGGAAATATCGGCCTCGGCCCTGTTGGTTGCGAAAGGGGCGAAAGGTCCGTTGCTGGGGAAGGAATTTGCTCTTTCCCCCTGTGGAGTCTGCGATTATTTTATCTAGTTTGTCCCCAAAAAGGCGTTCGCCCTGGTATGGAAGGGACGTGAGAGATTTTTTGGATCCTGAGTCCGCTTTCCAGTCCCTGAGCCAAAGGGATCTGCGGATCGTGACAGCATTGGCCGCTGTCTGTGAGGCACAGTTGGCCGCGTCTAAAGATGCGGAAACTACAAAGTCCCCCGCTCTGGCAATCTGAGTGGCCAGGTGTGAAACCTCGGGGGGTAAGTCGGCGTGTAGTGCTGTAGAGGCTAAAGACTCAGCCCAATGGGTCATGGCTTTTGCAACCCATGTGGCGGCAAAAGAAGGGAAGAGAGAAGCCGAGGAAGCTTCAAAAGCCGAGCGAGCCATCTGATCAATTTGTCTATCAGTGGGATGCTTGATGGACGCGCCCTCGGAGGAGGATAGAACGGCCTTGGTGGCGAGCCGCGACACTGGCGGGTCCACGGAGGGTGACTGAGACCACTCCTTAGCAAGGTCCTGAGCAAACGGATACTTCAATTGCATAGCCTTCTGACCTGAGAAGCGCTTATCCGGACGGACTCTGTGGAGATCGACAATGTCCTTGAATTGAGGATGCGTAGGAAAAAATCTATGAGCCTTAGTAGTTCGCCCGAATGACACGGGATGAACCGCCTTGGACGGGGTTTCGTCCTCTAACTGTAGCGTCTGACTTACAGAGTCTATGAGAGAATCTAGGGTCTCTTGGTCGTGACGATACTCTGGGGAACAGGACACGCTGGATGCGTCGTCCAGAAAAGATTCCCTGCTATGAGCTGGGGATGAGTGACGAGAGACTTCGCTCTCTGAGCCGGAGGGCTGATCACGGACCGGAGATGTTACCCTGGACTTCTTTCTAGATGAGAGAGGGCTTCTGGAAACGGTACGACCTCTAGGCCGAGAGGGGTTCTTAGGCCGCGTTACATCATCCGTGGAAGTGCCCTGGGTAAGGGACGGGTCACGGAGGGACTGTATCGTCCTTTCCAAGGATGCCACAGAACGAGCAAGGGAGGACGCCCATGCGGGGGTACTAGGCTCACTACATTCCGGGTCAGAGGCCGGAGTATCCTGTGCCGCAGACATTTGGCAGGCGGAGCACAGCGGGGTAGTGTGACCTCGGGGCAGAGATACCTTGCAGGAGGTGCACACAGCAAAAATAACAGAGTGGGTCTTTCCAGTCCGTTTTTGCTTAGACTGTGACATCTTTTCCATAAAGTGAGTGTACTTGCAGGGGAAGAGACAATCTGACTGAGTGCGTCTCACCAAGTTCTGCGGTGCTTGGCAGGGAGATCCTGAAGTCCTGTGCGCTGCGGTGCTGCAGAGCCGCCAGTGCACTTCCTGGTCCAAGATGGCCGCCGAGATGTGAGAAGGGCGCTTCTCGGGAACGAGAAGCGCCCAGAGAGAGAGAGAGAAAAGGGGGCGTGTCGTGGACGGGCGTTGGATTCCCTGCTATGCGCGTCGGAAAAACTGCCATTGTCACCGCCACCCTGCTGTATGATGGAGTCCGGCGCAGGGCCGGTAAACTGTGCCACCGCCCTGACAGAGCGCCGTATTGCTCGCCATGCCCACATTATAAAGCTGCCCCGCGGCTGCAGCGCCGCATTAAAAGAGAATGAGAGATCCCTGAACGGGCGGTCCCCTGACAGCTGGTCGGCCCCCGCACTTACCTTGTGCGATGGGGCCGATGCTCCATCCACCTTCACCTTAGTAGGGAGAGGGTGGAGAGCTTCTGCCGCCGTGCAACATCCGCTATGTTCAGTGGTGGTGCAGTGGGCGGCTGCACGGACGCCATAACATTCTGTCCGGCTGTGCCCTGGCTCCAGGAAACTTAGGTGGATGATTAGTCCCCGTGGTCGCCTGAGAGGGAGGGAGGGAGATCGGAACGCTAAGGAACCGTCGCCACACTGGAAAGTGAGCCAGGGCTGGCATCCATCGTCGCGGGAAAGGATACAGGAGGAACGCTCCATGTACTTGCCCGTTGTAGGTGCGGGAGAGATCAGAGCTGAAAATCTGCCTGTCGCTCCCTTCCGTTAAAAACAAAAATTGGTGGGGTCCTGAGGACCCAAGTGCCTCCTGAGACACTAAGTAAGAACTGGCTCTGGGTTGTCCAGCCTGTGGGTGTATACTGCAGGGGAGGAGTTAATCTTTTGTGTGTGTTTAACTTAGTGTCCTCCTGGTGGCAGCAGCATAACACCCATTCGTCCTGTGTCCCCCAATGATACGTAGGAGAAAAGGTATTTTTAGCAATATGCACTAGTCACATGCTTATATGCACATGTTTATATTGAGAACCTGGTGCCAAGCTACCTTTTACCCTTAGTGTATACCTGTTAGCTGGACTGAAGTGTCAGTCTATTTATTGTATATAAAGCAGGCTGTATTGATTCGATACTGTGTGCACAGTTTTATTACACAATTGATTGACATTTTTAAGATTATGTAAATTTTGAACTGAATTTTTATATTTTTGAAATGGACATGTAAAGTGTTTTTAGTAAAACTCTTTCATGATTTCTTGTCATTTGCAACAACCACTTAATCTTCAAGTGCATAGGGACCATTTACTCTTTGTCACGTATTTAAATCAATTATGTGAATTAATTTACCCATGTGTTGTACCTACAAACTCATTCTCCGAGATGGGTGGAAATTCACTCATTATACTGAACAGTATTAACTAGACATGAGTGAATCAATTCCCAGGACCCTGGTCCAGCAGACAAAGGCAGTGGTCCATAGCCTACAAATCGCCTCCTACCTCTTTTGATTAGTAGGCCCTATCTGACGTCATGCACAATCCCCTCTTTGTTTTTGGTTTGATTTTACTGATTGTATTGATTCTACAGGCGACTATGATTATGGTGATGCCAAACATGTTTTTGTTTTTCTTTTTATGTTAATGGTTTTAAGAAATGTTTAATTTTGTAAAAAAAAATAAAATAAAATAAAATTGGTTTGTTCCCATTTCCTAAGACCCCTAACTTTTTATTTTTCTATGGATGGATCTGTGGGAGGGATTTTTTTTTTTTCATGGCGGGAATGTAGTTTTTGTTTAATTTTTGAGGGACTACGGTGACCAAAAACAGCAATTCTGGTATTTCGATGTTCTTTATAGTGTTCAATGTATGGGTTAATTTATATTCAATAGATTAGACTTTTACTGATGCAGTTATCCCAAATATGCCTTTAATACATATTTTAACTTTTGTCACTCTATAGAGCTTGTACTATATAATGCAATGTTTTCCTACATCCTGTAATATAGTAAAAATAACAATCGTTTCAAACATTGATTGGGGTGACAGCATCGTTCTGTTGACTCCAGCCTACCATTGTAGACCATCGGCGCTTGACGATTGCACCATGAGGTTGGAAGGGAAAGGGGAAGTGTATAATGGGTAACGACACCATTTCAAGCCATATGAATGATTAGACAGTTGTGGTCTGCACTACCTGACATTTTTCTATCTGTACAAGGTCTGAAAACATAACTGCCCATAGTTATTTTACAGAGCTACATAATGAAATTGATATCTTAGGGAAAGAATTTGTCACAGCAATCTCTTATTTACAACATGCCTTGTATTGTAGGGTTAACTTTAATATCCTGTTATAAATATAGTTTGATGAGTTCATCACTTATAGCTGATGGAGTCAAGACTCCCAGATCTGTAAATAGCAGTGTGATTAGGGAGGGTGATGTGTAGTCAATCCAGGGGTGCTCTTTCTTTAGGTCCTTCTTCTGCTGCTGCGTGTCTGCTTTGTACTGAAAGAAACAAAACCAGGACTGTAACAACCTGTACATGTAAACACTGACCGATTCCCAAATCTTCACCCATAAGTGATTAGCATGCTTTTTTTGGTCAGCATTGACATTATCGGGAAATTGCTGATCCAGTTATTAGCAATGTTACCACTACCTGACTGCATTATGAACATTGCTTGTTTGTGTAATAAAAGGCAATTACCCCATGTATGGATAAAGCATCATTGTAGACGATATTGTCTTGACACAGAGCATACACTATATGGACACACCTCGTAATCTTTGAATTCAGGTTCTTCATTCAGTCATATTGCTACAGATGTAAAAAATCCAGCCCCAAGCTATACAGTCTACATTTTTGTGAAGTAATGGGTTACGAATAAGATATTCCAAAATGAGCCGAGACATCCATAACATGTGGAAAAGAACTGCTGTATCTAAGCTACACCTGAGGAACTTGGCATCCATTGGTCAGGTATAGATCTGATACAGTGAGATTTACTTTTGCTGGATAATACAAAGTGCCATTACTAAGCTGTTAATGGGCAAAAAGAACTTAAAGGGCCACTGTCACCCCCTCCAGCCGTTATAAACTAAAAGAGCCACCTTGTGCAGCAGTAATGCTGCAGTCTAAAAAGGTGGCTCTCTTAGTTTTTGCTTCTGTTATTCCCTCAATAAAGCGTTTTATAATTTTCCCTAAATACCTGTCTTTGTACCTGGAGGCGGGTCTGAAGCCTCCTCTGTGAAGCGCCCAACTGCCGTCACTCATCTCTTCTGGGGATGTGGTCGCCGCCCCCTGCGCGCTGTTCTTAAATCCGGCGCCTGCGCTGTGCGTGCCTGCCTGGGGCAGGCGCAGTCTTAATTGTCAGTCACAGCTCAGATGCCGGGTGCCTGACTGCGCCTGTGCGGGCAGTGCGGCCACCCTGTTACTGAATCCCCGCCCCGCACTGTGTTATGCATTATGCACAGTGCGGGGCTGGGATTCCTGGGCATGCGCACTGCGCTTGTCAGACGCTCCCCCAGCTCCCCCGCCTTCCAGCGTCGGTCTGTGCAGGAATCTGCCCAGGAATCCCAGCCCGCACTGTGCATAATGCACAACACAGTGCGGGGCGGGGATTCAG
Source organism: Ranitomeya variabilis (assembly GCF_051348905.1). Classification (NCBI taxonomy): domain Eukaryota; kingdom Metazoa; phylum Chordata; class Amphibia; order Anura; family Dendrobatidae; genus Ranitomeya; species Ranitomeya variabilis. The sequence goes on from NC_135232.1 coordinate 227,936,194, forward strand.
TAACAGGGTGGCCGCACTGCCCGCACAGGCGCAGTCAGGCACCCGGCATCTGAGCTATGACGGCCAATGAACACTGCGCCTGCCCTAGGCAGGCACGCACAGCGCAGGCGCCGGATTTAAGAAGAACAGCGCGCAGGGGGCGGCGACCATCGCCCCAGAAGAGAAGAGTGACGGCAGTTGGGCGCTTCACAGAGGAGGCTTCAGACCTGCCTCCAGGTACAAAGACAGGTATTTAGGGAAAATTATAAAACGCTTTATTGAGGGAATAACAAAAGCAAAAACTAAAAGAGCCACCTTGTTAGACTGCAGCATTACTGCTGCACAAGGTGGCTCTTTTAGTTTATAACGGCTGGAGGGGGTGACAGTGGCCCTTTAAAGTTTTTCTTTGCTCCTCACTTGATGTGATCTCACAGACTGTAGACCACTTCTGTCCATACAAGTCCATCAGCCTCCTCAATGTTTTGATATGGAGGAACCTGATAGACCTCTTGTCACACGTTCCTCCACCAGCAGCCTTTGAGGACAGGAGAGCTGTGCAGTCTGTGAGGAAAGATGCACTAAGTAGTACAGGAGGATAACCTGTCATATCTTTGTATTAGTAAGTGCCACAAAATCATGTGTCCTAAACATGTCTTCAAGTAACGTGGCCAATCTCAATGAATTATAACAACATATGTGCTTGTACAGAAAAATAAATCCCTAGAAAGATACAGGAACACTGGACAGATCATATGATGGCTGCATTCTTCACGAGTCTTACCTCTGCTAACTTGACAGTCTTTTAAGCTCCTATAAACCATATATTATTCTTATAGTGCTCTCACCTTAAACTTGTCCGGTACATCTCTCTGGTTTAGTGGGAAGAGACGCACAAACTTGAAACTTTCCGCCACCACATAGAATGGTTTATTCTGAGCTTTGGCACATACGGCCAGTTGATTTGTGCCAATCTGCAATAAAATCCATTACAAAATGTTATACAATGGGGTTCTCATGTCATCAAAAGCTATATTGCTGTTCAAGAAGACTTTAATACTACTGCTTGGTTAGAAGCAGCGTAATTCATGGACAGATCTGCTGATCTCATAGCCCATGTCCCACTATAAAAGAAAATAAATAAATAAAAGAACACCTTAAAAAGGTATGAGCCCCTGTATTCATGAAGGTACCACCCCACCTCACCCTCTCACCAGTGACGACAGCCATGTATACAGGTAGTAAAACGGTGGGGAAAGTATGAAGTGCTACAAGTGTGCTGTATTCTCTCAGGTCCTAATAGCCAAACTGTGAGGGCACATACGTAAATAGGGATTTTTGTGTACTCACCGTAAAATCCTTTTCTCCGAGCCAATCATTGGGGGACACAGGACCATGGGTGTTATGCTGCTGCCACTAGGAGGACACTAAGTTAACACAAAGAATAGCTCCTCCCCTGCAGTATACACCCTCTTGCTGACTCTAAGTGAACCAGTTCGGTAACAAAGCAGTAGGAGCTTAACATTTAACAAGAATGAACTATGTCAAAACCAAGTCAACACAGAAAAACCAAAGCCAATAGGCTAACAGGGTCGGTGCTGTGTCCCCCAATGATTGGTTCGGAGAAAAGGATTTTACGGTGAGTACACAAAAATCCCTATTTCTCCTACGCCTTATTGGGGGACACATGACCATGGGACGTCCTAAAGCAGTCCCTGGGTGGGGAACAACCAACTGTAATTGCTCCTTGTACCCACAGGTTACAGATGCGGCACAGCCGCCTGCAAAATTCATCTGTCGACGGACCCATCTGCTGAGGCCAGAGAATGGACATGGTAATGTTTTGTAAACGTATGCAGGCTGGACCAAGTCGCAGCTCTGCAGACGTGTGCTGCCGATGCCTGGTGCCGGATGGCCCAAGACGCATCCACCAACCGAGTAGAATGAGCCTTAATACCTGCTGGGACGGGGTGACCTCTAACTCGGTATGACTCCTGGATAGCTGAACGAATCCACTTGGCTATCGTAGCCTTGAAAGCGGCTAGACCTTTCCTTGGCCCTTCCGGGAGCACAAACAGGGCGTCTGACCTCCGGAAAGACGCCATCCTCGAGAGGTATCTCCTAAGAGCTCTCACCAAGTTTAGTGTGTGAAGAGCCTTCTCGGTGCGATGTACTAGTGCCGGACAAAGTGAAGGCAAGACAATTTCCTCATTGAGGTGGAAAGATGAGACAACTTTCGGTAGAAAAGACGGGGATGTTCTCAAAACCACCTTATCTTGATGAAAAATGAGGAAAGGAACTTGACAAGACAAAGCCACCAGCTTTGAGACTCGTCGGATGGACGTGACCGCAACCAGGAAGGCACCTTTCCATGACAGAAAAGACAGGGAAACGTCCTGCAGAGGTTCAAAAGGAGCCTCCTGCAAGACTCCGAGGACCAAATTAAGGTCCCATGGTTCCAACGGCATCTTATAGGGCGGCACCACATGGGAGACTCCCTGAATGAACGTCTTCACCTGTAATCTGTTGGCAATTCTACGTTGGAACAGGACTGACAAGGCTGAAATCTGCCCTTTGAGAGAACCAAGGGCGAGACCTAAATACAAACCCGACTGAAGGAATTTGAGGATGGAAGAAATGGAATATTCAAGAGAAGAGCGTCCTCGGTCCTTGCACCATGAGAAGAAGGTCTTCCAAATGCGATGATAAATACGCATAGACGTAGGCTTTCTAGCGCTGATCATGGTAGAAATGACTTTCTGAGAGAAGCCTGCCTTTGTTAGCACCCAGGACTCAACGGCTATGCCGTCAAACACAGGGCCTCGAAGTTCTGGTGGTAAATGGGGCCCTGGGACAACAGGTCTGCGCGATTCGGTAATCGCCAGGGGACATCGGCGACTAGTTGAACTAGTTTGGCGTACCAGGCCCTGTGCGGCCAATCTGGCGCAATCAGGATTACTGGTATCCCCCCCGCTCGGATCTTCTTGATGACTCTCGGCAGTAAGGGAAGCGGGGGAAATATACAGTTAGGTCCATATATATTTGGACAGAGACAACATTTTTCCAATTTTGGTTATAGACATTACCACAATGAATTTTAGACAAAACAATTCAGATGCAGTTGAAGTTCAGACTTTTAGCTTTCATTTGAGGGTACCCACATTAAAATTGGATGAAGGGTTTAGGAGTTTCAGCTCCTTAACATGTGCCACCCTGTTTTTAAAGGGACCAAAAGTTATTGGACAGATTCAATAATTTTACATAAAATGCTCATTTTTAGTACTTGGTTGAAAACCCTTTGTTGGCAATGACTGCCTGAAGTCTTGAACTCATGGACATCACCAGACGCTGTGTTTCCTCCTTTTTGATGCTCTGCCAGGCCTTCACTGTGGTGGTTTTCAGTTGCTGTTTGTTTGTGGGCCTTTCTGTCTGAAGTTTAGTCTTTAACAAGTGAAATGCATGCTCAATTGGGTTGCGATCAGGTGACTGACTTGGCCATTCCAGAATATTCCACTTCTTTGCTTTAATAAACTCCTGGGCTGCTTTGGCTTTATGTTTTGGGTCATTGTCCATCTGTAGTATGAAACGACGACCAATCAGTTTGGCTGCATTTGGCTGGGTCTGAGCACACAGTATGGCTCTGAATACCTCAGAATTCATTTGGCTGCTTCTGTCCTGTGTCACATCATCAATAAACACTAGTGACCCAGTGCCACTGGCAGCCATGCATGGCCAAGCAATCACACTGCCTCCGCCGTGTTTTACAGATGAGGTGGTATGCTTTTGATCTTGAGCTGCACTACGCCTTCGCCATACTTTTCTCTTTCCATCATTCTGGTAGAGGTTGATCTTGGTTTCATCTGTCCAAAGAATGTTCTTCCAGAACTGTGCTGGCTTTTTTAGAAGTTTTTTAGCAAAGTCCTGTCTAGTTTTTTTTATTCTTGATGCTTATGAGTGGCTTGCACCGTGCAGTAAACCCTCTGTATTTACTTTCATGCAGTCTTCTCTTTATGGTAGATTTGGATATTGATACGCCTACCTCCTGGAGAGTGTTGTTCACTTGGTTGGCTGTTGTGAAGGGGTTTCTCTTCACCATGGAGATTATTCTGCGATCATCCACCACTGTTGTCTTCTGTGGGCGCCCAGGTCTTTTTGCATTGATGAGTTCACCAGTGCTTTCTTTCTTTCTCAGGATGTACCAAACTGTAGATTTTGCCACTCCTAATATTGTAGCAATTTCTCGGATGGGTTTTTTCTGTTTTCGCAGCTTAAGGATGGCTTGTTTCACCTGCATGGAGAGCTCCTTTGACCGCATGTTTACTTCACAACAAAACCTTCCAAATGCAAGCACCACACCTCAAATCAACTCCAGGCCTTTAATCTGCTTAATTTAGAATGGCATAATGAAGGGATTGCCCACACCTGTCCATGAAATAGCCTTGGAGTCAATTGTCCAATTACTTATGGTCCCTTTAAAAACAGGGTGGCACATGTTAAGGAGCTGGAATTCCTAAACCCTTCATCCAATTTTAATGTGGATACCCTCAAATGAAAGCTGAAAGTCTGAGCTTCAACTACATCTGAATTGTTTTGTTTAAAATTCATTGTGGTAATGTCTATAACCAAAACTAGAAAAATGTTGTCTCTGTCCAAATATATATGGACCTAACTGTATGTGGAAGCTGGAACTGATGCCACGAGTGAACGAGTGCATCTGCCCCGATGGCTGTTGGATTGCGGGACCGAGCTATGAAGTCGGGAACCTTGGAATTTAGCCGTGAGGCCATCAAATCCACGTCCGGGGTTCCCCTACGACAGCAGATCTGGTGGAAGATCTCCAGATGGAGAGACCACTCTCCGGAGTCGAGACCTTGACGGCTGAGGAAATCTGCCTCCCAATTTTCCACTCCCGGGATGTGAACCGCAGAAATCATTGAGCGGTTTTCCTCGGCCCAACGGAGAATGTGGCCTACCTCGGTCATGGCTGCCTTGCTGCGTGTTCCCCCCTGTCGGTTGATGCATGCCACTGCCGTGGCATTGTCGGACTGAATCCTGATAGGATGACCCGCCAGGAAGGGATGGAATTGGAGAAGAGCCAACCTGATTGCCCGTATTTCCAGGATGTTGATGGGTAGAGGTGCTTCCTGAAGAGACCAGCGGCCCTGAGCAGTGTGATGGTTGAACACCACTCTCCAGCCCAGAAAACTGGCATCTGTTGTCACAACTAGCCAATGTACTGGGAGAAAAGACTTCCCTTGATTCAGGGAGGACTTCAAAGACCACCACCTGAGAGACTGTCTGACTCGCTGGGAAAGGAGGAAACGACGATCGAGAGAGAACGGGTTCCTGTCCCACACAGCCAGGAGAGCATGTTGTAAGGGGCGGAGGTGTAGTTGAGCGAATGGGACCGCCTCCATAGCTGCTACCATCCTGCCGAGGACTCTCATACTGAAACGCAGAGAATGAGTATGCGATTGGGAGAGCTTTTGAGCTTCCAGTTGTAAGACTAAGATCTTTTCCGGGGGAAGAAGTACCAACCCCTGGACCGAGTCCAGTATCATTCCTAGAAAGGAAATTCGCTGAGCCGGAACTGGGGAAGATTTTTTCAAGTTTATCTTCCAACCCAGGTGCGAAAGAGTATTGTGATGTTCACGGCCTCCTTGCAGGTGCCTTTGATGAGGATATCCTCTAGATACGGTAGCACCACCACACCTCGGATATGAAGGATGGCCACAGCGGCCGCCATGACCTTGGTGAATACCCTGGGAGCGGTGGCAAGGCCGAAGGGCAGAGCAACAAATTGAAAGTGATCTTCCTGAACTGCGAAGCAAAGAAACCTTTGGTGAGAAGGTAAAATAGGAATGTGGAGGTACGCGTCCTGGATGTCTATAGACGCCAGGAACTCGCCTTTCTCCATGGAGACGATGACAGAACGAAGCGATTCCATTCGGAACAGTCGCACCCTGACGAACTTGTTCAGCAGTTTTAGGTCCAGTATGGGCCGTACTGTACCATCCTTCTTTGGGACAATGAACAGGTTTGAATAAAAACCTTGAAACCTTTTGCTTTGAGGGACCGGGATAATAACTCCGTATTCCTTTAGGGAGCTTAAGGCCTGGAAGAATTCTGATGCCTTTGCCCTGGGAGGAGAAGACAGGAAATAACAATTTGGTGGAGGAGCGGAGAATTCTATCTTGTATCCTGAGGACACTAGGTCGCGGACCCATTCGTCGTGAACGACCGAGAGCCACGCGTCACTGAAGGAAAGCAGGAGGCTGCCTACTTTGAAGGTGTCCTCCGGATACCGCAGGGAGTCATTGTGTGGGAGACCTGCCCGGTCTGGACCCCCTGGATCCTGACTGCCTAGGCCTGCCTCTCCAAGAAGGGGAAAGTTTGTAAGAGGTCTGAGGACCTCTATCCCTACGTTGTGCCCGGCCAGGTCCGGAAGAAGTGGAAGTAGAGGACCAGTTTGAGTTGACGCGAAAAAAAATCGGGACCGAGCCTCCTGCTGCTGGTCCCGAAAAGGTCTCTGTTGTGGAAGAAATTTACTCTTCCCTCCAGTGGCGTCGGAAATTAATTGGTCGAGCTTATCGCCAAAAAGGCGACCGCTCTGATATGGAAGAGAAGTCAATGACTTTTTGGAAGGAGAATCCGCACACCAGTCCCTGAGCCATAAGGACCTCCGGATGGTGATGGCGTTTGTTGCTGCTTGCGAAGCACGGTTAGCAGCATCCAGGGACGCGGTCACTACAAAATCTCCAGCTCTTGCTATTTGAGTAGCGAGGTCTGCTATCTCGGGAGGGAGATCGGTATCCATCACTGCTGCAGACAAGACCTCAGCCCAGTGGGTCATAGCCCTAGCCACCCACGTAGTGGCAAAAGATGGGAAGAGTACGGCTGCTGAGGCTTCAAAGGCTGAACGCGCCATATTGTCGATCTGACGATCGGTTGGGTTTTTTATAGAGGCGCCCTCCGAAGAGGATAAAATAGATTTAGTAGCCAGGTGTGATACCGGAGAATCTACTGGGGGAGATTGAGACCAATCTTTTCTTAGATCCTGAGCAAAGGGATATTTTGATTCCATGGGCTTCTGCCCTGTGAATCGTTTATCTGGACGAATCCTGTGAGACGATTTCCTTAAATTCGGGATGAGTGGCGAACACTCTGAGCTCGTTTAGTCCTCTTAAAGGACACGGCATGATCCGTTTTAGATAAAGGTTCCTCCTCAAGTTTCAAAGCCTTATTCACTGACTCAGTCGAGAGTCTCCTGATCGTGATGAAATTCCTGATCTAGGGACGTGTCAGAATCGTCCTCTGAAACAAGTTCTCTACTAGCCCCAATGGAAGGGGAACGAAAAATGGAGCTCTCAGAACCCGAAACCCGGTGATGGTCTGGGGATATGGCATGAGTCCTTTTCCTGGAAGAGCGAGAGCTCCTAGGCAAGGTACAACCCCTAGAGTACGAGGGGTTTTGACGATCGGAAGCGTCATCCGTAAGAGTGCCCTGGTTAGAGAAGGGGTCTCGGAACGATTCTACTGCTTTTGCCAAGGATGCCATAGACCGGGTAAGGGAGGTAGCCCACTCGGGGACCAGGCTCACTAGGTTCGGTATCAGTAAAAGGTGGTTCCTGAACAGTCACTGGTTCACAAGCTGTGCACAATGCAGTATTGTGACCCCGGGGTAATGAGACCTCACAAGAGGTACATGCAGCGAAGAATACAGTGTGGGTTTTCCCAGACTTTTTGTGAGGCCTTGATTGAGACATAGTAGTCTTGAGGAGAGCGCTTACTAGCAGGGGAAGGGTTAAGCTATAGTTTTGCAGCTTACCCAGGTCCTGTGTCTTGAGTCCCCAGGGGAGGTCCGCAATGTATGGTCCTGAAGGCTGTGATTAGAGCTGGATCAGCGCTGTGGGTGTCCCAAGATGGCCGCCGAGATCTGTGAGAGCGCTTCTCAGAGAACGAGAAGCGCTAGAAAAGTTGGGCAGCGGTAATTGCCGGTGGGCGTGGCCAAACTCCGGCCTGCATGAAGGGGAAAAGCCGGGGGCTAAATTTTAAAACTTGCGGTGTCGCAACTGCTATAATTGCCCTCACTCAGCCACGCTCCTTCATAGAAATACCGCACTGCGGACCACCCACGGACCCGGGCTTTATGCCCTGTTAGGGGTGCGGACCTTCCATACCCCGGGGACCAGGACCCCCCCCAGCGCCTCGGCCCCCACAGTGTACTCACGGTAGATGCGGTGGGCCGGTGCTCAATCCACCGTCGCCATAGTCAGGGAGGGGGTGGAGAGCTTCTGCCGCCTTGCATCATCCGCTAAATCAGTGGTGATGCAGTGGGGGCTGCACGGACGCCATACATAATATGTCCGGCTATGCACCTGGCTCCAGGAGAGGTAGATGGAGGGCTACTCCATGTTGGTCGCCTGCTATGGAGGGGGGAGATCGGAACGCGAAGGAACCATCGCCCGTAAGGTGAGCTCAGGGCTGGCATCCAACGTTGCAGGAAAGGATACGGGAGGAACGCTCCACGTACTTGCCTGTTGATGATTCGGGGGAGATTGGAACCTAGAAAGGATCCGTCGCCCCCATTCGCTCAGTAAAATGAAAAAAATTGAATAAAAAATTAAAATAAAAACGGTGGGGTCTGAAAGCAGACCCAAGTGCCTCCTACAGACACTAAGCAAGAACTGGTTCACTTAGAGCCAGCAGGAGGGTGTATACTGCAGGGGAGAAGCTATTCTTTATGTGTTAACTTAGTGTCCTCCTAGTGGCAGCAGCATAACACCCATGGTCCTGTGTCCCCCAATGAGGTGTAGGAGAAATTTATACTCCATTATGAACAGAGGTTGAGTGACCTCACTATTTCAAATGCGAGTAACCATCACAAAAGGAGTTCAATCACAAATGTAGGTGGCTCTCGGTTGAAAGAAGGACAAGTCGTGGCATAATTGGAGAGTTTTCCAAGTCCCCGAGGGGCACTGAACTATAATGGATGAGAGAAATCCAAATGACGGCCAGCTATACCAATCTCTAAAATGTATCACTTGGAAGCTACATGCCGTTATCCATTTCTTAAAGACTGAATCCTGATGACTGTATCTGGACATATCCCGATTCAAGCGGCTTGTAAGGAGATACATTGTTTTTTGTTTTTCTTTATTATGTACCTCAACTGCAGTGGACTTAATTTTAAAGAGCATTTTGTGTTATTCAGTAAAGATTCACAAAAATAGTTTTTGCAGGAGCTGAGTTGTTTCATGGACTAGCAGTGAAGTTGTCGGGTCATATTTTTTGCCATTAATCTATAATATTTGACGCAAACAGGCAGTTGACAGTATAGAAATGCCTTTCCCTTACAGCGTCCTCCTACTCCACCCTTTTAGACAGAGAAGACTTGAGCTGTCTAATTAGGCTCATTAAGAGACAGCTCAGACTGGTTCTTTAAAAAGTTAATAACGCAGCTCTCAGTCTGAGAAAGGAAGGTGGAGACAGTTTGTCCGAGTCATCACCATGAGGAATTGTAGGGGAAAAAAGGAACAGCAATGGTGCTGTAATGTGTTACTTTGTGGCCAGACAGTTGAGGATAATGTCATGCACTTGTTTCTCTATCGCTTCATTGGGGGACACAGGAAACCAGGGGTGTATGCTGCTGCCACTATGCAAAAAAAAATAAATTAGCTCCTCAGCAGTATACACCCCACCGACTGGCACTAGGTTAATCAGTTTAAGCTTAGCATCAGTAGGACGTGGACACGGGTCTTTCACTAGACCCACATCTACCTCGGTTTTCAGTAACGTTTTCTCTTTTCTTTTTCAGAAGGTTCTTCTCATCTACCTCTGGAGGGAAAAAGAGTGAACAGTCACACTGTTCTCCCACGTGGAGACAGAGTACGGCATATCCTCACCTGTCTCTTCGGCAAGACCCTAGCCCCTAACACAAAGAGTGCTCAGGTGATCTGAAGAATTGTCCTGGGTGCTTTTTTTTTTCTTCGCGTCCGGCACGCACATGCCCCTTGAGTGGCGCCTTTTTCTCTTCCCCCTGTGGGCCATTTTCCAGCATCCAGACTGGGACTGACTGCATACTTTACTTCGGTATCCTAAACCCCACCGCTTCAGATTTCACCCAAAATTGGACTGTTTCTCTGGCTGTGGGACCTCCGGTCTCCAGACTATCCACCAACACCGTCCTCTCCCTTATAGACAGGGCAACTCAAGGATCTCAATGACAGACTCATGGAGTCCTTTGCCAAGCCAGCATTTGAAGCGGTAGGTTCCACCCTATGCCCTGCCTTTGCCACCACATGGGTGTCAGTCTATATCTGCATGGGCCAAGCAACCCGGCATCCTTGCGGGAGCCGAGTCTGATGATTTAGCTGACTTAGCGGACTAGATCTAACAAGTGGGAAAATACTTAGTGGTCGCCTTCCTGGACGCCGCCTGCCGTGCAGCTCAAGTGTCCAGTAATATAGTGGCCATCCGCAGGACCATCTGGCTAAAGGTGTGGCAAACAGCCTTGTCTCCCAAGAAATCTCTGACCAGTCTGCCCTTCCAGGGATCACGACTGTTTGGAACCAGGCTGGACCAGATTATAATAGAGGCCAACGGGGAAAAAAGCTCTCTTCTTCCTCTGGCCAAAACTTGGCGTCCCCCACCTAAGCAAAAATTTCAGACCTTTCGTCCCTTCTCACCTGTGGAAATTTCTCGCCAGGAGAGGCCGCAAGCCAGCAGGAATGGAGAAGGCCCCCTTTCAAACCGGCACCATCCTGGCGTCATCGCAATGTACAAGGCAGATCCTCCAGAAGCAGACCTAGTAGATTATTCTCCACATGACTCCACCATTGCCCAGGGAGTTTCCCACTTGTGGCCGTCTCCTATTTTTCAGGGATGCTTGGCTCGCCTCTGTCGAGGATGCCTGGGTCAGAGAAGTGGTATCCTTAAGATACAAAATAGAATTCATTTTGCAACCCCGAGATCGTTTTTTCAAATCCCATCCACCAAGGGACCTCTCCCTGAACTTGGGTTTTTTCGCAGCCATAGCCTCTCTCCTTCACATAGGTGTCATCGTTCCCGTCCCACCTCAGGAACATTTTTCAGGTTTCTAATCAAAACTCTTTGTAATTCCAAAGAAGGAAGGGTCTGTTCGACCCATCCTGGATCTCAAGTTGCTGAATAAAAAAAGTTTGCCTACATCATTTCAGAATGTAATAGCTTCCATGGAATCACAGGTGATACTGTGTTAGATTTATATCCAAGATGCCATTTTTCCGGGTCATCAGAAATTCCTTTTGTTTGCAGTATGGCAAAACTACGTTAAATTCGTTGCTCTCCCTTTCGGCCTGGCAACCGCACACAGATTCTTTACAAAGATAGCCATCTTACGTAGCTTCATCCTTTTCCCTAGCCTAGGAAAGTCTGTCCTTCACTCTCGACACCCTGTCTGCGAGGTTGGATTGTTAATAGGTCAAAGTCTAGTCTAGTTCCAACTCAGTGTCTTATTTTCCTGGGCATACTTTTCAACACCCTTCAGGCGAGGGTCTTTTTCTCCCCAATAAAAGAGAGCAGCTCTCCAACAGGGGTTTCGCTCTCTTCAGGCCCCGCGATCTCCATCCTTTTGCTCGGCCATGGCGGTTCTAGGCAGGATGGTAGGGGAGGCAATATCCTTTGCCCAGTTCCGCACCAAGCCACTTAAGCAGACCATCCTGCCCCAATGTAACTGGTCTATCCTTTCCCTGGATCATCTTGTCCTGATCTTGTCTCAAGCCATGGCATCCCCTACTGGGTGGCTGTACTCCCCCCTCATTCAGCAGGGTCGGTCCTTCCTTCCTACTCACTGGCAAGTGGTTACAACAGATGCCAGTATCCTTGGCTGCAGAGCGGTCTTCCGCACCCTCATGGTCCAGGGTCACCGGAAGAAACCTTGCTGCCAATCAAGGTTCTCGAGATTAGAGGGATTCTTCTGTCACTTTTCCACTGGCATGACCTTCTCAGGGACTTACTGGTGCGACTCCAGACTGACAATGCCACGGCAGTGGCATATATCAACTACCAAGAAGGAACTTGAGTCCTTTGGCCGTGGCCAAAGTCTCCAAGATTCTTCTCTGGGCAGGGAACATGTTTCTGGCAATTTCGGCAGTGCACATTCCCAGCATAGATAATTAGGTAGCCAACTTTTTCAGTCGCAAGGGTCTCGCAGCGGGAGAATAGTCTCTGCATCAAGATGTCTTCTATCAGATTTGTCTATGATGGAGCACTCCCAGATGTGGATCTCATGGCCTCCAGAATTAACAGAAAGGTCCAACAGTTTGTCTCCAGGTCCCTGGTCAGTTTTCTCTTCCTTATCTATTCCCCCATTTCCCAGGCTGTTTAAGAAAATCAAGGCGGAAGAGGTGCTGGTCATCCAGACTGGCCCTTAAGGCCCTAGTAAGCAGAGATCTTCAATTTACTCAAGAATGCTCCTTTCTTCAATCAGCGCTTTATGCAGGTGTAGCTCTCAGTTCACCGAAGAGCCAAGTCTCTGCATTGACTATTCATTTCCAAAAGAATTTAGCTTCACGTTCTTAGGTCAGAGCCTTTCTTCAAGGAGTGGCTCATGCAGCCTCTCACTATAGGCCCCCAGTAGATCCCTGGGACCGCAACCTGGTTCTGGAGGCTCTCAGGAGTCCCCCTTTTCAGCCACTCAAGAAGGTCTCTTTGCCTCTTCTCTCTCGGAAGGTGGTTTTTCTCGTGGCCAACACTTCCATTAGGCAGGTTTCGGAGCTGGTAGCTCTTTCATGTCGCTCCCAAATCCTTATTCTGCACCAGGATAAAGGTGGTTTTCATCTCAACGAGGACATCGCCCTCCCCTCTTTCTGTCCATCTCCTGTTCACCTTCTGGAGAGATCTCCGAACAGATTGGACCTGGTCAGGGCGATTCACGTTTACCTTTCTAGAACCACCTCCTTCTGGGAGATGGATTCTCTCTTCATGATCCTTGAGGGCCCTCAAAAGAGGCCTTCTGCCGGCCAAGGCTACAATTGCTCTTTGGAACTGGGCCACCATCTTGGAGGCATACCAGAACAGAGAGCCTCCCAGTGGGATTAAGGCCCACTCTACCCAAGCAGCGGAGGCCTCCTCGACCGTTCGCCATCGAGGCATCTGCTCTACAGCTTTGCAAAACGGCAACATGGTTTTCTACTCACACGTTCGCCAAGCTCTACAGAGTCCATACCTACGCCTCTCGGCTGATGCCACCCTAGGTAGGAGAATCTTACAAGCGGCAGTGTTTAGTTTTCAGACCTGAATGGAGATGAGCTGTTTTCCATTTCTAGATACGTCCCATGGTTTCCTGTGTCCCCCCCAAAGAAGCGATAGAGAAAACAGGATTTTTTGTTACTCACCATAAAATCTGTTTCTTTGACCCTTCATTGGGGGACACAGCACTCACCCAAGCTTGACAGCGGTACTAATGGTTTTTTCTATTTTTACGGTTTGTTTATTTCCTTCTACGTTATGCTTTCATGTTGCTTTTCCTACTGCTTTCTCACTAACTGATTAACCTAGTGCCAGTCGGTGGGGTGTATTCTGCTGGGAAGGAGCTAATTTTTGTGCATAGTGTCAGCCTCGTAGTAGCTTCAGCAGCATACACCCATGGTTTCCTGTGGCCCCCAATGATGGTTCCAAGAAACAGATTTTACGGTAACCAAAACTCCTATTTTTGTGTATATGAAGAGAATTCAGCTGGTTGCGGGCCGTTTTGAACCTAATCCATTGTGTTAGAGCTAAAGTTTTTCTTGCGGCAATAATGTAACCAGGACAATGGGGATCCCATAAACTAAACTGACCACGAGTTGTCCTATTATTACAGCATATACTCCTACACATGTATAGTATGTCCTTTACAGCCCAGTAGGGAACTGCTTGTTTATGTAGCACACTTGGAGTCTCCTGATCCCTTTTCTGATCCCCACGCCAGCTGTATCTCCAAGCATAGGAGTTACTCTTTAAACAAATTGTAATTTACCTTATTGATTATTCCTCCGCTCTCCACTACTCCTTCAGCTCCAACAATCACCAGATCTACTTTCTCCATGATATAACTGTCAAAGTGAAACAACAAGTCTTGAAACGCTATAGAAGTTCATTTTGTATTTTCAACACATCACTAACTCACCCTACTGCGGCATCCAGGATCACGGTGACTGGAACATTAATGTTTTGCAGAGCTTTAGCCATACTCCTCCTATAGGACAGAAATAAACGGTTGAAGGTAAGTAACACAGGCCTCTTGTAACCATTATATTAATAAAATACTATCTTTCCATAACTGCAGCAGCATTCTTTCTAATACAATTTGCATCCAACTCTCATTTTGTATTGCTGTAAATCTCAGCAAGGTAAAGCACAAGTCCCACTTCGCCTACTCTGAATTGACTAAATGTGGGAGCAGGAAACCTCTGCAATTTGTATTAGGCATATGGAAACTATTATCGCTAGTATAGAAATGTCAGCCACCGGTCATTGTAATTCTGTGAAGCTTAAGGACCATATTGCCACTTAGAGGACCGTGACGTGCTCACCCTGATAAGTCTGGCTGGGATTCCGTAACATAGACACTAAAACGTTTATTAGCAGCTGCAGCTTCTTCCAAAACCTTCATAACCACCCTGGAGTAAGCATGGGTTAAAATTTTCTGCAAAATGGACAGAAATTAAAAGGTTAAATAAGTAATACAGTAGGATTAATATCTCCACTAAGTGACACTGTAGTAGAATATACCATAACTTATCCAATTGTTTCCTGACTATTATGTGTGGAGATGGGTGCTATAAGATTGATCAAATCATTCATCATCAAGATCAGTTCCAGCCATGTGTCGACGCTCCGTCATCAGCGTTGCTCACATCCCGATGCTGGTGTGCGCTGTGCCAGATACTCTGTTTACTTTTCACAAGTTTGTCTTAAGATATTTTCCATACTCACAGCACCATCCTTTATAAACGGGCAGCAGAGTTTTGTAATCTTGTCCCTTGATAAGGAGATCCTTTTTAGAAATAGTTCGCCTCGTTCACTCATCCTTTCTTTGCATAGAGCATAGTTCTAAAAATTAAAAATAAAGATGTATTATAGGATACATGCTTGTGTACAATCCTTGGAGATGATATGCTTGCAAGTTTAAAGGGAACCGGTTACCATGAAAATACAAACCCATTATAGAGCAGGGGGAGCCGAGTAGATATATACACTCACCGGCCACTTTATTAGGTACACCATGCTAGTAACGGGTTGGACCCCCTTTTGCCTTCAGAACTGCCTCAATTCTTCGTGGCATAGATTCAACAAGGTGCTGGAAGCATTCCTCAGAGATTTTGGTCCATATTGACATGATGGCATCACACAGTTGCCGCAGATTTGTCGGCTGCACATCCCAAAGATGCTCCATACAAGGCAGGATGGATCCATGCTTTCATGTTGTTTACGCCAAATTCTGACCCTACCATCCGAATGTCGCAGCAGAAATCGAGACTCATCAGACCAAGCAACGTTTTTCCAATCTTCTACTGTCCAATTTCGATGAGCTTGTACAAATTGTAGCCTCAGTTTCCTGTTCTTAGCTGAAAGGAGTGGTACCCGGTGTGGTCTTCTGCTGCTGTAGCCCATCTGCCTCAAAGTTCGACGCACTGTGCGTTCAGAGATGCTCTTAGGCCTACCTTGGTTGTAACGGGTGGCGATTTGAGTCACTGTTGCCTTTCTATCAGCTCGAACCAGTCTGCCCATTCTCCTCTGACCTCTGGCATCAACAAGGCATTTCCGCCCACAGAACTGCCGCTCACTGGATTTTTTTTCTTTTTCGGACCATTCTCTGTAAACCCTAGAGATGGTTGTGCGTGAAAATCCCAGTAGATCAGCAGTTTCTGAAATACTCAGACCAGCCCTTCTGGCACCAACAACCATGCCACGTTCAAAGGCACTCAAATCACCTTTCTTCCCCATACTGATGCTCGGTTTGAACTGCAGGAGATTGTCTTGACCATGTCTACATGCCTAAATGCACTGAGTTGCCGCCATGTGATTGGCTGATTAGAAATTAAGTGTTAACAAGAAGTTGGACAGGTGTACCTAATAAAGTGGCCGGTGAGTGTATATATATATATGTATATATATATATATATATATATATATATATATATATATATATATATATATATATATATCTCTATCTTTATCTACCTATCTCTCTCTATCTATATCTATATATCTATATCTATCTATCTATCTATATATCTATATCTACCTATATCTATCTATATATATATATATCTCTCTCTCTCTCTCTCTATCTATATATATATATCTATATCTATATATATCTATATATCTATATATCTATCTATCTATATATATATCCGCATAATCTGTTTTTAACCATTTAAACTTCTGCTCTGTCTGGGATTTGGGATCCAGTGGGCAGTTCTATCAGTGACTGACCGCTGTCTCTGTAAGCACACTTATACAGGTCCTTCTCAAAAAATTAGCATATAGTGTTAAATTTCATTATTTACAATAATGTAATGATTACAATTAAACTTTCATATACTATAGATTCATTATCCACCAACTGAAATTTGTCAGGTCTTTTATTGTTTTAATACTGATGATTTTGGCATACAACTCCTGATAACCCAAAAAACCTGTCTCAATAAATTAGCATATTTCACCCGACCAATCAAATAAAAGTGTTTTTTAATACCAAACAAAAAAACCATCAAATAATAATGTTCAGTTATGCACTCAATACTTGGTCGGGAATCCTTTGGCAGAAATGACTGCTTCAATGCGGCGTGGCATGGAGGCAATCAGCCTGTGACACTGCTGAGATGTTATGGAGGCCCAGGATGCTTCAATAGCGGCCTTAAGCTCATCCAGAGTGTTGGGTCTTGCGTCTCTCAACTTTCTCTTCACAATATCCCACAGATTCTCTATGGGGTTCAGGTCAGGAGAGTTGGCAGGCCAATTGAGCACAGTAATACCATGGTCAGTAAACAATTTACCAGTGCTTTTGGCACTGTGAGCAGGTGCCAGGTCGTGCTGAAAAATGAAATCTTCATCTCCATAAAGCATTTCAGCCGATGGAAGCATGAAGTGCTCCAAAATCTCCTGATAGCTAGCTGCATTGACCCTGCCCTTGATGAAACACAGTGGACCAACACCAGCAGCTGACATGGCACCCCACACCATCACTGACTGTGGGTACTTGACACTGGACTTCAGGCATTTTGGCATTTCCTTCTCCCCAGTCTTCCTCCAGACTCTGGCACCTTGATTTCCGAATGACATGCAAAATTTGCTTTCATCAGAAAAAAGTACTTGGGACCACTTAGCAACAGTCCAGTGCTGCTTCTCTGTAGCCCAGGTCAGGCGCTTCTGCCGCTGTTTATGGTTCAAAAGTGGCTTTACCTGGGGAATGCGGCACCTGTAGCCCATTTCCTGCACACGCCTGTGCACGGTGGCTCTGGATGTTTCCACACCAGACTCAGTCCACTGCTTCCTCAGGTTCCGGTCACCTCTTCTCGTTGTACAGCGTTTTCTGCCACATTGTTTCCTTCCAACAGACTTACCATTGAGGTGCCTTGATACAGCACTCTGGGAACAGCCTATTTGTTGAGAAATTTCTTTCTGGGTCTTACCCTCTTGCTTGAGGGTGTCAATGATGGCCTTCTTGACATCTGTCAGGTCGCTAGTCTTACCCATGATGGGGGTTTTGAGTAATGAACCAGGCAGGGAGTTTTTAAAAGCCTCAGGTATCTTTTGCATGTGTTTAGAGTTAATTAGTTGATTCAGAAGATTAGGGTAATAGGTCATTTAGAGAACCTTTTCTTGATATGCTAATTTATTGAGACAGGTTTTTTGGGTTATCAGGAGTTGTATGCCAAAATCATCAGTATTAAAACAATAAAAGACCTGACAAATTTCAGTTGGTGGATAATGAATCTATAGTATATGAAAGTTTAATTGTAATCATTACATTATGGTAAATAATGAAATTTAACACTATATGCTAATTTTTTGAGAAGGACCTGTACAAAGAAAGCTGTCAGTCACTGATAGGACCCAAAATCCCAGAAAGAGCAGAGGGTTTAAAATGATGAAAACACAGGTTATACTCACAGAACTATATATGTCGGCTCAGCTCCTAATGCTCTATAACAGGATGCCTGCAGATTGGACTTCATTTTCATCGTGACAACTTCCCTTCAATAATAGTGATGTTTTTTCTCATTAGTACATTTAAACTAAACACATCCAACCTTGAATTACTTGTTTGACACATACGTTGTCATAGGCATGTAATATAGGTATAATAGTTGACTTTTGTTGCAGTGTATTACCACAGTCTACTTAAATGCAATTTATAAAAAAATAACTAAAATCAGATGTTTAAATGGGGATTCTGGACTAAAAAAAAGCAAAAAACAGTCATACTGTGTGACTGCTGAATTGTGACAATGCACATGAACACTGTTAGGATTCCCCTTGTATTCCTTGTGCTAGTGGTCACCTCATCACATATATGCGATTTGCATACTGGTGGTTACTTGCCAACTAGATTGAGAGAAGCGGCATATGACTGCAAGATTGCATATCGCATACGTTTGGTTGTGTAATTGCCAACACTCACTGTGAATACAGGAGCATAATGACAGTGTGTACATTGCACACTGTCACAACTTGGCACCTGCAGACTTTTCATCCTGAAAAACCCCTTTGATAGAGTATATTTTTCCTTAAAGGGATTAAACAATTTACCTGTATATGTTGGATATATAAGCACATTTTATAGTACCCCAAAACTTCTGCTTAAAATACTACCAAAGACATACAAGGCTGCCTGTAATCTGTCTCCCTCATACATCGCTGAACTAATGTCCAAATACCTCCTCAGACAATCTCCTTCTTCCCTCTGTCCTTGTATGTTCCTCACACAACAGTCTCCCAGATTTCCCCAAAGCATCACCCATCCTCTGCCCCTCACTACCTCAGCAGATCAGATTGTCTCCCATGATTGAAACTTTCAGATGCAACCTGAAAATCCCATCTCTTTAGAAAAGCCTACAATAACCCCACTGCCACACTACTACCATCGCAGCTGTTCCAAGCCTCTTAAAATGGTTTTCCCACAAACAAAGTAAATTTTAATCAACATTATAATTAATAGATCTTGGAATAATAATAATTTCCACAATTGGATGTGTTGAAATATAATGCTCCTGTGCTGAGAGAATCTTATAAATCTGCCCCTGCTGTGTACTGTGTAATGGCTGTGTCTGACCGTACAGGAACATGGTCTGATCATAGCACAGCTCCTGGGCAGGGGAGGAAGCAAAGGAGAGAATACAGACATTCAGGGGCATAACTACAATAGGTGCATTGGTTCCAATCACTCCTGGGCCCTGCAGCCTAGGGGCCCCAAAAAGTTTATTTTGCCTATATAAAAAGACTTGTAGTAATTGGGGGTCCTGTTGGAGCTTTTGTATTGGGCCCATGAGCTTCAAATTACGCCACTTCAGACATTACACAGCACAGGATCACATCTGATTTTTTTTTTTTAGGTAAAACAGGTTAAAAACAGGCAGGGAAATGTTTTACACCACAGAAAGAATCTTCTGTGACCCCATGCTGTAATGCCTGTATACTCTGTTGCTTCCTCCCCTGCCCAGGAGATGTGGTGTGATGAGACCATGTTCCTGCACGGTCAGACACGGCCATTACACAGTACAGGAACACTTTTTTTTTTTTAAACATATCCAGTTGTAGAACTTATTATTCCAAGATCTATTTAAAAGTACCTTGTGGGAAAAAACACTTTAAAAGGAACCTGTCAGGTCCCCATGCCCTCCATTTATATTGTCCCCGTTTGCTATGCTATTTAAAGGGACTCTGTCACCTGAATTTGGAGGGAACAATTTTCAGCCATATGGGCGGGGTTTTCGGGTGTTTGATTCACCCTTTCCTTACCCGCTGGCTGCATGCTGGCTGCAATATTGGATTGAAGTTCATTCGCTGTCCTCCATAGTACACGCCTGCGAAAGGCAATCTTGCCTTGTGCAGGCATGTACTACGGAGGACAGAGAATGAACTTCAATCCAATATTGCAGCCAGCATGCAGCCATCGGGTAAGGAAAGGGTGAATCAAACACCCGAAAACCCCGCCTCTATGGCTGAAAATTGTTCCCTCCAAATTCAGGTGACAGAGTCCCTTTAAGGCTGTAACTAGTCGATGGGGCGTTAGTTTCCCCAGACTACTCAGCCCTCTTTCCAAGTTATCATGCCCCTATGGGCGTAATAACAATTTGCAGGAGTGTCGTCATCGCCGCACATTTTGGCAGTGTCACTGTGCTTCAGAAGCTGAGTGTACGATTCTCAGGCTTCAAAGGTGCAGTGCGTATGACCAGAAGTTCAGAAGATGGGTTCCGGTCATGCGCAGTGCAACTCTGAAGCTGGGAAGTGTACACCTGGCTATAGAAGTGTAGTGACGCTGCCTAAATATGTGGTGCGAGATTAGCATAGGATACAGGGACATTATAAATGCTTTTTTTTTAACCTCATTTTTTTTTTTTACAGAATAACGTTATACAGGGCTGGTGAGGTTTGGAACTAGATTCTAGCTGAGAAAAAAAATTGCAGATGATTAGTGAATAACATTAGTCAGAGTGCAATGCATTGGTCTGATTTATGCACAGAGGAGTATGAGCCCTAAAGAACACTTACAGAATGCTCCAGCTCAGAAGTGAGTGTAATAAACCTCAGGAAGAGCTCCCCTCCAGAGGAGACGGCAACAGAGGAATCCACTTTTGACATAGTTTCGATTGCATCTTTTAGACTTCCAATCAGACCTTGTATAGTTTCACCTAGAACACAAATCTCGCGGTAAGAAACTGCTAACTAGTAACAACAAGGGAGATATTTAGGCTGAGAAAAGAAAATAGCAAATAATACTTCATAGCTTCAAATGAATGATAATTCAGCTCTGATCTATCCTCCTGCATGATTAGAAAATAATGTGAAATTAGAGCACAGATAGCTCACGCTTTTCTGATGAGGCCAATGTGGGGGAAAGGGCAGCACAGCTGAGTTTAGAAGGAGCTTCCAGAGTGGTGGACCACAATAATTTTCATGCTGAACTGGACACATTAGCTGTGCCACATTACAAACCCTTCTATCAGCTCTGCTGTACTGCCGCTCCTCCCACACTGACAAGCCAAAGCTGTGTCAGTAATCCCACCCATGTCTGTTAAGCAAAACGGACATATGTGTAACTCATCTCTGGACAGGCAGTGCGGGAGGAAGGGCAGTACAGCAGGGCAGACGGTGCTAGGAGAAATGATAGGAGGATTTGTAATGTGACACAGCTAATGGGTCCAGTTCAGCATAAAAAGTTTGTAATGTGATTCAATTTTGTGTCCAGATCAAGATGAAAAATCTGGTGAAAGGTTTTGTTCACTACTCGGACAACACCTTCTTAAATATCATATTCCTCAGTATAAAATAAAGAAGGATGCTCGCCTCCTGCTTTGCCACTGTTCCAGCAATGTTCATGTTGGGTTTCCCAGGGCTCACATGACATTGTTATGCTATGTCACATGTCACAACTGCAGCCCATTAGCAGCTATTGCTTCGCGGGGCTTAATAATGTCATGCAGGACCTGGAATACTGGGCGCCGGTGCAAGTCTCTTTATTTATTTTACACTGGGGAATGTAGTACGTAAGAAAGGGACGTCAAAATAGTTGAACACTTCAAAGGGGGTATCCCGGGTCAGACGCCTGAATAGATCACGTCTAAGAGGAGTTAAAGGAAGCATCAGTCAAACATGCACCTAAAATGTATGACACTGATGATTGGCGATTGGCCCTAGCAGTCGGACCCTTACCGATCCAGCACCTATCCAATAGACATGTAGGACAATTTCTTAGGTCTGGAATCTCTTTCTATGATACAGTCCATATTATGTCCACAACACCCGGTTCTGGCACACCTGTACATGGATCACCCTAGGGATCTACAGTGATCTGCTACTTGCTCCACGGCACTGCGGGCTCACGGTGTTCCAGCCATACTTATTACAGGTGTGAAGTGGTTGCAGTAAAAGCCAGACCTACCTTTGTCTTTCTTCAGAAACTCCAGTAAAGTTTTAATGGCCGCAACAGCGGTGGCCACATTTGGATCCTCCTTCAGTTGCCGCTTGAAATATTCAATCACATCTGCAAAGAGAAGAATAAGAACTGAAAATATCAATAAAAACACTGAGCGGCGCTAGGAATCGGACGCACATTGGGGGGTAGAGTTTAGTTTTGGGGTCTTCCTGATGTTTTATTAAATTAATTTAGCAATGGATAAATAAAATAAAGGCCGGGCATCTTCTTATGGGCTTGTGCAGTCACAGACACGTCCCTTATGAGAGCTGCTGGGCTGAAGAGGAACAGCGGGCGCTTTCCCATCCAAATCATTAGGAGCGGTTTTTGGTGGCGCTTTTATGATCACAAAACCAACGGTATAATGAAACCCTGCAGTGTGAACAGGTGGCAGTGAAGCAGGGTGCCCGCCTTGTAGTCAGGGAGTCCCCAGCTGTGCTAGTGTCAGTGCTGTGGGGGAGACTGGTGCCAGCAGGATGCCCACACCGTCCTGGGCACCATATGCCTGCTGCGGCCACGGCTGTCACCTATGTAGTTACCGGTTTCGTTCATGGCCGTTATTCTATAGTCCCCACAGAACCGGCGGGGAGAGCAGAACAGCGGAAAGCTGCAGGAGACTTTACGTCACGCGGCAGTGAGGGGGTTAACAGCCGCATGGCGTCCCTCATGCCCCGCCTCCAACAGTCTACGTCATCAGAGCGGGCCGGAAGTGCTCTATTTCCAGTGTGCGGCAGTGGACGTTTATTATTATGGCTTCAGGTGAGTGGAGGAGGCAGGGACTTGACACGACGGCCGGCGGCGCCATTGTGTCTGCAGTGACCCGCTCAGCTGCCACGTGACAGCCCCCGGGTGATACCCGCAGCCCACATCCGAGGCGGTGCAGCAAAGAGTGGGATCGCTTTACGTTCTGTGACTTCCATGTTGTGGTATGTGGGAGCCTCACATGTAGGATCTGTACGTGTCTGCAGTGATTCCCGAGCACCTCCCCCATTGCTATCCCTGCTGATCGATTAATATGTTGTAACGTCGCTGCTGGTGAATTCAATAAAAAAAAAATAACTGCGAATTGTTTTGAATTTAAATAAGCTACTTGTTTATGTATGCAGCTCAATGTGTCTCCATGGCAACAGGCAGAAAACAAAGCTTGTGCATAGTCTGATCCCCTAATGATGATCGCTTTATATATATATATATATATATATATATGTTTATTTTTATCAAACCTGATCTGTCATCTGGCTGTCGCACAACGTAATCTGGGGAACCAGACAAAAAGCTCAAAAACGTAATACTGTTTGGCTTCTTCTATGCCCCTCACTTTTATGATTGACAGTTGGGAATAGGGTGTCTGCAACAGATGACTGGGGCGCTCATCTCTGTCATCTCTATGAGGAACGGTTACAGAATTTGGGAATGTATGACTTGCAAAAAAGAAGACTGAGAGGAGACTTAATAGCTGTCTACAAATATCCCAAGGGCTGTCACATTGTAGAAGGCTCTTCATTATTCTCATTTGTACAAGGAAAGACTAGAAGTAATGGGATGAAACTGAATGGGAGGAGACACAGATTAGATATCAGAAAAAATTTTTTGGCAGTGAGGGTGATCAATGAGTGGAGCAGGCGGCCACAAGAGGTGGTGAGTTCTCCTTCCATGAAAGTCTTCAAACACAGGCTGGACAGACATCTGTCTGAGATGGCTTAGTGAATCCTGCTCTGAGCAGGGGTAGGACCAGATAACCCAGGAGGTCCCTTCCACCTCTACCATTCTATGATCTCTCAGGAATATACTTTGTGTCCGATTTATTATTTGATCACTCCTGTTAGGTCAAAACAAACTGTGCTATTTAGTTATTAGGATAGTGGACCTGTTATAATGCTATACTGCCATTGTATACAGCACAATCATCTGATGACCGATCCAATTTATTAAACAATGATAATGGATCCTGCTCATCTATATGGCACTGTACCTGATGTCAAAGTCCATTAGTTTTCACAATCCTTGTTTTGTTATTTTTATTACTGAGGTTAGTGATTGAAAAATTGATATAAAATATGACATTTAATGTCAATTTACCATTAGATTTTCAGTAAGGTTTATTTAATTGCAGAGCAGCAAAAAATATCTAGCTGTGATCCGGACCTGTGTCTATCAGCAGCTTCAAACCAATGAAGATAATTTTTTGGTGTTGTCTACGGCTTTTACATTGATGACCCATTCTCCGCATCGATCATTAATATACGATTGGTGGAGGACCAATGCCCAGCACCCGCAGCAATCAGCTGTCATCAACTCTGGTGGTGGCCAGTTGTACAGCCTGGTTTACGAAAGCTCCAACACACAGTTTAGTGGCCGCTGCCGTATACGACAGATCAGCTTCTACTGAAGAAAATGGGAGATCACCTGCAGTACCTGGCAGTGGCCACAAGCTGTGTAGCGGAGCTTTGCTGTCCCACTTTGTAGACAGTTTACATCTGGCTGCTGATAATGGCTGATCATTGTAGGTGCCTAGGTAGAGGACACCCGCCAATTTTATATTTGTGATCTATCCTGCACATAGTGGACAATCCTTTTAGGCATTTGAGAGGACTTCAATTTGCTTCTATGTATGATATATACAATACAGAATGTTGAAGAATTTATTTTTTTCATTGGTAATTGCTTTTTTTTCTTACTATGTTTAATAGATGAGGACGTTAATCTCTTAGTAATCGTAGTTGATGTGAACCCTATTTGGTGGGGACAGCAGGCCCTCAGTCAATCAGTGGTATGTAGTTCAGGATCTGTCATATTTCCCTGATTCTACATTTCTATCTATATCTTACAATTATGATCACGGTTTCCTACTGTCTTATAGGTCACTCTTCCAAAATGCGTTGATGCAGTTATGGTGATGGGAAATTCCCACTTATTTATGGGCCGCAATAACAAACTTGCTGTAATTGCCAGCCATTTACAGGAGAGGTACTGTTCTCAATGATCCCATACTATAAGCTGCCGTCATTTGTTTCTATGCAGTAATGATAATATATGGTGTTTGTTTTTTAGTCGCCTTCTTTTTCCAGGCAAGCAGTGGAGATGTGGAGACTTGACTGGGGAATCTGCAATTCTGGAATCGAACGCATCCGGCAGCAAGGATGGCAAATATGAATTACTGACGGCTGCCAATGACCTGATTGCTGATGAGATTAAAGACCTCATGACAAAATGTAAGGACTTGTAACCGGGGAGTATCTATATCATGTCACTGCTGTCTCTTACAGAGCCTGTTCTGTGGACTTTCATATATTATAGCAATGTTTCTATACTTGTAGGCACATCTTGATAATGCAATGGTTAACCCCGATTTATTTATCATTTGATGCTTTCCTGTTTCATGTTAGCTGGGGAAATTAAAAGACAGCGGACCGACACTGTTCTAGCAGGATCTCTAGCGAAAGCTCTTTGCTGTATCCTTTTATTACACTTGCAGTTGTGGAAAAATGCCATAATAATTTTATCAATCTGGCTTCCGCTCTTTACACTCTACTGAAACTGCCCTCACTAAAGTCTCTAATGACCTACTAACAGCTAAATCTAATGGTCACTACTCCATGCTAATTCTATTGGATCTTTCCGCAGCATTCGACACTGTGGATCATCAGCTCCTCCTCACTATGCTCCGCTCCATCAGCATCAAGGACACCGTTCTCTCTTGGTTCTCCTCCTATCTCTCTGACCGATCCTTCACTGTATGTTTTGCTGGTTCCTCCTCCTCTCCCCTTCCCCTTACTGTTGGGGTCCCTCAAGGATCAGTCCTAGGCCCCTCCTCTTCTCTTTGTATACTGCCCCTATTGGACAAACAATCAGTAGATTTGGGTTCCAGTACCATCTCTATGCTGACGACACCCAATTATACACCTCTTCTCCTGCTTTCACTCCGACCTTCTTAGAAAACACCAGTGATTGTCTTACCGCTGTCTCTAACATCATGTCCTCCCTCTATCTGAAACTGAACCTGTCAAAAACTGAACTCCTTGTGTTCTCTCCCTCTACTAACCTACCTTTGCCTGACATTGCCATCTCCGTGTGTGGTTCCACCATTACTCCAAAGCAACATGCCCGCTGCCTTGGGTTTATCCTTGATTCCGAGCTTTCATTCACCCCCCACATCCGATCACTGGCTCGCTCTTCTTATTTGCATCTCAAAAACATTTCTAGAATTCGCCCTTTTCTTACTTTCGACTCTGCAAAAACTCTTACTGTTTCTCTTATTCATTCCCGTCTGGACTATTGTAACTCTCTACTAATCGGCCTCCCTCTTACCAAACTCTCCCCGCTCCAATCTGTCCTGAATGCTGCTGCCAAGATCATATTCCTCACCAACCGTTACACCGATGCCTCTACCTTGTGCCAGTCATTACACTGGCTACCCATCCACTCCAGAATCCAGTACAAAACTACTACCCTCATCCACAAAGCACTCCATGGCTCAGCACCACCCTACATCTCCTCTTTGGTCTCAGTCTACCACCCTACCTGTGCCCTCCGCTCCGCTAATGACCTCAGGTTAGCATCCTCAATAATCAGAACCTCCCACTCCCGTCTCCAAGACTTTACACGTGCTGCGCCGATTCTTTGGAATGCACTACCTAGGTTAATACGATTAATCCCCACAGTTTTAAGCGTGCCCTAAAAACGCAGTTGTTCAGACTGGCCTACCGCCTCAACGCGTTAACCTAACTATCCCTGTGTGGCCTATTAAAAATAGAAAAAAAACCAAAACACATAATCAGGTTCCTTGCATCGTGTTCTCATGCACTTTATGCAGTTAATAGCACTCTGTGTCTGTACTGCTACATACTTAGGCAGTTAACTGGTTCATGCAGCTTTACATGAACACCCGAGCCTTACACTATGGCTGGTCCAAATAACTAAAGCAATTGTTACCATCCACCTCTCGTGTCTCCCCTTTTCCTCATAGTTTGTAAGCTTGCGAGCAGGGCCCTCATTCCTCCTGGTATCTATTTTGAACTGTGATTTCTGTTATGCTTTAATGTCTATTGTCTGTACAAGTCCCCTCTATAAGTTGTAAAGCGCTGCGGAATATGTTGGCGCTATATAAATAAAAATTATTATTATTATCTTTTTTTTACATGAATTAAAGAATTATTTAAGGCAAACTACACCATAAAATGGAAGTTAAAAAGGTACAAAAATATGTACTAATTGAACTTAATATGGACTAAAGAAGCTGTTCTAAGTGAGCAGCATATTTCTATATGCCCCATTAGGATGAAATACAGGAAGGGTGGGAGATGGGTCTGTTCCCTGTAAGGTGAGGTGCCTCAGAAAAGGGGGTTGTTATTGGTGACCAACGATCTTTTGCAAAAAAAGAAGGGGTACGGTAACTTGATAGCAACCAAATCTAATCTCAGTTATGGCTCTGTTCATCCTTTAGAAGATTAAGTTCTGCTATGCAACGCACAATATGCACAGGCTGTTATAGGATAACCCTCTAATACTTTGATTGCCTTACACCGTCACTGGACCACTATTGTTTATAAAAGTATTAAGCCATCTTTGGATTCTCAACAGTGAATCTACACTTTAAGAATATTTAAAATCTGTGATTTGGTTCATTTTTTTTTTATTTTAAGCAATCTGTATTGAGTTTCCCTATACACATGCACAGATGGTTCAACCGAGCCGACTATGCCATAGACTGTAATGATGCTGACAGAGCACACGTTCACTCTGCCAGCACCATTATAGTCTATATCCCCTTCGGCGCATACGTCCGGATAATCCTGGATAATGCAACTAATTTGATAGCAGGCTTTTATATACTTAACTGGATGAGTACTTTGTGGATTCGGTAAAGTGCCATCCATTTTCTAGTCACATAGACAATATACACTGCTGATGTTTTTACATAATTTACTAGGAAGACCTTCACGTAGACTAGTACACAAATGAACGGACTAAGATATATGACTACTCAGTATGTAGAATTAAAAGGGGTTGCCCAAACAGGGATTGATGACTTATCTGAAGGATAAGTCATCAATAGCAGATCGGTGGAGGTCTGACACCAAGGATTCCTACCATTCAGCTGTTATTTGCCCTGGCAATGGCCAAATATTAACGCTATGAATGGAGCTGCCAAGTGCAGTCCCATGCAACGTGTGACCGCTGCTGCCGGTTATTGCAGCATAGATTCTATTTAAAAAATAAGAGCTGTTCTGCAGAACCTGGTGGTGGCCGCTACACTTGGCACAGAGCTGCACCTATAACATACAGCCACCTCCAGAACGACAGCCGGGTGGCGAACCCCCACCAATATGCTATTTAAGACCTATTCTGTGGATAACTCATTGATGCCTGTGCCCTGACACCCTCTTTAATTAAAGTCCACCACTTCTCACCAGTATCTCTCTCAGATCGATCATCATCACAACATATAAAGCACATTGTCATGTTGTTTCCTTGTACCCATGACACAGTGGAGAATCCCGTAGGGTTCTATGTTCTCTGAGTCACAAATGGCAGATGTGATGGGTCATGTGCGTCACTGAGGGTAAGCTTCAGGAGCATAGCATTTGTAGACTAGTAGTAGTTGCATCATCTGACTTCTCGAGGCCCATTCTTCTAAGGCCACGTTCACACATTCAGTATTTTAAATCCGTATTTGTGAGCCAAAACCAGGAGTGGGTGATAAATGCAGAAGTGGTGACGTGTTTCTATTATACTTTTCCTTTTCCTCTATTGTTCCACTCCGCTCGGCTTACAAATACTGAGGTAAAATACTGAACAAATACTGACCGTGGCCTAAGATGCTATGGGTAATTTTTAATGTACATTACTGACTACACCGGCTGTGAGAATAACTAATTGTTGTGATATTGTTTCCTTATCATGAATATCCTAGATATTAACCGGATAAGCAAAGAAAGTAAAGGTATCACTGGAATGAATGTGTCATTTGCATTGATTCGTACTAGTCGTCTCTGTATTAATAACATTTCTATCTGATTTTCTCTTTTACTATACAGCCGGAGAGGAAGTGAAATCCAGGATACTAGTGAGTATGTGGGGACTGGGGCACATTTCCGGCATACAGGTTTATATAGACGACCATTCTGACACTCCATACAATCTGTCATTCTGTAGGTGATTAAAGCGGCAGAAGATAGTGCTCTACAGTACATGAACTTCATGAACGTCATATTTGCAGCTCAAAAACAGGTATTTGTCTTTGTTCAGCTCTCTTGTTGAGAAAGACTTCATTCAATCCTGTATTTGCTTTTTAAGCCGACTATACGGTACACCTATTTGGCTGATCACTATCACAATGTGTGTGGTTTTGATGGGTAAGAAGGGCCCCAGTGGGGGCTAAATGAATCTGGCACTGCTTATCTCAGGGAAAAATAATGACTCAAGCTGGTTGGATTCCAGCCTTTGTGATCATTGGTCAGACACTATGGATAGCTGATTATATGTGGAAACAGAAAATGCTCTAGAAAGTAATGGGGCTTGCCATATGCTTTATAGGTGCTAATGGATAATCCAATATTGGTATTTTTAAATAGTTGGACTGGAAATCTCTCCAAGAAATCCATAAATCTTACTTTTTCCCACCCTTCAAATGAAGCTAACTTCCTATTTTTTTTTTTTGCATTCTTCAGAACATTCTCATTGATGCTTGTGTACTGGACACAGATTCTGGACTTCTACAACAGGTAAGGTATTAGCCCTAATTCTGAAGGCTCCAGTGTGGTATTAACATTTCCCTTGCACGTAGGTGGCTAGTTACAAATGTAGGACCTTTTCTATGTTATTTTTTGTAATAAACAGCCCTTTTAGCCATTTAACACATAGCATCTTAATAACAAATATATTTATTTCTATAGCGTCAGCATATTTAACTGGATGCCACAATGTTTGCTTTTTGTCTTTTGCCTCTGGAGCAATAATTTGAAGGAGACACTATCATTCCAAACATACCCTCTGCAGACCTCATGGGGTTAATAAATTTGTTATATAGCAAATGCTTGAACATGATGATAAACACTTGTTCATAATAAACTGTATAGATGTCCTGGTGTAATCTAAATTCAGGAAACATACTTTTAAAAGAGTTAATGTAAATTATCTGAACGTAGAAATATATGTTTCATAGCAATCACATAGATTTTGTCTGCTACTATTGCTATACTCCATAGTTAAGCTGCTGAAATGCATTTTATATCATCAAACTAGTGGACTTTATAAGCATATATCCATCTCTGTGCTTTTTAGCTTATTTCCATCACTTTCCAGCATTACGTAGGTTTTATGGTGACTGGATGATTGCTTACAGAATGTAAATGGACTGGAGGATGTTATGCATGCAGTGACTGGCACAGGTTCGAGGCATTGGTGCCGTGTATAGCTTATTATACAATGATGTGTTGCAGTACTTAGATCTTTAACAATTCCAGCACTTTTAACCCCTTCCTGATGTGATTTTTCATTTTTGCGCTTTCGATTTTTTTCCTTTCCCCCGTGACAGCACCACATGAGAGAGGGGATCCACACATCAAGGACAGGAACCACCTGAATATAGGGGAGGAACCTCTCCCCTGCATCAGTTGGTTTTCCTGTCCTTGAGGAAGCCTATATCTGAAGTATCGGGTGCGGAAAGTCATGAAACGCTTATCCCATGCCCAGCGCGGCCGCCTAGAAGAACTGCTCCTTGCTTGTAACGCCGTTGTCGGGTCCCGGATGTGCCGCCGCAGGTCCAGTGGGGGCTTGTGCAGATGCAAGTAGCTGTGTCGTCTTGGTTCTGTGCATGTGCTGGGATTGGCACACCCTGGTGATGAGCACGCTGGTGACTTTTAACCTGAAAGTGGTAACTTCTATTCCTGGGGTCCAGTGGAGGCGTCTAAGTGGGAGGAGATGCTGTGGTCGGTCCCTCATTTAAAATGGGGTCTGACCGCCTAAGAGCAAGTTTTCTCTGGCTCTCCTTTCCAATGTGATTATGGAGTAGGAGCAGCAGTGTCAGAGTGGGCGCAGCAGTGGCAGTCACACGAGTGACAGGAGAAGAGTCAACCAGGGAAGCAGAGTGGGTCATGGATCCACCGCCTCCAGGGGAGAACCATCGTGTGATTTTATTTGACCCAACCTCCGAATCTGGTACCCTTACTAAACAACTGAGCGATGAGTGAGCTTCGTAAGTTCACCATGGTAATTGGGTCCTTTTTCATGTATAATTACTAGGAAATGCCTAAGAAATGTAGCACAAATCTTAAAAATAATGAGTGTGCGATGTGCAGGATACGTTACCCAGCTCATGGCAAAAGAAGCTCTGTTCAGTATGTATTCAGAAAACTATTTGTGAGGAATCCCCAAATTTGCCATGGATTTAAAATCCGTTATTAGGGCAGTATTTAAAGATTCCCTTAAGGCTCTAATCCATAAAGCGATAAGAAGGGGAGAAAGAAAACCAGAATATTATCATCTGATTATGATGAATCGGTGAAGTCAGAAGGTGTGGATCTAATTCTTCATCCACTGATGGCGATACAGGGAGTAGACCTTGCTTCCCTGTAGAAGACACAGACAGATTGGTCAAGGCTGTAAAGGCTCCCTTGGGCATCATAGACCCGAAATCAGTGCAGTCGAAATTGTATTTGGTGGGTTACAGCATAAGAAGAGGTGTACATTTCCAATAAATGCGAAAATTCAGGCTCTCGTTAAAAAAGAATGGAAAAAAACAGAAAAGAAAGGTTCGCTACCCTCGTTTTCAAAGAGAAGGTACCCCTTTGATAAGGAAGGAGACAGCCCTGTGGGATAAAGTTCCAAAGATACTTGCAGCCATATCATCCTGAAAATATACATTACCCTTTGAAGACATAGGTATCCTGAAGACCCTCTGGATAGGAAGGCTGACGGATACCTGGGTGTCACGACACAGCTGTCGGGTGACCCGGGAGCAGAGGCTTCTTTTCTGGCCCTAACACTAGGGGGCGCCCTAGCTCGCCCTACTCCCTGGGATACTTCAGATAGTGAAGACATCGGGGCCTCTGCCCTTGCCCTATCTCCTAAGTTAGCCCTCTGTCCTCTTCCCCCACCCAGGGAAGAGGGGGCGATACTGTGCACCGCAGATGTACATATAACTGTCTAGGTGGTTCCTGTCATGTTCTGTAACCCAACTGATGTGGATGAGAGGTTCCGCCCTTTTATTCAGTACGTTCCTGTCCTTGATGGGCGGATGGCCTCTCTCCTGTGATGCTGTCTTGGGCTCTGGAAAATCCCATTACTATTAAATACTTTAATCTTTTCTCCCTTTCTTCCAAGAGTGTTACGTTTTTTCTTTTTCTGTTGACATAGCTGTATAAGGGCTTACTTGCTGCAGCACAAGTTGTGGTTTTGAATAATACCATTCAACGTATGAGAAAACAACAAACAATTCTAAGTATAATGAAATTTCACAAAAAACACATTTCCGATATTGTGTATTTTAGATTTTGTTTTTTTTATGGCATTCTCTTGTGTGCTAAGAGTTAGCACGATTTAAAATGTTATCAAACTGTGTGTGTGTGTATGTATATATATATATATATATATATATATATATATATATATATATATATATATACTATTTTGATACCATTTTGGTGTAGACACAATATTATTTATCACTTGTTACTGCAATTATTTGCAGTGTTTCTGCAAACAAAAAAATGCAATTCTTTTATTTCAATTTTTTTTTCTCATTACGCTCTTACTGCCCGGGTTAAATAGGCAATCCCATGAATAATTTTTACTAGTATGTCATATGTTGTGAAGGGGTTAAAGGAACAAGAAAGACCCAACATGTCTGCTTTAGGATTAAACCAAATTGCACGAAAAATCACATTCAGACAACTTTTTTGTTTTTCTGGCATAAACCATCATGGTTTGGAGAGTATGTTCGTGACTGCATGTTGATTAGCAGCGTCATCCGCCCTGGTGCTCTTGATTGATAAAATAGTTTATTCACATTCTGCATGCCGTCAACCAGACTCCATATTTTACCTCACTATCACATTACGAGCGCATCGTCTGGCGTTTACCATAACTGTTTGTGAGACCAGATAAAAATCAGGAAATAATAATATACTTTACTGGTGTTCTGCAGCCAGTAGTTTATCTACATGAAGAAGTCTTCAAAGGGTTTGTACGAAAGTTTAGACATTTTCTGCTATCCTTAACCTAAGGGGTAACATCCTGAACCCTGTGGGCTTAACACCCTCCAGTCCAGAGAATGGGGCTCACAAGTAATGCACATGGCCATGCGATTAATTTTCTATGGCACTGCCAGATAAAGCAAAGCACAATGCCTAGCTATCTCCAGCAGTTCTATAGAGAACGAAGGGAGCATAAGATGCCCAGTCTCGACCTCCACCCCATTCAGTAGGGGGCCATGCAGAGTCCCACTCTCTGGATCGAAAATGGGCTCAGTGAGCAGGAAGTTATTCCTTACCATAGAAGATATACGGTAACTTCTAAACTTGGTATGCTCTTTGCATTTTGTATTTATTTCCTTTATATTTCTGGTGATGGAGGGTTTTTGAAAATGTCATCTAGGTGCCTTGTGAAGGACACCTAGATGATGGAAGCATCGCTTGTGTACATGGAAGTTCTTTTTGTGCTTACAGGCCTGTGACATAACAGGTGGTCTATATCTGAAGATCCCACAAGTGAACTCTCTGCTGCAGTATTTATTGGTAAGAAAGCCCACACATCCCCAGTGATAGTGCCGTGATCTCACTAATGCATTAATCTATTTATTTATTTTTTTTTTAAATCTATTCTTAAGACAAACACACAATCTTAAAGGAGTTGTCCAGTACTTTTATACTGATGGCCTATCCTTAGGATAGGTCATCAATATCTGATTGGTGGAAGTGAGACACCCAGTACCCCACCAATCAGTCATTCCTGGTGTTGGTGGCATCTGTATGTGATGAATTGTGGAGATATACAGCACAGCTTTGTCAACAAAATATTGGCCATGGCCAGGTTGCACATCTGCCCTCTATTCGAATCAATGGGGCAGTAACCAGCCGCGGCCACTATGCAGTTTGCGAAACTGTGCTGTACAGCTTCAGAACTCAGCACATATGGATGCCGCCAGCACCAGGAATAGGTGGTGTACTGGGTGTCACACCCCCATTGATGCACACAGATACTGATGAGTCCCCGACAAACTCTTTATAGAAAAAATCCACATGAACCATAAACATCATCATCGCGGTCCCCAAGGGGCTCGGTCTATGTTCCCTCCCAGTATGTCAGCCCCTCTTCCAATGCTTTGTGGAACAGGCAGGGACCTGGCAGTGCTGGAAGAAGAACCACAGAAGTCATGGCCGAACAGTGCTCATTGCCAGATGATGATGTCATGGGCAAATCGTATTCATTGCAAGATGGTGGAAATGGAGTGAAGATGATGAATTCAGTGACTTCTCTAGATGTAACAGTGTACAAAGCCAGAATAACGCAGCTGCATACACTGTACTGGCTGTCCTAAGGTGCTGCAGTTCAGCTCCTATTTAAGTATATAATAAAAATGAAAAAAGCATATACAGAATGGGAGGAATAGGGCTAAGCAACAGCACATGTGAAAGACTTGGGTATACTAATATATCACAGACTGAACATGAGTCAACCGTGTGATGCAGCAACAAAAAGGGTAAATAGAATTCTGGTATGTATTAACAGAAGCATCCAGTCTAGATCACGTAAAGTCATTATTGCCCTCTACTACTCTTTGGTCACACCTCATCTGGAATACTGTGTCCAGTTTTGGGCACCACATTTTAGAAAAGACATCAACAAACTGGAGCAAGTTCAGAGAAGAGCGACCAGAATGGTGACCGGTCTGCAAACCATGTCCTATGAGGAATGGTTACAGGATTTGGGAATATATGACTTGCAAAAAAGAAGACTGAGAGGAGACTTAATAGCTGTCTTCAAATATCTCAAGGGCTGTCTCATTGTAGAAGGATCATCTTTATTCTCATTTGCACAAGGAAGGACTAGAAGCAATGGGATGAAACTGAATGGGAGGAGACACAGATTAGATATTAGAAAAAACTTTTTGACAGTTAGGGTGATCAATGAGTGGAACAGGCTGCCACGAGAGGTGGTGAGTTCTCCATCAATGGAAACCTTCAAACAAAGGCTGGACAGACTTGTCTGGGATGATTTAGCAAATCCTGCTTTGAGTAGGGGGTAGGACCAGATGACCCAGGAGGTCCCTTCCAACTCTTAACATTCTATGATTCTACTAGATGGTGGCCCGATTCTAACGCATCGGGTATTCTAGAATATGCATGTCCACGTAGTATATTGCCCAGCCACGCAGTATATTGCCCAGTGATGTAGTATATTGCCGAGCCACGTAGTATATTGCACAGCCACGTAGTATATTGCACAGCCACGTAGTATATTGCCCGGCGACGTAGTATATTGCCCGGCGACGTAGTATATTGCCCAGCGAAGTAGTATATTGCCCAGCGACGTAGTATATTGTTCAGCGCCGTAGTATATTGCCCAATTACGTAGTATATTGCCCAGCCACGTAGTATATTGCCCAGTTACGTAGTATATTGCCCAGTGACGTAGTATACAGCACAGCGCCACGTAGTATATTGCACAGCGAAGTAGTATACAGCACAGAGCCACGTAGTATATTGGCCAGTCACGTAGTATATTGCCCAGCCACGTTTGTCACAGGTTAAAAAATAAACATATACTCACCTTTCCGAGGGCCCCTTGTAGTCCACGGCAGCTTCCGGTCCCAGGGTTGGTTTGAGCGCAGGACCTGTGATGACGTCGCGGTCACATGACCGTGTAGGGGTCACATGACCGTGTAGGGGTCACATGACCGTGTAGGGGTCACATG
Organism: Ranitomeya variabilis; assembly: GCF_051348905.1. NCBI lineage: Eukaryota > Metazoa > Chordata > Amphibia > Anura > Dendrobatidae > Ranitomeya > Ranitomeya variabilis. The sequence goes on from NC_135232.1 coordinate 227,972,253, forward strand.
ACCGTGTAGGGGTCACATGACCGTGTAGCGGTCACATGACCGTGTAGCGGTCACATGACCGTGACGTCATGGCAGGTCCTTCTGCCATACCATCTTTGCCACCGCAACCTGCAACGTTAGATGGCGGGCGGCTCAGCGGACTACAGAGGGTGAGTATAGCAGGTTTTTTTTTTATTATTTATTATTTTTAACATTACATTTTGTACTATTGATGCCGCATAGGCAGCGTCAATAGTACAAAGTTGGGGACACACAGGGTTAATAGCGGCAGTAACGGAGTGCGTTACCCGCGGCATAACGCGGTCCGTTACCGCCGGCATTAACCCTGTGTGAGCGGTGACCGGAGGGGTGTATGCGGGTGCCGGGCAGTGAGTGCGGGGAGTAAGGAGCGGCCATTTTTTTTCCGGACTGTGCGCGTCGCTGATTGGTCTCGCCAGCTGCCTGTCATGGCTGCCGCGACCAATCAGCGAACGAATAACCACGACAGACAGACAGACAGAAGGACAGACGGAAGTACCCTTAGACAATTATATAGTAGATATGGCAGCTGCAGTACCCAAGAATGACCACTACACAGAGATGGCGCCCTGCTGTTTTGTTTATTTAAACTGTTAACATCCAGTCGCTGCCGGAGCTGCAAATAGATGATCAGTGGGGTGCAGACCTGTACCAATCTGATATTAATGATCTTTCCTAAGGTTAGGCCATCAATATCTAAGTAGTACTCAACCCTTTCATTATTTGTGTAAGTAACATACATATGTACTCTTTCATTACATACTGAGGCCTATTTTAATTTGAGATTGAAGCCCCACTGTATCTCTCACTTTTTCAGTTGTCGTCTCTATTCTTTGTTCATTAGTGGGTTTTCCTCCCTGATCCGGATCAACGGTCGCAGCTAAACCTTCCCCCTCCTGTTCACGTGGATTACAGGGCAGCATGTTTCTGCCATCGGAATCTGATAGAAATTGGTTATGTTTGTTCTGTCTGCCTATCTAGTAAGTATCAGCCAGCGGTAACCTTTCCTTTCTGATCAAATACATTGCGGTATATGTAATGTAGGGGATAAGGAAAGTTTATGGAGCAGAAATTCTCTTTGCCTCTTAGGCCCCCACACTAGACCTAACTATACACCTTTTGCCTTAAATGGGCTGTGCCACCATGTAGGTAATGCTGCAGACACCAAGGGAACAAAGCCTTTTTTTTTTTTTTTGTAATTTATACCTTTTAAAATTGATGCCCCAGTCTAATATATGTACCTTTGATGTGTCATATAGCACTGTAGATAATTCCACCTGCTGAACATTACTTGTCCATCAGATGATTGGTGGCCAGTTTAGAGGTTGATAATCGGGAAACTAGAGTCCCTAGGAATGTTTGTTCCGGAATACCAGTTTGTCTAAATGTGCTCTTATGGGGTGCAAAATACTTCATGTCCCAAGTGCCTGCATCCCATGCTATGCCATTGTGTACCGGCATTTTTAACCCCTTCGCTTGACAACCAATTTTTGTTTTGTTGTTCCCCATCTCCCCCCCCCCCCCCCCCCCCCGTTTTTCCTCCCCAGAGCCATAACTTTATTTCTCTATCCACATAGACATGTGAGGACTTGTATTTTGCAGGACCAGTTGTACTTTTGATTGACAATATTAATTTTACCAGATAGCTTACTGGAAAACAGGGAAAAAAAATTCAAAGTACGGTGAAATATTTTTACAGCATACATTGTGTTCTAAAAAGGATGTCACAATATGATTCTCATCAGGTTACAGTGAGACCAAACTGGTCGAATTTTTATATTTTAGTGTTGAAAAGAAAATCATAAATTTAAAAAAAAAGTTGCCATTTTCCAAGACCCATAGCGTTAGCGGTTTAATTTTTCGGTCATTGGAGCTGTGTGCGGTCTTATTTTTTGCAGGGCCAGACAACATGTTTATTGATGCCATTTTGGGACACATGACTTTTTCATTGCTTGTTACAGCATTTTTTGCAGTATTGTAGTGACCAAAAAATGTTATTTGTGTTCTGTTTACTATTTTTATCAACTGGGTTAATTTTTTTTTTTATATTTTAAAGGGAATCTGTCACCATATTTGACCTATCTAAACTATTGATACGGGCATACAGATTATAGAATGCTGAAAACAGTCCTCCAGTGGGTCTCATATAAGATGTGGTGTTGGTGAGAAATCATCTTTTATCACTTTATATAAGTGACCCCTTCCAGGCTATAGGGCAGATGCTGCTTGGGAGATAACTCTGCCTCCAGAGCTTATTTTACATGAAGGGGACTTATCTGTGTGATGTGACATGGTTACCACTGTTACCAGTGTGAGTGTAATGGGTGCTCTCTGCTGTCCTGATAACTGAAATCTGCTTCTTCCTCTCAGCTTTAGCTTCCATCTCACAGGCAGACAGGGTTGCAATATTGTTACAACACAGCAGAGCTGAGAGAGAAGAAAAAAATGTACCGTATATACTCGAGTATAAGGCTACTTTCACACTAGCGTCGGGCTCGGTGTCGACGCTAGTGTTGTCTCCGCCGCACAACGGGGGCAGCGGATGCATTTTTTCTCTTCGCCACGACAGCACCCACTGAGAGAGGGGATCCGCCCCTAGGAACAGGAAACCCTACGGAGAGATAAAAGGGGCGGTCCCCCTCGCTCCCACAGTTTGGTTTCCTGTTCCTATGGGAATCCACGGAGAAGAGGATGCCTAGCCTGGATGCCGCTTGCGCAGTTTACCTGTGAGGACGGCAAGGGCTCCAGGGCTGGATGCAGCGTCGGGGGTCCTCTTCTCAGCTTCCCCCCTCTGCTGGCAGACACCATGAGGCCACAACTGCTGGGGTTCCTGGCTCATGGGGATCCATCCGGGCAGTCTGCGGGACCTAGCGCCGAGGAGAGGTAAGCGCTGCGCTTTGGCGAGCGCTCAGGCGGCGTGGAGCTCCACGATTTCCCCGGGAGTCCAGAATTGAAACTCCGGGTGAAGGAGGAGGTGGACGGCACCCGCGCTGATGCCGGTGACAGCGCGAGTGCATACAGTATGGCCGCGACCCGGAAGTGGTTAGCACTTCCGGGTTCAACCGGAAGAAGATGGCGGCCCCCATGTAAAAGGACGCCGGCACAAGCGCCCGGTGTCCACAATGGATTCGTCACAGACCCCTGCGATGCTCTCCATAGAAGACACCGCGGCTACCCCACGTACACGGGGCAGCAGCAGTCGCTCCAAACAGAGCGGATCCTCCAGGAAAAAATCCGGTTCTCCACCTAAATCTCCTCGTCAATCGGTACCGTAAAAGCTTCACTGGGGTAAGTGTGCATCTACCCTCATAAGCTGACTGGTGTTCCCTTTCCCTTTATACACCTAGGGAAAGAAAACAGAGAAAACGAAGCACAAACAGTGTGCATTATGTCTCCAGCCCCTCCCGGATAGTTATAAAAAGAGACTGTGCAAATCATGTATTGCTTCTACCTTGCGGGAGGATGCCTCAATTAAATCTGAGGACATCAGGCTCATGATAAGGCAAGAGTTACAAGCCTTGAGAGGTTCTGATAAAGAGCCGCATACTAAAAGTAAAAAAGGATATGAATCCCCTATATCTGACCCATCTTCGGATAGAGAGAAAGCGGATTCTGACATCTCCTGCGAATATGTTTCCTCGGACGAGGACCAGGATACATGCTTTCCCACGGATAGTATTGACAACCTTGTCAGGTCCGTGTGTAATACGATGGGTATCGAAGATTCTAAAATTCCCAGAACACAGCAGGACATTATGTTCGCTGGCTTATCGGAAAAGAAAAGGCCTTCTTTTCCGGTGATAGCAGCAATAAAATCTTTAGTTAAAAAAGAATGGGAAAGCCAGGGCCAAAGGGGTTTACCTCCATCCTCAAAGAGACGGTATCCCTTCAATGATGAAGAGTTTTCGACATGGTCAAAAGCGCCAAAAGTGGACGCTGCGGTAGCATCTACATCTAAAAAATCTTTGCTACCGGTGGAGGATTCAGGTTCATTACAGGACCCGTTAGACCGTAAAGCCGACTCACTATTAAAAAGAGCCTGGGAGTCGTGTACGGGAGCCTTCAGACCATCTATCTCTGCTACATGCACCGCTAGGTCCATGTTGGTCTGGCTGAGTGACTTAGAGGAAGGTCTTAAAAGTGGTCTTTCCAGAGACAAACTGCTGTCTTCTATACCCTTAATTAGAGGGGCTACAGCTTTTTTGGCGGATTCATCGGCCGATTCTATACGTCTGGCAGCCAAATCAGCAGGTCTCACAAACGCGGCACGCAGAGCCCTATGGCTTAAGGGCTGGAAAGGCGATCCACAGACAAAGTCTAAGTTATGTGGCCTCCCATGTCAGGGTGAGTACCTGTTTGGTACCAAACTGGACGAGATTCTAACTAAAGCGGGGGAAAGAAAGAAGGGCTTCCCTAATAATAATTACCTTCCATTCTATAGGAAAGCGTTCCGGAAGCCCATATTTAATAAAAGAAAAGATTTTAAAAACCAAGATCGCTGGACCCCTAGAGACGCCAAACAAAGAGGTGCATTCTTTGGGAAGCGCCCTTTTAAATCTGAAGACAAGCCCCGTTAGAGCAGATCTACCTGTGGGAGGTAGATTATCCTCTTTTTCAGACCAATGGAGGAAAATAACTTCGAACAATTGGGCAAATAATCTCGTCACCTCTGGCTTAAAATTAAAATTTGCCCGAGTCCCTTCGGACTCATTTCTATTGACTTCCTTAAAGTCACAGTCTCAACAGGAGGCATTACAGCAAGAAGTAATGAATCTGCTATCCAAAGGAGTTTTGGTGGAGGTTCCATTTCTTCAGGAAGGGAAAGGGTTCTATTCCCCGCTGTTTCTAATTACAAAACCTGATGGATCATTCAGAACCATCATAAATCTTAAAAAACTGAACACCTTCCTAGAAAATCAAACTTTTAAAATGGAATCCATTCGATCCACCGTAAAACTCCTGTTTCCCCATTGCTTTATGGCGGTTCTGGACTTGAAAGATGCGTATTACCATCTACCAATCTTTAAAGAGCATCAACAATTTCTCCGCGTAGCGGTTATATTAAATGGATGTATACGGCACTTTCAGTACACAGCAATGCCCTTTGGACTATCAATTGCTCCTAGGGTATTTACTAAACTAATGTCAGAGGTTATGTCTTATCTAAGATTAAAAGACACACTCATAATCCCGTACTTAGACGACCTGCTAGTAGTGGGAAGATCCCCCTCACAATGTCAGCAAAGACTATGTCATATGATCTCATCCTTACAGAACTTGGGATGGGTAATAAATTGGGAAAAATCTAGACTGATTCCGACAACCCGGCAGGTATTTTTGGGGATTATATTAGATTCTGTAAGTCAAAAGTGTTTCCTCCCAGAATCTAAACAGATAAAAATTAGGGATAAAGTTCAGTCCATACTAGATAAACCTATAATTTCCCTCCGGGAAGGCATGTCCTTGCTTGGCTCCTTCACATCATGTATCCCAGCGGTTCCGTGGGCCCAGTTCCACTCGAGGTCCTTACAGTATACAATTTTACATGAGGAGATAAAATTACAAGGGCGGTTAAACGGTAAGATTTCCCTTTCTAATGACGTAATCCAATCCCTAACCTGGTGGCTACAGCCAGATCATCTAGTTAGTGGGGTTCCCTGGGAGATTAAACCCTCAAACATAATTTTTACGGATGCCAGCCCTCATGGTTGGGGAGCACACTTGGGGAACCAGGTTGTCCAGGGGCTGTGGTCGGTTACGGAATTAGACGACTCCTCTAATAAAAAAGAACTAAAAGCCATCTATCATGCCCTATGTGAATTCCTCCCACAGTTGCACGGAACACATACCAGGGTACTCTCAGACAACATGACATCGGTGGCTTACGTCAACCATCAAGGCGGAACGAGATCAGGCACTCTCATGTCTATAACCGAAAACATCTTGACTATAGCCGAAAATCATCTTCTGTCCTTATCAGCACTACATGTCCGAGGGATAGACAACGCAAAAGCGGACTTTCTCAGTCGTCATACCCTCCATCAGGGAGAGTGGGTGTTAAATCGTCGGATATTCAGTATGATAACTATAAAATGGGGTATGCCCGACATAGATCTCTTTGCCACAAGAGACAACAGGCAAGTAAAAACATTCGCCTCAATGTTTCGAACAGACAACCCCGATGTTCTCGACGCCCTCCAGATTCCATGGACATTTCGGAAAGCATATGCCTTTCCCCCGATGATTCTTCTTCCAACAGTCATCAGGAAGATAAGAGAGGACAGAGCGAATGTAATATTGATCGCTCCATTCTGGCCAAAGAGACCATGGTTTTCCCTGCTCAGAGCCATGTCCATCTCGGATCCATGGATTCTCCCAGAGAATCAAGATCTGCTTTTCCAGGGGCCCTTCAACCACCCTCATGTGAAGGGTCTACGGTTGACAGCCTGGGATTTGAGAGGCAGCTGTTAAAACTAAGGGGCTTCTCTGATAAAGTAATTGATACCCTATTGCTGAGTAGAAAAAGATCCACTACATCGATCTATGTAAAAGTATGGAAGAAATTTTTAGGCCTCTATCCCTCAGCCCTGTCAAATGAAATTCCAGTCCCTATTATTCTTGAATTTCTCCAAAGAGGACGTGATTTAGGCCTTTCAGTTAACACCTTGAAAGTACAAGTTTCAGCGCTAGGGGCTTTGTATAGTCACAACGTTGCAGGAGATAGATGGATATCCAGATTCATCTCAGCCTGCCAGAGAGCAGAACCAGTCCATATTCCCAACTCACCTCCTTGGGATGTTAATCTGGTCCTTGAAGCCTTAACAAGTCACCCGTTTGAGCCTCTACATTCTGCTCACATTAAACATGTCTCCCTCAAAACAGCTCTTCTTGTTGCCTTAGTATCGGCAAGAAGGGTAAGTGACATACAGGCACTATCGGTAGATCCTCCATTTATGTCAATATTGCCAGATAGGATTGTCCTAAAGACAGACCCTTCCTACTTACCTAAAATGAGTACCAAATTCCATAGATCTCAAGAAATTCTTCTTCCTGCCTTCTACAATAATCCTACAAATCAGGAAGAAGAAAAATACCATACTTTAGATGTGAGAAGGGCTGTAATAACCTATCTAGATAAGACTAGCGCCTGGAGGAAGAGCAGGGCTCTCTTTGTTTCCTTCCAGGGTCAAAGGAAAGGAGCTGGTGTTACGAAAAACACATTATCCCGATGGATTCGGGAGGCGATATACCTGGCCTATTTGTCTAAAGGGGAAGATCCACCTGAGACTATAAAGGCACACTCCACCCGGGCGATAGCATCATCCTGGGCAGAGCGAGCAGAAGTTCCAATAGAACTCATATGTAAGGCCGCAACCTGGTCGTCTCCTACTACCTTCTATAGTCACTATAGATTAGATTTATCTGCCTCCACTGACCTGTGTTTCGGTAGATCGGTTCTTAACACGATAATCCCCCCCAAATAACTATCTCTGAAAGTCTCTCAGTGGGTGCTGTCGTGGCGAAGAGAAAACACCGGATTACGTACCGGTAATGCTCTTTTATAGAGCCACGACAGCACCCCTTCACTTCCCTCCCTTATATATATATTAGTTTGCATATAAGCACAAATAAGGGTGATTGGTTCTTGTAAATATTAGTAGTATAAGATAAAATGATAATATAGAATTGCCTACTAATACTGGTGGGCGGTTCCTCGCAATCTCTGTAACCCAAACTGTGGGAGCGAGGGGGACCGCCCCTTTTATCTCTCCGTAGGGTTTCCTGTTCCTAGGGGCGGATCCCCTCTCTCAGTGGGTGCTGTCGTGGCTCTATAAAAGAGCATTACCGGTACGTAATCCGGTGTTTCCAGCGCATCCGCTGCCCCATTGTGAGGTGCGGGGAGGTGGGGGCGGAGTTCCGGCCACGCATGCGCGGTCGGAAAAGACGTTTACGACTGAGCAAAAAAACGTTGCAAGCAATGTTTTTTGCTCCCGAAGGTCCGCCACTGCACGACGCATCCGTCGCACGACGGGTGCGACGTGTGGCAATCCGTCACAATGCGTCGCTTAATGTTAATCAATGGTGAAAAAACGCATCCTGAAAACACTTTTGCAGGATGCGTTTTTTCGGCAAAACGACGCATTGTGACGGAATGCAGTTAACGCCAGTGTGAAAGTAGCCTAAGGCTACTTTCACACTAGCGTCGGGCTCGGCCCCTCGCGGTGCGTCGGGCCGAGGTTCCCGACGCTAGCGTTGTCTCCGCCGCACAACGGGGGCAGCGGATGCATTTTTCCAGCGCATCCGCTGCCCCATTGTGAGGTGCGGGGAGGTGGGGGCGGAGTTCCGGCCGCGCATGCGCGGTCGGAAAAAGCGGACCGTCGGGAGCAAAAAACGTTACATGTAACTTTTTTGCTCCCGACGGTCCGCCACAGCACGGCGCAACCGTCGCACAACGGTTGCGATGTGTGTCATTGCGTCGCAAATGCGTCGCTAATGGTAGTCAATGCAGAGAAAACGCATCCTGCAAGCACTTTTGCAGGATGCGTTTTTTCGGCAAAACGACGCATTGCGACGTAATGCAGTTAACACCAGTGTGAAAGTAGCCTAAGCCGACCCGAGTATAAGCCGACCCCCCCTAATTTTGCCACAAAAAAATGGAAAAACTTATTGACTCGAGTATAAGCCTAGGGTGGGAAATGCAGCAGCTACCGGTAAATGTCAAAAATAAAAATGGATACCAATAAAAGTAAAATTAATTGAGACATCAGTAGGTTAAATGTTTTTGAATATCCATATTGAATCAGGAGCCCCATATAATTCTCCATACAGTTCATGATGGGCCCCATAAGATGCTCCATATTAAAATATGCCCCATATAATGCTCCATAAAAGGTTAATGATGGCCCCATAAGATGCTCCATAGAATGCTGCACAAAGGTAGTTGGCCCCATAAGATGCTCCATATTCTGCTCTATAAAGGTTGATGCCCCATAAGATGCTCCATAGAATATTATGCCCCATATGCTGCTCCATAAAGGTTGATGGCCCCATAAGATGCTCCATAGAATATTATACCCCATATGCTGCTCCATAAAGGTTGATGGCTCCATAAGATGCTCCATAGAAAAATATGGCCCGTATGCTGCTGCTGCCATTAAAGAAATAAAAAAATTGCATACTCACCTCTCATCGTTGAGTGCCGGGGGCCTGAGCAGGCGGGGACACCGGTGCACTATGGGGGTCAGGTGCCGGAGTCGCCGCTTGCTCAGGCCCCTGGCACTTGCGCTGTTTGCCTGTTCCCGTTCCACCGCCGCGCACCGCTGTGTCTTCCGGGTCTCTGCAGTGACTTTTCAGGCAGAGGGCGTGCACTAAACATTTTATCGCGCCCTCTGACCTGAACGTCACAGCCAGAGGACACGGAAGACAGCCCGGCAGTGGAACATGGACAGGTGAATATCGCATGGCTCACCCTCCCCCGTCATACTCATCCCATCCTGGTGCGGTCTCTCTGTATGTCCCTACTTCTCTGATGGTCTGCGGCAGCTTGTTACTTTGTTGAGCGGTCACATAGTACCGCTCATTAAAGTAATGAATATGCGCTCCACGTATAAGTGTATACAAACATAGGTTTATAACATATATAGAATTCATATTCAAGCATATGATGACTATTAGACAGGTATATGTTTTTTGGGAGTGAAATAATGACTGCCCATTTTTAGAAAAAAGAGTGGGCTAATGGGAAGCTGGAATGTAGTAGGGGACTATTTGACCCCCCGCAGTGATGCGGCCCCTGAGACAATGAAGGAGGCAGCTGTGGTCACATGGGTCTTCTTTACACTCTTCCCACAATTTCTTCTGTTTACTATGACATGTAGGGGGCCACAAGCAAATCAGAGAATATATAAAAAGGTCTTTTTTAATCAAGTTATCCACTTTAAACCTTTTTTCTGTGAACATTTATACCTGATTAGGAGCTTTTATCAGCAAAGTGTGTCGTAGCACCACCACTTTAAGTATCTCTTTAATTGTTATCTTGCTATGTTAGCAAAACGTGAGTGTAAAACATTTAATATACCTTTAAAATAATTGCAGCTGCAAATTACGAGAGAACAAATATAAAACCATCTTATCACATGAACAAAAAAAAAAATCACTTTTTATATTTGTGATAGGCGTTTTATATTTGTTCTTTGGTGAATTGCAGCTGCAATTGTTTTAGCATTATATTAAATGTTGTGTTTTACACTCATGCTTTGCCAACATAGTGTTTACATTCAGTGAGTAGGCTTCAATTCTGATAGGACGGGGATTTAGATTTTCTCCTTCTTGTCCTTTATTCTGTGCCCTTCACTAATTGTTATCATAAATTAATAATTCTTACACTTAATGGGTTTTCCACCACTTTGATTCAACTAATAGGAGCTGATCAGCAGGAAACCACTAGTGGCCATGAAGCAGTGTGGCGGACTGGTGGCCACCAAGCGGTGTGGCGGACTGGTGGTATTTAGCTTAGCACACTGTTTAAACCCAGCCTTTAGTGGTGCTGCAAACAGCTGATGGGTGGGTGTGCTTGGGGCAGATCAGCCTGATATTAATGACCTATCCTAAGGTCATCAATATAACAGTAGTGGAAAACCCCTTAATATGAACAAAGCTGAAAAATATTAGTTGCCTATAGCATCCATGCAGAGCAGTTTTCTTATGTACAATGGTAACACGCATCTAATTTCTGTAGCCAGTTGCTTCACAACTGCAGCCTTTTAATTACTTATTTACTGCTTCATGTCCAAACACAAAAATTAAGTTCCTGCTGATTCTTTTAGAAGTTTTTGCATTTTTTTTTTAAATTTTATAACGGACACTTAAAGAGGATGTCCACTGCTTTAGCATTGATGACCTGTTCTTGGGATAGGTCGTCTGTGTCTGTGTCGGATGTCGACAAATCAGCTGTTTTTGGTGACACCGGCTGCAAGAAATCCTCACTTGCGGAGCTGGCTGTCATCTGATAGTGGCCACGGCTGAGTACGACACATCCGCCTCCTATTCAAATCAATAGGAGGTGGATGCGCAGTACCCTGCCGGGACCACTATCAGAAGACGGCCAGCTCCACAAGTGAGGATTTCCGGGCACTGAGAATAGCTGATCAGCGGGGGTGCTGGGTGTAGGGCTCCGACCGATCAGACTTGGATGACCTATCCTAAAAATAGGTCATCAATGCTAAAGTATCGGACAGCCTCAATAACTCCAGTCTTGTACTGTTTTGTATTCACTGTATTTTTTCTTGTCTCTTTTTTTTCTTCAGTATTCTGTAATTTCAGCCCCATCTGCACAACCTGCGAGTAAGTAGTGTGAATGATGCCTTACATCTAGCACACATTGGCTTTAAAATAGGAGAGATCGGGGTGCCAATAAAATAAGTTATGACTGCCATTCAGCGGCAACTGAGCACAATACCTCCTAGATGTAAAATCCAACCTAAACCCTAAGGTACAAATTCACAAGTACCCATGATGAGCTAATATTCCAGAATTATGCCCGCCACAGAGCCCCTATAATACAGTGCACTTTTCTTTTCCATGGTGCCGCACTGATCTCTTTACTACTATTGGAAAATTATCTGCTCCTGCACCAATATTTCCAATTAGTTAATCACTAGGGAAGTGTGTCATGTAGCATCAGTCTGTAACGGTATGGACAATGTCCGTAATCATTAATCATTATGGGATCATGGGAGCATAAACTCGATCTGGCAGAATTTAACATTTTACAGGTTTTCAGATGACCATAGTTCACGGTATAATGTATTTATTTAAAACTCTTCTATAGCGCCATTAATTCCACATCGTTTTACAGACGTTATCAGCTCTGTCCGCATTGGGGCTCACAATCTAAAGTGCCTATCAGGATTTTTTGGAGTGTGGTAGAAAACCAGAGTACTCTGAGGAAGCCCATGCAAACACGGGGAGAACATACAAACTCTTTACAGATTTGATCCCAGGACCCCAGCGCTGCAAGGCTGTGGTGATAACCACTGAGCCACCGTTAATTCATTTTTAATTATAGGGGTCTGTAAATTGATTATCTCTACATTATCAGTTGATGCACACAAAGTACCAGTTTTATGATCTTAACTCAATATTCCTAAAAATTAAGGAACATATGACAGAATATCATATACACGCCATATTGACTGGTCAGACACATTCAATGGGGAGCAAGATCCTTTCCTGGACATTTTCAGAAGTGGTGTCTAGTTCAACGAGACACAGCGGAAGAAAATGCACAGTTGGCAATGCAACACCAAGTATTTTAAGACATCTCCAGTTTATTGACCATTATTGTTAAAACCCTTTTAAATAACACATCATAGTCTGCGATATGGGAAGGTAAAAAAGTATATAAAAGTTACTTTGTGATATTGGAGAATCAGCGAAAGTACAAAACTGGAAACTATAAGGCCGGCGTCACACATGCGTGTTTTACGGACGTAAGAGCGCAGAAACTACGTCCGTAAAACTCGCATAACATACGGCACAATTATTCTCAATGGGGCTGCTCCTATCAGCCGTATATTACGGATCCGTAATATACGGCTTTCTACTGCCGTAGAAAATCGCAGCATGCTGTGTTTGTCAGCGTATTGCGCAAATAATACGCCAATGAAAGTCTATGGGGGCGAGAAAAATACGGATTCCACACGGACCAGCAGTGTGACTTGCGAGAAATACGCAGCGGTGTTAGTGAAAAGTCGGTAATTCAATTGCCAGCTTTTCATTTCTCCTGCCTAAACCCGACAGGATATGAGACATGGTTTACATACAGTAAACCATCTCATATCCCCTTTTTTTTTGCATATTCCACACTACTAATGTTAGTAGTGTGTATGTGCAAAATTTCAGCGCTGTAGCTGCTAAAATAAAGGGTTAAATGGCGGAAAAAATTGGCGTGGGCTCCCGCACAATTTTCTCCGCCAGAATGGTAAAGCCAGTGACTGAGGGCAGATATTAATAGCCAGGAGAGGGTCCATGGTTATTGGCCCCCCCGTGGCTAAAAATATCTGCCCCCAGCCACCCCAGAAAAGGCACATCTGGAAGATGCGCCTATTCTGGCACTTGGCCACTCTCTTCCCACTCCCTGTAGCTGTGGGATATGGGGTAATGAAGGGTTAATGCCACCTTGCTATTGTAAGGTGACATTAAGCCAGATTAATAATAGAGAGGCGTCAATTATGACACCTATCCATTATTAATCCAATTGTTTGAAAGGGTTAAAAAACACACACACACATGATTTAAAAGTATTTTAATGAAATAAACACAGCGGTTGTTTTAATATTTTATTGCTCTCTCAATCCATTTGCAGGCCCTCGCTTGGCAAAATAATAACCGCACAAGATACATACCCTCAGCTGAACCGTCACGTCCCACGATGTAATCCATCTGAAGGGGTTAAAATAATTTACAAGCAGGAGCCCTGCTAATGCAGCTGTGTGCTCGTGCTTGTAACTCCCCGGCGAATGAAGGAAATGTAGGTCATTGACCTACATTTTCTTCAGTCGCGGTGATGCGCCCCCTGGTGGATGTCCTCATATGACCTGGAGCGTGGGAAAAAGTTCCCAGGCTGCAGTTCATGAGAACATCCAGCAGGGGCGCATCACCGCGACTGAATGTAAGTATAGATCACTCTGCTTTCCTTTCAGCACCCGGGGATTACAGGCACGAGCGAGTGGTTTATCGCAGCTCGTGCCTGTAATATTAGTTAACCCCTTCAGATGGATTACCTCGTGGGACGTGATCGGACATCAGAAGGTATGTATCTTGTGCGTTTATTATTTTGCCAAGCGAGGGCCTGCAAATGGATTGAGAGAGCAATAAAATATTAAAACAACCGCTGTGTTTATTTCATTAAAATACTTTTAAATCGTGTGTGTGTGTGTTTTAACCCTTTCAAACAATTGGATTAATAATGGATAGGTGTCATAATTGACGCCTCTCCATTATTAATCTGGCTTAATGTCACCTTACAATAGCAAGGTGGCATTAACCCTTCATTACCCCATATCCCACCGCTACAGGGAGTGGGAAGAGAGTGGCCAAGTGCCAGAATAGGCGCATCTTCCAGATGTGCCTTTTCTGGGGTGGCTGGGGGCAGATGTTTTTAGCCACGGGGGGGGCCAATAACCATGGACCCTCTCCTGGCTATTAATATCTGCCGTCAGTCACTGGCTTTACCATTCTGGCGGAGAAAATTGCGCGGGAGCCCACGCCAATTTTTTCCGCAATTTAACCCTTTATTTTAGCAGCTACAGCGCTGAAATTTTGCACATACACACTACTAACATTAGTAGTGTGGAATATGCAAAAAAAAGGGATACGAGATGGTTTACTGTATGTAAACCATGTCTCATATCCTGTCGGGTTTGTGCAGGAGAAATGAAAAGCCGGCAATTGAATTACCGGCTTTTCACAGATATCGCGCAGAATGAAATCTAAATACAGAATATATATATGTGTCTCAATGATATATATATATATATATATATATATATATATATATATATATATATATATATATATATATATATATATATATATATATTGTATATATGTTTTCCCGAACATTTGAGCACATAAATCCATTAGATGTCGGTTTTGCAAGCCTGCGCGAAAATCTCGCAGTACGGATGCCATACGGATTACATACGGAGGATGCCATGCGCAAAATACGCTGACACACCCTGACTACAAATCAATATTTTGGGAACATTTCTCCTTATTACAGCCGTAGTACGGACGTATAATACGTGGCGTATTGTCTTACGCTGAGTGTGACGCCGGCCTAAGACTAAGTTATTATAAAGCATGTAAAAACATAGTCCCATTTTCATCCACAAAAAAATGCAAATTGTCTCTTCAGAGAGGAAGAGGACTAGAACTCTAGTGCCACCTATTGGAAGTAGCAATCCTAACAGTCAATGTCGACCCTTTAACGAGCCTTGTCACATGACTTAGGATAAAAGCCAAACCAGAATCTCAATTTGCAGACACTGTGTTTCGGGGTACTGCCCCTCGTCAGTGCAAAGCGGAGATCTGGTTTGGCTGATTGAGAGGCGTCTGATCGGGATCCAAGAAGTATTGTTTCTCCTTGCAGAGAGTGACATGTTAAGCATGTCGAGGTGAGGAGACTTAAAGCTGCAATGCTCCTCTGGGAAATATTCTAATTGTCTCTTTAGAGAGGAAGAGGACTAGAACTCTAGTGCCACCTATTGGAAGTAGCGGTCAGACGCCTCTGAATCAGCCAAATAGGTGGCACTAGAGTTCTAGTTCTCTTCCTCTCTGAAGAGACAATTTGCATATTTCCCAGAGGAGCAGCATTGCGGCTTTAAGTCTCCTCACCTCGACATACTTAACATGTCACTCTCCGTAAGGAGAAACAATACTTATTGCATCCAGAAAAAAAAATGAATAGGTGATTCTCATCTGAAATATAGAAAAAGCTAGTGCATCCTGCATTTTTTTTTTCACGCATGGCATTCAGCCTATGAAAAGAAAAATGTTCATTTGACCAGCCCTATTGAATAACATCGGTCTGAGTGCGGTCAGCTTTTTTTTTCACAGACCGTACTTGGACTGAAATTGTGGCTGTGTGAACGTATCCCAACTCTGTAAATTTGCCATCACAACAACATCTTGTACAGTTTGTATTAGAGTAAATAAGTAGTGAAAATTAACTCAAATAATGATTTGAGTTACAGGAATTTTCACTACTTATTTACTCAAAATTCTTTTAACCTATAATATCCGTTTTTAGAAATATATACACTCATATTCACGTTTGCATCCAATTAAAAAAAAAAAAAAAAGTACTAATCCGTCTGTCTCTTTACAGAACTGCCTTCAAGATCTCATTGCCTCCGGTCATGAAGGCAAAGAAGAAGAAATTAAAACCTTTGTTTTAAGGAGGAGGATTGGTTGCTTTGCAAATTACAACAAGACATAAATGAACTTCTCAGACCTTCTTTAATTAATAACACTATATCATATTTTAACCACACAGTACCAAACAGGAAAGCCATAATTCACTCATCACAAAGAAAGCGACATGGCAACAAAGGAGTCGTGGCAGGAGGTGCTCATATTCGGCAGATACCTGCACAAGTCATAAGAACTCACTTACGGATAATTCCAAGAGTTTATAAATCATGCACAGTATTGTGTTTTATATCAACAAGAACATTGCTCTTTGCAATATTTTTATTTGCTTCCGTTATTTATACATGCACAATTTTTGTAAAAAAAAAAAAATGAAAGAAAATAAAAAATGTGGACAATTTAATGTTATATATGCATATCATACAGTATATATGTAAAGAATTTTGCTGAGTAAGAAAAACAAAACAAATTGAAACCTTCAAGTTTATCTTGAGAAGCGCTCCAATCAAAATTTTTATCCTCTTGATATATTGCAGTTATCATATTATATAGCACTGTGTGCTTACAATTGCTCATTTTGCCTTTCTACCCAGCTAATTCTTCTCTTTTCCATTAGGTCTATGACATCACGTGATGAAAAACTGACTAGGTGAATCCTTCTAAGCTCTATGTAGAAATAGAAAGTCTCTTTTCCCATCATGACTCATGAGTCACTGCAAAAGTCCTTCAAAAAACTGACCGTCACATTCAAACACAGACCAAGTGTGAACAGGTGCTGAACCTAGAGTCACCAACTCATATACTCTCAAACAAAAAGGCACATTAGGTTCCCATTCAGATGAAGACTTTATTCTCAGAGAGAAAAGGCATTGTTTAGGCCCTGGAAATGAGAAATGCCTTATCGTGGCTTCCAGGTACACATGAATTGGCCAATTTATGCGCTAAACGTTCTTAACTTTATATATTTAATTTTCAAATGTTTCTAATGCAGTAATGCAATTCAATTTTTCATATTTGCATGCTATGGCGCTACAGTGTGCTGCCTTTTTGTTTGAGACTGCAAAAGTCCCTGGCATGGGGGCGGAGGGAGCAGCTGGGTCAGGAGTTGAAGAGGGGGATGATAAATGCAGGGATACAAGACTTCCTGTTTCTACATAGAGCAGGGAAAAGAGAAGAATTTACTGGGTAGAAAGGAAGAAATGACAGTGCTATATAATATGATGATGGCAATATGTTAAGATGATATAAACTTTCATTGGAGGAGGGCTTCTTTAAAAGAGCACCTTTCACAAAATTTTGGGTCCGTAACTTTTTTTTTTTACATTTTTTTTCTGCTCTGTTATAGAGATTATAATGCACCAAAGTTACTAGTGCCTTAGGGGTAAATTTATTTATCGTTCAACATTTTGGTTTATTACAGTCAAGTTCATGGGTGTACACTTTCCACCCTCTGATGCTGCCCAATCGTAACAATTCCTGTGAAAAGCGTATACCACCGTTCTGACCTAAATAAAACGGACTGAGCGGTGTGGTCAGAACTACAACAGCACAGTCATCAGACACTTTGTTTCACATGACCATACAGAACACGCCTCCGCTAAAAGCGTCACTAACCGGAACGCCGGTAACGGAACTTCCGGCAGAGATATGCGCAGCATCAAAGCTACAAGAAGTGAAGATCAGCTGATGACCCAGGATGTCAACAGGGTTGCCCACTTTGCTTTTTTTATTTTTTGTGGACAGCTTATCAAAAAAATCTTACTTTTTTTTTTTTTTTTATGGACAGAAGGAAAAACCATGATAAATCATTATGACTATATCTGATAAATGACCACAACCCATAATTCAGAAATGTCATCAATTGCATTCATTGTGAACTGTAAAATTATAATTACAGACAAAATAATCTATATAAGTTAAAAAAATAAATAAATCAGAGACTTTCTGCACAGTTGGGTGTCCGACGTACACGTAGGTAAGTAGTCATGATAGCCTTCCCCTATAGCATTTACCTGGGAACAATGAGGTGATGTGATGCACATCTAAAATGGGTATATAGGAAAGTTTAATTTTTTTTAAAGATCAGTTTTTTGTTTTTAAAAGACAAACCCTGCTGCCATACTATCGTCAATCCAATGCAATGTATGTTAGCAAGAAATAGGAAAGGGATGGAAGGGAGCATGACTGCAATGTCTGAATACGCAGGTTTTTAGTCTTACTGTGGTGACTCTTAGGTCTCTAAATCTGGAAAGCTTTTTGTAAAGATTTTACATAGTTTAACGGAAGTCAAATATTCATTTCCTCCTTGGGAATAAGTCAAGTTAGATGGGTGAAGCTTTGAATTGCTTTGGTTTCTCATACAATATTTCTAGCATTGATCTGATTTATCTAAAGAATATCTACCTTTAAAGAGGTCGTCTGGCGAAAGCATGTTATCACCAATCCACGTACTGATCGGCGAGGACTTGATTGCTTGAACTCGCACTGATCAACAGAACGGGAACATTTTATCACCAACAAATGCCTGATGGAGAGATCTGAAAGTCTCGAAAGCTTGCAATTTACCATCTTTTCTGTTAGCCATTAAAAGGTATCCACCACAGAGGACTCAAATCACCAACAAGTCACTTTTATTCCTGTAAGGGCTCATTTCCACATGCGAGGCACACGTCCGTATCTCGCATGTGGAAACCAAACTGTGGAGCCGGCACTTTGGAGCGGAGCTGTGCAGCTCCATGTGTTCCTATGCGGCCGCACGCTCCGCTCTGGAGTGCCGGCTCCACAGCTTGGTTTCCACATGCGAGATACGGACGTGTGCCTCGCATGTGGAAATGAGCCCTTACATTCATTCTCCATAGCGCATCCCTCGGCAACCCTATGGGGAATGTAGTGGCTATCGAGCAATGTGCACATCTGCTCCATTCTAACTGGCAAAATGCGGTATTTGTATTCCTATCAGTGCAGGTTGCAGCAGTCGAACCCCCACTGATCAATAAATTATCACGTGTCCACTAGATAGGTGATAACTTTTTTTTTTCACCAGACAAACCCTTAAATGAAATTTGTCAGCAGATTTTTGCTATTTAATCTAATACCCGCATGATGTAGAGGCCCTAATTCCAGCGATGTATCACTCACTGGGCTTCTTGTCGCAGTTGTGAGAAAATCCCTGTTTTATCTGCTGTAGATCGTCTAATTCTCTGAATGTGGAGGTCTGTATAACTCTTCCCATCCCACTGATTGGCAGCTTTCTGTGTACACTGTGCATAGTCAGAAAGCTGTCACTCAATGGTGTGGGCGGGGTTATAAAGAGCTCAGGAGTATGAAGGACTACATGGCAGCAGGTTTACTTGTGCTCTAGTGATAATCTCCTGCTTATAAAACACTGATTTTATTGAAACTCCCAACAAGTAACTCAGTAAATGATGAATCACTGGAATCCGGTTCTCTGCCCTTACATCATACTGCTCTCAGATTAGGTGAAAAAAAAACTGCTGACAGATTCCCGGCTATTGGACACCTAGCCATGGGGAGCTACAGTGCCTTGCGAAAGTATTCAGCTCCCTGGAACTTTTCAACCTTTTCCCACATATCGTGCTTCAAACATAAAGATACCAAATGTACATTCTTGGTGAAGAATCAACAACAAGTGGAACACAATTGTGATGTTGAACGAAATGTATTTGTTGTTTTAAATTTTTGTTGAAATTCAAAAACTGAAAAGTGCGGCATGCAATATTTTTCGGCCCCTTTAACTTAATACTTTGTTGCTCCACCGTTTGCTGCAATTACAGCTGCAAGTCGTTTGGGGTATGTCTCTATCAGTTTTGTAGATCGAGCCCCTTTACTTTCAGTGCAGAAAACTCACTCCAGAAGTTCATTGTGGATCTCTGAATGATCCAATGTTGTCCTAAATGCCTAATGATGATAAATATAATCCACCTGTGTGTAATCAAGTCTCCGTATAAATGCACCTGCTCTGTGATGCTCTCTGTGCTTCAAAACAGAACCCTGAGACTATCATGAAGACCAAGGAACACAACAGGTTGGTCTGTGATACTGTTGTGGAGAAGTTTAAAGCCGGATTTGGATACAAAATGATTTCCAAAACTTTAAACATCCCAAGGAGCACTGTGCAAGCGATCATATTGAAATGGAAGGAGTATCATACCACTGCAAATCTACCAAGACCCAAGATCTCAAACAAGGAGAAGACTGATCAGAGATGCAGCCAAGAGGCCCATGATCACTCTGGATGAACTGCAGAGATCTACAGCCGAGGTGTGATAGTCTGTCCATAGGACAACAATGAGTTGTACACTGCACAAATCTGGCCTTTATGGAAGAGTGTCAAGAAGAAAGCCATTTCTCAAACATATCCATAAAAAGGGTCGTTTAAAGTTTGCAACAAGCCATCTGGGAGACACACCAAAACATGTGGAATAAGGTGCTCTGGTCAGATGAAACCAAAATTGAACTTTTTGGCAACAATGCCAAATGATATGTTTGGCGTAAAGGCAACACAGCTCATCACCCTGAACACACCATCCCCACTGTCAAACATGGTGGTGGCAGCATCATGGTTTGGGCATGCTTTTCTTCAGCAGGGACAGGGAAGATGGATAAAATTGATGGGAAGATGGATGGAGCCAAATACAGGACCATTCTTGAAGAAAACCTGTCTGCAAAAGACCTGAGACTGGGACGGAGATTTGTCTTCCCGAACATAAAGCAAAATCTACAATGGAATGGTTAATAAATAAACGTATCCAGGTGTTAGAATGGCCAAGTCAAAGTTCAGACCTCAATTCAATCAGGAATCTGTGGAAAGAGCTGAAAACTGCTGTTCACAAAAGATCTCCATCAAACCTCACTGAGCTCAAGCTGTTTGCCAAGGAAGAATGGGCAAGAATTTCAGTCTCTCGATGTACAAAACTGATAGAGACATACCCCAAGCGACTTGCAGCTGTAATCGCAGCAAAAGGTGGAGCAACAAATCATTAAGTTAAAGGGGCCGAATAATATTGCACGCCCCACTTTTCAGTTTTTGAATAACCACAAAAATGTAAAATAACCAATAAATTTTGTTCCACTTCACAATTGTGTTCCACTTGTTGTTGATTCTTCACCAAAAATGTACATTTGGTATCTTTATGTTTGAAGTATGATATGTGGGAAAAGGTTGAAAAGTTCCAGGGGGCCGAATACTTTCACTAGGCACTGTATATAAACGTGATGTCCAGCTCAGAGAGGCCATGCACTTATTTGCTCAGAGTGCCGAAACCTAAAGAAAAACCTGAAAGAAATTAACTGGAATATAAGTTGGTATGCATGCAACGTGTAGGCGCATGTTCACACTGCCAGTAAAGGGGTCTCGGTCGTTAATGATATTTACAAAATTTGACATATAGTAAGGTTTTAATACAAGTGGTTAGAACTGTCCTGAGTAGGGTCACCTTGACGTGGTGGGACGTCTTTTACTCTTTTTTGTTTAAATCAAAACTATTTTATTTATTTACTGTAGGGTGTTTGTTCATCTAGTTTTTATCTTAGGTTTTGTCTGTTTAGTGGCCAGTATCAACATGCGCCTACAAGTTATATGCATACCTTCTTATATTCCAGTTCATTGCTTTATTTTTTTTCTTATCATTGTATGTATAATAACACTAACGAGTAACAATGAAAACTTTATGATATTATATGACTGCATTTTCTCTTGTAGTGTTTTCTTTACCCACTGTGAGATAAAAACATATTATTGTATTTCCTTCGGCCCCTTATTTAACCCTATAAGCTGCCCGGGAAATGGTTTTTCCAATGTTTTCTGAATGAAGAGCAGAATAACAGCTTCTTATTAGTTTAGGCGTCTTTCCTTGTTGATCCTTTCCAGCTGGTAGAAGAGTGATAAAGAAATACTGGGAATCCTGAAGAAAATAAGATATTAAAATTAAGCAATGAAAATATTACTATTGACTGCCAACGTTTGTAGGGGAAATTAGCATAGTATTTACTCTGTATATTGTAGTAATAAAAAAGTGGAATGAATATCGTAGACAACAAAGGCTAAATTGTACTAGAAGTTAATTGACAAATGGTATTCGCTTACTGTTTGACATTTATGTGTGTACTAGATGGAGGCCTGATGCTATCGCAGCGGGAGGGCGGTAATGTCGCGATGGGGGCAGGCTTTGCAGTGTTGAGAATATTCCCCCCGCCCATGTGCTCACACACCTATCTACTCTTTTTTTACCCATGTGCTGACTTCTCCCGTCTGTGCTCTCTTTGACCTGTCTACCCCATGTGCTATCCCCTCTGTCTCTCCTTCCTGTGCTGTTTTCTCCCCTCAAAGACAATACTGACATTACAGCAGGAGATCGCAGAGGATCCATTTTGTGAGGTAAAATATTTTTTAAAAACAGTCAGTGAAAAATTTTACCTCACAAAATGAATCCACTGTGATCCCCTGCTGTAATGTCAGTATTGTCTTTTGCTTCCTCCACTGCCCAGGAGATGTGGTGTGCTCTCATACACGGTCAGACACAGTCAATTTTTAAAATGAACTTTCGTTAGTGGGAAAACCCCTTTTAATGTGACCGGCTCTGCCTGTAGACACGTCGCGCATCTGCCGCCGGGATCAGCCGAATGATTCACTGCACCTGTGCGTAATTTGCGCAGGCGCAGTAAATCAGACCGCCTCCATCTTTGCAGACAGATAGCTGCGGTCACATTAAAACTGCGCATGCGCGCCTCCTGTACAAAGATGGTGGCAGTCAGTGAATCATTCGGCTGATCCCGGCAGGTGGCGTGTTCGCGACGGTGTTCCGCTGGTGGTACCGCGCAAGAGGCTGCATGTGAGTATGTGGTGCGTATGGCGTATAGAGTGTTTGTGTGTGTGGTGCGACGGTGTTCTGCTGGTGGTACCGCCCAATAGTTTCGTACCAGCAGCAGTTTCCATATTAAGACACCCATCACTTGGGTGTCCCAATATGGCGGTTGGTGAACTTCCTCCGCTTGGAATTCTGGGATACGGTGACATCTGGACAGAATAGGAAATGAAAACATTACAAGGCAATTATATAAATAGATGAAATCCTGTGGTGTGCGCTGTTTAAAAATATCTATATAATGTGCAATAATAATATTATGACCCATTGATTCCAAAGAACTGTATGCTATGGAGTGAAAACATTTCACTCGCAGAGGGTCAACAGCAGGTGGAGACAAGTTTATATATGCAGTACATACACCAAAGCCGCTACCAAACTAGATAATGTGATAACGTCACTTACTTTGATATGACCCTGGCCGCTGTACCACTCTGCACTACTTGACGACATGGATCCTGATTGTTGACTTCTGTATCTGGATGCTGCCAACGTGGACTCATAACTTCGAATGCTGGATTTGACAGATGATAGATCTGAAAAGGTAATTGTAGATAAACTCCTGGTTTCTCTCTCTCCTCCCAAGGTGGAGAGCCGACTGGCTCTTGGGGCCAACCTCCTCCTCATCTGGAGAGTAAACTGTTTCTTCTCTTCATTCAGTTGAGCCATTCTGCTCAGCTGGCAGTGATCTATCTTTTTCAGTGACTAAAATATGAAAATATCAGGTCCAATCATTAATACCATGTTATGAGGATATGTCCTACATGTTTTTCATTCAAATAACATCAACTAAATCATCCCAAGAATAGTGATGAGTGAATATACTCGTTATTCGAGATTTCACAAGCACGCTCGGGGGTCCTCCAAGTATTTTTTAGTGTTCTGAGATTTAGTTTTCTTCTCCGCAGCTGAATGATTTACATCTGTTAGCCAGCATAAGTACATGTGGGGGTTGCCTGGTTGTTAGGGAATCCCCACATGTAATCAAGCTGGCTAACGGATGTAAATCATCCAGCTGCGGAGAAGAAAACTAAATCTCCGAGCACTAAAAAATACTCGGATGACACCGGAGCGTGCTCAGAAAATCTCGAATAACGAGTATATTCGCTCATCACTACCCAAGAATAAACACAAACAAAATCTATTGTAGCAATATAATACAGGGGTATATGGGCCGCCCATAGAAAAAAATGGAATTTGAAGGGCCGCATTCTTTGCAGGACGAGATTACAGTACATTTTTAGCTATACGATTTTTTTTCCTGTACATCTTATCCACCCATCTTTCCCATGTAAGGTTTTAATTGTGAGCTATACCTAGTTTCCTTTAGGCTATGTGCACACATATTCTGGTCCACTGCAGATTTTTCCGCAGCGGATTTGATAAATCTGCAGGGCAAAAACGCTGCGTTTTTGCTGCAGATTTAGCGCAGATTTACAGCGGTTTTACTGCGGTTTTCCAACTGCGGTTTTCCATTGGAGCAGTTGTAAAGCCGCTGTGGAATCCGCAGAAAGAAGTGACATGCTGCGGAATGTAAACCGCTGCCTTTCCGCACGTTTTTTTCCGCAGCATGTGCACAGCGTTTTTTGTTTCCCATAGGTTTACATTGTAATGTAAACTCATAGGAAACTGCTGCGGACTCGCAGCTGCGGAAACGCTGTGGACACGCAGTGTTTTCCGCATCGTGTGCACATAATCTTACCCTCCCTATTCACATGAGACTGGCTGATAAAGAGGTAAGACATTGAGGCTATGTGCACACGTAATGGTCCACTGTGGATTAGCAATGACCTCTTGTGGCTTACCCTCTTTGTGGAGTTTGTCAATGACTGCCTTATGGACATCTGTCAAGTCAGCAGTCTTCCCCATGATTGTGGAGCCTACGGAAACAGACTAAGGGACCTTTTTAAATGCTTAGGAAGCCTTTGCAGGTGTTTTTGTTAATTATTTTAATTTACTGAGGTAATGAGTTTTGGGTTTTCATTGGCTGTAAGTAGTGATGAGCGAGTATACTCGTTCGCGTTTTCCCGAGGACGCTCGGGTGGTCTCCGAGTATTTCTTAGTGCTCGGAGATTTAGTTTTCGTTGCCGCAGCTGCATGGTTTACAGCTGCTAGACAGGCTGAATACCAGTGAAGAATGCCTGTTTGTCAGAGAATTCCCACATGTATTTAGGCTGTCCAGCAGCCGTAAATCATGCAGCTGAGGCAACGAAATAAATCTCCAAGCACTAACAAATACTCGGAGATCACCCGAGCAACGAGTATACGTGCTCATCACTAGTTGTAAGCCATAATCATCAACATTAACAGAAATAAATGCTTGAAATAGATCACTCTGTTTGTAATGACTCCATATAATATATGAATTTCCTTTTTGTATTGAAGAACTGAAATAAATGATCTTTTCGATGATATTCTAATTTTGTCAGAAGCACTTGTATGTATGTATGTGTCTATATATAAGATAGATATACTGAAAGATAGATACAGAAAGTTACATATAAATACAGTATGAGTGAGATATGAGTGCTTTCATATGTAGCTTATTGTACATGTATTTTATTAATAAATAAATTATTTTGTGAAAAAAATAGTGTGAGGTCCCCAAAATTTTTATTAACCAGCAGAGGGAAAGTGGATAGCTGGAAGCAGATGTTTATAACCTTTTAAGGGTGTAATACCGATGGAGCTTTGCAGGCTATTACTATCAGCTCAAAGCACTATACTAAGCCTTTACTGGTTATATAACTTGGGGTCCCCCTATAATTAATAATCAACAAAGACTAGGCAGACACTTGCCAGCTGATATTAATAGCCTAGGAAGGGGAACTTTCTCACGCTCACAGTAACATCAGTGAGGTCAATGGAGTTCATTCAGTATGAACTCAGCTCAACTTTAGTATGTGACCGCGAGGCGGCTGCGCAAGCATGCGCAGCTCAGTGTCTGCTGGGTGACAGGCTGTATAGTCGCATCAATGCAATAATGCAGCCTGCCATGTAGATGTAGCAGAGCTAGAGGCGCTGCCGCCAATTGGATTATTATGTTCTTGGCGGACAGGTGAGGAATATGGTTGTTTATTATTTTAAATCTTTTACAGGGGGCATTGGCTTCAGTGGATTGGGAGTAAAGTGAATATGTTTTTGGTTAATTTACGGTCTTACAGATGCACCATTTCTGGGGCGGCTGGGAGCTGATGTTTTTAGTCTGGGAGGAGGCTAATATTAATGTTCCCTTCCTAGGCTATAAATATGAGCCAACAACTAGCCTTTGTTGATTATTAATTAGGGGGGCCCCACATCATTTTTTGGGTGTTCCCCAGTTTACTAACCAATAAAGGCTAAGTATACAGCTGTGAGCTGGTATTAATAGTCTGGGAAGCTCCATAGGTATTACCCCTTTCTCTGGCTATAAACTTCAGCCCCAGCTGTCTGCTTTTCCACTGCTGGTTAATAAACTTTTGGGGGACCCCATGCCAGTTTTTTCGTAAAATAATTTATTTACTCATAAAATACATGCACAGTAAGCTACACAAGCACTGCACTAATTACATATGTGACTGACATCTTTATATCTATCTATTCTATGTATATATATTCTATTTTGTCAGGTCACGATGTGATTTTACTGTGCGCGGCTTATGAAATGTCACGTTTACAAGTATATGGGTGTGGAAAAATCGGAGTGCCGTGTTTGTTATTTTTTATTAAACCCATTGCATTGACGAGTTCGAGGACAATTGTGGCATACTGCGATTTCTTTCTCATCCCAATCTGAGCGAATAAAAAAATTGCAGAAGAGCATTGACTCATAGATTAACATTGGTCAGAGTGCAATCCGATTTTTCTTTATCAGATTGCACTATTCCATTTTTCTTACAAACGAGTATGAGCCCTTAAGGGGTTGTTCAGGTTTGGGATGAAAATCTGCAGTCACTCTACGTGATTGCAGACTTCTCAATCCTCATGGCGTGAACACTTCATGCTGTCAGGATTCTCTGGTGCTCGCGGTGAGAGAGGGAGGTCATGTGACAGTAAGTATGTTATTTGCATACTTCCGTCCACATTTTGACTAGACATGCGCAGCCTCGCTCAATACAAGGAATTGAGCGAGGCCAATCACATTTTCTCTGCACATGACTGCATGTAAGCAAATTGTATGCTTCCAGTCTAGCGACCGCTCATTCTCGCTGCAGAAAATCCTGCCAGTATGAAGTGTGCGTGCTGTGAGGATTCAGAGGTCTGCACATAGAGCGACTGCAGACTTCCATGGCAAACCTCAACAACCCCTTTAAGCCCCTCTGGCAGGTCACTTAACTGCAACACAGCTCCTCTGAATTAGGTGTCAAAGCATTTACTACTTCTTAACAAGAAGTAAACAGGAAGACCCCCAGGGTACATGAAACTAGTTTTGTTGTCTGACTGTTCACAACAAATAGTCAAATTGTAACTAAAGAAAAAACACAAAAATTGAGCTTGGTTTCAGTTTTTGCTCATTTTATTTCTTGTAGAAATTGTAACTAAAGATCCATAATTAGTAATATTTGCCAAATGTCAGAATAATGAGAGAGAGAATGTGGTAAGGCATTTTATGAAAATTTATGGGCAAAGCTGAATAGGCCGGTGCGAACAAGGCAACCTACAAGCCGGGATCAGTTACACCAGTTTTGTCAGGAGGAATGGGCCCAACTTCCAACCAACTACTGTGAGAAGCTTGTGGAAGGATATCCCAAATGTTTGACCCAAGTCATTCAGTTTAAGGGCAATGGTATCGAATACTAATGAAATGTATGTAAACTTTTGACTTTGCAGTAAGTAATAAAAATGCCTTAAAACATTCTCTCTCACATTATTCTGGAAAATATTAATAAGAATGGTAATCCCAATTGACCTAAAATTGGAAAGGTTTATTCTAATTTCAACTCAGATATTGAGAAAAACATGTGTATGTGTGTGTATATATATATATATATATATATATATATATATATATATATATATATATTGTATGTAAACTTCTGGTTTCAACTAGATGTAGACCTATGCATCTCCATGGTAACAGACTACAGATTCCATGTAGTCCAGTCCTGCAGATGCTCCCTTACATTTGTCTTTCATTATGCGATCATATGTATATTAAGTAATAAAAAAGAGGATATTTGGAAAACACTGCCACATAGTTCTGCATAGGAGCTGTAGCGGAAATAGGACATTTGTAATAAAGACTTTATATATAGAAACATTTAAACAAAGAAAGTACGGTACTTAATAGTCATTGAGATCAGATCTGTTTAAAGCAATATTGGAAGATAATGATACAGCATGTGCTCCATTAGTTTTCTATTTTGGTAAATTAAAATTTGGAGCAGAGTTCAATTAGGAGTTATCAAAAATCAAATCTGTACAACAAAATAAATATCTAGACCTTCACATCTACCGGCAGATATTGCATAGATATGCGTGCAGATCCATCACTCACCGCTGTAAGGTTCCTTTGCTCCTTCAGAAATTGGTTGGTTACATATTGTGGAGCAGACATTAAATCCGAGAGGCAATGAGTGTAAAACGGATCGGTTTTATACAAAAAAGCCAGTGATGTTCCAGGATTAGAATCCATCCTTAATCTAGAAATAGTTCTATCCTCCAGCTCTAAGGTAGTATGATTAGATAAGAGTGTGGTGCTGGAACTGCAGTCCTTCTTCTGTTGGTAGAGATCGCAGTCCAGGTTTCTGCTTGTTTATGGGAGGGATGTGCGAAATTCTATCCGCTTTGGTCTGAACCAACTCAATTTTACATCACCTCCCAGGAAAGTCTTAGTAGATTTGGTTATTCCTATGAGCAAAAAACACTTACTCAGCCTTTGGGAGGTAAAGCAATCATCTAAGTGCAGTGAAGCAGGAGATCTGATTACTTTCTGTGCAGTTGTGGAAAGGACCTCATACACTTCACAAGTTAGAGCCTGGAATGACATTCCTGCTGTCTATGCCCCGCATCAGATGCTTTCACAGCCACCTTGGCATCATTAGTTAAACATGATACTTGTCGCTATCAATATTAATCAGTCTTCCCTACGCTTTGAAGCCTTTAGATAAGTGTTGCTTGTAGAAACTATAGTATGGAGATTGGTTAATGAATTAACTAGTGAGCTCTACATAAGAAGAATTGTTCTTTTCATGAATCAGTGAGCGGAGCATACATATTCCCCTCATTTCACCCTTTATACTAGAAGTGTGACATAAGAGACAATCCTCGAGAAACATGCAATATTCCCCACAGGACTGGAACACATTCACCTTTGTTATGGAATCAAGTGTAGGAACATTAAATTAGCAGCTTAGAAGAGCAAATTAAATCAGGTATTGGAGTGTGCAGAACTAGGGATCCTCCTCAGCAGCATAAAGCGTGTAAGGTGGCCCACCAAGCCCCAGATGTTCTATGGTGCCTCCACATGGCACTGCGTAATGGAAATGTTCTCCTTTAGAAATATGGCTTATAATAATGAGGAATATCTCCATAATATGGCATCCTACGGGGAATGCTAGAATTCTGTGTGACAAATTCCTCTGCATGAATTCTGGGGCTACAAAGATGGCCCCTTAGCATTTTTATGGTTATTGTGTTATGGCTTTGTTCAACACTGTTCTAGAAAACCACAATACAACCGTATGTATGAGGCCTAACATTACTACAGGAGTACATTAACCAGTGGTCGTCAACCTGTGGCTGCTCACCTGTTGTCACACAAAAGGTCCATATTTCATGATCAATAAATGGTCCACAGTTACCTGAACTAAGGCCTCATATATGTCTATAAGGTTGGTAGATCAGGTCACCCATTGAGCATTTTTGGGTTGCCCTGGATCGCCGTATACAGGGCCACCATCAGAGTATTACTGCCCTTACTATACTATGGGGCCCGGTGATGAGGAGCAAAAAGGGGGGCCCGAGCTCGCTGGCAGCCCTGTCCGCGCTCCGCTCGGGCCCCCTGACATTTTGTTCAGGCTTCCGAACGCCAACAACACTGTGGTGTAAATACCAGGCAGCGGGGGACCGGACGAGGTCGACGTGCAGGCTGCAGACAGGACAAGCAGGTGGAGGCGTGAGCTGACTCTAGGCTCAGTGGTGACTGACTGAGTGGTGCAGCCGGGAGGGGGCCCACATTCCAACAGGACCGGGAGGGGGGGCTGCTGCACATTCCAACAGGGCCCGGGGGCTGATGCACATTCCACCAGGGCTGGGGGCTGCTGCACATTCCACCAGGGCCCAGGGGCTGCTGCACATTCCACCAGGGCCCAGGGGCTGCTGCACATTCCACCAGGGCCTGGGGGCTGCTGCACATTCCAACAGAGCCCGGGGGCGGCTGCACATTCCAACAACACGGGGCAGAAATGAAAACAACATGGGGGCAGGAATGAAAACACGGGGGCAGGAATGAAAATGCAGCGCAACAGAGTCCTGTTCGTTGCAGTACTGACGCTCCGCCGCTAAGGGGGGCTATGGTACGTCTGATGGCACTGAAGGAGTTCACCTGACCAGGTATCACAGACACCAATACACTTCACAGTCTGGCCTCCAGGGGGAGCTAAGGGTGCTATGTATTAGGCCACTCCTCACAATCTGGTAAAACTGGGGGTTAGATAGGAAGTTAGTTAGAAGCTGACTGGGTTGGAACCAGGCAACATCCTGTGGCAGAGGGTGTTGCAGGGGAAGATTCAGGGGGGTCCCTGTCAGGGGTGGGATCCTGACAGAGGCCTAGTGAACAAGAGAGAACGTTACGGGACCGCGCCTGCACTTCATCGCGGCGGTACCCCAAGAAAGGACAAGAAGCGAGGTTTATTGTGCTGAGTGAGAAAAGAGATCAACGCAACAAGGAGAAACACCAGTAGGAGTCGTGCTGTAAGACGAGGCAATATCCTACTGAGGCGCGTAGCCGGTGGCCGGAAACGCCGAGGAAGTATTGAGCTCCAGGCCTTACTTCAAACCTACGGCAGGACAGTCAGTTATAGGCGGGCTGTCTCACTCAAAATCACCTAAGAAGACATAGGGGGCAACAGTTGGAGAGGGGCGACACTAGAGTCCCGGATTAGCTCCGAGCCTACCCGTCATACGGGTGCGTCCCAGCCATATCATCTGGGGGGACGAAGAAGAACATCAAAATCGAGTTGTGAGGGAACTTCAGAAACAGACACAACAGTTGTGGGGACTATCCCGTAAGCACAGCAGGGGAGGACCACAACACACAAGCGCTAGAAGGTAGGCACAGATTTCCACCTGCAAAGGGAACTCTGGAGGTGCCATTGGACCGGCCGGACTCCCGCAGCTCGGTTAACCGTATTCCGGACTGAGGATCCTGAAGCCTTCAGTAAAGAGGTAAAGAGACTGCAACCTGGTGTCCTCGTTATTTACTGCGACCTGCACCGCACCACAACCTCATCACACTCTCCAACTTTCACTGGACACCCCTCAGCAGGGTCACGGACCGGGCCCAGCCACCGTGACAACCCCAGAACCGAGTCAGAGAGGCCTGGTACCGGGTACCCCTCGGCCCTGCGGCAGTGGGGGCGCTCCAAAAACATGGGGGCAGGAATGAAAACACGGGGCAGGAATGAAAACACGGGGCAGGAATGAAAATAACACGGGGCAGGATTCAGGAATAACAACATGGGGCAGGAATGAAAACACGGGGCAGGAATGAAAATGGAGCGCCCCCACACCGCCGCAGGGCCGAGGGGTACCCGGAGCCGGGCCTCTGAGTTATCAGTTCTGGGGTTGTCACGGTGGCTAGACCCGGTCCGTGGCCCTGTCTGTCAGTGGGGGACGTCCGGTGCAATGAGTGGTGTTGTAACGGTGCAGTTGTGGGGTGCAGGTCGCGGTAAATAACGAGGACACCAGGTTGCAGTCTCTTTACCTCTTTACTGAAGATCTCTGGGTCCTCAGTCCAGAATACGGTTCACCAGGCTGCGCAAGTCCGGCCGGTCCAATGGCACCTCCAGAGTTCTCTTCACAGGTGGAAATCGGTGCCTTCCTTCTTAGCGCTATGTGTTGTAGTCCTTCCCTGCTATGCTTACGGAAAGTACCCCACAACTGTTGTGTCTGTTTCTTAAGTTCCCTCACAACAACTCGATTAACTGATCTTCTGCTAATCATCCGTCCCTTCCTGATGTCACAGAACGGCACCCGTTTGTCGGGTAGGCCTGGAGTTCTTCCGGGACCCTAGAGTCGCCCCTCTCCCGCAATTGCCTCCCAAGACTTCATAGGTGATTTAGGTGAGACAGCCCGCCTGAGACTGACTGCCCTGCCGCTGTTTGGAGTATTGCTTGAAGCTGAATGTTATTCCACTCCCTCGGCGTTCCGGCCACCGGTAATGCGCCTCAGTAGGGTGTTGCTCCGGTCTTACAGCATGACCCCTACTGGTATTCTCCTATTGCTTGATCTCGTTTCTCACTCAGCACAATCTATCTCGCTTCTAGTCCTTTCTTGGGTCCCGCCGCTTCCCGGAGCTGGCGCGGACCCGTTACGTTCTTTTCAATGCCAAGCCTCTGTCAGGATCCCACCCCTGACAGAGACCCTACTGTCTCTTCCTCCACAACACCCTCTGCCACCAGGTGTTGCTTCGTCCAATCCAGTCAGCTTTCTGATCTAACTTCCTGCCTGACCCCCAGTTTACCCACTATGGTGGGGAGTGGCCTAATGAATAGAACCCTTAGCTCCCCCCGGAGGCCCAGCTGTGAAATGTATTGGTGTCTGTGATACCTGATCAGAGGAACTCCTTCAGTGCCATCGGACGCACCGTAGCTCCCCTTAGTGGCGGAGCCACAGTACTGCAACGACCAGGACTCTGGGGCGCTGCACTCCCCCCTGGTTAAACACAGTACTCCGGGACTGGGAAGAAAACAACAATACAGGTTAGCAAAAAGACATACAATTTTGTTGAGTGCAATAACAATAAGCATATTTGAACAGGCTTCCCTTTATGGGAGGTGAGGACACTTGAACGTTACAAACATGGTTATCATTATAAATTACAGGCTATAAATAACTCCTGTTACCCAACCGGGTATTCTACTAAGTGCAAAATTGTTGGACAATAATTTAACATCGCCTTTAAGGACATACACTCTTAGTCCACTAAAGACCTTCCTATAATCACATTATAAGGTATTTTAACTTTTTCATTCTCCTTCTTTAAATCTGCAGGACCGCCTGTCCTATCGGCACCAGACCTACTGCCTCTCCTTTCAGTTACAGGACCGCCCCGTTCAGCCAGGGCCTACTGCCTTTTCAACTACTATACACAGTATAGAACATAACATTGCTTTCAGTTTAAGAGCACTGAGTCATCTCTACTTGACTCCTATCAGGACTCAGGGTTTACCTTCTATCCTAACTTCCAATCAGCATTATCAAAACATTTTCTATCAAACATTAAGCCTTCTCATTATCTTTCTTCCTTTCATGCATGCTGGACACCACGTCTATCCCTACGGGTCCACTGCATCCTTCTTCTATCTTTCAGTATTTCTTCACATTTAACTAATTAAACACATATAACTGTCTCGTACAAACATTATCATCATTTTTCTCTCATCAACATTATTGCTACTTGTCTTAAGCAATATCGGCAAATGAACATCCCCTTTAAGAGGGGACCAAGTCTCTGTGAGGTAGCGTGTTTTCTCAAGCTACCAGTCCATACTCAGCAAAGGTTCCAGTACGGTATCTTCGCAAAGAGTCTTTCTTTAAGTAAAACCAGTAGGGAAGCGCCTTTAATAAGGTGCAAACTATTTACAAGAAGTTTGTATCATGCACTGTTCATGATTCAGAAGTTTTTATAACATTGTGAACCAAAAAGCAAAAATGAAAGTGAAAGCAAAAATAAAAAGCAATAGGGATCCCGGGTAAACAAAGGGATCCCTTTAAGAGTTAACCCAGGACGGGTTTTAGCAGCAAAACAGCAAGGAAATAAACAGTTAACTATTTACAGTTTCAGGTTTCCGAGGTTTAGTTGGACGGCTTCCAGGGCTGCACCTGGCACTTAACCCTTCTTGGCCTGGGCAAAGTGAGGTCCAGGGTTACACCCAGTGCTGGACAAACGCCGTTAATCCATCCTTCATGTATGGTTAAATCATGCGCAGCGATGGAGGTCTGCGCAGCTTGAGTATGGGCATTTGCTGCAGCAGAGGTAGCGGCCGCTGCAAGATCAGTCACTGGAACGGAGTCAGCCGCTGTGGCACTAGCAGTCACTGGAGGGGTGTCGGTCGTCAGGGCAGGGTCGTCTTTCATACCTGCTTCAGATGCGGTCCCTCCGGTGCCGGTCTGCTCTGCCTCTGCTGGGGTCTGGAACGCTGGTTGCAGGGCCTTGTGCTGCGACATTGTCATCTCTGCTTGCAGCATACCCCTTTCCGGCAGGGCCTTGCTTTCCAGCTTCGGAGCGCTGGGACTTCTTCCCTGCTCCGGACCAGATGAGGCTGCCGACAGATGTCCGGTGAGGCTCCTGATGATGGCCTTCTTCCACCCGGCCTCAGTGCTCAGCTGCGTCTGCGGGAGTCGGTGGATCAGCTCGTCCGCTCCGGTCTGCAGGAGGTCAGCGTCAACTATGGAGGTCTGGCTGCGGTGCCTCTCCGGGTAGCTGGGGGAGTCCTCGGCTCCGACCCCACGCTCCGGCTCCGGGCGGCTGTCCATGGCGTCCTCCATGTCGCTGAATTCTTCTTCCTGGTCCTTTTCCCGCTCTCTTCTTCGTGGGCGGTTTCGTTTTCGTTGTCTCTGCCCACCATTAAGGATCAGGAGGCGGATCTCGGCTGCTGACGGACACGTCCTCAAGGGGCCGAGATATTTAGACTGGGCGGCCATTGTCTTTCGCGCTCTTCAGCTTGTTCACGCCCACTTCCACGCCCTTCTTCTTCTCCTGCGCTCTCCTTAGCGCTGTAATGGCGGCGGTTTTGGCGGGAACTTCTGGCGGCAAGTGGCAACACACAGTCCTTGTAATAAAGCACAGTCCAAGCACGATAAATCACAGTTCCAAGGCACACATGACCTGATTCTTCAGGCTTAAGTAGATCCTGTTCGTGACGCCAAGTTGGAGCGCCCCCACACCGCCGCAGGGCCGAGGGGTACCCGGAGACGGGCCTCTGAGTTATCAGTTCTGGGGTTGTCACGGTGGCTAGACCCGGTCCGTGGCCCTGTCTGTCAGTGGGGGACGTCCGGTGCAATGAGTGGTGTTGTAACGGTGCAGTTGTGGGGTGCAGGTCGCGGTAAATAACGAGGACACCAGGTTGCAGTCTCTTTACCTCTTTACTGAAGATCTCTGGGTCCTCAGTCCAGAATACGGTTCACCAGGCTGCGCAAGTCCGGCCGGTCCAATGGCACCTCCAGAGTTCTCTTCACAGGTGGAAATCGGTGCCTTCCTTCTTAGCGCTATGTGTTGTAGTCCTTCCCTGCTATGCTTACGGAAAGTACCCCACAACTGTTGTGTCTGTTTCTTAAGTTCCCTCACAACAACTCGATTAACTGATCTTCTGCTAATCATCCGTCCCTTCCTGATGTCACAGTTAGAACGGCACCCGTTTGTCGGGTAGGCCTGGAGTTCTTCCGGGACCCTAGAGTCGCCCCTCTCCCGCAATTGCCTCCCAAGACTTCATAGGTGATTTAGGTGAGACAGCCCGCCTGAGACTGACTGCCCTGCCTCTGTTTGGAGTATTGCTTGAAGCTGAATGTTATTCCACTCCCTCGGCGTTCCGGCCACCGGTAATGCGCCTCAGTAGGGTGTTGCTCCAGTCTTACAGCATGACCCCTACTGGTATTCTCCTATTGCTTGATCTCGTTTCTCACTCAGCACAATCTATCTCGCTTCTAGTCCTTTCTTGGGTCCCGCCGCTTCCCGGAGCTGGCGCGGACCCGTTACGTTCTTTTCAATGCCAAGCCTCTGTCAGGATCCCACCCCTGACAGAGACCCTACTGTCTCTTCCTCCACAACACCCTCTGCCACCAGGTGTTGCTTCGTCCAATCCAGTCAGCTTTCTGATCTAACTTCCTGCCTGACCCCCAGTTTACCCACTATGGTGGGGAGTGGCCTAATGAATAGAACCCTTAGCTCCCCCCGGAGGCCCAGCTGTGAAATGTATTGGTGTCTGTGATACCTGATCAGAGGAACTCCTTCAGTGCCATCGGACGCACCGTAGCTCCCCTTAGTGGCGGAGCCACAGTACTGCAACGACCAGGACTCTGGGGCGCTGCAAAAACACAGGGTGCAGGAATGAAAACAACACTGGGGGTATGAATGGAAACTATACAGGGGGGCAGAATGTGAGACACGGCAGAATGTAAAACACGGGGGCAGAATGCGAGACAGGGCAGAATGTGAGACACAGGGCGCAGGTATGGAAACTACACAGGGGGGCAGAATGTGTGATAGGTGGCAGGATGTGAGACACGGGGGCAGAATGTGTGACAGGTGCCAGGATGTGAGACACAGGGGGCAGGATGTGAGACACGGGGTAGAATGTGAGACGGGACAGGATGTGAGACACGGGGGCAGGATGTGAAACACAGGATGGAGACAGATGGGGCAGGATCATGGTGCAGGATGGAGACACATGGTGCAGGATCATGGGGCAGGATGGATGTGATAGAGACAGATGGGCGGCAGGACCATGGGACAGATGGGGCGGCAGAATCATGGGACAGATGGGGCGGCAGGATCATGGGACAGATGGGGCGGCAGGATCATGGGTCAGGATGGGGAGATCATATGGGGGCAGAATGGATACTCATGAGGGCAGGATGTGAGCCAGGAATGAGATACATGGGCCAGGATGGGGGATATTATTACCATATGGGCTAATTAAGGGATATTATTACTGCAGTGATTTATTTATTTTATTTTTTTAGGATATTGTTTTAAATGGGGGGGGGGCGGTCCTGTAACTGTGCAGAGCGACACTAGGTTGCCTTTTTTTCCTTCGTCTGGTGTAGTGTAGAAGTCTGGAAAAAATTAAGCAATGTGTTCTGCAAGCGGAGCTCTAGATAACTATGTTATTTCCTGCAGAAATGAGTCCTGGCTGGAAGAAGTGATGGCGGTCTGTGCTGGATGAAGATGGAAAGCGAGGCTGAAGGACTTCACCTAGAGACGTCACTGGTGAGTTAGTGTGTTACCTGTACACAGACACTATACACTGTATACTATATACAGATCTCCTGTGTATAATGGCACTTATGGTGATAGTATTGTGTTTTTCTTATTAATGATCAGTATTGCAGTATTCAGTCACTATGTAGTGGTAATATATTGTCCAGCCATGGTGTGGGGGTATTTGTCCCTTGCATGTGCTATTATTTGGTAGCTGTGGTGGGAATATGTGGTCTGGTCATGTTGTGGTGGTATTTGTTCCCTGTATGTGGTATTATTGGTCACCATGTGGTGGTAATATGTAATCTGGACATGTGCCGTGGTATTTCTTCCTTGTATGTGCTATTATTCTGTCATTGTGGTGGTAATATGTGATCTGGACATGGTGTGGCGGTATTTTTTTCTTGTATGTGGTATTATAGGTCACTATGTGGTAGTAATATGGTGTCTGATCATGGTGTGACGGTATTTTTCCCTGTTCGTGATATTATTGGTCATTTTAAAAATTGAAAAATAAATAAAAATATTCCTAAATTGTATTGGATATTTTAGCAAATGTTTAGTAAGTTACAGTAGAATACAGTCCGGCCAGAAGAGTCTACCTTGTCTTGGTGGTGGATTAAAAAATCTTTTGGCCAAAACAAAAGCTGCTGGCCATGTATGTGGTGATGGGAACTGTAAAGGTCTCAAGGGGGGCCTCGAAAATGTTGCCAGTATGGGGCCCCGAAATTCCTAGTGGCAGCCCTGGCCGTATACGACAGCATGTGCAAGTTCCTGCCAATATCCAGCAACTTTGCACAGCCACTGAAGAGAAGTGGGCCAATATAAACTATTGATTGAATTATTAACTTGTCGGACTCTGATCACCTTTCCTCTCCTACACGTTGGCGTATGTAGTTGTGACAACTGCAATATACTAACCTTGTATCTTCTCATTCTACACACTGAAGTCTTTTATTATTATTATGAGCGGAATTACAAGGGATGAACAAAGTCCATTTTTTATGTTTGTAAGACATACTGGAAAAAAAATGACTGTGCAACCAGCACATGGTTTTTAATATCATGTTTGCCAAATTTCTCACAACAATGTATTAAATGCTCATAGGTAAGCAATATGCAAATTGCCTCTTCAGATAAAAAGAGGACTTAAACTCTATAGGAAAGCAGATATTTTAGAATAGTTGCAATGAAGTTATAATGACAAGTTGGGTTAATTTTCTGAATAAATCAATGTTTCCATAAATTAGGCATTAGGGAACAAAGTATCCCAGATGAAGAAAGTTGATAGCACCTCATTATAAGGACAAACCGACAATAATAGGTCTGCAAAAAAAATTTTTTCAAGAGCTGTTTTGGTTATTCCACGTAATCTTTATGTTTTTAAGTGCGCTGAATCCGAAAATGACCTCCGTTTTGTCATAGGACATCACGTTTTCTGACAATTTAAGTAAATATTTTAAATAAGACAATACCTCAAAATAAATGAAAATAGACTCATAAAATTAATTTTTTATTACAAATGTTTCATGAAAATCATTTTTTAACTGCAATGAGCTCACTAACACACACTAAAATCAATTCTTCTTCCCTGTGAGGCTTCTCTTGGTACATTAAAGCTTGTGAGTAGCATCTGGAATGTCTCTCTGAAGCGTCCAACAGTAGTCTGCCATCATTGCAATGCTCCATCTTCCCTGATATCTTCTTTCCATCTCTTCAATGTCCTGGTGGAATCGTTCACCTTGCTCTTCACTCACAGCTCCCACATTTTCAGGAAAGTTGTAAAGGTGGGAATGGAGGAAATGCACTTTCAAACTCATCAGGCAACCTAAAGCTTGAAATGCTTTCAGCATTCGTCTGACGATTTTTTTGTAGTCAGGGTCTTTGTTATTGCCTAAAAATTTCTCTACGACCTCTTTAAATGCAAACCACCCTTCTTTTTCAGGATGCATCATAGTATTGATAAACTCTTGATCAGCTATAAGCCTTCTAATGTCTGGTCTGACGAACACACCTTCCTTCAATTTTGCCTCTGAGACGCCTGGCAACTTGGTGACCAAGTATTTGAAGCATTCTCCATCTTTTGGAAGTGATTTTACGAATTGCTTCATTAATCCCAATTTTATGTGGAGAGGTGGTAGAAGACCTTTATGGGGAGGAACCAAAGATTCTCGGAGGACATTTTTTTCACCAACTGTGAGCACCCTCGGCTGCCAATTCTTCTTGGTCCAGTGATTTTGTCGGTCTCGACTGTCCCATAGACACAGAAAACAAGGGTATTTGGTATACCCAGCTTGTTGCCCGAGCAGCATGCACAAGACTTTCAAATCCCCACACACTTGCCAACCGTGGTCTTCATATTTAAGTTTACGAAGAACCAATTCCAAGTTCTCGTAGGTTTCCTTGAGGTGTACAGAATGACCTACAGGGATTGAAGCATACAAACCGCCGTTGTGAAGTAAAACTGCTTTGAGACTTCTTTTTGAAGAATCTATAAAAAGACGCCATTGCGCTGAATCATATTGGATTTTGAATTGACCCATCAAACCTTCGACATCGATGCAATAAACCAACTTATCTTCCTGAGCAAAGTAAGGAAGTTTTCACGATTTCTGAACCATGAAAAAGACACTCCTGGCAACAATAAATTCTTGCTTTTGAGCCTTGATCCAAGTAACTCAGTGGCATCTTCGGGAAGATTCAAGTCTCTTACCAAATCATTCATCTCCTCCTGGGAAAACAATTTTGG
The DNA here is from genome assembly GCF_051348905.1 of Ranitomeya variabilis. NCBI lineage: Eukaryota > Metazoa > Chordata > Amphibia > Anura > Dendrobatidae > Ranitomeya > Ranitomeya variabilis. The sequence goes on from NC_135232.1 coordinate 228,011,962, forward strand.
TCTTGCATGATCTTCAAAGTCAGAACTTGATTCATCATCTGGTTCAGGTATGACTCCACCTTCATCGGAGCTAGTTATCTCTTCCAAGATAGCAGGAACCTTGGGTACTGGTATATCTGTGCCATGGGGGATGGGACGAATTGCTGAGTGAATATTGGGGTATGAAATGGAATGCTTCCATTTTGAATTATACCCTTTCACATCGCATGAACAAAAGTAACAATCGTCACTATGGTTCTTTTGCTTTCGCCATACCATAGGAATCCCATAACGGAAAGCTTTTTTCTTACCCTTGAACCAGTTTCGGAGGTCCTCAACACACCGTTTGCACACTTTATGAGGCGCCCAAGCTTTATCTTGATCTCCAAGCTTTAGTCCAAAATAAGCGAAGTATACTTTTTTCACAAAGTTTGTAATATTCAGCTGTTGCTTCAACACTGTATATTCACCACAAATGTAACAGAAACTGTCAGGCGAATTAATACATTTTCGCTGAGCCATAATGCTAATTTTGGGAAACACGGATGAATATGACGAGCTAACACGAACTGAGATGAAAAAGTGTGAACAGGCGAGAACCAAGATAAAACAATTGAATCAAGCCCGGGCATGACAGAGCCTGCTCGTTCAGCTTGCAACATGTTGATGCTGGTTTCATTAGCTCACTCTGAAAGTTCTTTTCTTTGAAAGTTATATTTTTTTGGCATTGCATATCTTCAATGCATTGATGTGAATTAGTTAATAGTAATTTTGACTTTCAAAACTCTAAGATAAAAAAAATACCCAAAATTTAGAAAAATATACTAAATTTCAAGAGAATTTTCCATTTTGTGGCAAATCCTAAAGTCCAGGATTTTTTTCAATATTTTTTTCGTTTTCAGCACACCAAAATACAGGGAAATTAGATGAAAATAATCAAACAGCTTTTTAGTCGCAGACCTGTGAATCAGTGAGCGCACTTCGAGGAAGGGTTAGAAGCTACTTTACAAGAAGAAACACGTGCTGTGTCAGAAGCCAGATCTAATTTCACCTAATAAAAAGCACAGTGATAATAATTGATGAGCAGCTGGGATAAGGAGATAATGTTCCTTTGATAAGCACAATGGTGTTCTTGTTTATGGACAATAGTTTATTTATAAGTGAGAGTTGAGTCGCCGAAAAGGACTTATGGGAAAAACTCATTGCAAAGCTTCACTGAGTCCTTTCATAAAAGTAGAATGAAGGGCGAACAATTGAAACACGGCTTCCTTCATTTCATAGATAATTTTATGAGACTTGTTTACTGCTGTTTGGTGCTGTAAAAGTGTCACTGGTAGTTGTGATATGCAGGAAAGTTGACTTACGGCTTATGCAGGAAAGTTGACTTATGTGTCAACGGAATATTTGTTGAAAAATTCTTTGAATCAAGTTTTGTATCAAATGTAATGAAAGTTTGTGTTTTTCAACATTATATAATTAAATCTTTAAATTTTCACTTAGGCCACTAAGCCTAATAATACTCTGACACATCTTATGTGCAGATCACTTTTCAGTAGTCATCTCAGTATCATCTCAGTCAGGATTACAGTGTCACGGGGAGACTAGGTGAGTGAGAGCTAAAAACCCGGGCCCCTGTAGTTTCCCTCAGACTAGGGAAATCCTGACTGACCCTCTACCTGAAGTTTACACTGATGGTGTGCATGTCCAGGCCTCGAACCTCACCCTGACTCCTGTTTTAACCCTAGGCTGATACCTCCGCCCTCCACCCAGTGAAGAGGTAATATTCCAATACCCACAGTTAGCACAGACAAGGATAAAGGAAAATATACACCACGCCGCAGTCACTCAGGAATACACTATAAATGTGAAGGGCAAAATAAATACAAATATAGGAAGGAGTAAATAAGACAGAGGAAAATACACCACCAGCAGCGAATCTCCAACAACCAGCTCTCCACTCCAGACCGAGATAACAACGCACAAGACAGAAGCTATAATCGGCGATGCCCAATGAACAGGAGAACTATTTAAAGGCCATGGGAATGGCCCAGCTTCCAATCCGAGGATTAGGTAAATTAACCCCGGAACAGCTAGATAAAATCTAGCAGACGCCAATGAGCAAATAGTGGTCAAAAGCGGAATTACCGCTGTCTGTTGGACGACCTGGTCTGAACAGCGTCCGACATGACATACAGAAAACACCACTATTTACAGACAACAAAATATCACACTATTGTCATTAGGTAATGTTAGAGCTCACCTGTACATTAGGTTGTGTCGCAGCGCACTTTCACCCAAAGCCAAAACGAGGGGTACACAGGGTAGGCACCCACCTAGGGTGCAGCCTCCTGCCTCCCAGAGGGATGCACTTGGGGGAAAAAAGTGCCATGGCTGAATGTCTGCGGGCACCTAGCATCTTCCTCTGGCCGCAGACATTCAGCACAGTGACAACCGGGGCACAGGCACGGAGGTGAGCGGTGTTGGTCACTGACACCGCTCGCCCCTTTCTCTCTGCCTGTGCCCTGGCCATCGCTCCCTCCCTGCACTTAATTGCATTCACATCTATCAGCGCTGTGCAGCCTGGGACAGATGCAGAAGAAACTCCAGCAGAACGCAGGACACTCCCTGTTGGAGACGGCGCATGCAGGATATGTCAGATGGTGCGATATCGTGACATCATCGCACCATCCAGCGTCCACTGCTGTCCAGGAAGCTAGAAGAGACGGCGGCCACAGTGTATAAGGAGCCCGTGATTAGGCGAGTATAAGCCCTTTTATATTTTGCCAATGAATGGGGTATAAAAGGGGCTAGCTATATGGGGGACATATGAGGGTCTGGCTATGGGTGATATAAGAGGGGCTGGATGTTGGGGACATAAGAGGGCTGGATATGGGGTTCAAGAGAAGGGCTGATGTGGGGGACATATGAGGGGCTGGCTATAGGGGACATAAGGGGATGGATGTGGGGTACATAAGGGGTTGGCTGTGGGAGCTATCACAAATAAGGCTGCAGGGACATCATATTTTATCAGAGACTGAGGGGAACATTATACTGGGAGCTGTGGGGGTCGTTATACCTGGGCTGTGGGGACATGATAATATATAGAATATGTGGGGGACAGCATTGTATAGGGGGCTGCGTGGGGAATCATACTGTATAGAAGCTGTGGTGGACATCTGTGACGGGGTGTACGGCAGAGCAGGAAGGGACAACAGGCCGAGGGACGATCCAACGAGATTTATTAAAGCACTCCCTGCTTACATACAACATCAAATATCCATAATGTCCTTCAAGTTCACGAGAAGTCCACAATAAGTCCAAGTAAAGATACAGATCTGGAGGTGCTTTCCAGTAATCCCGCACCCGATAAACGAAACAATAGTCCTTCCACGAGTCCCACAGAACAGATACGGGGGCACCTCCCGATAATCCTTGTGCCAGCTAACAAAGCAATAGTCCACACGAGTCCAAGGGATCCCAAAACAATCTCACGAATGACGAGATATGTCCTCAGCTCAAGTCTCGCCCCGTTCGCTTCCGCAGTCACAGATGGACGTGGGGTCTTGCCTCAGCTAAGAATCCCCACTCCTTCTCCTTTAAGGATCAACTCACATCTGATCTCAAAATAAGAATGGATTGTCTGAGCTCCTGGGATCCGCCCATGAAGGGGGGTAGGGGTCACACCTTCTATTCAATGGTTGGGTCCATCAGAAGATTCTACACTGGTTGGCTCCGCTTAGTCTATGTAGTGTGTACATTTGACTAGCCACCTGCTGTGAGGAAGAATGGCTATTCCTTCACTAGTTGACAAAGCTTAATTACATTATAGCTTAGGGCTGCAAGTATTGGGGGAAGGAGACATTGTTACAGGTAAACTCCCAGCACAAGAAAATACATAAATTACAGCTAATAGAAACCAGAGAACAGTTACATACATCAAATGGCATATTATTCAAATACAGGACAGGGTAAAGTACATATCATGACAATCCCTTCCCTTCCCAATTTGTGTACGTACTAGGGACCTCTACAGGTCGCTGGTTAAGTACACACAGGCAGAGCGTAACTTACATGTGGCTTCATGCAGCCACGAATTGGCATCGTAGCTCTCCCACATCATTGCCCAGGAGAACATCTGCAGGCAGACCACCCATCACCCCAACCACACATCGCCTGACCCCAAAACCAAAGTTCAGATCCACAGTGGCTGTGGGAATAGTCCTCCATTGCCCACCAGCCAGTCTAGTGACAATCCCAGGTCCTCTATGAACTGCCTCAGGCCGAACCACTCGGGGATCAGCCAGTGTGAGGAAAGCCCCCGAGTCACAAAATCCAATAAGTCTCTGTCTATCCAGCACGACCTCCTGCAAGTGCTTACCTCAATGAGCAGAAGTCGTCATAGCTGCAGGTCGCACACCATAAACTCCTAGTGGTGCAACATGGGTGGGTGAGGCACTAGGCCAGTCCTCACGTAGTGGTGACACGTCTTCCTCCATGGCACTTGGCTGTACATAATTAATAATACGACTGGGTACAGGATCAATCCTCATTTGAACAGCTGGGCAGGAGGCTTGCAGATGCCCCGGCTGCCCACATCGATAGCATCTGTGCTGAGTCTCACTCCATCCAAGGCGTCCTCTTGGGCGAGGGGTAAGGGAACCTGGAGGCCGGCTCCCACCTGAAGGTGCTGTAGGGGTTTGAGGACGTCTCCTCCATGAGCTGGCTGGGCATGAGGCCTGCAGATGCCCCGGATGCCCACAACCATAATACATGCGCTCTGCTACTTCCTCTCCTCGTCGTATTCCAGAAAATGCAGTAGAAGCAACTGGAGGTACATTTACACGGGTATCAGCATGAGGTGGTGGCTTAGAGGAACGGGGAACAATGGGGACAGAAGAACTGGGGGCCACTGATGTTGTGGAGCTGGTAGGCCTCTCTCCATCCTCCAACAGAACCCTCCACTGAGGCTTGATGGTGAGAGCCTCATCAGCGAGAGATGCAGCTTCTTCCACTGTCGCTGGTCTCCTCTCACGCACCTATTCCCTGATCTCAGCAGGGCACTTGAAGTAAAACTGCTCTTTTAGGATAACCTGGAGGAAGGTCTCCCAGGTTAAGGCCTCCTCTGCCTCCAGCCAGCGATGACATATTTGTTTGAGTCTATGAGCATATACCTTAAAAGACACTTCCCCATCACAGGCTAAAGTACGGAACTGAGTCCTGTAAGTGTCTGGCGTCACAGCATAATGTTCTAGAATAGTCTGTTTAATCTCCACATACTCATGGTTCCCCCGAGGGTCCATAGCTCTATAGGCTTCGGCAGCTCCACCCTCTAAGAGCCCCACCAGATGTCGGACTCGCTCCCTTTCCGGGACTTCCATTAATCGACACTGATGCTCAAAGTCCTAGAAGAAGCCCTCAATGTCGCCTGCAGCCTCATTAAAGGGCTTGAAGTCTTTGCGGGACACTCTGGGGAGTTCCCTCATGGCGGGTGCTGGGGTTACAGTCTGTCTGGAGCTTCTAGCTGCTTCCAAAGCAATTTGCCTCTCCAGCAATGCCATCTCCTGAGCTCTGTCCTTGGCTCTGTGAATGGCCTCCCTCTCCCTCTCCCTCTCCTCGGCTCTGTGAATGGCCTCCCTCTCCCTCTCCTGAGCTCTGTGAATGGCCTCTCTCTTATCGTCTATGGTGGCCTCCTTTCCCAGCAATGCCAACTCCTCCTCGTACCACACAACCCACTGACTTTTTTGGGTATTTACCTCCGGCTGCAGTCTTTCCTCCATTTGCTGTGAGGATCCTTCCTCAGTGTCATCTTGCAGGCGAACTCCTTCCAAAGCCTCAATTAGCTGCTCCTTGGAGAGTCCTTTAAAACGGACTCCTACTTCATGGGCCTTTGATTGTAGGCTCCCCAAAGTCCAGTTCTTGTACTCTGCGGTGCTGGTTCCCGATGTTGGGCCATTGTCCTCCATTCCTTCTGCTCTGATCCCGCTGCTTGCCACCAGTTTGTGACGGGGTGTACGGCAGAGCAGGAAGGGACAACAGGCCGAGGGACGATCCAACGAGATTTATTAAAGCAGGGAGCATACAACATCAAATATCCATAATGTCCTTCAAGTTCACGAGAAGTCCACAATAAGTCCAAGTAAAGAAACAGATCTGGAGGTGCTTTCCAGTAATCCCGCACCCGATAAACGAAACAATAGTCCTTCCACGAGTCCCACAGAACAGATATGGGGGCACCTCACGATAATCCTTGTGCCAGCTAACAAAGCAATAGTCCACACGAGTCCAAGGGATCCCAAAACAATCTCACGAACGACGAGATATGTCCTCAGCTCAAGTCTCGCCCCGTTCGCTTCCGCAGTCACAGATGGATGTGGGGTCTTGCCTCAGCTAAGAATCCCCACTCCTTCTCCTTTAAGGATCAACTCACATCTGATCTCAAAATAAGAATGGATTGTCTGAGCTCCTGGGATCCGCCCATGAAGGGGGGTAGGGATCACACCTTCTATTCAATGGTTGGGTCCATCAGAAGATTCTACACTGGTTGGCTTCGCTTAGGGTACCGTCTCACAGTGGCACTTTGGTCGCTACGACGGTACGATCCGTGACGTTCCAGCGTCGCTTGATTATCGCTCCAGCGTCGTAGACTGCGGTCACACTTTGCAATGCACGGCGCTGGAGCGATAATTTCATGACGTATTTGCGATGTAGAAGCCGTTGGTTACTGTGCGCACATCGTATACAATATCGTGCACACCTTTGTCACACGATGCAATCATGCCGCCACAGCGGGACACTTGACGACGAAAGAAAGTTTCAAACGATCTGCTACGACGTACGATTCTCAGCGGGGTCCCTGATAGCAGTAGCGTGTCAGACACAGCGATATCGTATGAATATCGCTGGAATGTCACGGATCGTGCCGTCGTAGCGACCGAAGTGCCACTGTGAGACGGTACCCTTAAGGTACCGTCACACTAAGCGACGCTGCAGCGATATAGACAACGATGCCGATCGCTGCAGCGTCGCTGTGTGGTCGCTGGAGAGCTGTCACACAGACCGCTCTCCAGCGACCAACGATGATGAGGTCCCCGGGTAACCAGGGTAAACATCGGGTTGCTAAGCGCAGGGCCGCGCTTAGTAACCCGATGTTTACCCTGGTTACCAGCGTAAAATGTAAAAAAACAAACAGTACATACTCACCTTCGCATCCCCCGGCATCCGCTTCCTGCACTGACTGAGCGCCGGCCCTAACAGCAGAGCGGTGACGTTACCGCTGTGCTGTACTTTCACTTTACGGCCGGCAGTCAGTCAGCGTGGGAAGCGGACGCCAAGGGACGCGAAGGTGAGTATGTACTGTTTGTTTTTTTACATTTTACACTGGTAACCAGGGTAAACATCGGGTTACTAAGCGCGGCCCTGCGCTTAGCAACCCGATGTTTACCCTGGTTACCAGTGTAAAACATCGCTGGTATCGTTGCTTTTGGTGTCAAACACGACGATACACGCCGGTCTGACGACCAAATAAAGTTCTGAACTTTCTTCAACGACCAGCGATATCACAGCGGGATCCTGATCGCTGCTGCGTGTCACACTCAACGATATCGCTAGCCAGGACGCTGCAACGTCACGGATGGCTAGCGATATCGTTTAGTGTGACGGTACCTTTAGTCTATGTAGTATGTACATTTGACTAGCCACCTGCTGTGAGGAAGAATTGCTTTTCCTTCACTACTTGACAAAGCTTAATTACATTATAGCTTAGGGCTGCAAGTATTGGGGGAAGGAGACATTGTTACAGGTAAACTCCCAGCACAAGAAAATACATAAATTACAGCTAATAGAAACCAGAGAACAGTTACAAACATCAAATGGCATATTATTCAAATACAGGACAGGGTAAAAGTACATATCATGACAACATCATAGTGTATATTGGGGGGATGTTGTGGATATCACACTGTATGGACAGCTGTTTTTAATCATGTGATGTCCTAGACCTAATGGAAAATGGAAGAATTAACTGAGGACAAAATGCACGAATGTAAGTACACCGTGGTATATGATGATTGCAATATATTAAGAAGATAACACTTTGATGGGAGGAGGACTGATTCTTTAAAAACAATCATACATATCTGTCTGTGGTATTTTTTGGTAAAATAAAAGGTGGGTGGGGCCCCTGCCTCCACCTACTCCCTGCTCAATTACTTTCACTCAAGTAACAGAACATATTTTTAAACTCTTCCGTAAAAATCAGTGAGCCTTCTCGCGATAATTTGTTATGGCTCGCCTGGTGAGATGGATTCTCTAAGTCATAGGTCCAGATGAGCAGCATGGACTAGAAACATTGATTCAGTGAGACATGTCAGAGGTGGATAAGCCAAACGCGTGTGGAACAGCCGAGTTGGATAAGCAGGTCAATACCTGTAGTGGAGCTGGTTAAGGGGAAGATAAATGGAACTGTAGTGCTGGATATGTAGACAGGTACTTTTATACAGCAGAGCTGAGCATGCAGACAGGTACCATGGAACAACAATAGCGCAGTGTATGCAGACAGGTACCTTAGTACAGCAGAGTAGAGCATGAGGGATAGCAGATAAGAGTTTGTCAGATACCACACTTTTGAGGATTATCATCAGCAATTAAAGGGAACCTGTCACCAGGTTTGACTGATAAGGGATACGGCCATCACCTTTCAGGGCTGATATACAGCATTCTTAGAATCATAGAATGATAGAGTTGGAAGGGACCTCCTGGGCCATCTGGTCCAACCCCCTGCTAAAAGCAGGATTCATTAAATCATCTCAGACACATGTCCGTCCAGCCTCTGTTTGAAGACTTCCATGGAAGGAGAACTCACCACCTCTCGTGGCAGCCTGTTCCACTCACTGATCACACTGTCAAAAAGTTTTTTTTCCAATATCTAATCTGTGTCTCCTCCCATTCAGTTTCATCCCATTGCTTCTAGTCTTCCCTTGTGCAAATGAGAATATAGATGATCCTTCTACAATGTGACAGCCCTTGAGATATTTGTAGACAGCTATTCTAGTATGCTATCTAGTATGCATTCTAAAAATGCTGTATATCTGCCCCAACCCGGCCTGCAAGAGAAGAAAAATAACATTTGTTATACTCACCTGCTGGGCGGTCCGGTCTGATGGGTGTCACTCTTCTTGGTCCAGCACCTCCCATCTGCTTGCGGTGCCGTCCTCCTGCTTGCTTCGTGTGGGTTTGTCAAGTGGCAAAAAGGATGTGGTAGACATTGGACACTGTGTTACCTGAATACTCAGGTGGCCCTGAGTCTACAAGAGATAGATGCTGTGTGTAAATCCAGCTTCAAGGTGTGTTTGGACACAGCATTATTTTCTAGAATCCAAAAAGTCTTCGCAATACAGTATTTTTATATTTGGCAAATATTTGTATGTTCTGCTCAAACTGACTCAAACTAATTCACAAATTATTGCTTCAAAACATTGTATTGTGTAAGTTGTAATAAAACAATTAACACTCTAATAATAATATATTAGTATGAAATAATTGACAATGAATGGTACTGCAGCTCTCTCCTATTCAGAATATCCAGAACTGCTCCAGTTTTGGTGCAATATGGCCTCTTTAATCAGCTGCTTAGTTGGGGTGTTGGGAGTTGATGATGTTGATGATGATGATGTATACCTAAGCATAGGTTAATTATACTAAAGGTGTTTTCCACTAGTGTGGGATGAATGACCCAGCCATAGAATAGGATATCATTTGGGTGGGGGTTCAATACCTGGCACCCCCAACAATCTGCTGTTACCAGCTTCTAGAGTGGCTGGATGTAAACCGTACATGGAGCATCTTAGTCACGCTATTTTTTGGCTGTTCCCAGTTCCTGCTGGTCCGCTTATATTCAAATTGGTGTCAGACCTCCACCAATCTCATATTGATGACATATCGTAAAATATGCACCTTGCCTTTGTTTTTAATGCAAATACTCATCAGCACATACCTTCAATACCTAGTAATGGAATTACTCACAAGAAGCATCCAACTTTCTTTAACCCCTTTCTGCCCTTGGACGGAATAGTACGTCCGAGGACAGAACCCCCGCTTTGATGCGGGATCCGCCGGTGAGCCTGCATCAAAGCCGGGACATGTCAGCTGTTTTGTACAGCTGACATGTGGCCACAATAGCGGCGGGTGGAATCGCGATCCACCCGCCGCTATTAACTAGTTAAATGCCACTGTCAAACTCTGACAGCGGCATTTATCTAGCTCTTCTGGCCATCTGGCCAGAAATGCGCGCATCCAGTGGCATATCTGGGGGGGGGGGGGCAGCCGGGGCATGTGCCCCGGGCGCAGACGGCAGGGGGGCAAAGTCAGGCCGCCTAATGTGGCGGTTTGCAGTGTCTCCCCCGGCGGCTGCATTCTGCCGCCCCCTACACTGGGAGTCAGCTGTTCTATGTGCCGACTGTCAAGTTGACAGCCGGCACAGAGAAGCTGCAGCGTGCTGGCTCCCGGAGATCAATTGTACTGCATCTGAGATGCGACTACAATTGAAGCTCTGACTGCCGGGTCAGAGCGACGCCAGTGCAGCGCCCCAGAGTCCTGGTCGTTGCAGTACTGATGCTCCGCCGCTAAGGGGGGCTGTGGTACGTTTGATGGCACTGAAGGAGTTCACCTGACCAGGTATCACAGACACCAATACACTTCACAGTCTGGCCTCCAGGGGGAGCTAAGGGTACTATGCATTAGGCCACTCCTCACAATCTGGTAAAACTGGGGGTTGGATAGGAAGTTAGACAGAAAGCTGACTGGGGATCGAACAGGCAACATCCCGTGGCAGGGGGTGTTGCGGGGAGAGACTCAGGGGGGTCCCTGTCAGGGGTGGGATCCTGACAGAGGCCTAGCGAACAGAGAGAACGTTACGGGACCGCGCCTGCACTAGATAGCAGCGGTGCCCTAAGAAAGGACAAGAAGCGAGGTTTATTGTGCTGAGTGAGAAACGAGATCAACGCAACAGAGGAATACCAGTAGGAGTCGTGCTGTAAGACCGAGGCAACATCCTACTGAGGCGCGTAACCGGTGGCCGGAACGCCGGGGAAGTATAGAGCTCCAGGCCTAACTTCAAACCTACGGCAGGACAGTCAGTTATAGGCGGGCTGTCTCACACAAATCACCTACGAAGACATAGGGGGCAACAACAGGAGAAGGGCGGCACTAGGGTCCAGGAAGAGCTCCGAGCCTACCCGTCATACGGGTGCGTCCTAGCCATATCATCTGGGGGACGAAGAAGAACATCAGAATCGAGTTGTGAGGGAACACGAGAAACAGATACAACAGTTGTGGGGACTATCCCGTAAGCACAGCAGGGGAGGACCGCAACACACAAGCGCTAGAAGATAGGCACATATTTCCACCTGCAAAGGGAACTCTGGAGGTGCCATTGGACCGGCCGGACTTGCGCAGCCCGGTTAACCGTATTCCGGATTGAGGATCCTGAAGCCTTCAGTAAAGAGGTAAAGAGACTGCAACCTGGTGTCCTCGTTATTTACTGCGACCGGCACTTCACCGCATCATATCATTACCATCACCATACCTCCACACCTATTATTGGGCGCCCATCAGCAGGGTCACGGACCGGGTCTAGCCACCGTGACAACCCCAGAACAGAGACTCAGAGGCCCGGTACCGGGTACCCCTCGGCCCTGCGGCAGTGGGGGCGCTACAAACTTGGCGTCACGAACAGGATCTACTTAAGCCTGATGAATCAGGTCATGTGTGCCTTGGAACTGTGCTTTATTGTGTTTGGACTGTGACTTATTGCAAAGACTGTGTACTGTCACTTGCCGCCAAAAGTTCCCGCCAAAACCCGCCGCCATTGCAGCGCCACAGGGAGCGCAGAGGAAGAAGGGCGTATCATGGGAGGAGACTACCAAAGCGGCGCCAACAGTAGCGACCGCCCCCTTCGACTTCTGCTGCGAGATGACGACCTGCCCAGCAGCAGAGGAGAACCGCCCCCTTATTGGCAACAGCGGGAACGAGGTGAAGAGAGATCTCGACCCCGGAGAAATGGCGGAGCCAGGTGCATGCGTTGCCGCCGAATGCCGGACAGCGATGATGATCAGCAAGTGCCCGAGCAACGACGAAGTGATCTCGGCTTGCCCTCACCCATCAGAGGCGGACCCGCATCCACCGCAGCCGAAGGATCTGAACTCCTTGGAGCCGCCGGTGGAGGAGCCGAGCCTACCTATCCCGACCACGGAGCCAGCAGAGGCGGAGCCATGGAGAGCGGAGCCACATCAGGAGGCCGACTTGGAGGAGCCGCGGTCCGGGCTGCAGCCGATTCCAGTGTCCTTGTCAGCGGAACGGATCGACATCGATGGAATCACATCAGGCGCAGGTATGGAAGGTGCCCCTGCTCCCCCGACCAATCCTGATCTCCCGACCGATCCCGCTCCCGCGACCGCTCCTCACCTCAACAATAACCGTTTCCTCTCGGCGGGACTGATGGTGCTAACTGTTATGACCCCAATGGCGAGGGTCTCAGAGATATCAGCAAGTCTGCGAAGTACAAAAATCCAGCTCATAGGGCAGTGGTAACTGGGTTGACCATATATCTACTCCTAACGCCAACACTAGAAGTAGCCGGGGAACATGCCTACGTTGGTCGCTAGATGTCTCGCGCCAGCCGGAGGACTAACTACCCCTAGAAGAGGAAAACAAAGACCTCTCTTGCCTCCAGAGAATAGACCCCAAAAGTAGGATACAAGCCCCCCACAAATAATAACGGTGAGGTAAGAGGAAATGACAAACACAGAGATGAACTAGGTTTAGCAAAGAGAGGCCCACTCACTAATAGCAGAATGTAGTAAGATAACTTATATGGTCAACTAAAACCCTAACAAAAATCCACACTGGAGATTCAAGAACCCCCGAACCGTCTAACGGCCCGGGGGGAGAACTCCAGCCTCCCTAGAGCTTCCAGCAAGGATAGGATACAGATTATGTACAAGCTGGACAAAAATGCAAAACAAAAACAATAGCAAAAAGCAAGAAAGCAGACTTAGCTTAATCAAGCAGGAACCAGGATCAGTAGACAAGAGCACTACAGATTAGCTCTGATATCAACGTTGCCAGGCATTGAACTGAAGGTCCAGGGAGCTAATATAGCAACACCCCTGACCTAACGACCCAGGTGAGCATACAAGGGATGATAGACATACCCAGAGTAAAAACACTAGTAGCCACTAGAGGGAGCCAAAAGGTAAATTCACAACAGTACCCCCCCCTTAGTGAGGGGTCACCAAACCCTCACCAAGACCACCAGGGCGATCAGGATGAGCGGCGTGAAAGGCACGAACTAAATCGGCCGCATGCACATCAGAGGCGACCACCCAGGAATTATCCTCCTGACCATAGCCCTTCCACTTGACCAGGTACTGAAGCCTCCGCCTGGAGAGACGAGAATCTAAGATCTTCTCCACCACGTACTCCAACTCGCCCTCAACCAACACCGGAGCAGGAGGCTCAGCAGAAGGAAACACAGGCACAACGTACCGCCGCAACAAGGACCTATGAAATACGTTGTGAATGGCAAACGACACCGGAAGATCCAGGCGAAAGGATACAGGATTAAGGATCTCCAATATCTTGTAAGGACCAATGAATCGAGGCTTAAATTTGGGAGAGGAGACCTTCATAGGAACAAATCGAGAAGACAGCCATACCAAATCCCCAACACGAAGTCGGGGACCCACACCGCGGCGGCGATTGGCAAAACGCTGAGCCTTCTCCTGTGACAACTTCAAGTTGTCCACCACATGATTCCAGATCCGCTGCAACCTATCCACCACAGAATCCACTCCAGGACAGTCAGAAGGCTCCACATGTCCCGAGGAAAAACGAGGATGGAAACCGGAGTTGCAGAAAAATGGCGAAACCAAGGTGGCAGAACTAGCCCGATTATTAAGGGCAAATTCAGCCAACGGCAAGAAGGTCACCCAATCATCCTGATCAGAAGAGACAAAACACCTCAAATACGCCTCCAGAGTCTGATTAGTTCGTTCCGTTTGTCCGTTAGTCTGTGGATGAAAAGCGGACGAAAACGACAAATCAATGCCCATCCTACGACAAAAGGATCGCCAGAACCTGGAAACAAACTGGGATCCTCTGTCCGACACAATATTCTCAGGAATGCCGTGCAAACGAACCACGTTCTGGAAGAACACAGGAACCAGATCAGCAGAGGAAGGCAGCTTAGGCAAAGGAACCAGATGGACCATCTTGGAGAAACGATCACATATCACCCAGATGACAGACATGCCTTTAGACACCGGGAGATCCGAAATGAAATCCATAGAGATGTGTGTCCAAGGTCTCTTCGGGACAGGCAAGGGCAAGAGCAACCCGCTGGCACGAGAACAGCAAGGCTTAGCTCGAGCACAAGTACTGCAGGACTGCACAAATGACCGCACATCCCTTGACAAGGAAGGCCACCAAAAGGACCTGGCCACCAGATCTCTGGTGCCAAAAATTCCCGGGTGCCCTGCCAACACTGAGGAATGAACCTCAGAAATGACTCTGCTGGTCCATTTAGCAGGCACAAACAATCTGTCAGGTGGACAAGAGTCAGGCTTACCAGCCTGAAATCTCTGCAACACACGTCGCAGATCTGGAGAAATCGCTGACAAGATAACTCCTTCCTTAAGAATACCCTCAGGTTCAGCGACTCCAGGAGCATCAGGCACAAAGCTCCTAGACAGAGCATCGGCCTTCACATTCTTAGAACCTGGTAAATACGAGACCACAAAGTCAAAACGGGAGAAAAACAATGACCAGCGGGCCTGTCTAGGATTCAGGCGTTTAGCAGACTCGAGATACATCAAATTTTTGTGATCAGTCAAGACCACCACCCGATGCTTAGCACCCTCGAGCCAATGACGCCACTCCTCAAATGCCCACTTCATGGCCAATAACTCCCGATTGCCCACATCATAATTTTGTTCTGCCGGCGAAAACTTCCTAGAGAAAAAGGCACAAGGTCTCATAGTAGAGCAACCAGGGCCTCTCTGCGACAAAACGGCCCCTGCCCCAATCTCCGAAGCATCCACCTCAACCTGAAAGGGAAGTGAGACGTCAGGCTGGCACAAAACAGGCGCCGAAGTAAACCGGCGTTTCAACTCCTGGAAAGCCTCCACGGCAGCAGGAGCCCAGTTAGCTACATCAGAGCCTTTCTTGGTCATATCCGTCAGCGGTTTAACAACGCTAGAGAAATTTGCGATAAAACGACGGTAGAAGTTAGCAAAACCCAAGAACTTCTGAAGACTCTTAACTGACGAGGGTTGAGTCCAATCATGAATAGCTCGGACCTTGACTGGATCCATCTCCACAGCAGAAGGGGAAAAAATGAACCCCAAAAAGGGAACCTTCTGTACACCAAAGAGACACTTTGAGCCTTTTACAAACAAAGAATTTTCACGCAAAATCTCAAAAACCATCCTGACCTGCTCCACATGCGAGTCCCAATCATCAGAAAAAAACAGAATATCATCCAGATAAACAATCAAAAATTTATCCAGATACTTCCGGAAAATGTCATGCATGAAGGACTGAAAAACTGAAGGTGCATTAGAGAGCCCAAATGGCATCACCAAGTACTCAAAATGACCTTTGGGCGTATTGAATGCGGTTTTCCATTCATCGCCCTGCCTAATGCGCACAAGGTTGTACGCACCACGAAGGTCTATCTTGGTGAACCCCTTGGCACCTTTAATCCGGGCAAACAAATCTGACAACAACGGCAAAGGATACTGAAATTTGACAGTGATCTTATTTAAAAGCCGATAGTCAATACAAGGCCTCAAAGATCCGTCCTTTTTGGCCACAAAAAAGAATCCCGCACCAAGAGGGGAAGAAGAAGGACGGATATGCCCCTTCTCAAGAGACTCCTTGATATATGAACGCATCGCGGTATGTTCAGGTACCGACAGATTAAACAGTCTCCCCTTAGGAAACTTACTGCCAGGGATCAAATCTATTGCACAGTCACATTCCCTATGAGGAGGCAGTGCACTGGACTTAGACTCGCTGAAGACATCCTGATAATCAGACAAATACGCCGGAACTTCCGAAGGCGTAGAAGAAGCAATAGACAAGGGCAGGGAATCTCCATGAATTCCATGGCAGCCCCAACTTGACACTGACATAGCCTTCCAGTCCAAGACTGGATTATGGGTCTGTAACCATGGCAAACCCAAAACAACCAAATCATGCATTTTATGCAGAACAAGAAAACGTATTACCTCCCGATGTTCGGGAGTCATGCACATGGTAACCTGTGTCCAAAACTGCGGTTTATTTTTTGCCAATGGCGTAGAATCAATACCCCTAAGAGGGATAGGATTTTCCAATGGCTCAAGAACAAATCCGCAGCGCTTGGCAAATGACAGATCCATAAGGCTCAGGGCCGCACCTGAGTCCACAAACGCCATGACAGGATACGATGACAGTGAGCAAATCAAAGTTACAGATAGAATAAATTTAGGTTGCAAATTACCAATGACGACCGGACTAACAACCTTAGTAAGACGTTTAGAGCATGCTGAGATAACATGTGTAGAATCACCACAGTAGTAACACAAGCCATTCTGGCGTCTATGAATTTTCCGCTCATTTCTAGTCAGGATTCTATCACATTGCATTAATTCAGGTGCCTGTTCAGACAACACCATGAGGGAATTTGCGGTTTTGCGCTCCCGCAACCGCCGGTCGATTTGAATAGCCAGGGCCATAGAATCATTCAGACCTGTGGGAATGGGAAAACCCACCATCACATTCTTAATGGCTTCAGAAAGACCATTTCTAAAATTTGCAGCCAATGCACACTCGTTCCACTGGGTCAGCACGGACCATTTCCGAAATTTTTGGCAATACACTTCAGCCTCGTCCTGGCCCTGAGACATAGCCAGCAAGGCTTTTTCTGCCTGAATCTCAAGATTGGGTTCCTCATAAAGCAAACCGAGCGCCAGAAAAAACGCATCCATATCAGCCAATGCCGGATCTCCTGGCGCCAGCGAGAAAGCCCAATCCTGAGGGTCGCCCCGTAAAAAAGAAATAACAATTTTCACTTGCTGAGCGGAGTCTCCAGAGGAACAGGGTCTCAGGGACAAAAACAATTTACAATTATTCCTGAAATTTCTAAACTTAAATCGGTCTCCGGAAAACAGTTCAGGAATCGGTATCTTAGGTTCTGACATAGGATTTCTGGTAACATAATCTTGTATGCCCTGCACACGAGCAGCAAGCTGGTCCACACTTGTAATCAAGGTCTGGACATTCATGTCTGCAGCAATCACAAGCCACTCAGAGGTAAAGGGGAAAAGAAAAAAAAAATGAGAGAGAGAAAAAAAAAAAACCTCAGAACTTTCTTTCTTATAATCCCGCTTCTGCAATGCATTTAACATTTAATACTGGCCTGGCAAACTGTTATGACCCCAATGGCGAGGGTCTCAGAGATATCAGCAAGTCTGCGAAGTACAAAAATCCAGCTCATAGGGCAGTGGTAACTGGGTTGACCATATATCTACTCCTAACGCCAACACTAGAAGTAGCCGGGGAACATGCCTACGTTGGTCGCTAGATGTCTCGCGCCAGCCGGAGGACTAACTACCCCTAGAAGAGGAAAACAAAGACCTCTCTTGCCTCCAGAGAATAGACCCCAAAAGTAGGATACAAGCCCCCCACAAATAATAACGGTGAGGTAAGAGGAAATGACAAACACAGAGATGAACTAGGTTTAGCAAAGAGAGGCCCACTCACTAATAGCAGAATGTAGTAAGATAACTTATATGGTCAACTAAAACCCTAACAAAAATCCACACTGGAGATTCAAGAACCCCCGAACCGTCTAACGGCCCGGGGGGAGAACTCCAGCCTCCCTAGAGCTTCCAGCAAGGATAGGATACAGATTATGTACAAGCTGGACAAAAATGCAAAACAAAAACAATAGCAAAAAGCAAGAAAGCAGACTTAGCTTAATCAAGCAGGAACCAGGATCAGTAGACAAGAGCACTACAGATTAGCTCTGATATCAACGTTGCCAGGCATTGAACTGAAGGTCCAGGGAGCTAATATAGCAACACCCCTGACCTAACGACCCAGGTGAGCATACAAGGGATGATAGACATACCCAGAGTAAAAACACTAGTAGCCACTAGAGGGAGCCAAAAGGTAAATTCACAACAGCTAACCCCCGATGCGATGGGGAAGCTGGTACCACCGCTACCGACCACGATGGGGGAACCCATAGATGTGAGCCCAGAGGGGGTGATCCTCCAGTGGGACACCCCCTGGACCGGGCCAGATGGAGCTCGGGAGGAGAGCCTCACCCTTGCTGTGCTCACTTGGGAACAATATAAACAATGCATGATCCTACATTGGAAAAACCGAAAAGACACAGGACAAACTGACGCGCCAAAAGTGAAACACCCGAAGCCTGCGCACGGCAGGAAAGACGTGGTAAAGCGGGGAACTGTGCTGGCCTTTTACCCAAAGCGGGGTTGGGGCTCCATACAGGAACCGGGACTACCGACTGACGTCTTCGTTACTAGTCACGATGTGAGGACTCCTTTCCGCAACCGATACGGTGACCCATTATTGCAAAGGGGGGATCAGGTGACCTACACCCGCTACTGGAGTGCACAAGGATGGTGCGCTCGGAATGTCCAACGATGTGGACCTGAGGGGGTGTCACCTGTTGCCTCAGCCACGATTGAACCAGACTTGACAGATCTTGTTACTATCGCCACTGTATGCCTTGTTGCGGCTACTGAGCTTGCAGCCAGGGTCAGCCTTCGAATCCAGACACCGGGTGACCTGACTGCACCCGAGAGACCAACCCTTGACACTGACACTACATCAGCCGCAGACCAGGGGCCGAAGCCTGAACGGTCGGAAGGTGTCCACTATCGGCTGATGTCTTGCAACTTACTATGAGGCTCTAGATGCCTTATAACATGTAAATAGTTAGCTGTGTGTCTGCTTGCTACGACCCGATCAGGGTTAACTCTTAAAGGGATCCCTTTGTTTACCCGGGATCCCTTCCTCTGCTTTTTGTTTTTGTTTCCTGTTTTATTATTGTTGAAAGAACTGCTGGATCATGAACACTGCATGATTACAAACTTCTTGTAAATAGTTTGCACCTTCTTAAAGGTGCCCTCTACTGGTTTTATAAAAGAAAGGACTCTTTGCGAAGAAACTGTTCCTGGAAGCAGTATCGGAGTCCTTGCTGCGTACGGACTTGCAGCTTGAGAAGTTGCACTACCTCATAGAGACTTGGTCCCCTCTTAAAGGGAACGTTCACTCATAGCACTTAAACTATAACGATGCCTTAAGAGAAACAGTGATAATGCTTACATGTAAAGTTATATGTAGTCAGACAGTTGATAGTAAGGAATGTTTAATAATGTGTTAGAAAATGAGAGAAAGAAAGGCAGTAGGCCCGGGCAGAAAGGGGCGGTCCTGCAACAGAAAGAGAGGCAGTAGGCCTGGGCGAGTAGACAGGCGGTCCTGCAGATGTAAAGATGGAAAATTAAGAAAAAGTTGATTAGCCTTATAGTGTTTTATAAGAAGGTCTTTAGTGGATTCAGCGTGTACGTCCTTAAAGGCAATGTTAAATTATTGTTCAGAAATTTGCATTACGTAGAATACCTGGTTGGGTAAGAAAAGTTATTTATAGTATGTTAACCATGTTTGTAACGTTCAAGTGTCCTCACCTCCCATAAAGGGAAGCTCTGTTCAAACTTACTTGTTATTTGCATTTTCAAAATTGTATGTCTTTTTGCTGACATGTATTGTTGTTTTCTTCCCAGTCCAGGAGTACTGGATTTAACCGGGGGGGAGTGCAGCGCCCCAGAGTCCTGGTCGTTGCAGTACTGATGCTCCGCCGCTAAGGGGGGCTGTGGTACGTTTGATGGCACTGAAGGAGTTCACCTGACCAGGTATCACAGACACCAATACACTTCACAGTCTGGCCTCCAGGGGGAGCTAAGGGTACTATGCATTAGGCCACTCCTCACAATCTTGTAAAACTGGGGGTTGGATAGGAAGTTAGACAGAAAGCTGACTGGGGATCGAACAGGCAACATCCCGTGGCAGGGGGTGTTGCGGGGAGAGACTCAGGGGGGTCCCTGTCAGGGATGGGATCCTGACAGAGGCCTAGCGAACAGAGAGAACGTTACGGGACCACGCCTGCACTAGATAGCAGCGGTGCCCTAAGAAAGGACAAGAAGCGAGGTTTATTGTGCTGAGTGAGAAACGAGATCAACGCAACAGAGGAATACCAGTAGGAGTCGTGCTGTAAGACCGAGGCAACATCCTACTGAGGCGCGTAACCGGTGGCCGGAACGCCGAGGAAGTATAGAGCTCCAGGCCTAACTTCAAACCTACGGCAGGACAGTCAGTTATAGGCGGGCTGTCTCACACAAATCACCTACGAAGACATAGGGGGCAACAACAGGAGAAGGGCGGCACTAGGGTCCAGGAAGAGCTCCGAGCCTACCCGTCATACGGGTGCATCCTAGCCATATCATCTGGGGGACGAAGAACATCAGAATCGAGTTGTGAGGGAACACGAGAAACAGACACAACAGTTGTGGGGACTATCCCGTAAGCACAGCAGGGGAGGACCGCAACACACAAGCGCTAGAAGGTAGGCACAGATTTCCACCCGCAAAGGGAACTCTGGAGGTACCATTGGACCGGCCGGACTTGCGCAGCCCGGTTAACCGTATTCCGGATTGAGGATCCTGAAGCCTTCAGTAAAGAGGTAAAGAGACTGCAACCTGGTGTCCTCGTTATTTACTGCGACCGGCACTTCACCGCATCATATCATTACCATAACCATACCTCCACACCTATTATTGGGCGCCCCTCAGCAGGGTCACGGACCGGGTCTAGCCACCGTGACAACCCCAGAACAGAGACTCAGAGGCCCGGTACCGGGTACCCCTCGGCCCTGCGGCAGTGGGGGCGCTACACCAGCAGCGTGATCAGGTCATGTGATCACACTGCTGACGTCACTCGCCCGCGCTTCAGAGCAGAGGCAGAGACGCAGATCGGTGGTAAGTGCTCCAGTGGAGCTGAAGACACCAAAGGTGCAGGAGTAGGGGGGATTTAATGTGAGTGGGAATGGGGGGATATATTGTGGGGGGGATTTAATGTGAGTGGGGATGGCGGGATTTATTATTGGATGGGGATATTTAATATGAGTGGAGATGGGGGGATTTATTGTGGGGAAGGGATTTAATGTGAGTGGAGATGGGGGATTGAATGTGTGCGGGGGGAGATTTATCAAGGGGAAGGGGGAATAAAATGTGTGGGGTGATATCTGGAGTGGGGATGGGGGGATTTAATGTGTGGGGGAGATTTGTCATGGGGATGGGGGATTTAATGTGTGGGGTGATATTTAGAGTGGGGATAGGGGAGATTTAATGTGGGGGAGATTTGAGGACACAAAATGAAGAGCAAAGGGGGAGATGGGGGGGCATGTGTGAGGAAACAGTACCCAACACCCTCACTCCCCGTACTCTGTCCACATACGTTTTTCACATCGCTACTCATACTGTGTCTGTGTCTGTGTCATACATTACCCCGTTTGCTCCCCAAACTTTCTGCACCCATCCCTCGTACTGTTTCCTCATACATGCCCCCCATTCCCCGATACTGTTTCCTCACACATGCCCCCCATCTCCCCTTTTGCTCTTCATTTTGTGTCCTCAAATCTCCCTCACACATTAAATCCCCCCATCCCCACTCCAAATATCACCCCACACATTAAATCCCCCATCTCCACTCACATTAAATCCCTTCCCCACAATAAATCCCCCCATCTCCACTCATATTAAATATCCCCCATCCAATAATAAATCCCACCATCCCCACTCACATTAAATCCCCCCACAATATGTCCCCACATTCCAACTCACATTAAATCCTCCCCTACCCCTACACCTTCGGTGTCTTCAGCTCCACTGGAGCACTTACCACCGATCTGCTTCTCTGCCTCTGCTCTGCAGCACGGGCGAGTGACGTCAGCAGCGTGATCACATGACCTGATTGCGCTGCTGGCGTCGCTCTGACCCGGCAGTCAGAGCTTCAATTGTACTCGCATCTCAGGTGCAGTACAATTGAACACTGGGAGCTGGCGCGCTGCTGCTTCTCTGTGCCGGCTGTCAACTTGACAGTCGGAACAGAAAACAGCTGACTCCAGTGCGGGAGGCGGCACTATGCAGCCGCCGGGGGAGACACTGCGGACCGCCACATTAGGCGGCTCAACTTTGCCCCCCTGTCGGCTGCGCCAGGGGCACATGCCCCGGCTGCCCCCCCCCCAAGATACGCCACTGAGGGACAGTGTAAGGGCACAGCCAGGAGGGGACAGTATACCAAGGAGGGGGAGTGTGATGAGAGTACAGTATAAATACTGGGCCCTATAAGGGGGACACAGTGTGAGAGGACAGTGTGAAAATGGGGGCCGGTATGGAAAGGGGAGGTCCGTGTAAAGAGCATGTACCATAAGAGGGACAGTGTGGGGGTCATATTTTATGCAGACAATATAGTGAGGGGCAATTTTTTATTCAGGAGCATTATGATACTTGTATCTTTAAGGGCATCATGTGGAGATTTTCTGCAAAAGAGCGGAGAAGATGGAAGTCTGCAGCGACGGCTGTGGATGAGAAAACTCATCATGGAGTCTGGACAAGATGAAGAAAAGAAGAACGACTCTAGAGACGATGTCATCTATAAGGTACCTGGATGTAAATGTTATTTGTGATATTAACTAACTCATGCTTTTATTTATATTAGGAGCATTAAAGGGGATGTCCAGGTTTGTAATGAGTCTGCAGTCATTCTTTGTGACTGCAGACTTCTGACTTCTCACAGTGCGCACTGCATGCTGTCAGGATTCTCTCGTGCTGGCGATTTACATTAATACAGTCACGTGCTGACTAGACATGTGTGGCCTCACTCAATGAAAATGAACTAAGCGAGGCCGGGCACGTCTAGTCGGAATGTGGTCAGAAGTATACAAATCACATGCTTGTGCTGACATGACTGTCCACCGGCAAGGGAGAATCCTAAAAGTGTGCAGTGCATTAGTTGTGAGAATTCAGAAGCTGCGATGTCAGGATTCAGCTCTGCAGGTTCCAGCAGTCATCACATGGACACTTCACTCATATGCGATTTACATACTTCTGGTCCTGTGACAACGAGCTTCTCTTTCTGCTTCTCTCAGTTTTTCACTGAACATTGAGAGCATTGCAGGGCCGGCGTTAGGGGCAGGCAGACCAGGCAGCTGCCTGGGGCCCCCACTCCCCCAGGGGCCCCCAGCTAGCGGCAAATCACGCAGCCGCTATGGGGCCCCGGGCCCCTGTGAGGCAGGGGGCCCGCCTGCCGCCAGCGCTGACTCCCCCGCCGCATTGAACTGTACCGGCATCTGCCGGTACAGTTCAAAGCAATGATGGAGGAGAGAGCGTCACCTGACGCCCCCTCTCCCATCATTCCCCGCTCTGCCTCTGACACAGCGGGTGCGCGCGCACTCACTGTGTCCCAGGCAGAGCAGCTGCAGCCGCCGACACAGGAGCAGCGCGGGCACGTGTGGAGAGGTGAGGAGCTTGTGTTTTTTTTTTTTCTTTTTACTGGACGGGGAGAGGAGAGGGGAGGAGGGGAGAGGAGAGGAGAGGGGGGGATGTGAGCTGTGGTGTACACCACTGGGGGCTGTGCTGTATACTACTGGGGGCTCTGCTGTATACCCCTGGGGGCACTGCTGTACACCACTGGGGGCTGTGCTGTATACTACTGGGGGCTCTGCTGTATACCCCTGGGGGCTCTGCTGTATACCCCTGGGGGCTCTGCTGTATACCCCTGGGGGCTCTGCTGTATATTACTGGGGGCTCTGCTGTATATTACTGGGGGCTGTGCTGTATACCCCTGGGGGCTCTGCTGTATACCCCTGGGGGCTCTGCTGTATACCCCTGGGGGCTCTGCTGTATACCCCTGGGGGCTCTGCTGTATATTACTGGGGGCTCTGCTGTATATTACTGGGGGCTGTGCTGTATACTACTGGGGGCTCTGCTGTATACCCCTGGGGGCTCTGCTGTATACCCCTGGGGGCTCTGCTGTATACCCCTGTGGGCTCTGCTGTATACCCCTGTGGGCTCTGCTGTATACCCCTGTGGGCTCTGCTGTATATCCCTGTGGGCTCTGCTGTATACTACTGTGGGCTCTGCTGTATACTATATGGAGGACTATGGCGTGTGCATTTTAATATATGGAGGACTATGAAGAGTGTATTATACTATATGGAGGACTGTGGAGCACATTATATTATATGGAGGACTATGGGGTGTATTTTACTAAACAAGTAAAATGCTGCATATTCATTGGGTGATTGGATTGTTTATGCCGGAATAAAAATCATTGTTCTCAGCAGCACATCACCCTATGTAAACTGTAGATGTGCTGCTGATAACATGATACTGTATGGTGATCTGTTAGTGATCTATTAGTGATGGTTCTGTCCCATCATTCTTTCTCAGATGGTGGAAAGAGGCCGGGAAACAAGCGTCCAACGACTTCAGTATTGTCGATCACACTCATTTAGCGGCCTGAGATCAGCGCAGGTAAATACAACCGAAATGCTTCTGTGTGACGTGCAATATGTTAGCATTTGGGGCCCCATTTTAAACTTTGCCTAGGGCCCCACTTTGCCTAAAACCGGCCCTGGAGCATTGGGAGAGCGGCTCGTCGGTACATGACTAGGTGTGCAAATCGCATATGTTCTGGAGGGGGGGGGGGAGGGGGCGCCAAACTGAATTCTTGCCCCAGGTGGCAGAAACCCTACATACACCTCTGCGCGCATCGCTGACCCCCGTCACGTGATCGGGGTCAGCGATGCGTCAGCATGACAACCAGAGGTCTACTGAAGACTTCTATGGTTGTTGATGCCGGATTGCTCTGAGCGCCACCCTGTGGTCGGCGCTCATAGCAATGCAGCAATTCTACTACATAGGAGTGATCTGAGCATCGCTTCTATGTAGCAGAGCCGATCAGGCTATGCCAGCTTCTAGCCTCCCATGGATTGAAGTAAAAAAAAATGTTTTTAAAAAATATGAAAAAAATAAAAAAAATATAAAAGTTTAAATCACCCCCCTTCGCCCCATTCAAAATAAAACAATAAAAAAAAATCAAACATACACATATTTGGTATTGCCACGTTCAGAATCGCCCGATCTATCAATAAAAAAAAGGATTAACCTGATCGCTAAACTGCGTAGGGAGAAAAACATTCAAAACGCCAGAATTACGTTTTTTTTTTGCCGCGACATTGCATTAAAATGCAATAACGGGCGATCAAAAGAATGTATCTGCACCAAAATGGTATAATTAAAAACGTCAGCTCGGCACGCAAAAAATAAACCATCACCCGACCCCAGATCACGAAAATGGAGACGCTACAGTTATCGGAAAATTGCGTATTTTTTTTTCTTTTTTTTTAGCAAAGTTTGGAATTTTTTTTACCACTTAGATAAAAAAAGAACCTACACATGTTTGGGTGTCTATGAACTTGAAATGACCAGGAGATTCATTGTGGCAGGTCAGTTTTAGCATGAACCTAGTAAAAAAGCCAAACAAAAAACAAGTGTGGGATTGCACTTTTTTTTGCAATTTCACCGCACTTGGAATTTTTTTCCTGTTTTCTAGTACACGACGTGCTAAAACCAATTATGTCGTTCAAAAGGACAACTCGTCCACAAAAAAATAAGCCCTCACATGGCCATATTGAAGGAAAAATAAAAAAGTTATGGCTTTGAAAAGAAGGGGAGCGAAAAACGAAAATGCAAAACTGAAAAAAGCTGGGGTCATTAAGGGGTTAAGACAATGGTAGCATTCACTGTAATGGCTCATTATTACAATTATAGAGCATTAAATGGGTTTCCAGAAAATGGGTCGTCAACCGAAAATAAATTTTTTGGCAAGTTTGCTGAATCATAAAGGTATGTAATATGCAAATGTACAAACTGCTGAAAACCCACCTCTTCAGGAAAGCCTACAGCCTGCACTGACCCCTCTGCCTCTTCACCACCACTGGAGCTCCTGCAACACTCAACCTACTGTCTCCTTCCCCACCATCCTGTAGAATGTAAGCCCGCAAGGGCAGGGTCCTCTCCCCTCTGTATCAGTCTGTCATTGTTAGTTTGTTTACTGTAAGTGATATCTGTAATTTGTATGTAACCCCTTCTCATGTACAGCACCATGGAATCAATGGTGCTATATAAATAAATAAATAATAATAATAATAATAATAAAAACTGCGAGGTTTCATCTCCGCTTGCAGCTTCCAGCAGTCGATACGTGAATGTAAGGCTACTTTCACACTAGCGTCGTTTGCAATACGTCGCAATGCATCGTTCAGGAGAAAAAACGCATCCTGCGAAGTTACGTTTTTTCCCCATAGACTTACATTACCGACGCATTGCAACGTATTGCCACATGTCGCAACCGTCGTGCGACGGTTGCGTCGTGTTTTGGCGGACCGCCGGCACAAAAAAAGTTACATGTAACTTTTTTTGTGCGTCGAGTCCACCATTTTCGACCGCGCATGCGCAGCTGAAACTCCGCCCCCTCCTCCCCGGACCTTGCAATGGGGCAGCGGAAGCGTCGTAAGGCTAGTTTCACATTAGGGTTAGAATCTGCAGCGTTTAATCCGCATCCGCAAGTGCAGGAAAAAACGCATGGAAACATGTACAAACGCAGCGTTTTTTAGACGCATGCGGGAATGCATGCGGTTAAAAAAACGCAGCGTTTGTATGTGTTTCTATGCGTTTTTTCCTGCGTTTGCGTTTTTGGTGCGCAGGGTGAAAAATTTAACAGGAGAAAAATCTAGATAACCAGACAGCACCAATGGGACTACAGAGGGCGTGTATAATGGGATCTCTATATATATACCCTTGAACAGCTGAAATCTTCAGATTTTGCTCCTGTATGTTGTGTCAGAATGGATCTTCGCATGGAGAGCTTTTATTTCAACCTGGATTTAAGCATCAAGCTGTTTCTTGCCTGTGTGTTTGTTTGGGAGCAAGACAGAAATCGCGAAAGATGGAGAAGGAGACGGCGTAGGCGTTTTTGGAGACACCCCATTATCGAACTACGTGAGAGCCGTGGAGCCTATCACACCCTGTATGGTGAGCTTTATGCCAACCCGGAGAAATTCCCGGAATATACAAGGATGTCGCAAGACTCGTTCCGGGATTTGCTTGCTCGTGTCCAAGGAGCCATACGGAGACAGGACACCCAGCTCCGTAGAGCGATTCCACCCGAGGAACGTCTGCTGGTTACATTAAGGTACGTTCCAAATCTAAACCAATGACAGTCCAAATTTTGGGTGTTCTGACATGTATTTTTTGGGTATTTTCCTTTCTGTCTTTAGAGTAACCACACCATAAATAGAATAGATTGTAATTTTTATTTTTTTTCTTACAGATTTCTGGCAACCGGAGAGAGTTTATCATCCCTCCACTTCCAATACCGGCTTGGAATATCCAC
This sequence comes from Ranitomeya variabilis, assembly GCF_051348905.1. Classification (NCBI taxonomy): domain Eukaryota; kingdom Metazoa; phylum Chordata; class Amphibia; order Anura; family Dendrobatidae; genus Ranitomeya; species Ranitomeya variabilis. The sequence goes on from NC_135232.1 coordinate 228,039,526, forward strand.
CCTGTCCAGAATAGTTGCGGACACCTGCCGGGCTTTGTGGAATGTACTCCTGGATGAGTTTATACCCCTACCCACCTTGGACATGTGGCTTGAAATTGCGGAAAAATTCTGGAGTGTGTGTGATTTCCCAAACTGTTTGGGAGCGGTGGATGGAAAGCACATCCGCATTATCAAACCAGCCAGAACAGGATCGGAGTACTTCAATTACAAAAAATATTTTTCTGTTGTGCTCATGGCAATAGCCGATGCGGACTGTCGCTTCATCGCCGTGGACATTGGAGCTTTTGGCCGTGGCAACGATTCCCAGACTTTTAAGAACTCTGATATGGGCCGCTGTGTATATGGCAAAAATTTTAATTTTCCACGGCCACAACCGCTCCCCAACACTCAAGGTCCACCGATGCCATTTGTTATGGTTGGGGATGAGGCCTTTCAGATGTGTGAAAACCTACTGAAGCCCTATTCCAGTCGGGACTTGAACCACACTAAAAGGATCTTTAACTACAGACTGACCAGGGCCCGAAGAACAGTAGAGTGTACCTTTGGCATTCTAGTCTCAAAATGGCGCATTCTTGCATCAGCCATTAATCTAAAAATGGAGACAGTCGACGAGGTGGTCAAAGCCTGTGTGGTTCTGCACAATTATATAATGGTTAAGGAGCAACCCAACATTGAACTGGATGAGCCAGTTGCACTTCCACTGCCCGATTACCAGCATCACCCGCTGCGGTCAACTGCTGAAGTTGGTCACATACGGAACCAATTTGCTGCCTTTTTTGATTCTGATATTGGACGTGTGTCATGGCAGGACAATGTTGTGTAAATGTCCTGTTGTAATTTTATCTGTACCAGTAATTTTCTTAAATGTTAATATTTCTCATTAATAAACTTTATTTTTGGTTGTCTTGACCGTGTCTCCTATGTATTTCCTCTACAAACCAAGGCTGTCCTAAAACTAACATTATTTGGTCTGTATTTAATATCAGTATTTGTAATCCAAAACCAGGAGTGGGTGATAAAGGCAGAGGTGCTAGTTATTATGTTAATATTATAATTTACCTCTAATTGTTCCACTCCTTGTTTTGGCTTACAAATACTGATATAAAACACTGACCACATACTGCTAGTGTGACGGCAGCCATGTTGCTTCAGTGGTAAGCTTGTTGACGTCATTGCGTCCTGATTCTGTTCTGCAGTATCCATTGGACACAGACTGAAGAGACAATGACTGTCATACTAAAGAGATCTATACTCATCAAGTCAGGTGTCAGAAATAATGACTTCATGATGCACATATAACAGCCTCATGAATTCACTATTTCTGACACCTGTGCAGGTGAGCATAGATATGCCGTGTATGACCACCATCGTCCCTTCACTTTGTGTGGAATAGATTATGTACACAGAAAAGAAAATGGAGGTTATACAAGGCAGTTCTCTACTCACCAGGTCAGGTGTCCTAACTAATGAGTTTTTTGACACCTGACCTGTTGAGTACAGTTCTGCATTGTATTTCCACCATTTTCTCTTCAGACTGCAACACTAGTCACAGACTAAGCAGATGGAAGAGATTATGGCGATAATACATGAATGAATATTTTGGCCCACCTCATATCTCTATACTAAAGACACCCAAAGCTGCAGTCTTTTATTTGCTAACTACTGGAGCTATGATGTGACCAAAAAATTAAGTGTTCAGCGCACGGTGTGTGTTGACGGCGGCGAAATACACAATAAACCACACATAATTGGGGGCAAAAACTAATATTATTTATTTATTTTTTTAAAACAAACTTTTTATTTAACTGCGCCTGCTTGGGGTAGAGTGATGTAAACGGGGGTGTGAAGCAGTGAGGCCTGGCTAACAGTGGACGACGCAGGGGTGGCAGGAGAAGGGGCCATGAAACTTGTGGGGTCTGGTAGTTCGGGGATAGGGCTGGACACATGAGAGGCTTGAGACGCACTGGAAGGGTGAGACAAACCTGACATTACAGACACACTGGGAGGTGAAGGGGGAGGAATACTAAGTGTCTGCTGTTTGTTTTTTTTTAATTTCTGGGATTGACGGGTTCTGGGAATCCTCGGAAGACTCATTTGTCGTGGCATCGTCGTGGTGGGTGACCTGTTTGGGTCCGGCTGCACTGTGCCAGAGTCCATAGTGCTCGTAGAGCGTGCAGCCATGCCAGAGTCCATAGTGCTCGTAGAGCGTGCAGCCATGCCAGAGTCCATAGTGCTTGTAGAGCGTGCAGCCATGCCAGAGTCCATAGTGCTCGTAGAGCGTGCAGCCATGCCAGAGTCCATAGTGCTCGTAGAGCATGCAGCCATGCCAGAGTCCATAGTGCTCGTAGAGCGTGCAGCCATGCCAGAGTCCATAGTGCTCGTAGAGCGTGCAGCCATGCCAGAGTCCATAGTGCTTGTAGAGCGTGCAGCCATGCCAGAGTCCATAGTGCTTGTAGAGCGGAAGGCCAGGCCAGGGTCCTGCTGCATCGTGGTGGTGGCGGTACGGAAGGCCATGCCAGGGTACTGCTGCATCGTGGTGGTGGCGGTACGGAAGGCCATGCCTGGGTCCTGCTGCATCGTCGTGTCAGTGGAGGAGGTCCAAGCAGGAGCAGCGGTTGTCATGGTGGTGGCAGTGGGTTGTCCAACAGCACTCGGCATGGTGGTGGTGCTGTACTGGTGTCCGGCAGTGCTAGGAATAGAGGTGGCCGTGCAGTGGTATGCAGCAGAGGTTGGCATTGAGGTTAATCGTGACAGTGAAGGCACAGGTGGATATGCCGCCACTGTCTGCTGAAAATACCGACTCTGCTGCATAGCCTACACATAAGCAGCATTGCAGGCCTGCATGACACTCAGCTGGTGATCAGGAGTAAGGTGTTCCGACATGCCCTGCTCAATTTGGTTAAAAAAATGATGTGCTGGCCTCTGGAGGTCGGCTTTTACTTGGTCAAGGCTTTTGGTGACCCCCTGGATACGTGTATTCATGTGGCTAAGTGAAACATCCATTCGGTCACCCAAAGCCTTGAGTCCTTCGTGAAAAAACGAGCTCAAGTGCAAAAACTCGGGCATGAGGGACCTGTCCGCTGCCCTCTGCCGCTGCCGGGAGGAGCCCCCCAAAAAAAGGGGCAGTGGCAGAGGACTGGGAAAGGGGAACACCTGGTCTCCAGTTAGTGTGGCAGGCCCACTTGCTGCAACGCTGCTGGATGTCTGGGACGGGTCCGTGGCTGTCTGATGAAGGACCGCTCCAGAACCCGGGCCAACAGTAGTGCTCCATGTGCTGTGAAAAAAGGAAAAAGAAAATTAATACCAAAAATTTACCAGACGCAAAATCCTATGGAATAGAAATATACAGATTATGGCAATACAATACAACCTAATGCACGGGAGAAATACTTACGTTCTCTGGGCAAGGACCGGTCTTAAAAATGCTAGAATGCGATGGTATTTGTATTTTCTGATCCTTGCTCCTGAACCACTGGGAACACGCAGTCCTTGTTGAAGCGGTCCTTCATCGAAAGTCAACGTGTTTAGACTTTGGCCACTGTTAAAAAAAATATATATATATATTATGGTCAGAAAATTTACTTTTGGCCGTGCTCACACAACTGTGTGTGATGAGAGAAACTCCTGAGAGTTTCTTTCATCACACACAGTTGTGTGAGCACGGCCAAGGTCTCTGCTGCTTCACACTGCAGTGCAATACTTACCAAATGCATTTCGGACCCGATTCGGGGCGTTGTCCCAGCCATCCCACATCGCTTTGGCCACCTCATTCCATAGGCGCCGGATCGTCACGTTGTTTGAGTGCAGTGGATCCCGGGTGTCCCACAACGGGACTCGCTCCTGGACCAGGGAGATGAGGAGGTCATTTTCTATGAGGTCTTCATCCCGTTCTGGAACCTAAAAATTAAATAAAGACATTAATGTTGGATATATTAACATAAGGAAAAGAAAGAAAACAGAGGCTGAGAAATGGCATGAATAGGAAAGTCAAGATACAAAAGGATTCCAGAAGAAAAATGTAAAGAAATAGGAATGTAAAGAAAGGAAGATTCAAGGATACTAAAGTGAGGATACAGTAAACAGTCAGCCTTGTATACGTACATGCTGCCGCCTCGCCACCGACCGTGACTCCGCTGCTCCTGCCCAGTCTCTGCCGCAGTAGAAGAAGAGCTCTAAACAAATGAAAAACAACAATTGTCATATGTGTAGATGTGACAGTGAATACTTACCAATCTGAGGAGGCAAGTACTCACCTCACTGACATGTTCTACTTCAGAAGGCCCAGGACGTTGCTCCTCATCAGAAGAAGAAGACATTCTGATGCATGCAGAAAGAAAAAAATGGCAGAAATTAGGACATTTAGACAGAAAAGAGAAAATAAAGGCATTGGATAGGATATACTCACATTGTTCAGTGTCTTGTTTTCCTCCAAGGATGTAGCCTGCATCTCGTCTGCTTCAGTGTCTGCTGAGTAGTGACCTGCAAATGTCCACTCCTTCCCTTTATCACCTTGTATGTGGGGGGTGGCTTATCAGTGTCTAGACATGTTTTTCTCTGGTGCAACGCATGCGTTCACGAACGCAAGCAAACGCATGTGCTTGTGAACGCATGCGTTCATATAGACAGCAATGCGTTTTTTTGGCGCATTCCTTGCGCAATCGACCGCATACGTTTCCAGGCGGCAAATTGACGCCTCTAAAAATTATTACATGTTGCATTTCCGCGACAAGCCGCAGACGACGAAACGACGCATGCGTAGTCAAACGCGGCAAAACGCAAACGATCGCAGACGCATGCGTCCCTAATGTTAAATATAGGAATACACAACGCATGCGGATATTTGTGGAAAAAACGCTGCGGACACAGCCGCAAATGTGAAACCGGCCTAAGACTGCTTCCGCTGCCACGTCAAGCATTTATTTCACAGCATGCGTCGGTACGTTGGCCCGACGCACCGCGACGGGCCTGTACCGACGCTAGTGTGAAAGCAGCCTAAGTACGTGAATTGCATAGTTGCAGTTACATAACAACTAGAATCTATTGAATGAAGTGGCTAGGTCTAGTTGATCCTTGACTGCAAATAAGGCCGGGATCACACATACGCAAGATACGGCCAAGTCTCGCAGGTGAAAACCCAGCTCTTGACCCGGCACTTGGGAGCGGAGCATGCAGCTGCACAGCAATACATGGAGCGGCATGCTCCGCTCCGGAGTGCTGGCACCAGAGCTAGGTTTTCACCTGCGAGAGTCGGCCATATCTCGCGTATGTGTGATCCTGGCCTAAAAAGGAGCAGAAAATAACACGGCATTCACACTATGGTCTCAGCGTTATATTTTTATTACATTTTTTATGGAATTAATGGAAAAAAAATAATCATCTGATAACACTCACTTGCACTAAACAAGAGTTAATTCACTAGATGCCAAACACTTTTATTACAAATATCTCCTGAGAGGCAAAATAAAAAAAATAACAAAAAAAGTTTTATTCCATTCTATTACATTGTGTGTCCAGTTCAATATGAAAAACTTGGTGAAAGTTTTGCGTTACATCTCATCTATCTGGAGAATAAGGGGACATGAGGCATTTTTGCAGTGTTTTTAATGCAAATTTTCAGCTGCTTTTTACAGTGCCAGCAAAACCAATGAGATTTCAGAAATCTCATGCACACAGCTTGTTGTTTTTTTTTTGTCATCAGGATTTTGTGCTCTGCACGGTTTTCTTGACAGAGAATGTCATTTTTTTCAGCGTTTTTCACCCATTTAAATGAATGAGTGGTGAAAAAAATGCACCAAAAACGCAGGAATCAGGTTTTGCTGTTGTTGTTTTTTTTATGCCAAAACCTGATTCTATAGGATAGGGCTTTTTTGTTTCAACATTAAACTTTATCAGCAAGCACAAGAGACAAATATAGCATGCCAAAACCACAGCAAAAAAAAATGCAAGAAAGACTAAGGAAAATATGCTTTTTTTCTGCAGCTTCTTTCCTGCCAAGAGATCAGGCTTTGCTGCAGAAAACAAATGCTGAAAAAACACCTAGTGTGAACTTTCCCTAATAGTCCTGACTGAGGGCCGGTTTTAGGCAAAGGAATGGGGCCCCAAATGCTGACATATTGCACATCACACAGAAGCATTTTGGTTGTTTTTACAAGCGCTGAGTTAAGGCCACTAAATGAGTGTGATCTACAATATTGAAATCGTTCAACGCTTGTTTCCCGGGCTCTTTAGACCAACTGAAAAAGAATGATGGGGAACAGAATGATCACTAACAGATCACCATAAAGTATCATGTTATCAGCTGCACATCTGCAGTTTACACCAGCGATGTGCTGCTGAGAACAATGATTTTTGTTCCGGCATAAACAATCACTTGATGAATATGCAGCATTTTGCTTGTTTAGTATAATATACTGCATAGTCCTCAATATATTATAATGTGCACCACAGTCCTCCATATTGTAAAATGCACACCCCATAGGCCTCTACATAGTATAATACACTCCTCATAGTCCTCCATATATTAAAATATACTACTCAGTCCTCCACATTGTATAATACAGTCCTCAGAGTGCTCCATATAGTATAATGCACCGCCATAGTCATCCATGTAGTACAATTCACTTCCCATAGTATAATGCACCCCATAGTTCTTCATATAGTGTAATGTATTCCCCATAGTCCTCGTTACAGTATAATGCAGCCACATATAGTATAATGCTGCCACCCCATAGAGCATAATGCAGCCACCCCACAGAGCATAATGCAACCACCCCACAGAGTATAATGTAACCCCCCATAGAATATAATGCAGCCCACCCTCATATAGTATAATGTAGCTCCCTCATAGTGTATGATGCAATCACCCCTCATAGAATATAAATATAATACAGCCCCCCATAGAATTTAATGTAGCCCCGAATAGAATATAATACAGCCCACCTCCCCATAGAATATAATGGAGCCCCATCAAAGAGTATGATGCAATCCTCCCTCATAAAATCGAATACAGCCCCCCCATAGAATATAACGTAGCCCCCCATAGAATATAATACAGCCCACCTCCCCATAGTATACAATGTAGCCCCCCATAGAATACAATGCAGCCCCCCATAGTATATAACACAGCCTCCCCATAGAATATAATGTACCCCCATAGTATATAAAACAGCCTCCCCCATAGAATATAATGTATAATGTACCCCCCATGGTATATAACACAGCCACATAGTATATAACACAGCCTACCCATAGAATAGAATATACCCCCATAGTATATAGCACAGCCTGTACAGTATACAGCACAGCCCGCATAGTATACAGCACAGCCCGCATAGTATACAGCACAGCCCGCATAGTATACAGCACAGCCCGCATAGTATATAGCACAGCCCGCATAGTATATAGCACAGCCCGCATAGTATATAACACAGCCTGCATAGTATATAGCACAGCCCGCATAGTATATAGCACAGCCCACATCTCCCGCACCCCGAGAATGGCCTCACAGTCCAGTACTCACTGTTATAGTAAAAAAAAAAACAACACAGTGCTCACCTCTCCTCGTGCCTGCACTGCTACCAGCTCCTGTCTCTGCGGCTGTACTACCTAGCACACAGTAAGTGCGCGATGACGTCATTGCGCACCCGCATCATCTCGCACACGCAGTGTCAGAGGCAGATAGGGGAATGATGGGAGAGGGAGTGTCAGCTGACGCTCTCTCCTCCATCATTGCTTTGAACTGTACCGGCAGATGCCGGTATAGTTCAATGCGGCAGTGGAGGGGATGTCGGCGCTGGCAGCAGGCGGGCCCTCCTGCCTCACGGGGGCCCCATAGCGGCTGCGTGATGTGCCGCTAGCTGGGGGAGTGGGGCCTTAGGCAGCTGCCTGGTCTGCCTGCCCCTAACGCCGGCCCTGAGTCATGTGAAAGTGTGCACTTATTGACGTTTATGCAGTTTAGAAACAAATGTACACCCCACTGTCTTTATCACTATTACAGAAGTCGAACGGCATGGCGAGCCAGTGACGTCACAAGCAGCAGGTATCGAGCACCTTTACTACTCCAATAGGAAGGTTGCCCAACATCTAGTCCTAGTGCACGGGAGCTGGAACAAAGGTATCCGTAGCCATGACGTCACGCGCCCATCTCACCTCCTCTGTGTTTGTGCGACTGGGGGCATTGGGTCACCAATTCTAGTCATTAAAGGGACACTGTCACCTGAATTTGGAGGGAACAATCTTTAGACCTAGAGGCGGGGTTTTCGGGTGTTTTATGCACCCTTTCCTTACCCGCCAGCTGCATGCTGGCTGCAATATTGGATTGAAGTTAATTCTCTGTCCTCCGTAGTACATGCCTGCACAAGGCAATCTTGGAGCTTATAAGAGCTCAGAAAAAGAGATAAAAGAGTTACAAACTCTCGTCATCAGAAAGAGCTCACTGATAGGATCTCTGCTAACTCATTCTGCAACAGACAAAAGCTAAGATAGAAATAAAATAAAGATATATCCTGCTATGAGTAAAAATCAGTAGAACATATAAATAACATAGGGTACTTAATAAACACTCTTTTTGATCAAGTCATAGTTGGGTCATGATCCTCCTCGGCGCTTATTCACATTGAGGTCATAGCTAGTCAAGTCCTGGTACTTGAGTTGCAACTGTTGTGGAAAGAAACATTCAAGATTGGGGCTCCTGCCAAACAGAATCTCATACGGTGACAGTCCTGTCTTCCTGTTTGGGGTGTATCTTACTGAAAACAAAGCTAGAAGAAGGCATTCTGTCCATGGTTTACCAGTCTCTGCCATTGCCTTCTGGATTTTAAGCTTAAGAGTTCCATTTAGTCTCTCCACTCTTCCACTGCTCTGCGGATGGTGTATGCAATGCTTGACTTACCCCCAGTGCTGCCATTACCTCTGACATGATCTCTCCAGTAAAATGGGAACCCTGATTACTTTCAATGACTTCAGGAACTCCATACCTGCATATGATCTCAGCCATCAGTTTCTTCGCCGTTGTCTTAGCCGTAGCTTTGGCAACTGGGTAGGCTTCTGGCCAACCTGAAAATAAATCAATGCAGACCAACACATACCCATACGTCCCTACCCTGGGTAACTGAATATAATCAATCTGCAGTCTCTGGAATGGGTAAAGGAGTGTGTTTGGATGGGGTTTTCACTGTCCTACTCTGATTATGTGTGGCACATATCATGCAGCTCTGTACCTGCCTTTCTGCACAGGTGGAAAACCCGGGGGCAATCCATTGTTTCTGTAGGGTGTCACACATGGCCGTCTTCGAGTGGTGCACATTCTCGTGCAGAACCTGTGCCATCATTGGGTACAGTACCTGTGGTAGGCAGACCTTTTCACCCCTCCCCCATAGTCCAGTGACGGTATCAGAGCAAGCCCCTATCTTGAGCCACCTATTTTTCTCCTCCTTACTTGCCTGTTCTTGTAACCGGGCTAAGATATCTTTCAACACAAGTGGAGATGGTGGGGTGTCTAGGTGATGTACTTGAGAGGCCACAGGAGTGCTTGCTGCTTTCTTGGCAGCCTGGTCTGCCAGTGCGTTACCCTTTGTCCATCCATCAGTGCCTTTGCTATGTACCTTTACCTTTATGATACCTGCTTGGGTGGGAAGCTGTAATGCATTCATAAGTTGCTGGACTGCCTCAGCATGTTTAAAGGGGTGGCCATTTGTTGTCAGGAAAGCCCTGGCTCTCCAGATAGGCCCATAACCGTCTGCAATGCCAAAAGCATACCTGGAATCAGTGTAGATATTTACAGTCTTACCTTCTGCTAGTTTGCACGCTTCCATGAGCGCCTTGAGCTCTGCTTCTTGTGCAGACATATGAGCTGGCATTGACTCTGCCTTGATTACCTCATGTTCTGAGACCACAGCATATCTGGTACAGTAGCGTCCTTGGTCATCTTGGTGACGGGATCCATCTACAAAAAGCTCAAAATCAGCATTAGAATAGGCACACTAGAGACCAGCCGTTTCCTGGGACATCAATTCTAGACAATCATGTGGTTTGGAAACCTAATCTTGTTCCTCTGGATCCATTCTAGAAAGAAAAAGAGTGTCCTTTTTCATGTCACCTACTCCTCCCCCCTTTGGATCCATAGGAACTAGGAGAAGAGTAGCGGGGTTTAGGACAGTGCACCTTTTCAAAGTCACATTAGTAGGCATGAGAATAGCACACTGAAGTCGCAGCTGTCCAGCCATGGACATGTGGCTAGGTTGTACTTGGTTAAGGATACTATATACATCATGTGGGGTGTGGACCATCAGTGGGTAATCCAAAACAATCTCTGAAGACTTGTGTAGCAACAGCTGGACGGACAACACAGCACGAACACAGGAGGGACTTTCTCTTGCCACTGTATCCAAGCGGCCGCTGTAATAAGCAACAGGTCTCTGTTTGTCTCCATGAAGCTGAATCAGCACACCTGTAGCATGTCCTGCATAGGTGAGCTCTGCCTGCAAGGCAGTCTGCAATACTGTACAGCAGTGCTCGGGTGTCTTGTGATCATATACGGGGCCTGCGGCGTGTAACACTATATCACAGGGCAAATTCCCTCTTTGGGTGGACATAGCATCTCCTGGATGCAAGGGGCCATAAGCGGCAAGGTAGGCCTGACACTCTTGGGCTATGACTGGGCCCCCCTTTTTAGCTATCTGTTGGGCCAAACCACCTCTATATGACAGGGTAGAGTTGGCTGGGTTTACTATCGCTCCCACCTGGTGGGTAATTATGTCCCCATACCCCACTGAGAAAAGAACCTGGGATCCCTGAGGTGTGATGTAGTAGCGTGAATGACAGGGGAACCAATCTTCAGATTCTTGGAGAGTCTGGCCTTGTAGGTGTGAAGGTTTCACGGGAAGAGGAGATCTAGGGGCCTTTCCGAGCTGGGGGTCTGCCATCTACACCGATTAAAGCAAGCTCTTGGTCTGAGAATTTACATAACGGGGCTTGAGAGGGAGTGAGATTCCCATACAGGGTTAAAGGCGTATTGGAATGTGAGACTGGACTTGTGTACGATGGGGGGAGGGCAGGGGCTGAACTCTGTTACATGAACCACTGATAAGGAACGCTGTGTCTTTGCAGCTGCGGTACGGTGGGGGCTAGAGAGCGAGCAGAGAATCGCTGCTGATGCAGAATGGGCTTTTTGTTACAGTGAAAACCCCTGATCTTTAAACACTACAATAAAACGCCCATAGAACTTCTCGGCAGTCCAGGATATATTGGTGCCTTGGCTTTAAGGGGCACAGGGCTTACAGTCGGGAGTAGAGGCTTAATTTCCTGGGGAGGGACCATATTATCTAACAGGGAGCGCCCCTGTTGATCTTCAATTTGCTATATATCAACCACTCAACTTGAAGCAGGTAAATCTTTTACCAATCTTTCAATTACACTAATAATCAAACAATCTCTTACAAGTTTCCTTCTAAAACTAGGCACTAGATTTCACTTTCAAATTCCAGATTATAATATTTCTTTGTACTTCAAAACAATATTGTCGCTTTAAACAAAACAAAAATCTACCAGCGCGTACTCTACACCAAGAAAATACAAAGAGAGCGCAGCGGTCCGTTCCCCTCCCTACCAGAAACACGGAGATAAGAAAAATCACTGCATTCCTCAGCGCAGGAGGGAGAAAGCAATAGCCCAGCTCCATGCCCCCTTTCTCTGGCACGCAGCACAGATAAGGAGAAAAGAGGAGAAATCTCAAACCAGTCGCGCAGCGGTCCGCTCCCCCCCTCCCATCTCCTACACAGCACTGATAAGAGCTCCGTATCTTCTACACAGTAACGGATTGCAGCAGTTTTCAGACTTAATTTCTACAAAACCTTCCTATGATCCTCCGTGGTCTGGGCGGAGCCCCAAGGACGGCCCGCCCCGCACACACGGCAGGTTTCCACCCAGGTTGGATTCTACACGCCACAAACAGGACACACCCATGCTTCCAGAGACCTCGTCCCGCCGCCATTATAGGGCGGTGGCTGGGACTGCGTTTTCATCATCAGTGGCGCGGCGGCCATTTTACAATCTGTGAGATCACAGTTCAAAGGCATTTTATAACCAAACACGGGTTCTGCATCCTCTGATCCTCCCTCTCCATCAACCTCTTTCCATCCTTCATTCTTCAAGCCTCGCGCAACTCGCAGATGAGCTTCTTGACTGTCTCTTGCCCTCCTGTGACTCTACTATTGTCTTGACTTCCACGGCATCCTCATCTAACTTGTGGGGCACAGACTTCTTCTGCTTTAAGAGACGTAGCTTGACTCACAGAATACTACGCCCTGCTATAGCTCAGGATCGCTGGCAGCAATATCAACACTTTGTTCTACAATACGGAGCCTCTCGCTCAACGTATTAGGAAAAGAGCCTCGCGCTCAATATTTCCTGTCCCTAACCTGAACAACAGTGATTAACAGACTATCCTGCCACGATATTCCAACAGTCGGGAGGCGGTCTCCTAGTGAGAGCCCTCCACAGAAATACAGGTGGTCCCCTCTCGGGACGTCTTAATTACCTAGCTGGTACAATATCACAGAGGCTGCGTCTCCTATCCCTTTCTCTAAGCCGCCCCACAATCTTCAACTTGCTCAATCTTTCATTCCACTTCACTACTAGACAATAGTCACGGGTAGGGTGGTTGAATGGAGTACAATGACCGTTGGAGGAGGTGTGGTGTACACGAGGACGCGCAGGATGCGACGTCTCTCAGTTGCTGGTTCAGAGCGTGGCACAGGATCACGCTCGGTCTCACCACTCGACCGGTCACCTCCCGGACCCAAGGAGACCACAGACAAACCAATAACGGCTGAGACACTAGCAAGTGTGACACATACAAAGTATATGATCGCCACTTACCGTGTTTGGAGGGTGATCAGTCCTCGAGGTCAGCCACTACGGGTATCATCCACGGACATCCAGGCATGGGTCCAGGGGGTCTCGGATCGCTGGCCACGCCCCACGTTGGTCGCGCCAAATTGTCGGGGTCGTCACGACAATAACCCTCATTCATCAGTCATTCCAAATAAAGTGTGAGCAGAGCATCTGGTACCGAGTAAAAATGAGTCAGACACGCAGCTGATTCAATCTTAGCTGATGCCCCTGCATCCACTTGTGTCCGCAGCGGTTACAGCAACTGAGTTTATTTTAGAATACGCAGTACTATTGTTTAGGAAAAAGGAATGCAATAGGCGGGGTTTAAGCAGTATACATCTAGTGTCCAGTCCCTTCTGATTCGTCCTAACATCTCCTGGTAGTTTCTCCTTTCTTCACATTCCTAAGTTTCGATTTCAGAAGAAATGATACTTAACTCCTCGGAGACGAAACTAAAGTAAAGATGAACACTGGCAGCCATCTTTAAATACAATTACATTTGCAAGCAAGGGAAAACTTATTGTTTCACAGTATAAGATATATAAAAGTACAAAAAATATATATGAAAATATATTTTCACCTTGACAGAAGGCACAGAAGGAGAGAAGGATGGAGAACTGTCTGTTAGCTTTGGCTGTAAGTCATTAGTAATTTTGGTCAGGGCAGTTTCGGTGGCGTGGTGGGGACGGAAGCCAGATTGGAGGTTGTCAAGGAGTGAGTTAGATGAGAGGTGGGAGGAAAGTTGAGCATGGACTAAAACATTAGATCAAAAACAGTGTTTACTAAGTGCCCAATGTTATTTACATGCACTATTGCTTTTTACTTATAATAATAATTTTTATTTCTACAGCGCCAACATATTTCGCAGCAATCTACATTTATATTTCAGAGGGGATTTGTACGGACAATAAAGACATAGCAGAAAACACATAAATCAACAGATACCAACAGGAGTGGAGGTCTTACTCGCAAGCTTACACTCTATGAGTAAATAGGGGAGACACGAAATGTAAATGGTAAAAATTGCTTGTATTGTACGGTCCAGCCATCAATATAATAAATAGGGTATGCAAACTATTCAAACAACGCTGCATGATCTGGTCACCAGCCAGTATATGTACACATTGATGAGGCAGAGATGATTTATTACCGCCTGTGCCTTCTCCATCAAAAAGCGCTATGTGTACAGTAACAAGAAGAGCTGACATCGCTTCCTCCTCCATACACAACGGTTATGTGATCACTGTGTCGAAGGAGGAATCAGAAGCTGCTGGATCATAGGAGACCCCAACCGCAGGAGCTGCTGGGTCATAGGAGACCCCAACCGCAGGAGTTGCTGGGTCATAGGAGACTCCGACAGCAGGAGCTGCTGGGTCATAAGAGACCCGACAGCAGGAGCTGCTGGGCCATAGGAGACCCTGACAGCAGGAGCTGCTGGGTCATAGGAGACCCTGACAGCAGGAGCTGTTGGGTCATATGAGATCCCGACAGCAGGAGCTGCTGGGTCATAAGAGACCCTGACAGCAGGAGCTGCTGGGCCATAGGAGACCCCAACAGCAGCAGCTGCTGGGTCATAGGAGACCCCGACAGCAGGAGCTGCTGGGTCATAAAAGACCCCGACAGCAGGAGCTGCTGGTCGTAAGAGACCCCGACAGCAGGAGCTGCTGGGCCATAGGAGACCCCGACAGCAGGAGATGCTGGGTCATGGGAGACCCGGACAGCAAGAGCTGCTGGGTCATAGGAGACCCCGACAGCAGGAGCTGCTGGGTCATAAGAGACCCCGACAGCAGGAGCTGCTGGTCATAAGAGACCCCGACAGCAGGAGCTGCTGGGCCATAGGAGACCCCGACAGCAGGAGATGCTGGGTCATGGGAGACCCCGACAGCAGGAGCTGCTGGGCCATAAGAGACCCCGACAGGAGATGCTGGGTCATCGGAGACCCTGACAGCAGGAGCTGCTGGGCCATAGGAGACCCCTACAGAAGGAGATGCTGGGTCACAGGAGACCCCTACAGAAGGAGATGCTGGGTTATTGGAGACCCCGACAGCAGGAGATGCATTTCTCTTGAATCTGGAGCTAATATGCCAGCCCTACTTTACAAAGAAAATAATACGAAAATAAAAATATTTCAATATTTAAATGCCCCGCCAGAGGTCTATTATGACCTTATGGTGCGGGGGTCACAATGTGTAAAATACATGAAACATAAAATAAATAAAAATTCTGCCGTGAATCCAATTTGCTGATACTAACCCTGCCCCGTACAAAAACGTGTCCGATAGAGAAAAATAATTCTTACAGAATGAAGAGCTCATTTTTTAATGTATTCTATTAATTCTTTATGGTCATAACAAAAAAAATATGGGAAAAGCAGACACTTATTTCCTTTATTTTTTCATCTATGTCATAAAAAAAAGAGAATACGACATAAAAATGAAGCCCCATGTGTCACAAAAAATACGCAACAATTACTTGAGTATTTGATTGAGAAATTATTTTGCAGCTTTTAAAACCTCATGTTAGGAAAAACGTGTTTGGTCAGGAAGGGGCGTAAATGGCCCAGGCTTGGTGCAGTAATCTCTGCATTTCCATGCTGCGTCCTGCGCATCTACAGCAGGATATCGCGTTACATATCATTACAGTAGGCCGTGTTCACACTATCAGTGTTTGGTCAGTATTTTACCTCAGTATTTGTAAGCCAAAACCAGGAGAGGAACAATCAGAGGAAAAGTATAATAGAAACAAGTCACTTTTACTCAGGTAAGATACTGACCAAGTACTGAGCGTGTGAACGTGGCCTTATAGTTTTAGTGTTAAGAAAACCAAAGCCGTGCTGTAACCTGACTGCTCAGTAATTCCCCGACGTCAGTATTGTGCAGCACACAGCATATCAAATACTGCGGAACCTTTGTAACGATGCCCAGGGGAAAGGGGGCAACGAAACTAAAGCACCAGTCGCAAGTGTCACACTTCCTTTCTCTAACACTTCCTGCAAGTAACCAATTGGCTGTCAAACGTCACTGCAGCCCACGTGATTTATCTTTACCTTTCGATTGGCCGATTTTTACTTGGTTACCGTGGAACGCATAGTAGGCCTGACATGGCGTCTTAGCAACATGGGTGCGCGGTATTGTGTAGTAGAACGGGCTGCTGCCATGCTGCCCATGGATGCGCTGCGCCTGGTGACGTTGGCAGCGGTCGGATTACTAGCTCAGGCCGGGGCGCAGGCGGTGATAGGTGAGTATAGGGGAAACCATGAAGAGTGAGCCCTGGTCCTCACTGACTGGAAGCTGCTTGCAGGCGAATCTGCAGTGAAGCCACATGAGAAGTAGGGGGGATGGGGCCCCACTCCAGTAGGGCAATGCTCCTGCTCCTGTGTGATCTTGAATTGAGCCAGCCCCCTCCATCTGCTGAGAGCGGGACATCAGTTGAGCTTTGATGATGAAAGTACGATATGTTTTTATTCTTGCTTAACATCCCCCTTTCAGCCTTTAGGTTGACCAGGCTGTTAGCAATAGTTAATGATAGAATTTAATTAGAGTTTTTTTTGTACTTTTGCATTTAGGTTTCTATCCTGCCACAGTCTTTTTGTCTGGACCACAAATGACAACGTTTCTTGTTTCTAATGTCTCCTCTGATCAGTTATCGCTTGTGGTCATCGCCGATACAAGTAAGTTCAGTGATTTTTCTCCTTTTTGTCACTATGGGCCCAATTTGTGATTTTATTTGCACCTGATTTTTTTTTTTTTAGTGTTTATAAGTGTAGTGTGTGTTAATATAGTTATTTTTCCTAGCGTCTATACCATCACCAAGCTGTAACGGAGAGGCTACCACAGAGAGCTGGTCATCAAGTCTGGAATCGTTTGTTGCTGGTGCACAACTGGTGAGTGAGATTAAAATATTAAGGGAAAGTAATATATTGGTAAAGCATCACGATAGCGTTTTTTCCTATCTCAGTGCTCGAGTGGTGCCACTAGCGTAAGGTCCTTGCCCCTAGTATTATACTCACCATCCATCCTCTTCTGCTGTTCCCAGCGCCTCTCCGGTTCCGCTCCATCATCTTGTGACTGCAACTTCTGACTAACCGGATGCCAGAGGGGACGGTCACCAGCTCTCAATCTAAGTCTGAAAGCCTTGTACTGGCTCTCATAGACTTACAATGAGTTGTGATTTCCCGCTCACTCAGCTAGCACTGGAGCGATCCGGCAGGTCACAAACTGCTGGGGACTGACCAGAGTGGCGCCGAAGACAGTGGTAAGTATGAGACTAGGGGCAGGGAACTTACCATAGTGGTATTGCTCCAGTGATAAAATAAAAGAAAAAATTGCTGGAGTAGTGCTTTAAAGATCAAATACAGGCAAAAAAATCTTGTGGAAAATAGTCTTCAAGAGTTTCGACAGGTATTACACTTTTACTACTGTCACCAAAAAGAACGGCATGTCTCCTTTTCTTTGGTAAAGTAATTGGTGTTCACAGTCTTGAACCTATAAAATGTTAGTTCTAGCCTTCATATCAGTCTGGGATGGGGGTAATTATGAGGACTGCAGCCGCTATAGGGTCTTACAGTTAGTCCATGCCTTAATTTTTGATGTGTGCTCTTACCTGTCTGCTGAGGCACGTGACTAAATGTCTTTGGTTCAGTTTCTGTGTAGTTTTGAGCGTTGGTTGGAATAAGTAGAGTTGTATCATGTGATATTCTCCAGGTAGTGTGGGTGCGATTTCAGTAGGGGAATCTCCTCCCAAAGCCTGGGAGGTGCAGTTAGTGATTAGAGATGAGCGAATTTGTTTGGGTTCCCTCTTATTGGCAAGCTGTAGAGCTTACCGAATCAGCTACAGAGGGAACCCGGGTTTCTGGATCGCGCTGGCTGATCGGCTCCGTGCATGTTCTGTGACTGTCACACAGCCGTAACACACAGCTGCAGAGCTGAACAGCTGATCAGCAGGAGCGATCCAGGAAACCACGTTCCCTCTGCAGCTTATTCGGTAAACGCTATAGCTTGCCGAATAAGAGGGAACCCAAACAAATTTGCTCAACTCTATTAGTGATAACTGTGGATGATAGAAGTGGAAGACACTGTAGAAAATGGAGGGTAGGACCCTAGGAGATGAGAAAATAAGTAATTAAAATTAACTACTTGACAACTACCTGCCTGTTCTATGTTCCGACCACTCCTGCCGGTGATTCACCCGCTCCACGTCGATAGAGCAGCTCTTCTTCTTCTGGGTTGCTCTTTTGACGAGGTGTGGCTTGTTGACGTAATGCTGATTGACATCCGGCAGTTATGTAGTTATGCAGCAGGGAGCCGGCTTTCAGTCAGCATGATTTCGCCAGTCTCACCGGGTCAACAGAGCGGAAGGGAAGCCCCACTTATGCAAACATGCCATCAATGAAAGTTGCAGGAGCAGTCAGTGACCGCTTTGTGCCAGCAGAGATCTGTGCTGGGCAGAACACAGGTAGTTAGTTCTTAGGCCAACAGTAAAACATTAATATAGTACTGGATAACCCCGTTAAATTATGTCCTGACCTTCTGACCCTTTATTGTCTCCGTATAGGTGCAATTGAAAGTTCTCCTTAATGACTTGTAAAGCTCTGTTCACATTGCATTGTGGCTTCTGCTCATATATGACGGATACCACCAGCGCCTGTTTTGACCCATGGAACGATCCATGAATTACTTTGCTATCTTGTGTCTCTTTTGCAGGTTGTATCAAAAGTTCTGGTAACTTTCAGGAAGAACCTGACCTTATGTTCAGGCAATGAAACAAATTGCTGTCCCGAGGTTCAGTGTGTTGTGGAAACCCTTCAAGTCACCGCCTGTGAGAATAGTCGACCTATAGCCAGCATGCTCCTTCATGCTGGGATTTTTACCAACACCACCTTTGTAGGGGCTGTCTCAGGTAAGGGGCTATTCACACGTCTGTATACTGGGTATGTCCAGACCTATTGCAGTACCAGGCTGTTTACACCCTGTATGTGAAAACTACAGCAATTATTAAAACTAGACATTAGAATAAGTGAGGAATAATTTATTGTGCTAGTGTGTAAGTAGGTTCCAATATACGAGCTGCCAATTTTCTATTTTTGTTTATGACATTTCTTGCATATTTGTAAAAGGAAACCTGCCAGCACAATTTTACTACTTCTAATAGTGTCTGTAATAACAAGTGTATAAGACGTACATTTTGGTTGATTAGTGTATTTGTACATATTTCTTTTAGGCTGTGAACAAGGTCTATGCACCGAAACCTTGGCCTCCCTACTTGCACAGAATGTTTTCCTCACTTTTTTCCAATTAAATTTCACATCAATTCATTTGAGTGCCGCGGTATTCTGTGATTTATGCTGTTTTGTACCACTGGGTCCAACATCTACTTAATCAGTGTGACCATTATCTTCTCCTCTGTGTCACTGCAATGGCGTCTGCCGAAACGCGCTTTTTGGCACTCCTTTCTTCAAGGATAAAAATTATACTTGTGTCGTAATCCGATATGATAAATTATGTTTTAAAAGGAACCTGTCCAGTCGGGAAATGCTATTAACCTGCAGATATAGGGTTAATCTACAGGCTAGTATTTAGGAAGGTGCCTGGCCGCTGAACTGAAAGTGCAGTACCCGGTAGAAAATGGATCTTATTCCTTCCGGGAACTGCCAGTGTTCAGTCACACAGAACTTCGGTGCGGTTTCAGTCACCTCTTACAGCACTGAGAGTGGCGACTGTAAACAAGCCTGCCACTTTGACTGACAGCTGTCTCTGCACTCAAATGCTGCAAAGCCAGCTGTCAGAGTGCCGGGGTGTGCTGAGATATATACCGAGCAGTTACTGTAACACACCTCTATGACTAAAAGCCGGCAGCTACTGGGAGAAATAAAGTTAATTTTCTCTGAGCTGCAGCACTTTCAGTATGGCCTCCGGGCACCTTCCTGATGCTATAAACCTGCGTATTAGCTCTATATCTGCAGGTTATCTGACTTGACAGATTTCCTTTAAATCCACATTCAATCAGGCTTGGAAGTGCATTGGGGATGTGTCGGTGCCCTCTGAATGTCACAACCTTCCTCCATAATGTACTGCCAGGCTCATTTGCATGTGGCCTCATAGCTTGATTTCGTAGCACTGACATCGGATAGGTACAAAACGAGTGTCATCTTTTTTTGGTTGTAATATAGACCCATGTAGCCATAACACTAGATTAATTAGTAAAATCATCTTGACAGGTCCCCTTAAGATTTATTCTAGGTGACATTTGGTTTAGTGAAGGTTGTAGAGTAAACATCATGCATTCTCAGTGTTTCCCTATGGGGACCCAGTTTACAGGAGACTTTTTGCTTTGCTTCCTATATGGAGATATTGAGGAGACCGTAATCTTGTGATTTCAGAACGCCTTCCCCTGCCCCAGCGTTACCCTGTTTCCCTAGCCCTACAGACGGTGCCCTATCTGGACCACCCCTTCCATTATGGCATAAAGCTGATGGTAAAATGAGTACATTTTTACTGAACGGTTGAATTCTTGTACCTAATTTTACAGAAAATAAAACTGTCATCCCAAACCAAGTGTACCAACCCCTAGGGCCCTGTCCGTGTAACCTGACAGCCGGGGCCTGTGATGTCCGCTGCTGCTGTGACCAGGTAACTTATTTGCTGCTTTTTGTTGTCATGTTCTGACATTTTATGTAAAGTTTTATCATTTTTGTGAGAAATATGTTCATTCTTACACTTCATGTAAAATGTCCTAAAAAAAGAAAAGAATATCAGTATGCATTATTACAGCGTCATACGCAACCTGTGAAAGGAGCCGTATTTTTTTTCAATAGAGTAATGTAGTTTAGTAATATATGTTCTCCTTATGACTGATTTAATAAGACAGCTGCAGTCTCATTCTTACTGAGCAAGTACCTTAAGTCACTCGAATTATGAGAGCAACGTACTTTATATATGAGCCTTTCCTAGGATTAATTGTCAGAACCCAATTCTGCTTTCCTAATGTGATCAGTACAATTTCTGAGTAAACTGCCTCGCAGTTGTAGTTCTATAGTTACATTTATCTTTTTGATGTTGTATCAGTTAATAATAATTTTATTTATATAGCGCCAACATATTCCGCAGCGCTTTACAACTTATAGAGGGGACTTGTACAGACAATAGACACTACAGCATAACAGAAATCACAGTTCAAAACAGATACCAGGAGGAATGAGGGCCCTGCTCGCAAGCTTACAAACTATGAGGAAAAGGGGAGACACGAGAGGTGGGTGGTAACAATTGCTTTAGTTATTTGGACCAGCCATAGTGTAAGGCTCGGGTGTTCATGTAAAGCTGCATGAACCAGTTAACTGCCTAAGTATGTAGCAGTACAGACACAGAGGGCTATTAACTGCATAAAATGTATGAGAACATGATACGAGGAACCTGATTATGTTTTTTTTTTTGCGATAGGCCACACAGGGATCGTTAGGTTAATGCATTGAGGCGGTAGGCCAATCTGAACAAATGAGTTTTTAGGGCACGCTTAAAACTGTGGGGATTGGGGATTAATCGTATTAACCTAGGTAGTGCATTCCAAAGAATCGGCGCAGCACGTGTAAAGTCTTGGAGACGGGAGTGGGAGGTTCTGATTATTGAGGATGCGAACCTGAGGTCATTAGCAGAGCGGAGGGCACGGGTAGGGTGGTAGACTGAGACCAGAGAGGAGATGTAGGGTGGTGCTGAGCCATGGAGTGCCTTGTGGATGAGGGTAGTAGTTTTGTACTGGATTCTGGAGTGGATGGGTAGCCAGTGTAATGACTGGCACAAGGTAGAGGCTTCGGTGTAACGGTTGGTGAGGAATATGATCCTGGCAGCAGCATTCAGGACAGATTGGAGCGGGGAGAGTTTGGTAAGAGGGAGGCCGATTAGTAGAGAGTTACAATAGTCCAGACGAGAATGAATAAGTGAAACAGTAAGAGTTTTTGCAGAGTCGAAAGTAAGAAAAGGGCGAATTCTAGAAATGTTTTTGAGATGCAGATAGGAAGAGCAAGCCAGTGATCGGATGTGGGGGGTGAATGAAAGCTCGGAATCAAGGATGACCCCAAGGCAGCGGGCATGTTGCTTTGGAGTAATGATGGAACCGCACACGGAGATGGCAATGTCAGGCAAAGGTAGGTTAGTAGAGGGAGAGAACACGAGGAGTTCAGTTTTTGACAGGTTCAGTTTCAGATAGAGGGAGGACATGATGTTAAAGACAGCGGTAAGACAATCACTGGTGTTTTCTAAAAAGGTCGGCGTGATAACAGGAGAAGAGGTGTATAATTGGGTGTCATCAGCATAGAGATGGTACTGGAAACCAAATCTACTGATTGTTTGTCCAATAGGGGCTGTATACAAAGAGAAGAGGAGGGGGCCTAGGACTGATCCTTGAGGAACCCCAACAGTAAGGGGAAGGTGAGAGGAGGAGGAACCAGCAAAACATACAGTGAAGGATCGGTCAGAGAGATAGGAGGAGAACCAAGAGAGAACAGTGTCCTTGATGCCGATGGAGCGGAGCATATTGAGGAGGAGCTGATGATCCACAGTGTCGAATGCTGCGGAGAGATCCAAGAGAATTAGCATGGAGTAGTGACCATTAGATTTAGCTGTTAGTAGGTCATTAGAGACTTTAGTGAGGGCAGTTTCAGTAGAGTGTAAAGAGCGGAAGCCAGATTGAAGTGGGTCGAGAAGAGAGTTATCTGAGAGATAGCGGGTAAGACGGGAGTGGACCAGGCGTTCGAGGAGTTTAGAGATGAAGGGAAGATTAGAGACAGGTCTATAATTAGCGGCACAGTTTTGGTCGAGGGATGGTTTTTTAAGTA
The DNA here is from genome assembly GCF_051348905.1 of Ranitomeya variabilis. NCBI lineage: Eukaryota > Metazoa > Chordata > Amphibia > Anura > Dendrobatidae > Ranitomeya > Ranitomeya variabilis. The sequence continues at coordinate 228,062,243 of NC_135232.1, forward strand.
ATGGATGTATGATGGCATGCTTAAATGAGGAGGGAAAAATACCGGAAGTGAGAGGTTGAATATTTTTGTTAGGTGAGAGGTGACAGCCGGGAAAAGGGACTGGAGGAGATGTGACGGAATGGGGTCACTGGTGCAAGTGGTCGGGCGAGAAGATGCAAGGAGCACGACTACTTCTTCTTCTGTAACTGGCTCAAAGTCAGAGAGTGAACTAGATGCAGTGGGGGAGAGAGGACAGTGCATTGTATGAAGAGATTGGGAGATGATTTCCTGTCGAATGTGGTCAATTTTTTCTTTGAAGTAATTGGCCAGATCATCAGCGCGGAGATCCGTGGTTGGGGCCTGCTCTCTTGGGTTGAGTAGGGACTGGAAAGTGTCAGAGACGTTTAGGGTTATTTGACAGTGAGGTGATGAGGGTGTTGAAATAAGTTTGTTTGGAGAGGTGAAGGGCAGAGTTGTATGTTTTTAGCATGAACTTATAATGGATGAAATCTTCGGGTAGATTAGATTTTCTCCACAGACGTTCGGCGCACCTGGAGCCCCGCTGCAGGAAACGTGTTTGCAGCGTGTGCCACGGTTGTCGCCGTCTGTGCTGAGTTGCTCTATGTATAGGAGGTGCAGCTTCATCCAGGGCACTTTGCAGGGTTTCATTGTAATGCTTCAGAGCAGAATCAGGACGTGAGATGGAGGAGATTGGGGCCAATGAGGACTGCTAGTTCTTCATAAGTTTCTGGGTGTTAATGGCCTGTATGTTTCTATAAGTGTGGAAAGTGGGGGTGACCTGAGCGGGACGGCAGTTCTTTATAGAGAATGAAAGAAGGTTGTGGTCAGAGAGCGGGAGAGGGGAGTTTGTGAACTCGTCCACTGAGCAAAGCCGGGAGAAGACCAAGTCAAGGGAGTTTCCATCTTCATGCGTTGGAGAGTTAGTATGCTGCGAGAGGCTGAAAGAGGAGGTTAGAGATAAAAGGTGAGAAGCAGATGGGGAGAGGGGAGAAGCAATGGGGATGTTGAAATCACCCATGATAAGGGTGGGGGTGTCACAGGAGAGAAAGTGTGGAAGCCAGATTGGTTATATAAGTTATATCAGTTATATAAAAAGGGTGAAGAGGTTTCTTAGGGAAATTCTGTTAGCAGGGTCTCACCCCAAGACTATTTATATCGGCAAGAAGCTCTTTGTAAGACAAGTCCTGCAATATCTTTACATGGCCAGTGCATTCCTCTGCTACTCAGAAATTGATGTGTAAATGAGGCTAAATAGCTATGGTAGATGTGAAGCCTCTGTCACTCCAGCTCTTAGCCGCCACCTCCTGCTTGACTGACATCCTCAATGCTGTGCGACTCTAGGTATAGGCACCTTCAGTCAAGCAAAAGGAGGCAGCGTTTGGTGGGGAACAGAGCTGGAGTGACAGATGCTTCAGATCTACAAATAGTTCTTCAGCCTCATTTGCATATCAATTCCTAATTTATTAGGAATGGAGGAATGGACTGGCCATGGAAAGCTGTTGCTCAACTTACCTTTGAAAGCACTACATATAAATAGTTTGGGGAGGTGAAATCCTGCTGACATTCCCTTTAAATAATTTGTAGCAATTTTATAAATTTACAATTGGCCTCTTTCCTTGCTTGCTAGGACTGCAACGAAAGCATGAAAGGGCTCTTTAATGGATCCTGTTACTCTGGTGTCTTTGGTGGAAATGTCTCTCCTCCTTTTGATCAGCTTTGTAGTGTTCAGGAGAAGAACTATGCTCCTGATTGGTTTCCGTTTCTATGTGTCCAGTCTCCCACAGACAATTCCCCGTTTCTTGGTTATTTCTACCAGGGATACACTGGGTAAGTTTCTGTTTGCTTATTTGTACACTTCAAGACGTTACTAAACCTACAACGATATAAAGAGTGTGAATGATCAATTGGTAATATAAATATATCAAAGTTTATTGACCATTTATAAAAATGTATATATAACATACAAACACATAGGATCAAGAGGACAATGGATACGTAGATCTGGAGTGAGCTCAGAAGTGTATCATGAAACTAAATGTCCTGATAATAAGTGGCCTGAGTAAAGGGTCAGAAATTCAATAAACGATAAATAGCATATGAATAGCAATATGACATTATAGATGAAAGCAAACCAGTCACATGTTTGTTGAATAACAGTTACCTTTGGTCATAGTAGTGCGTAAATGGTCAGAGAGAACACCACGACGTGCTTTTCACCGTCACCTGCGTTTTTGTCAATGATTTAGAAGGGCTAATGTTTTTCCTCTCTGTTCTACATTTTGTTTAGTAGTAACCAGTCTTACAGTCTCGTATTCAAGGTATTCGTATTCACACAAATGGCTCAGGTAGTGCAGCTCATCCAGGATGGCACATCAATGCGAGCTGTGGTAAGAAGGTTTGCTGTGTATGTCAGCGTAGTGTCCAGAGGCTGGAGGCGCTACCAGGAGACAGGCCAGTACACCAGGAGACATGGATGGGGCTATAGGAGGGCAAGAACCCAGCAGCAGGACCGCTACCTCAGCTTTTGTGTGAGGAGGAACAGGAGGAGCACTGCCAGAGCCCTGCAAAATGACCTCCAGCAGGCCACAAATGTGCATGTGTCTGCACAAATGGTTAGAAACCGACTCCATGAGGATGGTCTGAGTGCCCGACGTCCTCAGATGGGGGTTGTGCTCACAGCCCAACACCATGCAGGATGCTTGGCATTTTCCACAGAACACCAGGATTGGAAAATTTGCCACTGGCGCCCTGTGCTCTTTACAGATAAAAGCAGGTTCACACTGAGCACATGTGACAGAGTCTGGAGATGCCATGGAGAGCGATCTGCTGCCTGCAACATCCTTCAGCATGACCGGTTTGGCAGTGGGTCAGTAATGGTGTGGGGTGGCATTTCTTTGGAGGGCCTCACAGCCCTCCATGTGCTCACCAGAGGTAGCATGACTGCCATTAGGTACCGAGATGAGATCCTCAGACCCCTTGTGAGACCATATGCAGGTGTGGTTGGCCCTGGGTTCCCCCTAATGCAGGATAATGCCAGACCTCATGTGGCTGGAGTGTGTCAGCAGTTCCTGCAAGATGAAGGCATTGAAGCTATGGACTGGCCCGCCCGTTCCCCAGACCTGGATCCGATTGAACACATCTGGGACAGCAAACCTTCTTGCCATAGCTCGCATCATGGATGAGCTGCACTACCTGAGCCACTTGTGTGGGTTGTAGAGTCCATCTCATACTACCACGAGTGTGAAAGCACAACCAACATTCAAAAGTGACTAAAACATCAGCCAGAAAGCATTGGTGAGATGTGGTCTGTGGTCTCCACCTGCAGAACCACTCCTTTATTGAGTGTGTCTTGATGATTGCCAATAATTTCCATCTGTTGTCTATGCCATTTGCACAACAGCATGGGAAATTGATTGTCAAACAGTGTTGCTTCCTAAGTGGACAGTTTGATTTCACAGAAGTTTGATTTACTTGGAGTTATATTCTGTTGTTTATGTGTTCCCTTTATTTTTTTGAGCAGTGTATATAATATAATTAGGCATTTATTCTCTTTGGCAGCTGGTAGCGTTTACACTGGCACAAAGTTCTTGTACCAAACAGTGAGCAGTTTATTAAATGTCCATAAACTGTTCACAGCTCACAACTAGTGATGAGCGAGTGTACTCTTTGCTCGGGTGGTCTCCGAGTATTTGTAAGTGCTCGGAGATTTAGTTTTTGTTGATGCAGCTGCATGATTTACAGCTGCTAGCCAGGCTGAGTACATGTGAGTACATGTGAGGATTGCCTGGTTGCTAGGGAATCCCCACATGTATTCAAACTGTCTAGTAGCTGTAAATCATTCAGCTGCGGCTACAAAAACTAAATTTCCGAGCACTCACAAATCCTCGGAGACCACCCGAGCGTGCTCAGGAAAACCCGAACTAGTATATTCGTTCATCACTGCTCACAAGGCGAAATAGCCTCTCCTCCCCATAAAAGATATAACAAAACTAAAATAGCCCATAAAGCGTTACGGGCTCGTCCTTGCAGATACACAACAGCTTCTTCCCTCACAGTCTGAACCACATCAAAAGGTCATTTCACCTCTCTCTCACACACAGACCCTGAATGAAACAACTGGACTGCCTTGAATAGGCCATTCCATGGCCTAGAAGTGGAAGTCTGGGAACGGCCAGTCCCTCCCAGCTCTAGTGGCCGTCCTTAAAACCTGGACCCATTAAAAAAAACCTCTCAGCACTATCTGTGCTGGAACCCGATCTCTGAGTTTCACATCACCAAGGTTAGACACCTCGGTGATATATAAATTCCATCTAGGACTTATCCAGCTGCAACTTTACACTAGATATATAATTAGATGGGGGATCTCTATATTTGGTTCTTCCTGTAAAGTGCATCTCTTCAGGACCTCGCCTCTTTATTTAATTGATGCATAATTTGTCTGTAAGCAGGGACTCAAAATACTACTATTGCTTTCTTGGTAACAAAAAAACTAAATAAAAACATATGATGACAAGGGTTAATCTTTCAGACTTGTATTATCAGACTGCACTGTATGTGTGGCTGTCTTCTCCTATCCCTGCTGTCCTGAGCTATTATTTGATCACTAGCGCAGCTTCTGATGTGTTGTCAACCAGAGGTGAACTATATCCGAATAATTAGGATAAAAATGTGGTAAATTTATATTAATATATATATACAGATTTCCGCTGAAAACGGCCAATGGAGTATAATAATAATAATTAATAATAATAATTTTATTTATATAGCGCCAACATATTCCGCAGCGCTTTACAACTTATAGAGGGGACTTGTACAGACAATAGCCATTACAGCATAACAGAAATCACAGTTCAAAACAGATACCAGGAGGAATGAGGGCCCTGCTCGCAAGCTTACAACCTATGAGGAAAAGGGGAGACACGAGAGGTGGATGGTAACAATTGCTTTAGTTATTTGGACCATCCACAAAAGAGGACATTAGTGCTATTAATAGTAGGGGTACAGTAATCTGCCAATAAAAAATGGCCCACCAAATTTTCAAATGTTTGAATGTGGCGCACAAGTTGTGAATGTACGTGGCATGCGGTTAGAAAATGGATCCGTTCTTACTCCTGATGCTGGAACGATAGAAGAACAAGGTTTCCTGACGCTCGGCGATGAGATTGATAGAGATATACAGAGTAGTTCAGATCACAACGAACATCCGCCCTGGCTGGTGGCAGCCATTCCTGACTACTTCGGGTAAAAAGCGGGATCCAATTGAGCAGACGCCGCGTACGGTGCAAGCGGTGAAGGTGGCTCGTCTGCAGGACCTTCGTGACGTAGTGACTCACGTGACCGCTAATGTGACCGAAGGGTGTGCACGGATCGTGGTAAGGACCAATAACCAACGCGTTTCGGAGACTTCTGTCTCCTTCCTCAGGGAAGTTCCGTGTGTGTGTGTGTGTGTGTGTGTGTGTGTGTGTGTGTGTGTGTGTGTGTGGAGAGAGAGGGAGAGGGGGAGGGGGGAGAGGGGAGAGGGAGAGATCAGCACTCCTAATGTGAACACGTCCAAAGCTGCAAACTGCATCATATAGATAAAAAAGAACACAGCAGCACATGTACATGAATCTAGGCCATGTGAAAACACAGACAATAATTCAATATGAATAAAACTTACAGTAATAGATGAAATGAAGATTCTTAGTGCATAAATTGGCCAATTCATGTGTGTCCATCAACCACGGCAAGGTGATCTCCCTCTGATGGGTCCTACTCTACCATACATGCCACTTTTGGGCCACCAGCCTACAACTATGGACAAAACATGTCACTCTGGGCTAAACCTACAATTTATGGGCAGGTAGAGTTGATTACCGCCACCTGCAAGGTCAATGGGAGGAGTGCAAGATCAGTCTGGATGCAGCCACATCCAATAACTAATTAGAGAAAGATATATATATTTACCAAATTTTTATCCTAATTATATACGTTTCTATTTTTAATACAATCTTTTGTGGTAAATTGTTGGATTCCCAGCAGAATATTGGGCTTTTTTTTTTACACTTTGCGCCACTCTTTCATTTTTTATAAATTTCTAATAATGTCAGAACTATGGTAATTGTTTCTGAATAATAAGATATTTCCTTCTCTGATTTTGCACAGATCTCCCTCCCAGGCGCCATCTTTTACTCTGAACTTCCAGTCCATTTATGAAATAGTTCTCAATGGTTATAAACAAGGAGATGCAATTTTAATAGATCAGAGTGGATTCAGTGACTATCTTACAATTCCTCAGGTACTGCTTGGTACATAGATTTGTGTGTGCAATTAAAATATTCTAGAGCTTTAAAAAATTGTCCATATGTCAGCCTTTCATGGCCGAGACTGGAATAAGCCCATCTACTTTCAACTACTGACTGTGGAGCTCAGGATAGAGCCGGCGAGCCTCGGTGTTTCCGTAACTTCCATAGAAATGAAGAGGAGTTACGGAAACAGGGTAGCTCAGTTGCGCTCATCTGTTTTCGTAGCTTCACCAGTCAATTGTCAGAACTGTACTGAGTTATGAGATGGGATTAACCCTTTAACTGCATCTTTTGGGGTAAGTTCACAGGGTGAGTATGTTACGTGTTTTGTTTCAAATGCCACTATTTTATAAAACTGTAGTGAAAACAACATTACGGGTGCAAAGTCTGTACCATGCCACTATTTCAGGTATTTAAACAATTAGTATAATAGGTTAGTGTAATGAATAAGGGTACATTCTTTTGCGGCAGCAGTGTTTGTTTATTGCTTTGTTGTGAATTTGGACTAAGAAATGTGTTATTGTACATGAATATTTCGATATGGTTGTACTACAGACTGGTTTTGCAAACCAAACGATAATATCATTAGGCAGCAAATCGGCATTAAAATCCGTATGTAGCAAAAGGATGATTTTGCAACCGATATGCTGTGGTCATATCCACTGGGGAAAAAAGTAATTACATGGAAAACTCCACTAAGACCATCAAAGAGTTATTCTGAGTGTTTGGTGGTGGCCAAATATTATTATTATTATTATTATTATTATTATTATTATTATTTAATGGCCTTCAGCTCAATCTTGAGCCATGGCAACTTGATGGATCAACACTCTGAATTTCAACCTCGTGGAAGCCTAGATAGGTCTACCATGGTCTTCTCTGCTGTTATCTTAATTGTATCAAGCCATCAGGTTGCTAGTCTTCCTCTTCACCTTGTTCTTTCTATTCTTTCGACCATGATGTCCTTCTCCAATGATTGCTTTCTTTGATGTGTCCAAAGTAGGCAAGTTGGTACTTGGTGATCTTTGCATCGAGTAACCTGTCTGGTGTGATTTGTTCCAAAATTGATTTGTTTGTTCTTCTTGCCATCTTTGGTATTGATAACCTCCTTCTCCAGCACCACATTTCGAAGGACACATTTTTGTAAATATTTTATTAAATCTTTTCATGGGACAACACTGAAGATATGACACTTTGATACCATGTAAAGTAGTCCGTGTGCAGGTTATATAACAGTATAAATTTGATGTGCCCCCTAGATAACTCAGCACACAGCAATAAATGTTTAAATCGCTGGCAACAAAAGTGAGAACATCGCTAAGTGTATATGACCAAACTGTGCCCAAATTGCCATGTCATGTTACTTGCAGCGCCCCAGAGTCCTGGTCGTTGCAGTACTGTGGCTCCGCCACTATGGGGAGCTACGGTGCGTCCGATGGCACTGAAGGAGTTCATCTGATCAGGTATCACAGACACCAATACATTTCACAGCTGGGCCTCCGGGGGGAGCTAAGGGTGCTATTCATTAGGCCACTCCCCACCATAGTGGGTAAACTGGGGGTCAGGCAGGAAGTTAGATCAGAAAGCTGACTGGGTTGGAACCAGGCAACACCTTGTGGCAGAGGGTGTTGTAGGGGAAGATACAGTAAGGTCTCTGTCAGGGGTGGGATCCTGACAGAGGCTTGGCATTGGAAAGAACGTAACGGGCCCGCGCCAGCTCCGGGAAGCGGCGGGGCCCAAGAAAGGACTAGAAGCGAGATAGATTGTGCTGAGTGAGAAACGAGATCAAGCAATAGGAGAATACCAGTAGGGGTCGTGCTGTAAGACCGGAGCAACACCCTACTGAGGCGCACTACCGGTGGCCGGAACGCCGAGGGAGTATTATAACATTCAGCTTCAAGCAATACTCTAAACAGCGGCAGGACAGTCAGTCTAAGGCGGGCTGTCTCACACAAATCACCTATGAAGTCTTGGGGGGCACCTTGTGGAGAGGGGCGACTCTAGGGTCCCGGAAGAGCTCCGAGCCTACCCGTCAAACGGGTGCCGTCCCAACCAGAACATCAGGGAGGGACGGAGGATTAGAAGAACATCATTTAATCGAGTTGTGAGGGAACTTAAGAAACAGACACAACGGTTGTGGGGACTTTCCGTAAGCACAGCAGGGAAGGACCGCAACACATAGCGCTAGAAGGAAGGCACCGATTTCCACCTGTGAAGAGAACTCTGGAGGTGCCATTGGACCGGCCGGACTTGCGCAGCCTGGTGAACCGTAGTCTGGACTGTGGACCCAGAGATCTTCAGTAAAGAGGTAAAGAGACTGCAACCTGGTGTCCTCGTTATTTACTGCACCGCACCACCACTACCAACATCCACACCTATCATTCACTGTGCGCCCCACGGCAGGGTCACGGACCGGGGCCTAGCCGCCGTGACAACCCCAGAAGCAGAGACCCGTAGGCCCGGTACCGGGTACCCCTCGGCCCTGCGGCGGTGGGGGCGCTACAACTTGGCGTCACGAACAGGATCTACTTAAGCCTGAAGAATCAGGTCATGTGTGCCTTGGAACTGTAATTTGTTGTGCTTGGACTGTACTTTATGCAAAGACTGTGCTGCGCCATTTACCGCCAAAAGTTCCCGCCAAAAACCGCCGCCATTGCTACGCCAGAGAAGCAGGAGGGCGTGCCATGGGAGGGGGCTACCAAAGTGGCGCCAGAAGCGGTGATCGCCCCCTGCGCCTCTTGTTGCAAAGCGATGACCTGCCTCAAAGCAGAGAACCGCCCCCTGACTTGCGATGGCGGGAACGAGGTGAAGGAGGAGCTCGACCTTGGAGAAATGGCAGAGTCAGATGCATGCATTGCCGCCGAATGCCGGACAGCGACGATGAACAGCAGGTGCCCGAACAACGGCGAGGTGATCCCGGTTTGTCCTCACCCATCAGAAGAGGACTCGCGTCCACCGCCGGTGAGGGACCTGGACTCCTTGGAGACACCAGTGGAGGAGCCGAGCCTGCCTATCCTAGTCACGGAATCATGGAGGGCGGAGTTACGTCAAGAGATGACTCCGGAGGAGCCGCGGTCCGGGCTGCAGCCGATTCCAGTGTCCTTGTCAACGGACCGGAGCGACATCGGTGGAATCACATCAGGCGCAGGTATGGACGACATCCCTACTCCCCTGGCCGATTCTGCTCTCCCGACCGATCCGGCTCTCCTGATCGATCCCACTCCCGTGACCGCTCCCCACCCTGGCAATGATCGTTCCGTCTTGGTGGAGCGGGTTATCCTCACCTCCAACGCGATGGGGAAGCTAGTGCCTCCGCTACCAACCAAGATGGGAGAACCCATAGGTGTTGGGCCTAGACGGGGTGATCCTTCGGTGGGACACCCCCTGGACAGGGCCGGATGGGACCCGGGAGGATGGCCTCACCCTTGCGGTACTTACCTGGGAGCAGTATAAGCAATGTCTGATCCAACACTGGAAAGATCGGGACGAGACCGAACCACCTGACACGCAACGTAAGAAGTCTGCTCCCGGCAGGAAAGACGTGGTAAAGCGGGGAACTGTACTGGCCTACCACCCGAAGAGGGGATGGGGCTCCATACAGGAACCGGGGCTACCAACTGATGTCTTTGTCACTAGCTATAATGTGAAGACCCCCTGCTGCAGTCGAAATGGTGATCCGTTACAAAGAGGGGATCAGGTGACTTACACCCGCCATCGGAGTGCACAAGGATGGTGTGCCCGGAACGTTCGACGGTGTGAGCCTGAGAGAGCGCCCCCTGTTGTCCCGATCATGACTGATCCCGATTTGCCGGACCTCGTTCCTATCACCACGGTACGTCTTGTAGCGGCTACCAAACTCGCAAGCAGGATTAGCCTTCAAATCCAGGCACCGGCTGATCTGATGGCATCTGAGAGACCAACTACCAGTACGGGTGCCACGTTGGCTGGGGGACAAAGACCGCCCCCAGACTTAGAAGAATAAACCTCGATACCATGAGTCTGTAAATAGTTGCTGTTTTCCTGTGTTCTGCTAAACCCGTCCAGGGTAAACTTTTAAAGGGATCCTTTTGTTGACCCGGGATCCCTAGTGTTTTGTTTTGTTTGTCTTTCCAAAGTTTTTGCACAAGTTTTAGAACTGCTGAAATCATGAACAGTGCATGATCCGAACTTCTTGTAAATAGTTTGCACCTTATTAAAGGCGCTCCCTACTGGTTTTACTTTAAAAAGGACTCTTTGTGAAGATACCGCACTGGAACCTTTGCTGAGTATGGACTGGTAGCTTGAGAAGATACGCTACCTCATAGAGACTTGGTCCCCTCTTAAAGGGAATGTTCATTTGTTACGCTTAAACTGTGATATTGCTTTAAGACAGGAAGCAATAATGTCTTGACCAAAGGAAATGATGATAATGTTTACATGAGAAAGTTATATGTGTTTAATTAGTTAAATGTGAAGAAAAACTGATGATGTGCTCTGAGAAGTAAAAGGTGAAAGATAGAAGAAGGATGCAGTGGACCCGTAGGGATAGACGTGGTGTCCAGCATGCATGATAGAAAGAAAGATAATGAGAAGGTTTAATGTTCGATAGAAAATGTTTTTGATAATGCTGATAGATAGTTAGGATAGAAGGTAAACCCTGAGTCCTCATAGGAGTCATGTAGAGATGACTTAGTGCTCTTAAAACTGAAAGTAATGTTATGTTCTATACTGTGTATAGTAGTTGAAAAGGCAGTAGGCCCTGGCTGAACGGGGCGGTCCTGTAACTGAAAGGAGAGGCAGTAGGTCTGGTGCCGATAGGACAGGCGGTCCTGCAGATTTAAAGAAGGAGAATGAAAAAGTTAAAATACCTTATAATGTGATTATAGGAAGGTCTTTAGTGGACTAAGAGTGTATGTCCTTAAAGGCGATGTTAAATTATTGTCCAACAATTTTGCACTTAGTAGAATACCCGGTTGGGTAAGAAAAGTTAATTATAGCATGTTGCTATGATATTTTACCATGTTTGTAACGTTCAAGTGTCCTCACCTCCCATAAAGGGAAGCTCTGTTCAAATATGCTTATTGTTATTGCACTCAACAAAATTGTATGTCTTTTTGCTAACTTGTATTGTTGTTTTCTTCCCAGTCCCGGAGTACTGTGTTTAACCAGGGGGGAGTGCAGCGCCCCAGAGTCCTGGTCGTTGCAGTACTGTGGCTCCGCCACTATGGGGAGCTACGGTGCGTCCGATGGCACTGAAGGAGTTCATCTGATCAGGTATCACAGACACCAATACATTTCACAGCTGGGCCTCCGGGGGGAGCTAAGGGTGCTATTCATTAGGCCACTCCCCACCATAGTGGGTAAACTGGGGGTCAGGCAGGAAGTTAGATCAGAAAGCTGACTGGGTTGGAACCAGGCAACACCTTGTGGCAGAGGGTGTTGTAGGGGAAGATACAGTAAGGTCTCTGTCAGGGGTGGGATCCTGACAGAGGCTTGGCATTGGAAAGAACGTAACGGGCCCGCGCCAGCTCCGGGAAGCGGCGGGGCCCAAGAAAGGACTAGAAGCGAGATAGATTGTGCTGAGTGAGAAACGAGATCAAGCAATAGGAGAATACCAGTAGGGGTCGTGCTGTAAGACCGGAGCAACACCCTACTGAGGCGCACTACCGGTGGCCGGAACGCCGAGGGAGTATTATAACATTCAGCTTCAAGCAATACTCTAAACAGCGGCAGGACAGTCAGTCTAAGGCGGGCTGTCTCACACAAATCACCTATGAAGTCTTGGGGGGCACCTTGTGGAGAGGGGCGACTCTAGGGTCCCGGAAGAGCTTCGAGCCTACCCGTCAAACGGGTGCCGTCCCAACCAGAACATCAGGGAGGGACGGAGGATTAGAAGAACATCATTTAATCGAGTTGTGAGGGAACTTAAGAAACAGACACAACGGTTGTGGGGACTTTCCGTAAGCACAGCAGGGAAGGACCGCAACACATAGCGCTAGAAGGAAGGCACCGATTTCCACCTGTGAAGAGAACTCTGGAGGTGCCATTGGACCGGCCGGACTTGCGCAGCCTGGTGAACCGTAGTCTGGACTGTGGACCCAGAGATCTTCAGTAAAGAGGTAAAGAGACTGCAACCTGGTGTCCTCGTTATTTACTGCACCGCACCACCACTACCAACATCCACACCTATCATTCACTGTGCGCCCCACGGCAGGGTCACGGACCGGGGCCTAGCCGCCGTGACAACCCCAGAAGCAGAGACCCGTAGGCCCGGTACCGGGTACCCCTCGGCCCTGCGGCGGTGGGGGCGCTACATTACTCATTAGTGTTACAAGGTCTCGCGTGTGAATATGGAGCAGGTGTGTTAAATTTGGTATCACTCTCTTCATACTGATCACTGGAAGTTCAACATGGCACCTCATGGCAAAGAAATCTCTGAGGATGTGGAAAAAAGAATTGTTGCTCTATATGAAGATGGCCTAGGCTATAAAAAGATTGCCAACACCCTGACACTGAGCTGCAGTACGATGAAGAACATACAGCGGTTTAACATGACACGTTCAACTCCGAGCAGGCCTCGCTATGGTTGACAAAAGAAGTTGATTGCACATGCGTCATATCCAGAGGTTGTCTTATCAAAATAGACTTATGAGTGCTGACAACATCGCTGCAGAGGTTAAAGGATTGGGTGATCAACCTGTCAGTGCTCAGACCATACGCTGAATCAAATTGGTCTGCAGGGGCATTTTCCCAGAAGGTAAGCCTCTTTTAAAGATGATTCACAAAAGAAACCCGCAAACCCTTTTCTGAAAACAAGCAGACTAAGGACATAGATTACTGGAATCATGTCCTGTGGTCTGATGAGACCAAGATAAACTTATTTGGTTTAGATGGTGCCAAGCGTGTGTGGCGGCAACCAGGTGAGCAACACAAAAACAAGTGTGTTTTGCCTACAGTCAAGCATGGTGGTGGGAGTGTCAGAGTTTGGGGCTGCATGAGTGCTGACAGCTGTGGGGAGCTACAGTTTATTGAGGGAACCACGAATGCCAACAAATGCTGTGACATACTGAAGCAGAGCATGATCCCCCTCCCTTTGGAAACGGGGCCGCACGGCAGTATTCCAGCATGATAACGTCCTCAAACTCCCCTCTAAGATGACCATTGCCTTGCTAAAGAAACTGAGGATAAAGGTGCTGGACTGGCCCAGCATGTCTCCAGACCGAAACCCTATTGAGCAAATGTGGGGCATCCTCAAGCGTAAGATGGAGGTGCGCAAGGTCTCTAACATCCACCAGCTCTGTGACATCGTCATGAAAGAGGATTCCAGTGGCAACCTGGGAAGCTCTAGTGATCTTCATGCCCAAGAGAGGTACAGCAGTGCTGGAAAAAATGGTGGCCACACAAAATATTGACACTTTGGGCAAAATTTGGTCATTTTTACTTAGGGGAGTACTCACTTTTCTTGCCAGCAGTTTAGACATTAATGGCTGTGTGTTGAGTTATTAAGGGGGCACACCAAATTTACACTTATTCAAGCTGTACACTGTCTACTTAACATTGTATCAAAGTGTCAGATCTTCAGTGTTGTCCCATGAAAGTATATAATAAAATAGTTACAAAAATGTGAGGGCGTACTCACTTTTGTAATATACTGCATAATGTGATTACTATTTGCCACTGTTGTGTAAATTTGTGGATACCAGCAGCTACTATTCATTGTGAGAAGGGAATGTCTAGGTGAGAAAACCCCTATTATATGTAATGTTTGTTGTTGCAGATCAATAGTGTGACTGGTGTTCTATAGTTATGGTAAAAATACACAGTAAATCTACTAGTTTTCTAATACAGTTTTTATGAGCTGCAAAGAAGTAACAGTGGTTAAAAAAACTACTTCCAGTTAGCTAGAAAATGTGTTATATTCCCATAAAAGAAAGACCACCAAAGCTGAATATCCCAAAAACATCATTTTGAAATTGAGCATTAGATTTCCAGTTGTCAGCAGTACCTGCAGTTGTCAGTTATTGGGGTAGAAATTGGACAGACTTAAAGGGATATTCTCCACATTATAAATAGTTAAAATTGGAAAATGCTTGTAGAAATAATTAAAAAATCCTCTTTTCTTTTATATGGGAGAATTTTTCATTTTATTGTTTACTACTTAATACCCAGGTTGCCGGCCACCTCTGCTGTCATTATAGGTGGTCTACCTCCTGACTGAAACCGTTCCAGCCCACCCCTATGACCGAATGGGTGAGCCTGCTGAGAAAAATAAAGGTCATGACTTTGCTGTCGGGTGTCTCGGGACCAGGGACTCCTTCCCTGTCGCTAACGCTAGGGGCGCCCTAGCTTGCCCTATTCCCCAGATTACTTCAGATGGTGAAGATGCCGGGGCCACGTACTTTGCCTTAGCTCCTGAATCCGCCCTCAGTCTGTACCCTTCCCCCACCCAGGGAAGAGGGGAGTAGTAATGTACCGTAATGCACCAACCAGACTAACAAGGTAATACAAACAGTGATAAAGAAAAGTACAAATCATACAAATATACTCAAACAACAGAGGTAAACACTGGAGGATGGGGTAAAACCAATGTAGGAGAAGGAGGGGGGATTAGCACACACCCAAAACCTAGCAACAGTCTCAGATAAATTCACCAAACGCCTTCTCAAACAACAACCACCATCTCTTAACCATGCAACAATGAGGCTACTCTGACAATGAGTGCTTGCCAGGGTTCAGATTATATAGGAGATGGGAGTGGCTAACGGTGAACAGCTGATAGCCTTAATGCAGGCAAGCTTCCAAGTACTTTCAACTGAGCAGATTAACCCCTGCACTGCTAAAAGAAACCTGCGCTGTTTAATATGAAGATGAAGTGCTTCTAATCAGTGCATGAGTATGTGAAATCAGATGCTGCGGTCTTCTGGCTTTTCTCTGCCGTGGTAAACCCATGACAATAAAGTTAATTTCCTCCTGGCAGCGTGGCTTTCATTGAGGCTGCCGCATGCTGTTAGAACAATGTTAACCTGCAGGTTAACCCCATATCTGCAGGTTAAGGTTAAGTTCACACAGGGCATTTTTGCTGTGCTTTTTTTTTTTCTGCAGCAAAACCTGATCTTCTTGGTAGGAAAGAAGCTGCGCCAAAAATGCAGGTTTAGGTGCGTTTTTTGCTGCGTTTTTGCCGCGTTTTTTTTCTCTTTGTGCATGCCAATAAAGTAATAAAGAGTGCACACAGAGGAATAAAAAACTCCTGTAGATAGAATGAATAGATAGATTGATAGAATAGATAGATTACCTGTGGTGACCTCTTCACTGGCATTTTCCCATGGTGCAGAGGTTACCTCAGGTCAGGCTGTAAGGGAGCGCAGGCTCGGTGACGTCACCGCTAGTTACTGAGCCTGCGCCCGCTGCGTATCATTCATTCCCCAGTAGCTTACAGCCGGGAGCAGTCGCATTACCAGCGTTCCCAGTTGTAAGCTTCATCTCCCCCAGATACTGCGTGGGACACTCGTTATATGGAACCACGACGGATCAGGGAGTATTTGTGTTGGTTTATTTTTATTTCAGGAGATTGAGGGCTTCGCTTGGAATGGCAGAACAATAAAGATGACAAAACTGTGTGGTGTTTTATTTCATTATAATACTTTTTTTTTTTCTTTCTGTGTGTGTGTTTATTTAACCCTTTAACCACTATAGGATTAGTAATGCATAGGTGTCTTATTAACACCTCTCCATTACTAAGCCGGCTTAATGTCACCTTACAATAAGGAGGTGACATTAACCCCCTCATTACCCCGCTTGCCACCACTACAGGGCTAGTGGGAAGAGTCAGGCAAAGCGCCAGAATTAGAGCGTCTAATAGATGTGCCTCTTCTGGGCAGCTGCGGGCTGCTATTTTTAGGCTGGGGCGCCTATATCAATGGCAGGGGCTGTGAGCTTTAGCAAGGCTGGTTGTAAAAAATGGGGGGTGGGGTAGTTTAATTATTTAGTTAACTAATTAAAAAAAAAAAAAAGCGTGAGGACCCCTCTATTCTTGATAACTAGCCTTGCTGAAGCTGACAGCAGCTCCCAGCTGTGAGTTTTGTCTCGCTGGTTATCAATAATAGGGGGAATCAACAGGGTTGTTTTTTTTTTAATTATTTATTTATAGCGCAGGAGCGGCAGATGAAAACTCCCATCTGCCGCTCCTGCTCTCACTGTAATTAGCGGCTGTAGGTGTCAGATGATGGGATCAGTAGTCCCATCAGCTGACACCAGTGACCAGAGGTGAGGTTTATACCTCCGATCACAGCTGAGCGCTCCCGCTGTCTTCTGACAGCGTGGGAACCGCGGCTATCTTACCGGCAGGGATGATTTCCCCGCTGATCAGAACGGTGTTTATTGCACTGTCATGCATATGACAGCGTGTCAAACACTGTATTGTCGGGCCGTCCATTCAAGGGTTCGGGTCTGCTCTGCTGGATGACAGGCTGCATGGACGCATCATTGAGCCTGCCATCTAGATGTAGTAGAGCCGAGTGTGATGTCACATCCGACTGTCCTTGACTTTTCTGCAGCAAATACGCTGCAAGAAAAGTCAACCTGCGTATTTGCAGCGTTTTTTCTTCATCCATTTCAGTCAATGGGTGGAAAACACTGGAAAAGTTCTGAAAGAAGTGACATGCTCTATTAGCTCTGATTGCTGCTGTTACAGGCAGATCATAGCAATGGTGATTCACCAAAAAAAGCCCAACTTAAAGAAACATTAAAATAACACTGTATTTACTTAAATAAAAAATGCTATTGAAGTAAAATAAACACATGCATACCACCACCAAAGTATCATATAGACACTTATAGAAGATACCTAGGGAGGTGTCTGTCCCTATAATACACTGAGATTACCCTACCTGTCAGCAGAGGTAATCAGATCATGGCAATGAGCGCGCTCGGCTCCATACTCGCGCATCCTGACTGTGACATACAGATAAGTCAGGGTGCACGTAGACGCTGATACACATTGTGATTATGGAAATAAAGGCATTTCTAAAAATACTTAAAAATACGTTTAACACAAAAACCTGATTTAAGCAAAACCTAATTGTCTGATGATTTCTTCCCTTTAAGCTGCCACTTTCTATAATCATTATTTAAGATCTTCAGCAATGTTACCAGACATTAATTGCTGTGTATAAATGCAGTCGCTCAGTGGTCTGGCAATTACTTGCAGAAAGTTGATATTTGTATTCCGTTCTTTTCCCCCCAGCAAACTTCTATTGGGACGTGCGTGAGATATGCACCAGTGGCTTACCTTCAAGATTTCAGCACTACGTGTGTCACTGATATATCTGTGTGCACTGATGCATGGACATTTCAGTTGGATGACGTGAATGTTAAGGATGGCAGCGGGGGTCAGTACTTAATTTTTTTTTTCTAAAAAATAATTTTAGGCAGAGTCAGAAAAAATCTTGCTCCAACGGTTTGATGTCGAACACATAATAAAGTCATGTCTGATTTCTTACCTGATTTTGTTACCCACACAAGAATGTTTAAGAAATAAGGGAACATCAACTCGGGTTGGAGTAAATTCAGAAAGTATCCACCAAATTCTTTAGACATTAATGCTTATTTTTATTTTATTTCAGGTACCATTCCTCTTAATATCCAGCTGAAAAGTATTACACTGGATATTGTCCCTACAGGTATGGCATTTGTCTGATAATAAATAAATATATATATATATATATATATATATATATATATATATATATATATATATATATATATATATATATATATATATATATATATATATATTCCATTAGCGGAGTTCTCCTTATGGCATGCTCTTCCTGAATTGCTACTTTGGGGTCAAGACTCTGGCAGAGGTATATCCCCTTAACGACCGCGGATGCGCCATTTAGCGGCAGCAGTTAAGGGTACTTATTCCTCAGCGCCGCTTTTTAACGGCACTGAGTAATAAGGGTATAGCACCTCCCAGTGTCAGAAAATCTACGGGGTCTCGGCTACCAGGGGTAGCTGAAACCCCGGAGAACATGATTTGGGTTGGTGTTTACTTGTTGCGATCGTCATTATTCATTAACCCCTTAGTGACGGAGCCAAATTTTTGAAATCTGACCAGTGTCACTTTATGTGGTAATAACTCTGGAACACTTCAACAAATCCCAGTGATTTTGAGAATGTTTTTTCGTGACACATTATGCTTTATGATAATGGTAAATTTAGGTAGATATGTTTTGTGTTTATTTATAACAAATATCAGAAATGTCAGAAAAATGTAAATTGCCTCTTCTGAGGAAAAGAGGACTTAAGTCACAATCAACCCTTTAACGAGTCGTGCAATATGACTTAGGATTAAAGCCAAATCAGTATCTCAATTCGCAGACACGGTGTTTCGGGCTGTTGGCCCTCGTCAGTGCAAAGCATGAGAACTGATTTGGCTAGGTGAGAGGCTCTGGACTGGGGTCTAAGGGGTAACGTTTCTCCTTATGGAGAGTGACATACCATCTCTGGCTTGTCAAGGTAAGGAGGCTTATTCGCCGTGCAATGCTCCTCTGGGAATTTAAATATGCAAATTGCCTCTTCTGAGGAAAAGAGGACTTAAACTCTATAGCGCCACATGCTTCGCACTGACGAGGGCCAACAGCCCGAAACACCGTGTCTGCGAATTGAGATACTGATTTGGCTTTAATCCTAAGTCATATTGCACGACTCGTTAAAGGGTTGATTGTGACTTGTAGGATCGCTACTTCCAACAGGTGGCGCTATAGAGTTAAGTCCTCTTTTCCTCAGAAGAGGCAATTTGCATATTTAAATTCCCAGAGGAGCATTGCATGGCGAATAAGCCTCCTTACCTTGACAAGCCAGAGATGGTATGTCACTCTCCATAAGGAGAAACGTTACCCCTTAGAAAAATGTAAAAAATTTGCAATTTTCAAACTTTGAATGATTGTCCCTTTAATCCAGATAGTCATACCACAGAAAAACATTAATAAATAATATTTCCCACATGTCTGCTTTACATCAGCACCATTTGTAAAATGTTTTTATTTTGTTAGCATTTTAGGAGGTTTAAAAATGTAGCATCAATTTTTCATTTCTTCAAGGAAATTTACAAAACTTACTTTTTTAGGGACCTATCCATGTTTGAAGTGTCTTTAGGGGTCCTATATATTGGGAAACCCCCAAAAGTTATACCATTTTAAAAACAGCACCCACTGACATATTGAAAACTGCAGTCAGGTAGTTTATTAACCCTTCAGGTGTTTTTCAGGGATTAATTAAAAGTGGCATGACAGAAATTACAATGTGTATTTTTACCACCTAAATGTCGCTAACTTCTGAACAGGTTAAAACAGCCGTCAGACTCTAAAACCGCTATTTGGTCATGAATTGCCAAGCCAAATATCAGGACCACAAAATTATGATCTGAGGGCACCAATTGGGATAAATAGGAAGCCCCCACACTCCATTAACCATTTATAATGATGTTGTCACTGACAGCAGCATCTAAGGGGTTAAACAGATTTGGACGGTACCAACACTGATTGTGGCTGATGCAGCAAGTTTTCAGCTATCGTGTATAGCCGACAGCTGCTGGATGGTCCCCTGTATGGGGATGCTATTCTCTTATGTCTCAGGTCAGTTAAAAGACGTATTGGCGGTCATTAAGGGGTTAAAAAATAAGTCAGTTTCCCAGTTATTTATCTTTTCTCTGATATGATCTAACATACCAGAGCAGAGAGAAATGGAGTCCCCCAAGCCTCCCCCGGTACCTCCGGTATCCCTGGACCCTCCGGCTCTATCCCCTGGCTCTCGGCGTTTTCAACCGGGAAGAAAATGGTGGGCGCATGTGCAGTACCCCCACCAAGATCTGCTGTGTGGCACCTGGCAAAAATAGGAGATTTTTCCTATTGGTTCATTTAGATCACTGTGATAGACCCTATCACAGTGATAAAAAAAAATAGTAAATCAAACCCCCTTTATCTCCTCCTTAGTTAGGTAAAAATATATTTTTTTTCCGTTAAGATTGGTGTTAGAGCTAGGGTTAGGGTTTGGCTAGAGTTAGGGTTGGGGCTAGGGTTAGAGCTGGGGCTAGGGTTGGGATTTGTGTTACAGTTGTGTTGAGGTTAGGGTTGTGTTTGGGGTTAGAGTTTTGGTGTTGGGGTTAGGGTTTTGGTGTTGGGTTAGGGTGGGGTTGGGTTTAGGGTTGGGTTTAAGGTTGGGATTTGTGTTAGGGGTGTGTTGGGGTTAGGGTTGTAGATAGGGTTATGGTTGGGATTAGGGTTAGGTGTGTGTTGGAGTTAAGGCTGTGTTAGGGTTGGAGTTAGAATTGGGGGGTTCCACTGTTTAGGTACATCAGGTTGTCTCCAAACACGACATTACGCCACCATTGATTCTAGCCAATTTTGAGTTCAAAATGTCAAACTGTGATGCTCCCTCCCTTCTGAGCACTGCCATGCACCCAAACAGTGCCTTTTTCCCACATACGGGGTATCTGTGTACTCAGGATAAATTGCACAACAAAATTTGTGGTCCATTTTCTCATTATTTGAGCACCTTGAGGGGTGTCACTTTTGGGTATTTTCTGTCATATTGTCCCCCCCAAGCTCACTTCAAATGTTATGTGGTCCCTGAAAAAAGGTTTTTGTAAATTTTGCTGGAAAAATGTGAAATCGTTGGTCAACTTTTAACCCTTATAACGTCCTAACAAAAAAAAAATTGTTTCCAAAATTGTGCTGATGTAAAGTTGACATGTGGGAAATGTTATTTATTAACTATTTTGGTGTGACATGACTCTCTGATTTAAGGGCACAAAAATGTAAAGTTTGAAAATTGCTAAATTTTAAATTTTTTTGCCAAATTTCTTTTTTTTTTTTTTCATAAATGAACGCAAGTCATATTAAAGAAATTTTACCACTAACATGAATCAGTGGAATTCGTTGAAGCGTTCCAGAGCTATAACCTCATAAAGTGCCAGTGGTCAGAATTATAAAAATTGGTTTTTGCCATTAAGTACCAAATTGGCTCAGTCACTAAGGGGATATTTCCATCAACGCTGCGGATGTGTAGGTGTCATCCCTGTGGCTGCCTCGACCCCCGTGATGCCGCATAGGTGATTATGACAGATGCATCCAGGAGGGTATATATCCAGGGTTTTCTTTTTCCCTTCTGTCAATGTCAACAGCTCTATCAAGTCCCCAGACACACTTTCTTTAGGTATCTGCAACTAAGACATGCAATAAATACCAAGTTCCCAGATATTAGAAATATTTTCATATCCTCATACCCCCGATTGGGATTCTAAGGAGCCAGGGATCCAAGGGTTTGAGCCCCTGTTTATATACCCAGTTACTAAGCAGGAGATGCTCCTCATTGCCATTGTTGGTTGATACCAAATGGAGGACAGTAATACCTTCCCTGAGGAGGTTGGAGCGGGGCCTTGACCATGCCACAATATGTTTAACCGGCAATTAATAACAAGCTGGTCCGAATGCATAGATATCCATAGTCCATCAATTCTACCTGACACCTAGCAGGTTATATAAAATATCCACCAGTGCAGATTGCTATAGGTGTGGGGAAGAGGCTGCAGATTTTATACACCTGATGTGGTATTGACCTCCTATTGCAGACTTTTGGGAAGAGGTCATATCTATCCCCATCGAGATCATACAATCGCCCTGTACTGCTCTGTCCTAAGGTGTGTTTATTAGGAATCCTTGGTGAGAAGACCTGGCCTCACTACCCTTGCATTCTTTGGGAAATTTTGTTTTTGGGTCACAAGACTATCGCCAGGAGATGGAAGGATAGAAGATCACACTTGATCAGTATAGAAAATAATACAGCTTCCTATGAGAGGGTGGTATATAATAGACACTGTCCTGAAAAATTTGATAAGGTATGGAAGCCTTGGTTTGATTCCCCTTTGACTCCCATTAGCCTCCAGGAGGTGATGAGGAGTATTCTCTCTTGATAAAAATGTGATATTTGGTGCCTGACATGGGTGTCTTATGGATTTGGTTAAGATTTTAGACCAGTGGTATGTTAAGGGAAAGGTTAACATTGCCAGACAGCATTGATGAGAAATGCTGTTTGTTCTTTTGTTCTATGATGTAACTTTGCTAAGTTATGTAATCTTCAATAATCTTCAATAAAACTTATTATGAACCACATGTAATATGGTATGGTACGGTTTTGTAACACTGCTATTCTCTATAGGACCCACCCTACCAGAAGTCTTACTGTGTGAAGTGCATGTGTCAGCAGACTACATATTTGTTTGGGAAGCCAATAAAATAAAGGAAATACAGGTCACCATTGAGACTGCTAACATCACTCTTACTCATCAGGGTAATATAAATGTTATTACTTTGACTGTCAGTTCATGTTTACTAATCTAAGTCATTAGAAGGGTTATTCTCCTCTATTCATGGCATACACCATAAATGTCTGATATTTGTGGGTCACACCTTTTGTATGTATAGACCAAAGGTGCCCATAAGCTTGTTTGGCAGGCAACTGTCTCTCCTGATCTACTCATATACATGCACAATTGCTTATATATGCGGGTTTTATTTTCAGTCGTAAAAGTAGGTTAAGCTTCTGCAACACCTCTGGGCTAAAAGTATGTGACATTAAAATGTAGCATGTCTGATCCTTCTTTCCTCCAGACATCATCTGCTGGGGAAGAGTTGGGAAGGCCCCATACATATTAAATGGTTGGCCGATAACGGCACAATCATCAGGTTCAGTTGACATTGTTGTAATGTGTTCAAGGGTCTTAACGTATTCTGAGATTATGTTAAACCCCGCTTTCACGATGTTAAAATCCATTCGTTTATATCCACATAAAACTCATGTGTGTAATTATATTTTCTTAATGTTGTGAAAGTTACTATTTGCTTGTTCTTATGGGTTTTTGCATTTAAAGGGAATCTGTCACCCCAAAATTCGCCTATAAGCTAAGACCACCGGCATCAAGGGCTTATCTACAGCATTCTGTAATTTTGTAGATAAGCCCCCAATGTAACCTAAAAGAGAAGAAAAACAAGTTGGATTATACTCATCCAGGGGCGGTCCCGCTGCAGTCTGGTCCGATGGGCGTCGCGGTCCGGGTCCAGCGCCTCCCTCTTCTTTGCTTCCTGTCACGGCTCCTGCGCACTGCAGTACTTTGCTCTGCCCTCAACAGGGCAGACAAAGTACGCCTGCGCCGGAGCCGCGACAGGAAGCAAAGAAGAGGATGTAATCGTATGAAGATGGGAGGCCCCGCACCACGACGCCCATCGGACCGGACCGAACTGGGACCGCCCCTGGGTGAGTATAATATAACCTGTTTTTCTTATCTTTCAGATTACATCCGGGGATTATCTACAGCATTATAGAATGCTGTAGATAAGCCCCTGATGCCGGTGGCCTTAGCTTATAGGCGAATTTTGGGGTGACAGATTCCCTTTAATAATTTGCAAATAATTAATAATATTGGATTCTTTTCACAGCAAAACTGTCTCAAAGATTTACAGCTACATTCCTCACCAACAACAGTACAACAGATGTCCTCTCTGGAAATCCAGGTATTAAAAATGGAACTAATAGATATGCTTAACATTTGGGTCTTGTCAGCTATCGTTTTTCTCTGGAGTGGTGGGTTCCGAACCGCTTATGGTTGTATCACCACTTGGATCTCCTATCTGATCTGTCATATTGGAGTATCTAGTAGGTCTGACTCGCCTTGGGTAGTGGTCAGAGTACCGGCGCAGTAGAAGAGTTAAATAGACGTTCCATGACAGAAGCCAAGGTATGAGATACCTTGGTTAGTCCATCCACAGACTGTGAGAGGGGTATGGCCCATTTTGGGGGAGGGAATAACCTCTCATCACGGGCTGTGGGGGCTGCAATCGCAGTTAGCGTCAGGTTGCCCTTAGGCAAATTTTCATTTGTAAGAGGCGCATGCAAAACCAGTGACTTGGGGAGGCTTCCCAGGCTGGTGTGTGCAATCTTTTCTGGAATTGGGGATGCTTGATGAAATATACAGATAGAAAAAGAGGTACTAGGACAAGAGGTTTTCTTGGGGGCTAAGAACTTTCCTGCAGTGTCCAGGAGGGAGATATTCCTCTGCGTTGGGGTGAGAAAATGGCGCTGTCCGGCAGATATAGAGGAGCGAATAGAGCCAACTCATGCGCAAGTGACTACACAAACATGATGGGCTAGATGGATGTGGGGGACAGACAAAGTGCACAAGCCTGGTAGGCTGGAGTAGGAGAGAAGGTGCATTTTGCCAGAGTCAGGTAGGCTGCAATAGAAGTCTGGGGCTAGATTAGTCCTGAACCTGCTGGAGGACCAGAAATACAATGGTTTGTGCTGGAAGCCAGGAGAGGAAGGAGTGCCGCCGCACAATGAAGGAATGAAGGACAGAAATTTGGAGCAATCCCCTGGAGTGAAGTTGGCCTGCGCTACACAGGAGCTGCCGGGGATGGATGTTGGACCATAGGCTAACATGCGTATCTGTCCTGAAGATGGAATCTCTGAGTCCAGATTCACAGGAGGCCCTAGGGACAGTGTTTTGAGGTCCCTTCTTTAAAGCATTTTTTTCTCTATACATACCAATTCTTAAAGACCTAATTGTGTAAGGTGATATTTCTCTACCCTACTTTTCAGAAAAAATTGAACCTCCAGAAGCATGGGCTGGACATAACGTACTGGTAACTACAGCGTACTGGTCACTACAATGGCAGTTGGCAATTTTCACTTGGCAACAATCATTCCTGCTTGTTTCTGGAAAATACCCATGAAGTCACAATTGTCACTACACCTGTAGATAAATTCCCCAAGGGATATAGTTTCCAAAATGAGGTCACTTGAGGGGGGATTTTTCTCTTCTAGCAATTAGGGCCTCTGCATATGGAGTCCGCAAACTTTTCTAGTAAAATCTGCAGTGCCATTGCTCCGGAGTCTCTCCGTATGGCTAAGTAGTACTGTACAGCCACATATGGGGTATTGCCACGTTCATTAGAAATTGTGGGACACATTTTGGTGCATTTTTTACCCACTTTATGTGTGAGAATGTAAAATCTGGGGCTAAAACAAAATTTTGTTGGTAAAAATGTAGTTATTTTTTCATTACTGCTCAATGGTATAAAATACTGTGACACACCCGTATTGTCAATATGATCACTGCACCCCTCGATGAATTCATAGAGAGGTGTAGTTTGTAAAATGTGGTCACTTATGGGGGGTTCTGCTGTTCTGGCACCTCATGGGCTTTCGCAGTGGGTCATGGCACCTGCAAACCATAACAGTAAAATCTGGCGCTCCTTGCCTTCTCAGGTTTGCAGTGTACCTGAAAAATATTTCCAGATTACATGTAGGGTATTGGCACACTGAGGAAAAAATGGACCTCAATTTATTGAAAAAAAAAATGTCCTATTACCCTTAGAAAAATCAAAAACTTGGGGCTAAAACAACATTTTGAAAATGATTTATGTATTGCAGCGGCGCTTAGTATAAATAGTCTCGTAGTGCTGCAAATTTAGACAATTACCACTGTTTTGTCAAAGTGTGAATATAGTATTCTAGATAAATTTGCACAAGATGAGACTTAGGCTACTTTCACACTAGTCCGTCGGTACGGGGCCGTCGCAAACCGATGTACCGACGGACAGTGTGCTAATAATCACAACGTGGGCAGCGGATGCAGTCTTACTATGCATCCGCTGCCCAGTGAGATGAGTGGGGAGGAGGAGACGGAGTTTCGGCCGCGCATGCGCGGTCGAAAATGGCAGACTCAACGCACAAAAAAAACGTTACATGTAACGTTTTTTGTGCCGGCGGTCCGCCAAAAAACGACGCAACCGTCGCACGACGGATACGACGTGTGGCAATACGTCACTAATGTAAGTCTATGGGGAAAAAACGCGTCCTGCAGACAACTTTGCAGGATGCGTTTTTTCTCCTAAACGACGCATTGCGACGTATTCAAAACGACGCTAGTGTGAAAGTAGCCTTAGGGGACAAAACATACATTTACTGGATGACTATTGTAAAGACTCACTATCTTACTGAATCCCTTTTTCTATTGTTTTACATGTATGGTGCACATAACCACCTTATATTGTATCTATTGATACTGCTTCTAGATGGCCATCATTTCAATCGGGTTGTACAGCTTTCTTTACAGCTGGGCTAATTGCAATTACATAACCAGAACAAAGTACAACCAGTTCACGGGCAAAGTGCAATCTAAGGCTACTTTCACACTAGCGTTAACTGCAATACGTCGCAAATGCGTAGTTTTGCCGAAAATACGCATCCAGCAAAAGTTCTTGCTGGATACGTTTTTTCGTCATAGACTAACATTAGCGACGCATTTGCGACGCATTGCAAAACGTTGCGTCCGTTTCGCGACGCTTGGGCGTGTGGTAGCGGACCGTCGGGAAAAAAAAACGTTACATGTAACGTTTTTTGCTCCCGACGGTCCGCTTTTTCCGACCGCGCATGCGCGGCCGGAACTCCGCCCCCACCTCCCCGCACTTCCCCGCACCTCACAATGGGGCAGCGGATGCGTGGGAAAAATGCATCCGCTGCCCCCGTTGTGCGGCGGAGACCACGCTAGTGTCGGGAACGGCGGCCCGACGCACAGCAACGGGTTGTTCCCGACGCTAGTGTGAAAGTAGCCTAAGGTTCTCATTACCAACTTGTTTATGTTTAATCATGACCTTGCATTGAATGTATTGCTATTCTTTCCAGGTGGCAGTCATTTACAGAGGACTGTGCAATATTGTTGTTTCCCATGCAGCTCAGAAAGGTGCATCTCCATGGGCAAAGTGCAATATATGGTTTTTTATTTTTAATTTGTTCATGCTCTACATATTACCTCCAGCAAATGTATGTTTTGTCCCCTAAGGCCTCTTTCACACTTCAGTTGTTTGGCGTCAGTCTAAAACCGCCATTTACCTCAAATAACGGATCCGTCATTTTTTTTTGACGGATCAGCTATTTTCCCATAGACTTGCATTAGCGACGGATTGTGGCGGACGTTGTCTAGACATAGACGGACATTGAAACGGTTTTTGTCAACGCTGAAATGACGGTTCGCGGCGGATCCGTCGCGTCCGCCATTCCATAGAATGGCCGCCTATGGGCGACGGATCCGTCGCGACCATCATTTCGGCGGATCCGTCGCCCCAATCCGCTTTTTCAATTGCGCATGCTCCAAAAAGTAGATACTTTTCCCAGACAACCCCCAAGTAAAGGATCCGTCAAAAAAACGGATCCGTTAGAACCGTTTTCTCAACAATTGTGACGGATCCGTCGATCCGTCACTATGTCGGAAGTGACTGACGCCAAACAACTGAAGTGTGAAAGAAGCCTAAGTCTCATCTTGCGCAAATGTATCTATAATACTAAAACAACATTTTAGTGGTAAAAATGTAATTTATTCTTTCTTCACCGCCCAGTGGTATAAAATTCTGTGAGGCACATGTGGTGTCAATATGGTCACTGTACCCCTAGATGAATTCATTGGGGAACGTAGTTTGTAAAATGAGTTCACATATAGGGGGTTTCTGTTGTTCTGGCACCTCGGGGGCTCTGCCAATGTGACATGTGACCCTCAAACCATTCCAGCAAAATCTGATCTCCAATATGACGCCTCCTATATTCTGAGCTTCACCATGATCCTCAAAAGTAGTATTCCCCCAGATATGGGATATCGTACTCAGGAGAAATTGCACCACAAATTGTATGGTGAAAATTTTCCTGTTACCCTTATGAAAATGCAAAATTTGAGGCCAAAATAACATTTTTGTGGGGAAAATGTGATTTTATTATTTTCACGGCTCAACGTTGTAAACTTCTGTAAAGCACCTGGAGGTTCAGGGTATTTACCACGCATCTAAATACATTCCATGAGGGGTCTAGTTTCCAAAAGTTTTCTCCCTCATATGGGGTAACGACGTACTCAGCAGAAATTACACAACTAATTTTGAGGTCCATGTGCGCCTGTTACCCTTGTCAAAATAAAAACAAATTGGATCTGAAGTAAAAAAAATTGTGAAAAAAATGTAAATTTTCATTTTTTTTTCTACATTCCAGAAATTACTGTGAAGCACTTGAAGGGTTAATAAACTTTTTGAGCACCTTGGAGGTGCAGTTTTTAGAATGGTGTCACTTTTGGGTATCTTCTATCATATAGACCCCTCAAAGTTACTTCAAATGTGATGTGGTTCCTAGAAAAAAAAAAATCGTTTTGTAAATTTTTTTGTAAAAATGAGAATTGCTGGTCAACTTTTAATCCTTATAATGTCCTAACAAAAAAAAAAATGTTGGTTCCAAAATTGTGCTGATGTAAAGTAGACATGCGGGAAATGTTACTTATTAAGTATTTTGTGTGACTTATCTCTGTGATTTAAGGGCATGAAAATTCAAAGTTGGAAATTTGCGAAATTTTCAAAATGAAAAATTTTGAAAATTTCACAGATAAACGCAAGTCATATCAAAGAAATTTTATCATTATCATTTAGTACAATATATCACGAAAAACAATCTCAGAATACCGGGATCTGTTAAAGCGTTCCGGTGATTTAAGAGTTATTAAAGAGTTTAAGAGTTATTTAAGAGTTCAGAATTGTAAAAATTGGCCTGGTCATTAAAGTGCAAACCACCCTCAGGGATAAAGGGGTTAAACTGCATCTTCATATTTCAGAAACATTTTTGAACATCCATAGGACAATATTATTGGTTGTTTGAGCCTCGACTTTACTTGTTGTGTTCGATCTTCTCCATATGAGATAGTTTTTGGTCCATTCTGAATCCACCCAGAAATATAGGCGTGTCCTCACATTGTGGTTTTCTGATACAGTTTTTGAAGCAAAAAGTAAGATATGGATCCTAAATGGTTCTGAGGCATCTTCTTTTTTTTCTATAATCTGCTCCCAGCTTCGGTATAAAGAAATGTAGAACCATACACCAATAGTTCTCTGTTCTAATAATCTTAATGAAGAGTTTCTTTTTTTTTTTTTTATTTGTTTTATGTGCAGGCTACCAAATTGGAAAACCTGTGATAGCTGCAAATGGAAGTGCACCATTTACAAAGACCACTCTCAATGTATTTAAACCAGGTAAAATTGTTTTTTTATAGTTCTGGTATAATAAATATATATACCGTATTTTTCGGAGTAGATGTATCGGTTTTAGAGGAGGAAATTAGAAAAAAAAATTGAGGCAAAAAATCCTTGTATATATGGTCCCCTCATCCACATTATGGTATTTATGGCCCTCTCATCCCTATCCTGGTATGCATGGCCCCTCTCATCCCTATCCTGGTATGCATGGCCCCTCTCATCCCTATCCTGGTATGCATGGCCCCCCTCATTCCTATCCTGGTATGCATGGCCCCTCTCATCCCTATCCTGGTATGCATGGCCCCTCTCATCCCTATCCTGGTATGCATGGCCCCTGTCATCCCTATCCTGGAATGCATGGCCCCTCTCATCCCTATCCTGGTATGCATGGTATCCTCATCCCCATCCTGGTATGCATGGCCCCTCTCATCCCATCCTGGTATGCATGGCCCCCTTATTCCTACCCTGGTATGCATGGCCCCTCTCATCCCTATCCTGGTATTCATGGCCCCTTCATCCTCATCCTGGTATGAATGGCCTCCTCATCCCCATACTGGTGTGCATGTGCCCCCTCATCTTTATCCTGGTATGCCTGGGCCCCCTCATCTTTATCCTGGTATGCATGGCTCCCTCATCCCTATACTGGTGTGCATGCCCCCCTTATCCCTATTCTGGTTTGCATGGCCTCCTCATCCCTACCCTGGTATGCATGGCCTCCTAATCTCTAGCCTGGTAGTCATGTCCCCCTTATCTCTAGCCTGGTAGACATGTCCCACTCATCCCTATCCTGGT
Organism: Ranitomeya variabilis; assembly: GCF_051348905.1. Classification (NCBI taxonomy): domain Eukaryota; kingdom Metazoa; phylum Chordata; class Amphibia; order Anura; family Dendrobatidae; genus Ranitomeya; species Ranitomeya variabilis. Next base: position 228,092,415 of record NC_135232.1, read on the forward strand.
TGGCATGGCCATGGTATGCGTTTTCCCCATCTCTGTCCTAGTATGCATGGCCCCATCCTTATCCTGGTATGATTGGCCCCAATCTTCATCCTGGTATGATTGGCCCCATCAGAAAAACATTAAAAAACCCAAACCATTACACGTACCTTCCTCCGCTCCCTCGCAGTGTCTTGTTCTGGTGCCAGTAGCTGCTTTATTCTTGTAAGTAGCGCATGGCAGGAACGTCATGCGCTGATTACAAGCTGAAGGGCAGCTGCCGGAATGCTCACTGCTCTCCACACCGGGACAGAGCTCTTTAGTAGCTCTCACGGTGTCAGCTGCTGGCTTCCTGCAGTTGCCAGCGTTTACTTGTTCCCGCTACTAAAGGAAATGAATATTCACTGCATTCCACGCCCATGGGAGCCGGTAAATCCAGACTATTACACGCACTCCCCATTTTCCTCCACATTGTTGGAGGAATAAAGTGCGTCTTATAGTCCAAAATATACGGTATATATATTCTAATATTTGTAGTGAAGTATGGTAAATAATTTGGTATTATTTAAAGGGAATTGTGTCAGTAGGATCAACCCTCTTAAAGGGAACCTGTCACCCCCAAAATCGAAGATGAGCTAAGCCCACCAGCATCAGGGGCTTACCTACAGCATTCTGTAATGCTGTAGAATAGCCCCCGATGTATCCTGAAAGATGAGAAAAAGAGGTTATATTATACTCACCTGGGGGGGGGGGGGGGCGGTCTGGTCCGATGGGCGTCGCGTTCCGGTCCAGGGTCTCCTATCTTCATAGGATGATGTCCTCTTCTTGTCTTCATGCTGCGGCTCCGGCGCAGGCGTACTTTGTCTGCCCTGTTGAGGACAGAGCAAAGTACTGCAGTGCGCAGGTGCCCGGAAAGGTCAGAGAGGCCCGGCGCCTGCGCACTGCAGTACTTTACTCTGCCCTCAACAGGGCAGACAAAGTACGCCTGCGCCGGAGCCACAGCGTGAAGACAAGAAGAGGACGTCATCGTAAGAAGAAGGGAGGCCCCGGACCGTCCCTGGGTGAGTATAATCTAACCTCTTTCTCCTACGCCTCATTGGGGGACACAGAACCATGGGTGTTATGCTGCTTGCCACTAGGAGGACACTAAGTAAACACATAAAGAATTAACTCCTCCTCTGCAATATACACCCCTTGACTGGCCAGTAATGACCCAGTTCTTGCTTCTTTTTCTCATCTTTCAGGATACATCGGGGGCTTATCTACAGCATTCCAAAATGCTGTACATAAGCCCCTGATGCCGGTGGGCTTAGCTCATCTTCGATTTTGGGGGTGACAGGTTCCCTTTAAGCAATCTATATAGGCCTGTAATTCATAGGAAGCTGAATAAAATGATACCTTAATATCCGTGATCTGATACCTTATTCCAGAGAAATCCATATTTCTCTGACGCCCATGACGGCACCACGGAGAGAAGGGGATCCGCCCACCAAGGACCGGAAACCTACAGATAAAAAGGCGGTACCTCTCTCCTGCATCAGTTGGTTTCCTATCCTTAATGGGAGACCTACAGATTCACCTCCGTCAGAGGAAAAGATTCATCGTGGGAATTCCGGGGCCAATCAGCTCGATTCAGGCAGCGGGGGCCCCCCTGCCTTGGCTGGTGTGGTGACCCGAAGCGCCACCACTGGGGCTAGTAGGCCTTTAGGGTGCGCGGAGAGAGGTGGCAGGACCTCGGCCAGTGTCTTTCTCCCTAGCATCAGTCTGCGGGCTGTAGTTCCCAGGGGTTCCGAGGAGTCCAGCATGCGGTGATGCGCGGCGCCATCTTTCCCCCGTCTGCGCACGCGCGAGATCGAGCGAGATTTCAAGCAGCGGGGGCTTTGCGCACGCGCGGCTGGAAGGGTACCGCGCGTGGGCACTGCGATCCTCACCTCTGTGCGCGTGCGCAGCCTCTGGGAACTGCACAGGCGCAGGATTTCGCGTGAGATGCTGCAACTGTGCATGCGCGGGGGAAGAAGAAGAAGAAAAAAAAAATGGCGCCATCCACCGATATTTTAGCAAGTTACACCTGGGGGCAAACGCTTCCAATGGAGACCGGCCAGTGCTCACCAGCCATGAGCGATGTAGAGCAAGTATCTCCCCTGCCCAGGGCATCTCCACAGCGACGAACCCAGAAAGAACACCAGGACTCTACCGGGAAAGGGCGTTCTGGATCACTGTGCAGCAAGGAGTCCAGCGTAACGTCCGGCTCAAGGGATAAGTCGATAAACATGGATCGTCCCCAACCGGTATTTATGGGTCCATAAGGTGGTAAGTGATCTTCGTGAAAGTTAGTGATAGTGAGGGCCTATCTTTGTGTTTTCTTACTATAGGGGAGAAAAGCGCAAGCAAAACTAAACATAACATATGTGCCTTATGTAAGGAAGATCTTCCATCTTCATCGGAAAAAAGACTTTGCAGTGTTTGTATTCAGCAGACAGTGTCAGAAGGCCTCCCAGGGTTCGCAGCGGACCTTAAAAACCTGATTAAAGTCCAGGTAGAAGAGACCTATAAATCCCTCAAAGGGGGGAAAAAGCGAAGGGAGACTAAGCACAGATCTCCGTCTCCTGAGTCTGGTGATTCAGGGGAAGATATGGATTCAGACACATCTAATTCTTCCTCATCATCTTCTTCTTCCTCGGGAGGCCGTAGTTGCTTCCCTATAGAGGAAACTGACAGTCTTGTTAAGGCCGTTAGGAGCACTATGGGGCTGGCAGACCCTCACCCAAAAAGATCTGTTCAAGACATAATGTTCAGGGGGCTTGACCAAAAAAAGAGAAGGGCCTTTCCCCTTAATGAGAAAGTCCAGGCTTTAATTAAAAAAGAATGGAAAAAGCCTATAAGAAAGTCACTACTTACTCCGAAAAGGAAATATCCGTTCGATGACCAATCCTGTTCCTTCTGGGATAAGGCGCCTAAACTGGATGTGGCAATCGCTAAGGCATCCAAAAAATATGCCCTTCCGTTTGAAGACATGGGGGTCTTAAAAGACCCAATGGACAAGAAGGCAGATGGCTTCCTCAGAGGTTCATGGGAAGCGGCTGGTGGAGGCCTTAAACCGGCAGTCGCTGCCGCATGTACATCTGTACATCTCGCTCCCTGATGATATGGTTAGACCAATTAGAAAGCCAGCTCAAAAACAGGTTATCCCGAGACTCAATTTTAAATATGTTACCTGTTATGCGTGGAGCTGCTGTTTTCTTAGCAGATGCTTCGGCCGATTCAATCAAACTATCCGCAGTCAGCAGTTTTTTCTAATGCCGCAAGACTGGCCCTTTGGCTGAAATGTTGGCCGGGAGAGCTCCAGACAAAGTCTAAATTGTGTACCATCCCCTGTGAAGGAGAGTTCCTATTCGGGCCCACTCTAGATGATATATTAGAGAAAGCGGGTGATAAAAATAAAAATAAATCATTTCCCTCCCTGGGTTTCCCTTCATACAGGAGGCCCTTTTGGAGCAAGAGGTTCTTCCGAAGGAAGCCAGGAAAAAACCAAGATAGGTGGGAAGACAAGCGGAACAAAAACAAGGGTTTCATATTCAACAAAAACCCTAACGACAACAAAAAACCCGCCCAATGAATGCTTGCCCCAGGTGGGGGGAAGACTGTCCCTGTTCCTCTCAGCCTGGGAGAAAATTACCAGCAGTCCTTGGGTTTTGAACATAATAAGATCCGGACTGAAACTGAAATTTCAAAAGCCCCCTCGTCCCTCGTTCATGACGACTTCGCTAAGGTCTTCGGAGGAAGAGCAACTAGCATTAGAAAAAGAAGTCATAATTACGGGACTCAATTACAGCAGTGCTGGCGCAGGTCACGACTCTATCACACACAGTGGGGAACCTGGAGGCTCGTACCCAGACATGTGAAACATCAACCGCAGAGCTTCATCAGATGCTTGCACAGCAACAGGAGGAAATTAAGCAATTGAGGGAGCACAATGATGATCTGGAAAACCGCAGCCGAAGAAATAATCTACGATTTGTGGGTATCCCAGAAACCATCAGAGGAGAGGACCTTACTCTTTTCCTGACCAAAGACTTGCCTGCGGCTCTGGAACTTTCCTTCCCACAATACCCCCCACTGCTTGAAAGGGCTCACCGTATAGGGGACACCATGCCAGCAGACAACAAGAAACCGAGACCTGCAATAGCCAGATTCCTGCACTACGTGTCCAAGGAAGCAATCCTTAGAGCATATCGACAAAAGCGTAATGTCTCAGTCCGTGGCCTCAAGATCTTAATTTTTCAGGACTTTTCAAAACAGGTCTCAGACAAGAGAAAATTATTTACGCCTGTGTGCTCCTATCTGGCGGAACACAACATTAGATTCCAGTTGCAATATCCTGCTAAACTCAGAGTGCGGGAAAATGGACGTTTTACGGTGTACACAGATCCTGATGAGGCTAGGGTTAGGCTCATTCCTCAAGAGGACACTGGCTAGGAGAAGTTATAGGGTGTTAAACACCTAGCTTGAGATTATTGCAATGTTCTACCCTGTATGCTCACGGCTTCAGATTAATGTTTTAATGTGTTATAACTGATGTTTTTCTATCATAGGTTTGTTCTTATGTTGTTTTTACCCTTGTGTGGACTCCCCTTCCCCTCTCCACCAACACACGACTCTGTACGCCTTACCGACTTCCTGGAGGGTCCTGCTCGCTGGGACAGGGACCACAGGATCCAGATGCAGGATTTTCAGCATTTTGAGACGCCCAGGACTGGGGTAGGATGAGTAACACACCACTTAACACACAGCCATACACTTTTGTATCTTGGAATGTGGCGGGCCTGAATTCCCCGATTAAACGTAAACGGGTCCTTACGCACCTAAAGAGGCTGAAGCCTGATGTGGTCTTCTTGCAGGAGACTCACTGGAGGCAAGGGGATGATAACACTTTGAGAGCACCTTGGATTCAGCATTGCTTTTCAGCGCCGTTTGTTTCCAAGTCGCGCGGAGTGGCGATTTTGCTGGGGAATTCTCTGCCTTACACCTTGCTTGATGAATACTCAGACACTGAGGGACGGTTTTTATATCTTGCGATCCAAATTGGAAACCCAGTATACACACTATTGAATATCTATGCTTCAAATTATCCCAATACTACTTTCTTTTCAGAGTTATATCAATTTATTCTGACAAAGCGCACAGATAATTTAATTGTGGGCGGCGACTTTAATGCTGTCCTTGATCCACACCTGGATAGATCTTCCGTGGCTTCCCATGACAAACGTGCTACTTCAGTCATTTTAAAGATTATGCAGCACACTGGGTTGTGTGATCCGTGGCGGGTGCTTCATACCACGGAAAGGGACTACACATTCTACTCGAGGGTCCATGATACCCATTCTAGGATAGACTACTTCCTAGTAACAGAAACTCTATTCGAAAGGATATCAGAAACCACAATAGAGTCTATCATGATATCGGACCACGCACCAATTAGACTGCAACTGGGGATGGAGCCTCCGAGGGGCTCTTCGGCGCCCTGGAGGTTTCCATCCTATTTGGTTAACTCGGAGGATTTCAAACAGTTCCTCCAGGTCCACTGGAACAACTTTTTGGACGATAACATGTCCTCATCTTCGGATACCTCACTGATGTGGCGCACATCTAAGGCCGTCATGAGAGGCCATGTCATTTCATACATGATACACCAAAAAAAGGAAAGGAGAACTAGGTATAATCTTCTTCATACTGACCTGCTAGCCACACACCAGGCGTACTTGAGAGACCCTACAGACATTAATAAACAAAACTACTTCTCCGCCAAACAACTGCTAGATGCTTTTACTATTGCCCAAGCAACCAGGAATATAGAGTTCACGAAAAATCATTACCATAGATGGGGGGGGAAGACGGGTAGTTTACTGGCCCGCCTGACTAAGCCGCATACCTCCAAGCGCACAATCCTGCAGATTCAACAACCCAAAAGTAACCGACTGGTCACCTCGCCACTTGAGATACAGCAAGCGTTTATAACATATTATACCACACTTTATAAAGAGAGACCGTATGACGCCCAGGGTGCACGGGACTTAATTTCCTCGGTGGAGCCCACAAAGCTGACAGCAGAGCAGAGAGATTTTTTGTCTGCCCCGATAACCATTGAGGAGGTGCAATCGACGATTAAATCTTTCCACAATGATAAGTCTCCGGGACCTGATGGACTGACCATAGAATATTATAAGCTTTTGCAACCGTATAATACCCCTATTCTAGTGGATATACTTAATGATATTTATCTTAAGGGGGAGGTGCTGGAGGGCTTTCATGAGGCCCACACAATTCTTATACCCAAGCCAAATAAAGATCCCCTTGATGTGGGTTCCTTTCGCCCTATTTCACTAATGAATGTAGACTACAAACTTTTAACTAAGATATTGGCGAATAGAATGCAGGTATTTCTGCCACAGGTATTGACACCCTCACAGTTGGGGTTTACGAGGGGGCGACACTCGACCTTAGGGGTCCGATTGGCGGTGGCGGCTACGGTTATGGCCAAACAACAAAACTATCCCCGGACAATGCTTCTCAGCCTTGACGCGGAGAAAGCGTTTGATTCTATCTCATGGAAATTTTTAAATACAGTACTGCGCTACAGGGGTTTTGGAGAGACTTTCCTGGGATTCTTGCAGAATATTCAGCGTGGCGCGGCTACTAGACTCTGGGTGAACAACTTGATGTCCCCTCAGATTAATTTGGAAAGGGGCGAGACAGGGATGCCCGATATCGCCCTTATTGTTCAACCTGGCTTTGGACCCTCTTTTACAGTATCTCCATGGCTGGGCAGGTCTTGAGGGCATACGATGTGGGGCGACAGAAATTAAGACTGTGGCCTTCGCCGATGATTTACTGATCTTCCTGTCAAATCCACGGGAGTCTCTGGGCCCGCTCCTTAGAATAATAGAACAGAAGGGGGCGTTGGTGGGTTTCACCATAAATGTTGGTAAATCTGAGGCAATGATGCTCTCTGGGCCTCCCGAACCACGCTGGACACAGGAACACTCTTTACGTTGGAAGACTCACTCCTTGACTTACCTGGGGGTTCAGATCACGAGAGACCCGGCAAAACTTTACAAAACTAACCTGCAAACGTACATCACCTCATTGCAGGACGAGTTGACAGCATGGGAAAAGTTTACCTTGTCCTTCATAGGCCGGGCAAATTTGATAAAAATGATCTCATTTCCCCGATTATTATACCTATTCAATGTCCTGCCATTTTATCTGAGACCAGTGGATGAACATAATATTAACCGTCTGTTTCGCAGATTTGTTTGGCAGGGGAAGAGGCCCAGAATAGGATTCCACACCCTCACACAAACCCGAACCAGTGGCGGAGTGAATTTCCCAGACATTAAGCTGTATAACCTTGCAGCAAACATGCGAATTCTCCGAGACTGGTTGAAGGGTACCTCTACATACTCAGCTCTAGCAGTTGAAACATCATTAGTGGGAGGCAGGTCACTGGTAAACTTACTACATGAGCCTTACACATTGGTGCCCCAGGAGCTGAGATCCAATCCTCTGTTTATAACAATCTGGCGGTCTTGGGCGGTCATACGTCGTAGATTAAAGCTATCACCACGGGTGTCACTGGCACAGACGTTTTGTACTAATTCTAGGTTTCAGGCAGGGAAGGCACACCACATTTTTCATGGTTGGCAAACATTAGGCCTGGGCAGGGTGGGAGACATAGTAGATGTACATTCCAAAAAGGTCCTTACCTTCAACCAGGCGACACTCTTATTTGATTTCATCAGTATACACCCTTTCCACTTCATGCAATTACAGAGTTATGTGACGAGTGTTACTTGTGGTTTCAGTGATAATGACTGGCAGGATAGGCTGATAACCAAACTTACCACATGCAAGCTGACGAAAAGGCTTGTGTCAGACTACTATACATTCCTAAGATCTGAGACCGAGAGGGAAGAACATTCCACAGGAATAATGAAGTGGCAGCTTAGTGACCCGTCATTAACACCTACTCTGATTCTACAAATGTTGAGGAATACGCTTAAATTTACACCGTTTACATCTTATTGGGAAATGACGTTGAAGATTATGCATAAATCCTATATCTCGCCAAGGCGCAACTTTCTTATGGGTAATATACCGAGTCCGATCTGTTCCAGGTGTGGAGAGGTCGAGGCAGACATGTTCCACTGCTTGTGGGCTTGCCCACAAATCCAACAATTTTGGCAACGCATACTTGTATTTACTCATACGCATACACCATATAGGGTGGCTCTCACTCCAGCCTGGGCTCTTTTCGGGTACATTACTAATGAAGGGGCTGTGATCCCCACTTATGGTAGAAAATTCTTGTACATGATTTCGGCCTCGGCCCGGAAAACGATTTTACAAACCTGGCTGGCACCTAATGTGCCCACCCTGAGGATCTTCCTGGACAAACTCTCCTTCCTATTTAGGATGGATTGGGTGGAAGCATCCCTTCAGAAAGAACTAAAAACCCAAAATTTTTTTGAACTATGGCAGCCACTTATACCCATTCTTCCGACGCATATACAACAGAGGCTCAAACAATGCTTCTGCACAACTACATGGTTCCTGGAACAGACGGTAGCGGGCCGGGCACCCTTGTGAGTGGTGTTGTCTCTTAAATAACACATTGGGCGAAGTGCGGAGCCATGTGTTTCCCCCCCCCCCCCCCTCCCCTCCCCTCCCTTCGACTTTCCCTAGTCTGTCTGTCTGACCCCTCCCCCCTTTTTTTTTTTTTTTGTTGTTCTTCATTTTCTCTTTGGCTATAACTTCCCCTCTTTCACCATTTAGGGTTATCTAGTTACAGAATGGTAGTCCACTCGTATTGTATTTCCATGTTGAATTCTATGCTTTATCTTGATTGAGAGGTATTTTGCCTTTAATTTGCAAACTGGAACGCTAAATTAGTTACCGTCTTTAATAATGGGCTTCTGTAATACCGGAAAGAGGGAAATAATCCCGTGTACCTATGTTTGCATATTGATATGTTAATGTTGAAAATGTTTAATTGAAAATGTTTAATAAAAACAGTTTGGAAAAAAAAAGAAAAAGAAGTCATGGGACTAGTGAGCAAAGGGGTTCTCATGGATGTTCCCCTACAAGAAAGAGGACAAGGGTATTACTCCCCTCTGTTCCTGAGGAAGAAGCCGGACGGATCTTTCAGGACTATCATAAATCTGAAGAGTCTAAACAAATTCCTAGAAATTCAGTCATTCAAAATGGAAACAATAAAAACCTCGATAAAAATGTTGTTTCCACTGTGTTTCATGGTAGTCCTGGATCTGAAGGACGCTTACTATCACGTCCCTATCCACAAAGATCACCAAAAATTCCTCAGAATAGCAGTCTACATCAGGGGGGTGATATACCATTTTCAATTCTTAGCCCTCCCCTTCGGGCTGTCTATAGCCCCACGGGTCTTCACAAAATTAGTTGCAGAGGTAATGGCTCACCTGAGGGAGCAAGATACCCTGATAGTGCCATACCTCGACGACTTTTTGATAATCGGTTCCTCTCCACAACACTGCAAGGAACAGCTGAAGACAATCAGACATTCACTGGAAATACTGGACTGGTTAGTGAACTTAAAAAAATCCAGATTGTTACCATGCCAAATCCAGGAGTACCTGGGCCTTACTCTGGACTCTGTAAAACAAGAATGCCGTCTTCCAGGGGAAAAAATTCAAAACATAAGACTGGTATCCAGAAGGCGAGACACCCCCTCCATAACCCTCCGCCAAGCAATGTCCCTCTTGGGATCCATGACGGCCTGCATCCCTGCAGTCCAATGGGCTCAGTTACACTCAAGAGAGCTTCAATGGCAAATCTTGTCAGAAGTCGTCTCTCTAAAAGGGAATTTAGAAAGTCGGCTCAATTTATCTCCAAACACAATTCAGTCACTAAGTTGGTGGACATCGCAAGACAATCTTTCTCAAGGAATCCCGTGGGTAACTCCAGTCTCACAGATAGTAACAACAGATGCGAGTCCCAGCGGGTGGGGGGCACACCTGAACGACCTGTTAGCTCAGGGGGCTTGGCCACCATATCTGAAAAAAGTGTCCTCCAATATGAAGGAACTACTGGCAGTCAAGTTTGCACTATTAGAGTTCCTGAGTGCCCTTCGGTCTCACCATGTCGGAATTATGTCGGACAACAAAGTGGTGATAGCGTATCTAAATCACCAGGGGGGTAGCCGTTCTCGGAGTCTGATGGAGATAACCAGATCAATCTTCCACATAGCCGAAACCAACCTTCAATCCCTATCGGGCCTTCATATAAAGGGGGTGGACAACTACAGGGCAGATTACCTAAGTCGCTCTCGCTTGAAACAGGGGGAATGGGAGCTGAATCAGTCAGTGTTCACTCAGATCTCTGTAAAATGGGGCACACCAAACAAAGACCTTTTTGCAAACCATCTAAACAAAAAAGTGGACACCTTTTGCTCAATAACACCGTTGGGGAGCCCTGTTTCTCTAGATGCGTTCCTGATCTCCTGGAACCATCAACTAGCATATGCTTTTCCCCCTATTGCTCTGATTCCGGCAGTGCTGAGGAAGATTCTTTGGGAGGACGGGGCTCACATAATCTTGATAGCCCTGTTCTGGCCAAAGAGGCCTTGGTTTTCCTGGATGATGAGGATGTCCATCTCCGATCCATGGGTACTACCGGATCTCCCAAACCTCCTCTCCCAAGGCCCAGTTCATCATCCACAGGTGGCAAGTTTGCACTTGACAGCTTGGCATTTGAAAGGGAGTTACTAGAAAACGGGGGGTTTTCTCCGGGGCTGGTATCTACACTGCTACAAAGTAGAAAACCCATTACAACCAAACAATATGGGAAAGTATGGAAAAAATTCCTTTCATCTTCAATTGCTAAAATGGTTGAGGGCGTCCCTCTTAAAGCCATACTTGAGTTTCTGCAGAATGGGTTAGAGTTGGGTCTGGCCACAAGCACCTTGAAAGTCCATGTAGCGGCTCTAGGAGCTTTATTCAACTATGATTTAGCAGGGAATCGATGAATTTCTAGATTCATCAAAGTTGCCGGTAGATCAAGGCCTCTACCTGTGAAAATTACCCCTCAGTGGGATTTAAATTTAGTCCTTAGAGCATTATCTAAACCTCCCTTGGAACCCTTAGCGGATGCTCCAATTAAAATTTTATCCCTTAAGACTTCCTTGCTCGTTGCTCTCACTTCTGCACGTAGGGTCAGTGATATCCAGGCCCTATCCGCTAACCCCCCTTTCACGCAAATCCTCGATGATAGGGTCGTCCTAAAAACTGACCCGGCATATCTCCCAAAAGTGGCATCCCATTTCCATAGGACACAAGAAATATCTCTGCCCTCCTTCTGTCCTAATCCCAAAAACAAAGAGGAAGAGTCATTACATACATTAGATGTGAGGAGATGCCTGATGCATTACATAGAAGCCACTAGGGAGAGTAGGGAGGATGCCTCTCTCTTTGTATGTTTTCAGGGTCCCCGGAAGGGGAAGAAACAATCTAAGGGCACCCTGGCAAGATGGATTACAGAAGCCATCACCCTGTCATACTCATCGAGTGGCGTACCCGTCCCGGGAAATATCAAGGCGCACTCAACAAGAGCAGTGGCAACCTCTTGGGCGGAGAAGGCCGGAGCTTCGATTGAGCAGATATGTAAAGCTGCTACCTGGTCTTCACCATCCACTTTCTATAGGCACTATAGATTTGACCTTATCTCCTCTTCGGACCTTACCTTTGGTAAAAGGGTTCTGGAAGCTGTGGTCCCTCCCTAATGTACAAATCTCTGTAATTCTCTTCGTGGTGCCGTCATAGGCGTCAGAGAAAAATATAGTTCTTACCGATAACGGTATTTCTCTGAGCCCATGACGGCACCCGTACATTCCCTCCCTTCACTTCTTGGGTGTGCACGTTAATATAGTGCTTTATGCTAATATTATAAATAGTCACGCGGTATCTCAATTAAGTCTTTAACTAATGTTAAAAGCAAGTCTCTATTCATAGTCTCCCATCGTTCTCTAGTAAACAACTGATGCAGGAGAGAGGTACCGCCTTTTTATCTGTAGGTTTCTTGTCCTTGGTGGGCGGATCCCCCTCTCTCCGTGGTGCCGTCATGGGCTCAGAGAAATACCGTTATCGGTAAGAACTATATTTTTTTCTTACATATAAATGAGCTGTTCCATACTACGGACACTGATCTGCATGATCATCTGCCTCCAGAGATTATTTTAAATAGAAGGGACATTACCAGTGTGATGTTTAATGGTTACCCGTGTTACCAGTGTGATTTGTAATGGTTACCAGTGTGATGTGTAATGGTTACCAGTGTAACAAGTGTGATGTGTAATGGCCGCTCTCTACTCTACTGATCACACCCCCTGAAGAAGGATCACCGAAATGCGCGTTGGGGTGAGCTGGAGCCGTTTCCTCTCCTCTGTTACATCCTGGGTATGTCCCTTTTGTTATTAACCATGTATCTACACGCTGTATTTGGTTATTTTAGCTAATATCTATTTATTTAAATGCTGTAGTAGATCCCATTACTATAAGGGTGAATACCTGTCTTTGCATACTATACATTGCTATATATGAGGAGCGGTCTTGTGTCTCCATGCGGTTTACGGTGGCCATTGGCCTTTTGACCCACTACTGTCAGTTTTCCTTGTCTTATATGTAAAATCTATTTAATAAAGTTTATATCTTTTTATATCTGGATGTTTTGCACCATTTTTTCTATTGATTGCTTTCTGCTGTTCCAGCATGGTGTTGTCCTACTATATCCATAGCTAGCAGGTTGTTATGCATATGTTGCTGACCTGTTTTTTTCCACCATGGTCTTATGTTTCCAACTCTTCTGCTTGCTTTGTATTCCTTGTGTTTACATGTTTATCTACTGATCTCACTGCAGAGCTGTGTGTGATTATATCTGACACATCTGCAGGTTCATTTCAGCTTCCATCTCACAGGCAGACTGTGTTGCAATATTTTGGCAGTACAGCAGAGCTGTGAGAGCTGCAGCATATGTCTTTATAAGGGACTAAGTTCAGTTTCTACTGTCATGTGTTAGTTACATGTCTCCTACGGGATTTCTCTGGAAAGGGACATCGGATCGCAGATATGCTACTTTATTCAGCCTCCTATGACCTATGTGTGGCCATATAGACGGCTTAGGAGGGTTGATCCTACTGATAGATTCCCTTTAATGTGCTGTAATTGAGAATAGCTTATTATATCATCTATTTCAGTTTTGGATAGCTCCTGCTCTAGTGTGACACATACACCAATTCTTTTTGGAGAAAATTCATTTTCTGGATGTCTTTTGCAAGTGGTTGATGAGAACTGCACACAGCTTAGGTGAGTTATAATCTTCAGTTGTTACAATAATGATAAAAATGGCCACTACCAGGTGCATAAACATTAGAGAAGGAGAAGTACCTGTGTCCTGCCATGCAGTTTCCGAACTATCAGTACACGTCATGCTTGTCTTTGATTGTTAAGAGAAACTTGGTTGTCAAAAGATGAAAATAGTTTATGGGAGTTGCAGAAAAATCCTTGTCCCCCAATAGGAAAAGTCTCGAAAATGAAACGCCCACCTGTCACTCGTACGTGTCAGGTATTGTCAGCATGATCAAAATGTCTCAAATGAGAATACCCCTGTAAATGTTGTTGTTCTACAATCTGACAATGTGGCCTTCAGACCAGAAGAGATTATACAGCCTTACACAAATTATATACTACTGAGCTAAACAGGCACAGCTCTAATGTATTGGGGGCCAGTGCAAAAGCTAAATATAAAAGATTATAATATTGGGCTGGCATTCAAGTCAACAAAATATTCTCCAACTTTCCTAGGGCTCAAGCTGAGCATCCCAAGGGTAAGTTCACACTAGGTGTTTTCCAGCATGTGTTGCTTGTTTTTTTTGTGTGCGTTTTTTGCTTTGCATTTTGCTGTGTTTCTGGCATGCTAGATTTGTCTCTTATGCATGATGATAAAGTTTAGTGCAAAAAAAAAAAAAAAAGTGCTATTCTACAGAATTGGGTTTTGGCACAAAAACCCAAAACACGAAGCCTGCGTTTTTGCTGCAGATTTTCAGCGTTTTGTTCACCACAAATTCATGAAAATGGGTTAAAAATGCTGAAAAAACACTGAAAAACCATGAAAGTGACATGCTCCATTGTGCAAAAACACATGCAAAGTACAAAATACTGATGACAAAAAACCAATGTGTGTGCATGAGATTTCTGAAATCTCATAGACCTAGCTGGTTCTCTAAAACGCAGCTGAAAATTTGCATTAAAAAAAAAAGAAGCCTAGTGTGAACTTAACCTAATAGTTGTGGATTCCATAAGAAAAGGACATTAAAACCCCCCATGACCTATTCTGGTGGTGTTTTTCCTTGGTAGCGCTGCTCTTAGAGAAGAACATCTCTGAAGTACATGGTACTACAGTACGGAGCAGCAGAGGCCCCATGTCTCACCATATAAGCTTAAGCCTTAAACCTGCTCCCACTTGTCTGACAATAAGGATCAGTTTATCCAGTGAGGCCTGTACTTGTATTAATAAGAGTGATGTACTGTATATGTCATTTTCTTCTATATTTGCAGGGAAAATGTACTTTCCTGGTTTAATAATTCTCTACTTTCCGTCAATCACGTATCCATGCGGGGAAACTCAAATGTCAGCGATCCAAGCGAATGGATATCAATAATCTGTAAGTCAGTAGGTAGCTGTGATGATGAAAGCGCTCCTCCATGTAGGACAATAGAGGAAACTATATTTGTGCCACTGCTGGATTGTGCCATATTGTTGTTCCGTGCTGTGTACTCAGCACCTTGTCTGAAGCTTACCAGTAAAGGACAAGTACCCAAGGCTCAAAGACATAGTAGCAGAAGTGTAAGGCTGGTTTCACACTTGCGTAGGGCAGAGCTGCGGAGGGCTGCGTAGTTCCTCCGTTAAGCCCCGCCCAGTGCCACACCTCTTCCATTTAGCTCCGCCTACATCGGCATGTGTCCTGCGTACCTATCTTTAACATTGGGTACACAGGCCATGCGAATGTATGCGGATGCCTCCGCATGTGTCGTTTTGACGCTGTGCTGACCGCATGTTGCGTTCGGCACAGCGTCAAAACGACGCATACAGAGGCATCCGCATACAATCGACATTTTGATCTCTTGTTACAGGATTTTTGTGTGATTGCAGCAACCAAAAAAACGTAATTTTGGCATTCCTGATTTTGTTTTTCATTTACGATGTTTACCGATCGTGTTAATTATTTTTATATTTTGATCGGACTTTTCTGAACCCAGCGATACCACATCTGTGTATTTTTTAAATTTTCTCATCTTTATTGTTAATGGGGCAGAAGG
Source organism: Ranitomeya variabilis (assembly GCF_051348905.1). Taxonomy (NCBI): domain Eukaryota; kingdom Metazoa; phylum Chordata; class Amphibia; order Anura; family Dendrobatidae; genus Ranitomeya; species Ranitomeya variabilis. The sequence continues at coordinate 228,107,795 of NC_135232.1, forward strand.
AGGCAATTTGAACTTTTACGGGTTTTTCCAGATTTTTTTATAACCTTTTTTCTTTTACTTTTCACTGTTCTTGTTAGTCCCCTTAGCGGACTTGAAGCTGCGAGGGATTGGTCGCTTGTGCCATAGTATTGCTGCATATAGTAAAATTCTCTGTCTCCTTTGAAGCCCAAGCACAGGCAGGGTTTCAAAGGATCTCCGCAATGACAAGCACGGGGGTCTTCATAGTAACCCATTGGCGACCAGCGATCAAGTCACCGGCGCGCTGATGGGCACATGGAATGATGCACTCCCATGCTGGCGCTTGTTAAATGGCGCTGTTAGAGTTTGACAGCAGCATTTAACAGATCAACAATCGTGGTTAGAGGCAGGTTCTGTCTGTAACACCCAGCCATGATTTGACGCGTACAGGGTGGGTTCACCCTGTGAGACCGCTCCAAACACCTCTTCCGACTTGTGCCATAAATGTACGGCGCATGTCATGAAGGGGTAGAAGGGAACCTGTCAGCAGGTTTTTGGACCCCAAACTAACATCAGCTATGTAAAATCCCTGAAATGTTGATGAAATCTATCCCTTTGTTTTATAAGTTCATCTCTCAGTTTTATAGAAATCTATCTAATTTTTATGCAAATGAGAAGGAGCTTGGCCGGAACTTACAGCTCTCCGGCCCCTGACCCTTTATTCCGCCCACCGCCGGCCTCTTGTTAATGACTGACGGGTCACACTTCTCTGTGACCGCTTCTCCTGCACCATCCTGCCCTGATAGTGTTTTATATGTATTAGTGTAGGACTAATAGCCTAGGGTCCATCCTGATTAGTTCACAGAGGATGGTCTAGAATAGACACACCTGTAGCAAACCCTCAGTATTGGGTTTGTACAGGTTTACCGCCTCTTCAAGAGGGAAAAAAAGCATCCTCTGAGCTATAAGACACAGTTTATGAGAAAGCTGGAACTTGTAGAATGATTGTGCTTTATTTCTTTTAACCTGCATCCCTCCTTTAATTTTGTGTGATTTCTTCTAGATGAAGAATACAATACAACGTGTCCAGAGAACTGCGGCTCAGAAAATGTAGTGTGTATAAGGGTGCCATCAAACCTCAACATTGAGATCTTAACCGCTGTAACGGGAGCCGTCGAGGGCATTCCTCAGGAAGAAATTCTGGCAGCTAAATTTAGGTCAGGATCCAGTATACTTCATTGATCGTATCCGCTTTCCTGCTCCTGATAAACACCACCATTGTCTTTTTGCCTTAGCAGTAGAGTAACTATAGTAGGAAGCCCAGACCTATTATTTTAGTTTATTAGTAACAAATGGTTAATATTTTTGCATTTTTTAAATCTTTGCTTCTTAGAGGGGTTGTCCACTACTTGGACAATCCCTTCTTAAATGCCATACTCACAATATAAAATAAACACTATATACTCACCTGCCTCATCAGCGCCTCTCCATTGATGTCTTCGCTGGGTCTCCCAAGGTTTCCGTGAGATTATTATGCCACATGAGCCCTACAGCCAACTAGGAACCGCTCTTGAGCTGCTGCGCTCTCACTTACTACAGATGTCCGTGTTTCATCTGAAGAAAGTGTGAGAAAGGCCGCCCAATGGTGGCCACGGTTTGGCAACAGGGCTCACATGGCAAAACCTTGCCACATGAGCCCTTGGAGACCCGGTGCTGACATCACTGTAGTGGCGTCTGTGCTAGAGGTGAGTATATGATGTTTTTATTTTATATTCTGGCATATAGTTTTTAAAGGGGTTGTCCAGGCTTGGGATTCAAGTTTGCAGTCACTCTATGTGACTGCAGACTTGTGAAGCCCCACAGTGTGCGCTGTCAGGATTCTGCGGCGTTGGGAGAGAGAGGTCATGTAACAGCAAGTATGTGATTTGCATACTACATTGAACCACATTCCAACTAGATGTGTCCAGCCTAGCTCAATTCACTTGTATGTCTAGTTGGCATGTGACTGCGTATTGCATACTTGTGGTCACTCGCGTGCTTCTAGTGGCGCCAGCACCGGAAAATCCTGACATTTTACACGATCTGAGGATTCATTTGGTCTGCAATCACATAGTGACTGCAGACTTGAACCCCAAGCCTGGACAACCCCTTTAAGAAGCCCTTGTTTGAGCAGTGGATAACCACTTTTAACTATTGATGTTTCAGCCTTCAATTTGCAACTATGTTTCTGCAATAGTTAAACAGATCTGTGTCCAGATTTTTACAGCAGCCGTATGATACAGATTCAAACTGTTGGCGGAAATTGTGCAGACTTAACGGCGCCCTAACTTTTCTAAAAGAATAGGTTTTACTCTAGCTTGCTAATAAAGTCTAATTTGCCACAATGTCACCATGCTTTGTTTCTTTTCCAGCTTCTCAGCGGTTAATATAAATTGTGTGTCTGCCTGTAACTTGTCCCTTCCACTCACGGCCTCCGTCCAGTTCACCAGAGTCCCGGCCCAGGTGCCCTTGAGCGTTACAAGGTATGATCACTTATGGAACTGGGGTAATTACTATACATACACAGATCAGCCGTAACATTAGCACCTAATGTTCTGTACAATTGCAGGAAAACGTAAGTGCACCTGCCTATATTCCTGCACTGATTACCTGATTGTTGTGTACTAGAGCTAATGGCACACATCTGTACTGCGCTTGTCTTTTCTGGAGCATGTTGAGGATATATCTCTCCAAACTTTACTGCAGCTATGATGGGATTTGTGTAACGCTGAGGACCAGCTTGGACCATTCCTCATTGAAAGTGTGTTTCAATTCATGACTCTTTCTGGATCCGCAGCCCTCTTAATAACATGCCATAGCATTTACATATGGTTAAAAGGGAATTTTCATGTGAAAAAACACTATTAACCTGTAGTTATGGGGTTAATTTGCAGGTGAATAACGTTCTCCCCAATGTGGGAGGAAATCAACTTTATTCCCCCCGGCAGCGTTTAGGCTCCAGCTACGGGGTGGCGACGTTACAGTCATCAGTCTGTGTATAGAGAGCAGCAGCTGTAACCGCTCCTCCCGGCACTGACTGACAGCCAGCTCTAATGCCTAACCGCTGTCAGTCAGGGTCGGGGACGCGGTTACAGCTGCTGCTCTCTATACACCGATTCATGACTGTAAGGACGCTGCGCCCATAGCTGGAGCCTAAAAGTTCATTTCCTCCCACATTGGGGGTCTAAGTGCGGGTGCCAGGTAGGTTCAGAACATTACTAACTTGCAGATTAACAGTATATCTGCAGGATAATAGCGTTTTTTTCACGGGACCGGTTCCCTTTAAAGTCAGGAGTCTGGCTTGGCTATTCCATAATACTTTTTTGCTTGCACCATGTGGTAGAAAAGAATGCTTTTTTTCCCTTTTTATATATTTATTCACTGTTTTTGCAGCATTTTCAGCTTTTTGTGCTGCGACTTCAGAAAATTCAAGCAAAAAAAAAGGCTCCACGATGTGTCGCCTCAGCCTTAATGTTATGACTGATTAGTATGGATGTTCTAGTCTAATAAATTATATATCTTCATTTTGAATAACTATTAAACATCCTACTGTTTCTAGATTTCAGATGACGGACACAGAATATGACTGTGAGAAAAACGACGTGTGCTGGCAGCAGCTTGCGTATCCACTGACCAAGTATTACACAGGTAAGGGGCTATAATCCCCCACAGGGCAGTTACCACTTTGCCGCCATGTGTCCGGGTTTTGTACTGTTTGGTTAAGGGATTTCTCAGACTTTTGAATTAGTCGGTTGAACTGTGTTTGGCCCCGTTTTTCCATTGTGGAAAATCCACAGCATCTGTCCCATGTCTCCTGCATCCAGCCCACTGTCAGCTGCTCACAGTTTACACATCGGAGAAACATGAGTGGCCAAGACCTTTTTTACATCACGCGCCTTTTACTTTATTCAGCTTATTAACCCTTTTACTAAAGAAGGCACTCTATAGTAGTACTGTCCAGTTGTGCCATACAATGCAGGTCCACAGATCAGCTCCTCTTATGCTCTGTCGTTTTGTACAAGTATTAGTTTTTGTTTATTTTTAATTGTTTATTTTTTATGTTTTTTTTAGGAGAGCCGCAACATGTCACTTTAGCTAAAGGATTGATTCTGGTCTTCTTTTTTATAAGTGCTGCAGTCCTTGGAACACCGTGGAACATTATACGTAAAGCTTGGAATGAAACTACCTTTTAAAAGAAGCTTACAATAAAAGACAAAGATGCTCTAACATTAGACTATTAAAGGAGTTGTCCACTATTCGGACAACCCCTGCTCATTCAGCTTCTTATCCCCAGAAAAATAATGCTTTTACTCACCTATGGTGCAGGCGCTGTCCCACTTACCCTTCTGAGGATCGTATAACATTATTACATCATGTGATCCCTGTGGCCATTCGGCACTCTCTTCAGTCCCCTGTCCTTCAGACAAATCTAACATCAAGAGGAAGTGAGAGCTGCGGCTACCCACTCTCATTGTTACTGTACGTCTTGCGATCCCCAGGAGAGCTAGTGCCAACACCGCTGGGATGACGCCTGCAGTGGAGGTGAATATGTGTCATTATTTTATGGCGGAAAAAATGCTGATAGAGAAGGGATCAATCCCTTTAAAGTAGCTTGCGATCTTAACTTATAGTGCCTAATGGACTTGCTAAGATCACCTAGCTATTCCATGTCTCTTAGGGTGTTTACACATATCCGTGTGAAGTGACAATGTGCTATCCCATTTTTTTTTATAGGACAGCACCCTTCCCCATTAGGAATGTTCTATTTTGATCCTCAACATCTAATTAGAATAGGACTAGTGATGAGCGAGTATACTCGTTGCTCGGGTTTTCTCGAGCACGCTCGGGTGATCTCTGAGTATTTGTAAGTGTTCGGAGATTAAGTTTTTGTCACCTCGGCTGAATGATTTACAGCTGCTAGCCAGGCTGAGTTCATGTGGGGGTTGCCTGGTTGCTAGGGAATTCCCACATGTGTTCCGCCTGTCTAGCAGCCGTAAATCATTCAGCTGAGGTGACAAAAACTAAATCTCCGAACACTTACAAATACTCGGAGACTACCCAAGCGTGCTCGGGAAAACCCGAGCAACGAGTATACTCGCTCATCACTAAATCAGACCCTTGTTCATGTCCGTATACAGCACACTATGAATAAGGACGAGTTGTTGCCAGAAACACATCAGTGAACTCAATATGTGAAAGATTTTATTATGTACAGTGGCTTGCTAAGGTATGTACCCCCTTAGCATTTTTCATGTTTTGCTACCTCACAACCAGGAATTTCACAGGTTTTTTTGAGGGTTTGCATCAGTTCATGTAAAGAACATGCCTACAACTGAACATTTGTTGTTTACGTCACAATAAAAAGAAAACCAAATAGGACAAAATAACTGAAAACTTTAGTGCACATAACTATTCACCTCCCTAAAGTCAGTACTTTGTAGAGCCTCCTTTTACAACAATTACTGCTGCAAGTCGCTTTGGATAAGTCTCTATGAGCTTTCCACATCTGGCCACTGGGATTTCTGCCCATTCCTCAAGACAAAACTGCCCCAGCTCCTTCAAGTTAGATGGTTTCCTCTAGTGAACAGCAATTGTCAACTCTGACTGCAGATTATCAATTGGATTAAAGCCTTGACTTTGACTAGGCCACTCCAAAACATTTACACGCTTCTCCTTAAACCACTCAAGTGTTGCTATAGCAGTATGCTTTGGGTCATTGTCATGTTGGAAGGTGAACCTCCGTCACAGTCTCAAGTCACTGACAGACAAACAGGTTTTGTTCAAGAATATCCCTGTATTTCACACCATTCATCTTCCCCTCTACTCAGACCATTTTCTCTGTCCCTGCTGCTGAAAAACATTTATACAGCAATATGCTGCCACTAAGTTTCACTGTGGGGATGGTGTTCTTGGGGTGATGAGCTGTGTTTATTTGGTGCCAGACATAGCGTTTAACTTGGTGGCCAAAACGTTCAATTTTGCTCTCCTCTGACCAGAGCACCTTCCTCCATACATTTGGGGAGTGTCCCAAATGTGTTTTGGCAAACTCAAAACGCACCTTACAATTTTTGTGTGTAAGTAAAGACTTTTCCTGCCCACTCTTCCATAAAGGCCACCTCTATGGAGTGTACGGCTTATTGTGGTCTTATGGACAGATACTCCCGGTCTCTGCTTGTGAACTCTGCAGCTCCTTCAGGGCTACCTTTGGTCTTGTGCTGCCTCTCTGATTAATGCCCTCCTTTCCCGGGCTGAGACTTTTTGTGGGCAGCCCTCTCTTGGCAGGTTCGTTGTGGTACCGTGATCTTTTCATTGATGATAATCGATTTGATGGTGCTCCCAGGGGATCATCAGAGATTGGGATATTTTTTTTTTATAACCCAACCCTGACTTGTGCTTATCAACAACTTTGTCCCTGACTTGTTTGGAGATCTCCTTGGTCTTACTCTTTATGGTACCATATAGTTCGTGCTGCCTCTTGCTTAATGGTGTTTGTAGCTTCTGTGGATTTTCAGAAAAGGTGTATATATACTGACAGATTATGTGACACTTAGATTTCACACAGGTGGACTTCCTATCACTAAACATGTGACTGATGAAGGTAATTGCTTTCCCCAGAAATTTGTAGGGGCTTCATAGCAAAAGGGGTGAATACATATGCACATGCCAAGTTATGCAATCCCATAAATTTAATTTATGCCTATATTTTTTTCACTTCACCAACTTCGACTATTTAGTGCTGATGAATCACAAATCGCATTACAAAAATATTTAAACACAGGTTGTAATGTAACAATATAGGTAAAAAGTCAAGGGGAGTGAATACATTCACAAGCCACTGTAACTCTTAGGCTACTTTCACACTAGCGTTAACTGCAATACGTCGCAAATGCGTCGTTTTGCCGAAAAAACGCATCCTGCAAAAGTGCTTGCAGGATGCGTTTTTTCAGCATTGACTAACATTAGCGACGCATTTGCGACGCATTGCCACACGTCGCACCCGTCGTGCGACGGTTGCGCCGTGCTGTGGCGGACCGTCGGGACCAAAAAACGTTACATGTAACGTTTTTTGCTCCCGACGGTCCGCTTTTTCCGACCGCGCATGCGCGGCCGGAACTCCGCCCCCACCTCTCTGCACTTCCCCGCACCTCACAATGGGGCAGCGGATGCGCTGGAAAAATGCATCCGCTGCACCCGTTGTGCGGCGGAGACAACGCTATCGTCGGGGACCTCGGCCCGATGCACCGCGACGGGCCGAGCCCGACGCTAGTGTGAAAGAAGCCTTAGGCTACTTTCACACATCCGTCCCGCGCCGTCAATCATAATCTGGTGGCGGGAAGGATTGCTGGATCCGGCGCAATTAGTGTACGCCGGATCAGCTTTTCTTCCGGATCCGGGATAAAGATATAATGTAAAAAAAAAATAAACAAAAATAAAAAATTGTGATATTCTCACCTTCCGGCATCCCCCGTAGCCTTCCCGCTCCTCGCGATGCTCCCGGTCCCAGTAATGCATCGCGGAAATGACCTGTGATGACGTACCCGGTCTCGCGAAACCGCACGTCATCTTGGGTCATTGCCGCGATGCATTACTGGAACCGGGAGCATCGCGAAGAGCCGGAAGGCTGCGGGGGATGCCAGAAGGTGAGAATATCACGATTTTTTGTTTATTATTTTTTACATTATATCTTTTTACTATTGATGCTACATAGGCAGCATCAATAGTAAAAAGAGAGAGAGTGAACAGGGCATGCGAAGTTTGGAGGCCGGACTCCGGTGCCGGATATCGTCATATGGCGCATCCGGCTCCCATAGGCGCCATCAGGTTTTTCACCGCAACACAAAAAGTTCCTCTGGATGTTTTCTCCGGCCGCTGGACCGGCAATTTTTGCCGGATCCGGCAAAAAACGGATGAAACGTTGGCACATCAGGCACAATCCGGCGCTAATACAACTCTATGAGAAAAAAACGGATTGTGCCTGATGCAAAAAACCTGATGTGTGAAAGTAGCCTTAACATGTTTTTTCAATACAGATGAAACGTTTTAAAAGGATCATGGAATTGCGGTTTCTCCTCTAATTTTTTCAGTACTAGAAATAGGAGCTGTCCTGAGTTTCACGGATCTCATTCTCTGATCCATTATCTTAATGGATGTCTGAATAGATCCATTTTACTCAATGAGTACTTGTATTGTCCCGTAAAAAAATCAGGCAGCACACAGACATTTCACATGGATGGGTGAAGGCAAACTAAGAACCGATCTTGTCCATTACTTCATGTTTTATTGCACATATGACTGCAGCAATATTTATATTGTAAATACTAATTGTTTCCTTGTAATTGTATATAAGGGTGTATATATATTGACCACATGAAATTATTTTATAATGCCAATTTTCACATACAGGTACCAAGATAAATTTTAAGTTTGATAAAGAAAAATGGATTTTTAGCATTTTTTATTTAGAGTACGGTTCCATTTCTTCCTCAGTACTTCAGTTTATTAATATTGTATTTTTAATTTGCATTATTTCCTTTTTTATTTGTTCATTTTTATTTATTATATTTTTTTGTATAAATCATTAGTAGCATAAAGCTAGATGGAAGTGAGGGAGGACAGTGTGAATGCCCAAGGGGAGCAAGGGATTCTAACTTAGGATCAAAATGTCAAAGATCCTGGCCAGCACTGTTATCTTGTTTTGGCAAAAAAAGAAAAACCTTCACCCCAAAACAAAGGAAAATTCTCCATGTACTCTTAACTTATAGGGGTTTTTCACTCCTAGAACAACCTCTTCTCAATCTGAATGTTTGTCCCCATTGAAATAAAAACATCTATACTTCTCTCCTGTTCCGGCATCGTTCTGACATTCCAGTGTTGGCACTTGCATTCCCGAAGCTTACCTCACATTGTTATGTCACGTGAGCCCAGAGCCAAATCTGCAATTGTGTCACTATCTCCACCTTCGGATGTATAAGTTATTAAGAGGAAGTGAGCGGCCAGCCGCAACTCTCAAGTTCTTTTGATTCCTGGGCTCTTGTGACTTAACAACCTCACGTGAGCCCCGGTAACGTGAGTGCCGACACACTGTAACAGCACTAGAGGTGAGTATAGAGGTTTTTATTTTAATGGGGGCATTCATTCATATTGAGACAGGGTGGTTCTAGTAATGGATATCCCCTTTAATACTTCATTCACATGTCTTTGTTCTATTCTTTGTTTATACAGACAGGGTGCAAAACAATTTTTTAGGTTCCCATTGTAAAATCTTTTTCTTGGGGCCTTCATTGGGGGACACAGCACCATCCCATTCTGAGTTTTTGCTTTACATGTTGCTGCTCATGCTGCTTTCTCACTAACTGATTGGCTCCTCCTCAGCAGTGTACACCCTAAACTGGCACAAAGCTAATCAGTTAGTGAGAAAGCAGTAGGAGCAACTATTTTGTATCCAGAAGAGACACTGGTGGACATAGACAGAAAAGGACCCCTGTGCAATATCCGTATATGGGCCCTTTCCAGTCCAATAGCTCATCATACTTCACAATCCTCCAGTTTTGGGGATAGACATTGCCCCACTTACTTTATGGGGCAGAAGTTGCACTAATGATATGTCTTCTCCTTGGAAGAGATTACCGCTCTGACCCGGGCGTCTTTGACCGCAGCGAGCCTTTTGGCCTGCTAGAGTTGACTACATTTTTTTGGTTCAATTAATAAAGGAAACTTGGTATCCCGAGGGCTAGCAATTAGAAAATGCGTAAGGTGTGTGTGTGTGTGTGTTTAGGGGTGGGGAAGTCGAAGTGCTGATAATGGTGTATATATATGTGGACATGGGCAGGTGCCACTACGCCTGTTGCTGAAGCACAAGGAACACGCCCATCTACAACACACAGCGCCCTGTCCCACTTTGCAGGGAGGCATGGAACACCTCCGGATAGTAGAGTGCTTCCAGCATCACCCAGTCTTCCACACCGTCCAGTCTCTCCAGGCAACAGTCTGGATCACTTAATCCTCACCCTGATCTGTTCCAAGAGGAACAGGAGGAGATGCTGTGTAGTAATGAACAAAACTTGTAGCAGCCATGGTCACAAGAAGATGATGGTGGGGAATGGCACATTTTTTCTAAAGAGGTAGATGATGATGAGACACAGTTGCAGATAAGAAAACTACTAAATGTCCATATAGATTCATATATAAAATCATATCTCTTTATTCAAACAATTAAATATACAAAAAATGTTAAATATATCAATTTATAAAAAACAGGTAAGGTACAGCACTGCATGGTGTGCGCAGACACCACACAGACATGCGAGCATGTTAAGGGCACAGGGGTCCCAGGACAAATACACCCGTTATAACAAATAGATGTGTACAAACAGCAAGAGGTTAATGCTCATCCAATATAACCATTTGCAATAGATACATTATGAAAAGAGCCATAATAACAAGATGCTAATCTAAACAAGGATAAATGAATTACCTCTTAGTAATAGGACGGGTGGTGTGTCACCGGGATCCGTGCGCCCTCCCTGATGCATGTTTCGGTTATAACACCTTCTTCAGGGGGCATAGTGGGGAGCAAGAAAGCTGGTGATTTTATACCAATTCGTACCGGAAGTGACCGAGAGTAGTCTGGAAGTAATTCATCGTCACTATGGTAACAAACCAGCGCTACCCCTTCACCTTAAACCGGTGATCTTATGACTATAAACATGGCAATCTATTGCCCAGATGAAACCTGGTGGAAGTGCCGCACAACGCCAACTCCCAGGCACACAGAGGGCCCTGTGCAGTCTGGCAGTGAACATGCAGACAGCACAAACGCCAGAAGGGCACCGAAGTGCGCAGTAGCACTAAAAAAAAAAAAAAAGGCAGTGGCCATGTTTATAGTCATAAGATCACCGGTTTAAGGTGAAGGGGTAGCGCTGCTTTGTTACCATAGTGACGATGAATTACTTCCGGATTACTCTCGGTCACTTCCGGTACGAATTGGTATAAAATCGCCAGCTTTCTTGCTCCCCACTATGCTCCCTGAAGAAGGTGTTATAACCGAAACGTGCGTTACGTTTCCTATATAACATATATTTATAGGATATTGTGACAGCTTTATAGATATTTACTTTAATTATGCTGTCTTTTGTTGTGGTTTTGGTTATTTACAGTTGCAGATAAGTCAGGTTGTTTTTAAGTCATCAGGGTGTGGTGGTGGAAGACAAGGTTGTGGATGACGAAGTCACAGACCCAACCTGAAAAGCTTGCATGCAGAGCAAGGCCAGCAGCGCTGAGAGGGAGGGATCGACATCACCGAAACAGGCAGAAATAAGCAGTGTGGTGACCAAAGGGAGAAGGCGGGAAATTGTTCCACAGAGCAAAGACACTCCTGAATTTCTCTCTGAAAGAGTTAGGTGTTCCGTAGTCTGGGACTTTTTTAAGGAGCATACTGAGGCAAAAAAAAAAAAGGTCATTTGCAACCTGTGCCATGCCCAGGTCAGCAGGGTCCTGACCACTAAGAGTATAGCCACCACCAGCATGATCAGTCACATGTCACTCGGTGGGCTGAACGCCTGTGTCCATGATTAATGACAGCGAGTGACACCACTGCCTCTTCCCCTGTGCTAGGTGCTTCCCAATCCCCTGTTCATGAGACTAGTGCAGATGCCTTCCGCCCTGTACCTGTCCTTGCACATTCATCAGGCGCCATCATCAGGCGATTCCAAAAACTTGTCTCAGCACAGTCTTCATCTGTTCCTACTGTAAGATTTCTCTTACTGAGTGTATTGGGGGACACTCGCTTGGCGCGGGATTAATTGTAGCCAGGCACAACTTTCAAACAAAACAGTCCATGCGGTTTATTAAAAATGCCATAAACCGGGTTATGCAAAGTTCATTACTTATATTACATAAAACACAACAGGCACCAACAGTCTCTTTGGTACCTGACGGGAGCTCCTGCTCCACCTGCCGACTCCTTTAACAGTCTTCTGGGTAAGCTGCCTAACTGGGATCACCAACTTGCCTGGTCAATACACAGTAGTGAGTCCAGACCTCACCGAAGGACTCCAGCTTCCCCACACTCCGTTAACACTCTTCTGGGTAAGCTGCCTAACGGGGATCCCCAACTTGCCTGTCCGGCACACAGTAGTCAGTCCAGACCTCACCGAAGGACTCCAGCTTCCCCACACAGTAACTGTCCCTGGCTCCGCAGATCCCGGTCCTCACCTCGTGCTATTCAGGGATCCGGTCCACCTCGCAGGACCTCCCAACACCCAGGTAGCCGGGACCCCGCCTGGTGGCCTAGTCCGGGTACTCTTCAGGACGTCCTTCCCCAGCCGGGAACGTCCAATACCCAGGCCACCCGAAGCCAAGTCTCACGGTCTCAGGTGCTTGCAGGACCCTAGTCATTCCTAGGACAATTCAGCACCGACCATCTCAGGTGCTTGCAGGACCCTAGTCATTCCTAGGACAATCCAGCACCATCCATACATCAGGTTCCTCGGTTCCAGGTGCTCACAGGACCCTAGTCATTCCTAGGACGATCCAGCACCTTCACCGGTCAGGTCCATACACAGGAACCACACAGGACCTACCGGACACACCTCTCAGCTCCACACACAGGGAGCTCACAACCAACACTGACCCACACCCTGGTCACGTTACATACTGGTAACCACTCCCCTGGGTGGGAGTGTGTGTGTGGCTAGTCTGACCCTCCCATCTCTCATGACTAGCCCTGCCAATCTCCCATGAGAACTATACACATAACACAAACTCTTGAGGGACTACAGGTCCCAGCAGACCAACTTACATTCAGATTGACAGTGCAGAGTAACCTCCTCTGCAACACACATATTGGCCATTTACAATTCTGCCAAACTTTCTCTCTACACCATCACGCCTCCAAGCGCATACTGGGGAGATCATGCAGCGCCCCCTACCTGTCACAGGGGTTACTGCATCACATATATCACATATCCCCCCCCCCTGTTCACACCTGTGGGGTTGAACACCTGGAATCTCGAGACAGGTCACGCACACTACCTTGCCCTACCAGTCGAGAAGACCGTCTCAGTCGGTTTTGAGCAACACTCACAATCACACCCTTGTTGGGTTTACCCCGCCCCCAGCGGTCAACACGTAGGCCTTGAGCTTTGGCCCTTGAGTCACAGTCTGTCTGTGTCACCAAACCTTTAGTCACCACATTTTCCCTACCAGGTCTCCCACCTAGGTCACTCAATACTGAGTTAACTGAGGAGTTACTGCCTCCAACTCTTCCTTGGCGATCAGCCATTCCACTATTTGGAGGTTCCCTTTTGTTCCCTTTTCCTTGGGAAGAAGGCGGCCGCCATCCTGTGTTTTGCAGCTGTTTATTGACCCGCTGTCTGTACAGTCTTAGCTGCTCTATTTCTTTCAGGTATGTCACGCGATACCCTAGGAGCATCCTGATATTCCTTAGACTCTCCTTGGACCCGACAACAAGGAATGGAACCATCCCATCTTCAGCCATCTGGGCCTCATCATCAGCCGGAATCCTCAGCCTCTTTACACCGGATATATTCACCATCTCCTGCATCACTTTCCCAAATCTACCAATGATCTTCCCCACCAGATTTCTGGGTACTCGCACTGTGTCTTCCACCAAGCCCAGACGACTTTGACCTTTCCTGGCTTGCTCCAAACGTCGAGTGGCTTCATTATTCCTCAACAGGATCATCTGTTTTGTGCGGAGGCACTGTAGATGCATATCCTTCAGGACAGCTACCCGCTTCACTGTGACTTCCTTAGTCAACAGTATCACCAACTGTTTCGTCTCTAGTGCCCAATGCACACTACACGCTTCTACTGCCTTTTTAAAGGCTTCATGCACACCCTCACCGGTACATGCATCTTGCGCCTCTTCGGGTACATCTATCACACACTTGAAGAGTGGATTCTCACTTTCTTCAGGAACGGATGGCCCCTGTTTTGCCATCGACCTTTCCAACAAGACATCTGCCACAACCGGGTGACTATCTTGTTCGGCTCTTAACGCCCACTCTTCTTCAGCTTTACCCTCTTCCAGACCCCTGGTCAAGATGGGCATTAGCAGATGTGAGTCTTCGACCAGCATCTTCTTCTCTTGTAGAAGACCACTTAATGCTTCTCTGAGCCCTTTCACATCTTCCCTTAAAGCTTTGTTCACACCTTGCCAGGTTAACAGGTGACCTCTGAGCTCCGAGACTTCCTTCTCCAGCTCATTCACCCTGTGCTCAGCCTCTTGTCTCAGGACCCTTTCTCGTTCGACATGTTCTTTCACTGTCTCTTTAATCAGCTCTATTTCAGATGGGCCAGTTTGCTCACCCACACTCTGCCTCTTCAGAGATCTTCCTATCTCCTCACTAAGAGGTTCAACCCTCTCTAGGGCTTCAGTGGTGACAACCTTAGCCTCGTCCTGATTCACAGGGACTTCAGAGTACTTCACACACTCCAGGTCTTCCGTATCTCCTATCAAATCTTCACAAGGTGCAACTGGTTCAGCCCCTTTGCCTTTTTTATGTCTTCGGCGACGGGAGGAAGTTTTGCTACTTATACCAGAGTCAGTCTTACTGCGCTCTTTTCCGCCTTCGTCACCGTCTGAATGGGAGTCACCACCACCCGATCTGTCATCCAGGAACCAGCCGTCCCTCTCTGTCTGGGTGTCAGCTCCACTTATTTTATCCACCAGACCACTACCAGTCACACTGTGGCACACTTCAGGTGGCATGTCCGTAAGTTGGGCACGTTTATCATTTTCTCTGGTCACGCCCACCTTAGGACTGTCAACTCTAGGGGGCGCATTCTCACTAATACTACCACCCATCCACATAACATCCACAAACACTTCACCCTTTTTCCACCAGTCCCACAGTGTTACCAAATCTTGTCCTATTACCATAGGACACGGCAAGCTCGGGACTACAACCACCTCATGGTATGTGGAAACATCAGCTGCGGTAACGGAGAGAGTGGCTGCCTGAAGACATTTAGTGTCCCCAGGTGATACAGAACTTCCTGGAAGGGTTCTCAGCAAAGACGCTTCTCTCCCCGGGTCTAACAACCCCTGCACACGCTCTCCATTCAGCCAAAAAGGACACAGTCGTGACTCTTCACTGATTGCCGCCCCTTTTTTGGCTCCGCCCCCTTTTTGGACAAGTGCTCTGCTTTTTGACACCACCCCTGTTCGGGATATAGCCCCCTCTTGAGATTCCACCCCTTTTTGGGCTACTACCCCTATTCGGGTTACCGCCCCTTTTTGGGACTCCGCCCCTTTTTGGACAACCATCTCCGTTTGGGACACCGCTCACAATTTGGGATAGTCCCTTCCCTGGGATACACCCCGTGGACTTCCCCACGATACTCAGATCCCAGTTCACACAGTACACTAATGTGACTCTGGCCCTTTAAGAGTCTGCAAACAGAAAAAAAAATGTCCCTTTTTTTTTTTTTCCGACTCCTCACCAGCACCTGCTGGCACTGCCACAGCTCACGCTGCAGTCACACATAACCGGCAGCAAACCACAAGTCACCGCTGCTGCCACTGCCGCTCTGGTTGCTACGGAACCTCTCGCTGCAACCGCGGCTACTCTCCACATAGCTCTGCACGGTTCCACCGCTGCCGCTTGTCACCTTCGTGACCCCGCCGAGTCACAGCAGACGCTTGTCACCTTCGTAACCCCGCCGAGTTACAGCTAGACGCTTGTCACCTTCGTGGCTCTGCCACAGCAATTAACTCCACGTGTGTCACCTGGATCGATGCCAAAATTCTCCACCACATGTAAGATTTCTCTTACTGAGTGTATTGGGGGACACTCGCTTGGCGCGGGATTAATTGTAGCCAGGCACAACTTTCAAACAAAACAGTCCATGCGGTTTATTAAAAATGCCATAAACCGGGTTATGCAAAGTTCATTACTTATATTACATAAAACACAACAGGCACCAACAGTCTCTTTGGTACCTGACGGGAGCTCCTGCTCCACCTGCCGACTCCTTTAACAGTCTTCTGGGTAAGCTGCCTAACGGGGATCACCAACTTGCCTGGTCAATACACAGTAGTCAGTCCAGACCTCACCGAAGGACTCCAGCTTCCCCACACTCCGTTAACACTCTTCTGGGTAAGCTGCCTAACGGGGATCCCCAACTTGCCTGTCCGGCACACAGTAGTCAGTCCAGACCTCACCGAAGGACTCCAGCTTCCCCACACAGTAACTGTCCCTGGCTCCGCAGATCCCGGTCCTCACATCGTGCTATTCAGGGATCCGGTCCACCTCGCAGGACCTCCCAACACCCAGGTAGCCGGGACCCCGCCTGGTGGCCTAGTCCGGGTACTCTTCAGGACGTCCTTCCCCAGCCGGGAACGTCCAATACCCAGGCCACCCGAAGCCAAGTCTCACGGTCTCAGGTGCTTGCAGGACCCTAGTCATTCCTAGGACAATCCAGCACCGACCATCTCAGGTGCTTGCAGGACCCTAGTCATTCCTAGGACAATCCAGCACCTTCACCGGTCAGGTCCATACACAGGAACCACACAGGACCTACCGGACACACCTCTCAGCTCCACACACAGGGAGCTCACAACCAACACTGACCCACACCCTGGTCACGTTACATACTGGTAACCACTCCCCTGGGTGGGAGTGTGTGTGTGGCTAGTCTGACCCTCCCATCTCTCATGACTAGCCCTGCCAATCTCCCATGAGAACTATACACATAACACAAACTCTTGAGGGACTACAGGTCCCAGCAGACCAACTTACATTCAGATTGACAGTGCAGAGTAACCTCCTCTGCAACACACATATTGGCCATTTACAATTCTGCCAAACTTTCTCTCTACACCATCACGCCTCCAAGAGCATACTGGGGAGATCATGCAGCGCCCCCTACCTGTCACAGGGGTTACTGCATCACATATATCACACTACCCAAGGCCTTGGAACAAAAAAGAAAGTTCCCAGCCAATCATCCACTGGTTCAAATGCTAAACGGGCACACTTCCAGGCTGCTTGCTGTGGAAATGTTTATATTTAGGCTTGTAAACACAGAGGATTTCCGCCAACTCATTGCAGTAGCCGTCTATTGGTACTCGGTCCCCTGCCAACACTATTCCCAGTGTGGTGTCCCTGCCTTATACCAGCACGTGTCTAGGAACATCACTCGTGGCCTTACCCACGCAGTTAGAGATTGTACACTTAAGGACCGACACTTGGACAAGCTCTTGTGGCCAGGGATGCTACTTTTTTCTGACGGCACACTGGGTGAACATTGTGGAGGCAGGGGCTGAGTACCACCCTGGCATGGCACATGTTCTATCGATGCTGAGGATAAGTATCCCTAATTCTATCAGGGTTTTCTTCACCTTCTACACTAGTTCCTGAACCCTGTCCTCTCTCTCCTCCATCTCCATTGTGCTATCTTAGGCCTCTTTCACATTTCCGTCGGTACGGGGCCGTCGCAAACCGTCTGCCCGACGTACCGATGGACGTTGTGCAAATAGTGCACAACGTGGGCAGCGGATGCAGTTATCAGACGCATCCACTGCCCATTATGAGTTCCGGGGAGGAGGGGGCGGAGTTTTGGCCGCACATGCGCGGTCGAAAATGGCGGACGCGTCGCACAAAAAAATGTTACATTGAACTTTTTTTGTGACAACGGTCCGCCAATTACCGACGCATCCAGTGCCACGACGTATGGAATGTGTGTCCATATGTCGTGATGCGTCGGTAATACAAGTCTATGTGAAAAAAACGCATCCTGCGGGCAAATTTGCAGGATGCGTTTTTGCACAGAACGACGCATTGCTACATCTTTATAAAGACGGAAGTGTCAAAGTAGCCTTAGAGAACGTTGTCTACATCAGCTGGAAGCTCTGCAGCACTGCCTCAGCCACACAGCAACAGGCCAGGAAACAAACCGCACACCGCGGCAGAGTTAATGAAAGGAATAAAAAAACAGACAGATCTGTGTCTCTGGCCGCTGAACATCCAACGAGACATGGTCATGTGTGATAATGGCTGTAACCTGGTGTTGGCTGTGAAGCTTGGCAACTCGGACATGTGCCATGCTTGGCCCAAGTGCTAAACTTTGTGGTTCAGTGGTTTCTGAAAACCTGCCCTCAGATTTGACAGATATTATACACAAACACACACACACAAATAAGCAGGGGCTGGCCTGCACTTTGCAGCCTGGGGGGCAATCACAAGGCAGTGGCCCTCCAGTTGCAGTGCTTTTGCCCTGCTTATCTCTGGCTGCTGCATTAAAGCAGCAGAGATAACAGGCTTTAAAAACAAGCTCGTACATAGATATGGGAACAGAACGGAGCTAGCTGCATATACAGTACAGACCAAAAGTTTGGACACACCTTCTCATTTAAAGATTTTTCTGTATTTTCATGACTATGAAAATTGTAAATTCACACTGTAGGCATCAAAACTATGAATTAACACATGTGGCATTATATACTTAACAAAAAAGTGTGAAACAACTGAAATTATGTTTTATACTCTAGGTTCTTCAAAGTAGCCACCTTTTGCTTTGATGACTGCTTTGCACACTCTTGGCATTCTCTTGATGAGCTTCAAGAGGTAGTCACCGGGAATGGTTTTCACTTCACAGGTGTGCCCGGTCAGGTTTAATAAGTGGGATTTCTTGCCTTATAAATGGTGTTGGGACTATCAGTTGTGTTGTGCAGAGGTCTGGTGGATACACAGCTTATAGTCCTACTGAATAGACTGTTAGAATTTGTATTATGGCAAGAAAAAAACAGAAACTGATAATCTGGTACCACCAATCAGCTCAAAAATAAATGCTTAGCAAGGTAGGGCTGTAGTTAAATAAAATATAACTTTTAATTTTATCTATTTAAAAGAGCCATACCGACTCATAAAACCAACACTAACCAAATACACATAACAGACAACATACAAATACTCTCAGGCGCTTCTAACATGCGCTATTATACTCCAGCACAATACACTGCACCATAAAACATGTGCTTTCTAAGAGGCCTATATATTATACTTTATAGAGTAAGCCACTTATATTAGCTGCTGAAATACAGGAACTCCACGGGTGTCGCTGAGCTCCCCTGGGTACCTGGAGGCGTCTGGCTCCTGAGGAGGACCGAAACGCGGCTTCGGTCGGGCGAGGTCCAGGGAAACACAGGTGGAGGACGGCATCTGAAGGAGACGGCAGCCATTTTCCTTGCCGCGCGCCCTGACAGTGGAGGACACGGGGCGAGGTGAGAAGAGCTGGCCGGTCGGCGTGTGCAACTCCTGGAGGTACAAGAGGGGGATTGTGCGCGGTGTGAGCCCTGAGAGACGGGCCCCGTGCTCCCCTCCCCCTCATTAACTACATAAAACGCCACACGGCCCCTAATAGTTGCACCAGGACTGGTACCTCTCCCTCTGCTCCTGGTAAGTAGAATGGGGCTGAATCAACTGGTGATCCAGTTTAACACTAGCTACCCTGGGACCGCTGTAACCCTTTATTAAGCTGCCAAGAGGAAGAGACTGCACTGAATAGAGCTATATAAGAAGTTGTGCACGTTGCATTTTGTGCTGGGCTCTCTTTGACTATTAATCTGGTTCTCCTGACTCCTCCCCCGATCCCCTGGGGCCATAACAGTCACTGTTGTAACAATTTATTGAAGCTGCAGCACACCAAATCCCTTTCTCTAGCAAAGAGCTTACAAGGCATGTAAATGCCTAGTACAAATCTGTGAATAGGGGTGTCAGACAAGTAACACCTGCACTTTACTGAAGTGTTATCTGATATCATCTTTAAACATTAACTATGCATCGCTCAAGAACCTCGAGTGCAACTGAAAAGTAAAAAAAAATATACACGATCTGACCCCCATGATAACCCACGACCAAATAAAGACAATTCATCTGGGGTCAAGACTGCAGGACAACAGGAAAATCATGCCTCAGATGGTGAGGGGGGTGAGAGTCAGGAGGATCTGACTTTGAAACAGGCATCTGAACAGTTGATGCAAGCGATATCTTTAACTAGGACATCCCTGACCGGGAAAATAGAGGAGGTACATTCTGAGGTGGGGTGCCTCCGGCATGAATGGTCGGATTACTGAAGTTGAATCCCGGGTATTCCACCTGGAAGACAACTCTACACCTATGGAGGCTAAATTCAATAAAGTATCTGGTTCCATAAATGCCTGGAAGCAAAAGGCAGACGACCTAGAGAATAGACTACGTCGGAATAACATTCGCATCATTGGGCTTCCAGAAAGTTCAGAAGGCCAACGACCTGAACAATTTTTGGAGAAATGGCTCAAAGATACTCTGGGAGGTGAATTCTCCTCAACATTCTCTGTGGAGAGGGCCCATAGGTTCACTACAAGGCCTCATCCTCCGGGTGCCCCACCGAGACCCTTTTTGGCGCGTATTTTAAACTGCAGAGACAGAGATGCTATACTTCGCGAGGCAAGACAGAAGAGTCCTATCAAATTTGATAACGCCACTATTTCAATATTCCCGGATTTTTCTATGGAACTTCAAAAGCAACAGGCTCAGTTCATGGAGATAAAGAAGCAGCTCAGAGAAAAGAACATTCTCTACTCAATGGTTTATCCTGCCCGACTTCGAGTTGTCTACGAGGGCTATTCTTCCTTTTTTGTATCCCCCGCAGAGGCCGAGGAATGGATGCGGTCCCACGTGGGGGCGGGAGGTGGGGGGGAATCCTAAATGGCTTATTGTCTCTAAATATGGGTACATAGGAAATTAAACTTTCTCATTATAGTGTGGGGTTCTTTTCTTTTTCTGCTTTTCTCTTTAATAGAGGAGCCTTCCCGCCAACGTCCGAGATAACAACTTTACCGGACTCTGTATTCAGAGATGGTACCCCCTTTTTTTGGTTACGATGGGAGCATGGAATTTTGCTCTCTCTAAGTATTTTTTTGTTTTTTACTGTTCTAGTTTTGTTAGTTGTTTATATAGAAATTGCTGCCCTGATGTTTTCCATTACATGTAAGAAATGTGATCTGCGTGACAATGTATACCATAATTGGATGAGAGGGCATGGCATCTGATATTACATGTATGACCTGGAATGTGAGAGGCCTTGGATCACCTCGAAAGAGAATCAAAGTATTTTCTCAAATACGACCCTATCACCCCCATATTATAGCCTTGGTTGAGACACACCTGACTAGGGACTCGGCTCACTTTGTGCAAAAGCCTTGGGTGCAATGGTCTGTACCTACATTTCATACTAGTTACTCCAGAGGAGTTTCTTTATTAATACACAAAGACGTTAGATGGGAGGTTAGAGAGGTTCAGAGGGACCCAGAGGGGCCTTTTTATGTTTGTACATGCAGTGGTGAACTTAATGATTACGTTATAATGCGTATATATAACCCCCCCCCCCCCCAGCTAATATGTCTGTCATTAAAAAAGAAGGGAGCTTCGCCTTAAAATATCCGGATGCACATGTTATGTGCATGGGAGACTTTAATTTGATCATGGATGATTGTCTGGATAGACCTAGACTAGATGGCGAGGCCCCAGGGACGAACTCTTCACCATCTCTATTGTCAATATTTATGGAAGGTATTGGTTGGTTAGATTTGTGGAGGATACATCATCCTGATATAAGAGAATTTACCTGTCATTCATCCGTCAGACGCACTTTATCCCGATTAGATTATATATTTGGATCTAGCAATTTGGCGGTGCAGGGGAGGGAGGTGAGACATGGGAATTGGGGCGTTTCAGATCATAGCCCGGTAATTCTTAAACTTAGGTTCGGTCAGACAAGAAATATCATGACTTGGAAATTAAATCCATTTTGGCTGAAGTTAGTAGGCCCCAACGACAGGATTGGACTGTTTCATCGCATCCCACCTAGAACCACAAAATATTAATATTTTCTGGGATGCTCTTAAAGCATATCTGAGAGGATGTTTGTCCTTTACAATCTCTTATATTAAACGCTTGACTTCACAGGAAGATGATAACATGGAGAGATGTCTGAAAAACTCGGAGGCGGCTTACATAGCTAATCAGACAAGCGAAAATAGAGCTGAGTGGTTACACTCTTCCAGATTATATACCGTATTTTTCGGACTACAAGACGCACTTTTTCCCCCCAAAAAAAGGGGGAAAAATGGGGGGTGCGTCTAATAGTCGCAATGCAGGCTTACCGTGGCGGCAGAGGTACGGTGGCAGAGGTGTGGCGGCAGAGGTGCGGCGGCAGACGTGCGGGGATGAGGAGGCGCAGTGAGCGGGGTCCCTTTCCCCGGTGAGGTGATGCAGCAGCCCGGTAAGCAGCAGAGCCGGGTGAATCCTGTTGTTAGCGGTGGTGGCGGCGGCCATCTTCCGGAGGCCGCGCGTGCGCAGATGGAGCGCTCCGCTTCCCGGGGCTTCAGGAAAATGGCCCCGGGATGCCGCGCGTGCGCAGATGGGGATCGCGGCGGCCATTTTCCTGAAGTTCGTGGCTTCAGGAAAATAACCGCCGCGATCTCCATCTGCGCACGCGCGGCATCCCGCAGCCATTTTCCTGAAGCCCGGGAAGCAGAGCGCTTCATCTGCGCACCCGCGGCCTCGAGAAGATGGCCGCCACCACCGCTAACAACAGTATTCACCCGGCTCTGCTGCTTACCGGGCTGCTGCATCACCTCACCGGGGAAAGAGACCCCTCTGACGCCATACCTCTCACTGCGCCTCCTCATCCCAGGACCTCCTCATCCCAGCACCTCCTCATCCCAGCACCTCCTCATCCCAGGACCTCCTCATCCCAGCACCTCCTCATCCCAGCACCTCCTCATCCCAGCACCTCTGCCGGTAACCACTGCTGCAACCCTCCCATGGACACCAGGCCATGGCGTCGCCCACCTAAGCAGGAAGGGACCCTGCTCAGGTGCACACCATACCGCATCACCCCACCTCTGCCGACACCATGCCTCCTGTGACCCTGCTCTGCCACCGCCAGCCCTCAGGTAAGATACTGTAAATTCGGACAATAAGACGGACCCCCATCTTATAAAAAATCTTTTTTTCTGCAATTTTCACCCCAAATTTGGGGTGCGCCTTATGGTCCGGTGCGTCTTATAGTCCGAAAAATACGGTAGTCAATATACTGAAACCAAATCAAAATGTTAGCTGTTCTTTACTAAACAGGCATATTTTGAACTGGGTAACCAATCTAGCAAACTTTTAGCTTTTATGGTACGCCAACATAATACATCTAATACTATTCTTAAAATCCGTAAATCAGACGATTCAATAGTAACTTCGACAGATGACATACTTCAGCGCTTTCATGACTATTATAAAGATTTATATAGCTCTAGGGGGGATTCCGACAC
The DNA here is from genome assembly GCF_051348905.1 of Ranitomeya variabilis. Classification (NCBI taxonomy): domain Eukaryota; kingdom Metazoa; phylum Chordata; class Amphibia; order Anura; family Dendrobatidae; genus Ranitomeya; species Ranitomeya variabilis. The sequence continues at coordinate 228,131,127 of NC_135232.1, forward strand.
TCTGGAATGTCTAAACTATCAGATATAGAGTTCCCTACACTGAGTCCCACACAACAAGCTTTCCTAGACGCGGATTTTACTCTGGATGAGATACATACAGCTATAACAGATATGGCTTCTGGAAGGGCACCCGGCCCAGATGGATTCCCCATAGAGATGTATAGGAGATATCGTGACATTTTAGTGCCAATTCTTATGAAAGTATTTCAGGGGATTTGGGGGGGGGGGGTTCTTTGCCAGATTCTTATTATGACGCAAATATTATAATTCTATTTCATTAGTGAATGTAGATTATAAAATTTTTACTAACGTTTTGGCCACTAGGTTGAATACATTAACCCCTTTACCCCCAAGGGTGGTTTGCACGTTAATGACCGGGCCAATTTTTACAATTCTGACCACTGTCCCTTTATGAGGTTATAACTCTGGAATGCTTCAACAGATCCCGGTGATTCTGACACTGTTTTCTCATGACATATTGTACTTCATGATAGTGGTAAAATTTCTTCGATATAACTTGCGTTTATTTGTGAAAAAAACGGAAATTTGGTGAAAATTTTGAAAATTTCATAATTTTCCAAATTTGAATTTTTATGCCCTTAAATCACAGAGATATGTCACGCAAAATACTTAATAAGTAACATTTCCCACATGTCTACTTTACATCAGCACAATTTTGGAACCAACATTTTTTTTTGTTCGGGAGTTATAAGGGTTAAAAGTTGACAAGAAATTTCTCATTTTTACAACACCATTTTTTTTTAGGGACCACATCTCATTTGAAGTTATTTTGAGGGGTCTATATGATAGAAAATACCCAAGTGTGACACCATTCTAAAAACTGCACCCCTCACGGTGCTCAAAACAACATTCAAGAAGTTTATTAACCCTTCAGGTGTTTCACAGGAATTTTTGGAATGTTTACATAAAAATGAACATTTAACTTTTTTTCACACAAAATTTATTTTAGCCCCAATTTGTTTTATTTTACCAAGGGTAACAGGAGAGAATGGACCCCAAAAGTTGTTGTACAATTTGTCCTGAGTACGACGATACCCCATATGTGGGGGTAAACCACTGTTTGGGCGCATAGCAGAGCTCGGAAGGGAAGGAGCGCCATTTTAGTTTTCAATGCAAAATTGACTGAAATTAAGATGGGACACCATGTTGCGTTTGGAGAGCCCCTGATGTGCCTAAACATTGAAACCCCTCACGAGTGACACCATTTTGGAAAGTAGACCCCTTAAGGAACTTATCTAAATGTGTGGGGAGCACTTTGACCCAACAAGTGCTTCACAGAAGTTTATAATGCAGAGCCGTAAAAATAAAAAATCATATTTTTTCACAAAAATGATCTTTTCGCCCCCAATTTTTTATTTTCCCAAGGGTAAGAGAAGAAATTGGACCCCAAAAGTTGTTGTGCAATTTGTCCTGAGTACGCTGATACCCCATATGTGTGCAAAATTGACTGGAATTGAGATGGGATACCATGTCGCGTTTGGAGAGCCACTGATGTGCCTAAACATTAAACCCCCCCACAAGTGACACCATTTTGGAAAGTAGACCCCCTAAGGAACTTATCTAGATGTGTTTTGAGAGCTTTGAACCCCCAAGTGTTTCACTACAGTTTATAACGCAGAGCCTTGAAAATAATTTTTTTTTTCCCACAAAAATGATTTTTAGCCCCCAGTTTTGTATTTTCACAAGGGTAACAGGATAAGTTGGACCCCAATAGTTGTTGTCCAATTTGTCCTGAGTACGCTGATACCCCATATGTGAGGAGGAACCACTGTTTGGGCGCATGGCAGAGCTCGGAAGGGAAGGAGCGCCATTTGGAATGCAGACTTAGATGGATTGGTCTGCAGGCGTCACGTTGCATTTGCAGAGCCCCTGATGTACCCAAACAGTAGAAACCCCCCACAAGTGACCCCATATTGGAAACTAGACCTCCCAAGGAACTTATCTAGATGTGCTGTGAGAACTTTGAACCCCCAAGTGTTTCACTACAGTTTACAACGCAGAGCCGTGAAAATAAACAATCTTTTTTTTATCCCACAAAAATGATTTTTAGCCCCCCAAATTTTTATTTTCCCAAGGATAACAAGAGAACTTGGACCCCAAAAGTTGTTGTCCAATTTGTCCCAAGTACGCTGATACCCCATATGTTGGGGTAAACCCCTGTTTGGGCGCATGGGAGAGCTCGGAAGGGAAGGAGCACTCTTACTTTTTCAACGCAGAATTGGGTGGAATTGAGATCGGACGCCATGTCGTGTTTGGAGAGCCCCTGATGTGCCTGAACAGTGGAAACTCCCCAATTCTACCTGAAACCCTAATCCAAACACACCCCTAACCCTAATTCCAACGGTAACCCTAACCACACCCCTAACCCTGACACACCCCTAACTCTAATCCCAACCCTAATCCCAACTGTAAATGTAATCCAAACCCCAACCCTAACTTTAGCCCCAACCCTAACTTTAGCCCCAACCCTAACCCTAACTTTAGCTCCAACCCTAGCCCCAGCCCTAACCCTAACCCTAGCCCTAACGGGAAAATGGAAATAAATACATTTTTTTAATTTTATTATTTTTTGGTAACTAAGGGGGTGATGAAGGGGGGTTTGATTTACTTTTATAGCGTTTTTTATAGCGGATTTTTATGATTGGCAGCTGTCACACACTAAAAGATGCTTTTTATAGCAAAAAAGTTTTTGCGTCTCCACATTTTGAGACCTATAATTTTTCCATATTTTGGTCCACAGAGTCATGTGAGGTCTTGTTTTTTGCAGGATGAGTTGACGTTTTTATTGGTATCATTTTCGGACATGTGACAGTTTTTGATCGCTTTTTATTCCGATTTTTGTGAGGCAGAATGACCAAAAACCAGCTATTCATGAATTTCTTTTGGGGGAGGCGTTCATACCGTTCCACGTTTGGTAAAATTGATAAAGCAGTTTTATTTTTTGGGTCAGCACGATTACAGCGATACCTCATTTATATAATTTTTTATGTTTTGTCGCTTTTATACGATAAAAGCTATTTTATAGAAAAAATAATTATTTTGGCATTGCTTTATTCTGAGGACTATAACTTTTTTATTTTTTTGCTTATGATGCTGTATGGCGGCTCGTTTTTTTGCGGGACAAGATGACGTTTTCAGCGGTACCATGGTTATTTATATCCGTCTTTTTGATCGCGTGTTATTCCACTTTTTGTTCGGCGGTATGATAATAAAGCGTTGTTTTTTGCCTCGTTTTTTTTTTTTACGGTGTTCACTGAAGGGGTTAACTAGTGGGACAGGGTCGTTACGGACGCGGCGATACTAAATGTGTGTACTTTTATTGTTTTTTTTTATTTAGATAAAAAATGTATTTATGGGAACAATATATATATATATTTTTTTTATTTATTTAGGAATTTTTTTTTTCTTTTACACATCTAAAAAAATTTGTTTATACCTTTTTACTTTGTCCGAGGGGGGACATCACTGTATAGTGACAGATCGCTGATCTGACACTTTGCAGAGCAGTGTGTCAGATCAGCGATCTGGCGTGCCCTGCTCCTTGGTTACCAGAGCCTGCTCTGGACCCGGAAGTAGTCCCTGCAGGACCCGGAAGTAGCCCTGCGGCCATTTTGGATCCGGGGCCTGCAGGGACGAGACGTTCGGTACAAGGTGAGTACATCGCCTTGTACCGATCGTCTCAGGGAAGCCCGCAGGGAGCCCCCTCCCTGCGCGATGCTTCCCTGTACCGCCGGAACACTGCGATCAAGTTTGATCGCAGTGTGCCGGGGGTTAATGTGCCGGGGGCGGTCCGTGACCGCTCCTGGCACATAGTGCCGATAGTCAGCTGACACCCGGCCGCGATCGGCTGCGCTCCCCCCCGTGAGCGCGGCCGATCGCTATGACGTACTATACCGGCGAGGGTCAGATAGGCCCAGGTCACCTCGACGGGATAGTATGTCTAAGTTCCGAGAGGGGTTAATATTGGAATTAATACACCCAGATCAGACTGGATTCATGCCGGGTAAGAGTACATCCATAAATATCAGGAGAGTTCAGTCAATAGCCCAATATAGTGCACTGATACTGGAGAATAGATTGGCCATGGCCTCGCTGGACGCAGCCAAGTCATTTGATTCTCTTGAATGGCCTTTTCTATTTGCATGTTTACAGAGATATCAATTTGGATTGGATTGGCGCAACATATATATATAGAAACTCGTCAGGGATGCCCTCTCTCCCCGGCCCTCTTTGCTCTTGCGATAGAAGCACTAGCAATACGGATGAGATCCACTTCAGCTATTAGGGGGATTAAAATAGCGGACCGTACAGATATTATTGGTTTATACGTGGATGACATGGTAATATTTATGGATGAAGTTGAGGAGACCTTACCACATGTGATCACCATTGTAGAGGGATTTGGTAAACACTCGGGATTATACATTAACTGGGATAAGTCTGCCTTAATGCCTCTTTCCCATGACTCAACAGATCACCTTGAAATGTTATCCCCATTACCGGTTCGTCTCTAAATTTAAATACCTAGGAATAATTGTACCAAAATGCAGCAGACTTGATCTACAACTTAATATTCTCCCGTTGCTCGATCTGGTCAAACAGAAATTTGCTATATGGAGTAAATTGCAACTGTCAGTTTCTGGTCGTATAAATCTGATTAAAATTATACTACTTCCGAAGCTTAATTACTCTCTTCAACATAGTGCAGTACTGGTCGCTAGATCCTTTTTTTTAAGTTTAAACTCACTAGCTTCGTCCTTTATATGGGGGAAGGCTAGACCTAAATTTAAATTGTCTACTTTGCATAGGTCTAAATTAATTGGGGGAGCGGCGCTACCAGATTTTTTTCTGTATTATTTGGCTGAACAACTTAGAGCTTTGGGACAGTGGATGCCTGGGGGCTGTTTGCCAAACTCAGAGAGTCATCTGGCTCAGGCCGTAAAGATTGATTGCCCATCGGGCTTTCTGGAAATAAATAGGCCTAATACCCCTAGACTATTACCATTACTCCGGTTGGCGAGATTGATTTGGAAGCAGGTAAAAAAGGTGATTCACTTTGATGGTATTATAGCCGAAATGCCTCGTCAGGATAATGAATATTTCCCAGCGATACGGAATCACCCATCTGCTCAATTCTGGATATCACATGGTGTTTTGTTGGTTAATAATCTTTATGAACAATAAGCCTTAATGTCTTTTGAACAATTGCAACTTAGCTATGATATCCCAAGGCCTCAATTCTTTCGATATTTGCAGCTCAGATCAGTGATTCAATCACATATGCGTAGTATGAACATGATGCAAATTATATCATCCTTTCCACTGATAGGGATCCTTAAATCACAGGGACCCGTGGTCTTATCTCTGCACTATACACATATATGCTATCCGTGGGTGCTCATTCTGCTCTACTGCCAGTTAGAGAAAAGTGGAAACTCCTGATACCTGATCTTCAGAATGAGGATTGGGAGATGTGTTGTGATCCGGTGACCTTGGAGCCGCATGAGACTTTCTCTGGAGAAGGTGGAACCTGTACTGACCGCAAACCCTAAACTGACACCGCAACTAGAAGTAGCCGTGGGGTGTACCTAACACATCCTAGACACCTCGACACAGCCGGAGGACTAAATACCCCTATAGATGGAAATGGGAATTCTATCTTGCCTCAGAGCAGAACCCCAAAGGATAGGCAGCCCCCGACAAATATTGACTGTGAGTATAAGAGGAAAGACACACGCAGGCAGAAAACAGGATTTAGCAAAAGAGGCACCTCTAGCTAAATAGAAAAGGATAGGACAGAATACTAAGCGGTCAGTATTAAAACCCTAAAAAATATCCACAGCAGATAATACAAAAATTCCACATCTAACTAAAGACATAGAATGTATATCTGCATCTCCTGAGAATCCAACATGTCTGAAAAAATCCAAACACAGTCTAAGCTGGACAAAAAACACAATGAATTGCACTGAATTGTAAAGCACACAGCATGTGTGCTGCAAAGACAAAAACCAGACACTTATCTTAGCTGAATTGGCAGCAGGGCAGGAGGAACCAGACAGAGATGCAAAACCTCCAAGAACAATGGACAACTGGCAAGGGCTAATGGATCCTGCACTCCTAAATACCCCAGTCAGGGCTGCAATCAGCAGAAACACCTGCCCAGGATTGCAACCCAGAGACCAATGCACTACCACCAACAACCACCGGAGGGAACCCAAGAGCAGAATTCACAACAGTACCCCCCCTTGAAGAGGGGTCACGAACCCTCACCAGAGCCCCCAGGCCGATCAGGACGAGCCAGATGAAAGGCACGGACCAAATCAGCAGCATGGACATCAGAGGCAAAAACCCAAGAATTATCCTCCTGGCCATAACCCTTCCATTTGACAAGGTACTGAAGCCTCCGCCTCGAAAAGCGAGAATCCAAAATCTTCTCAACCACATACTCCAACTCCCCATCAATCAACACAGGGGCCGGAGGATCAACAGAGGGAACAACGGGCACCACATATTTCCGCAATAAAGATCTATGGAAGACATTATGGATAGCAAAGAGGCCGGAAGGGCCAATCGAAAAGACACCGGATTAATAATCTCAGAAATCCTATAAGGGCCAATAAACCGAGGCTTAAACTTAGGGGAAGAAACCTTCATAGGAACATGACGGGAAGACAACCAGACCAGATCCCCAACCCGAAGCCGGGCACCAACACACCGACGACGGTTAGCAAAACGCTGAGCCTCCTCCTGAGACAACACCAAATTGTCCACCACATGAGCCCAAATCTGCTGCAACCTGTCAACCACAGAATCCACACCAGGACAGTCAGAAGGCTCAACCTGCCCCGAAGAAAAACGAGGATGAAAACCAAAATTACAAAAGAAGGGCGAAACCAAGGTAGCCGAACTAGCCCGATTATTAAGGGCAAACTCGGCCAATGGCAAGAAAGCCACCCAATCATCCTGATCAGCAGACACAAAGCATCTCAAATAAGTTTCCAAAGTCTGATTAGTTCGCTCGATCTGACAATTTGCCTGAGGATGAAATGCGGAAGAAAACGACAAATCAATGCCCAGCCTAGCACAAAAGGCCCGCCAAAACCTAGAAACAAACTGGGAACCTCTGTCGGACACAATATTCTCCAGAATACCATGCAAACGAACCACATGCTGAAAAAACAACGGAACCAAATCAGAAGAGGAAGGCAATTTAGGCAAAGGCACCAAATGAACCATCTTAGAGAACCGGTCACAAACAACCCAGATAACCGACATCCTCTGGGAAACCGGAAGATCTGAAATAAAATCCATAGAAATATGCGTCCAGGGCCTCTCAGGGACCGGCAAAAGCAACCCACTAGCACGGGATCAACAAGGCTTGGCCCGTGCACAAGTCCCACAGGACTGCACAAAAGAACGCACATCACGCGACAAAGAAGGCCACCAAAAGGTCCTACCAACCAAATCTCTGGTACCAAAAATACCAGGATGGCCAGCCAACACAGAACAATGAACCTCAGAAATCACTCTACTAGTCCATCTATCAGGAACAAACAGTTTCCCCACTGGACAGCGGTTAGGTTTGTCAGCCTGAAATTCCTGAAGAACCCGTCGTAAATCAGGGGAAATGGCAGAAAGGACGACCCCTTCTTTCAGAATGCCGACCGGTTCAAGGACCTCAGGAGAATCAGGCAAAAAACTCCTAGAGAGGGCATCAGCCTTAATATTCTTAGAACCCGGAAGATACGAGACCACGAAATCAAAACGGGAAAAAAACAGGGACCATCGAGCCTGTCTAGGATTCAGCCGTTTGGCAGACTCGAGGTAAATCAGATTTTTATGATCGGTCAAGACCACAATACGGTGCTTAGCTCCCTCAAGCCAATGTCGCCATTCCTCAAACGCCCACTTCATAGCCAACAACTCCCGATTGCCGACATCATAATTGCGTTCAGCAGGCGAAAACTTACGGGAAAAGAAGGCACATGGTTTCATCAAGGAACCAACAGAATTCCTCTGAGACAAAACGGCCCCTGCCCCAATCTCAGAAGCGTCAACCTCAACCTGAAACGGAAGAGAAACATCCGGTTGACGCAACACCGGGGCAGAAGTAAATTGGCGTTTAAGCTCCTGAAAGGCAGAGACAGCCACAGAGGACCAATTCGTCACATCAGCGCCCTTCTTCGTCAAATCGGTCAAGGATTTAACCACACTGGAGAAGTTAGCAATGAAACGGCGATAAAAATTAGCAAAGCCCCAAAATTTCTGAAGGCTCTTCACGGATGTGGGCTGAATCCAATCATGAATGGCCTGAACCTTAACCGGATCCATCTCTATAGATGAGGGAGAAAAAATGAAGCCCAAAAAAAGAAACCTTCTGCACTCCAAAGAGACACTTAGACCCCTTCACAAACAAAGCATTATCACGAAGGATCTGAAATACCATCCTGACCTGTTCTGTTGTGAATTTATCTTTTGGCTCCCTCTAGTGGCTACTAGTGATTTGACTCTGGGTATGTCATTCATTCCTTGTATGCTCACCTGGGTCGTTAGGTCAGGGGTGTTGCTATATAAGCTCCCTGGACCTTCAGTTCAATGCCTGGCAACGTTGATATCAGAGCTAATCTGTAGTGCTCTTGTCTACTGATCCTGGTTCTGGCTTGATTAAGCTAAGTCTGCTTTCTTGCTTTTTGCTATTCGTTTTTTGTTTGCATTTTTGTCCAGCTTGTATATAATCTGTATCCTGACCTTGCTGGAAGCTCTAGGGTGGCCGGTGTTCTCCCCCCGGGCCGTTAGACGGTTCGGGGGTTCTTGAATCTCCAGCGTGGATTTTTGATAGGGTTTTTGTTGACCATATAAGTTATCTTACTACATTCTGCTATTAGTAAGCGGGCCTCTCTTTGCTAAACCTAGTTCATCTCTGTGTTTGTCATTTCCTCTTACCTCACCGTTATTATTTGTGGGGGGCTTGTATCCTACTTTTGGGGTCCTTTCTCTGGAGGCAAGAGAGGTCTTTGTTTTCCTCTTCTAGGGGTAGTTAGCTCTTCGGCTGGCGCGAGACATCTAGCGACCAACGTAGGCATGTTCCCCGGCTACTTCTAGTGTTGGCGTTAGGAGTAGATATATGGTCAACCCAGTTACCACTGCCCTATGAGCTGGATTTTTGTACTTTGCCGACTTGTTGATATCTCTGAGACCCTCGCCATTGGGGTCATAACAGTTTGCCAGGCCAGTATTAAATGTTAAATGCATTGCAGAAGCGGGATTATAAGAAAGAAAGTTCTGAGTTTTTTTTTTTCTCTCTCTCATTTTTTTTTTTTTCTTTTCCCCTTTACCTCTGAGTGGCTGGTGATTGCTGCAGACATGAATGTCCAGACCTTGATTACAAGTGTGGACCAGCTTGCTGCTCGTGTGCAGGGTATACAAGATTATGTTACCAGAAATCCTGTGTCAGAACCTAAGATACCGATTCCTGAACTGTTTTCCGGAGACCGATTTAAATTTAGAAATTTCAGGAATAATTGTAAATTGTTTTTGTCCCTGAGACCCTGTTCCTCTGGAGACTCCGCTCAGCAAGTGAAAATTGTTATTTCTTTTTTACGGGGCGACCCTCAGGATTGGGCTTTCTCGCTGGCGCCAGGAGATCCGGCATTGGCTGATATTGATGCGTTTTTTCTGGCGCTCGGTTTGCTTTATGAGGAACCCAATCTTGAGATTCAGGCAGAAAAAGCCTTGCTGGCTATGTCTCAGGGCCAGGACGAGGCTGAAGTGTATTGCCAAAAATTTCGGAAATGGTCCGTGCTGACCCAGTGGAACGAGTGTGCATTGGCTGCAAATTTTAGAAATGGCCTTTCTGAAGCCATTAAGAATGTGATGGTGGGTTTTCCCATTCCCACAGGTCTGAATGATTCCATGGCCCTGGCAATTCAAATTGACCGGCGGTTGCAGGAGCGCAAAACCGCAAATTCCCTCATGGTGTTATCTGAACAGGCACCTGATTTAATGCAATGTGATAGAATCCTGACTAGAAATGAGCGGAAAATTCATAGACGCCAGAATGGCTTGTGTTACTACTGTGGTGATTCTACACATGTTATCTCAGCATGCTCTAAGCGTCTTACTAAGGTTGTTAGTCCTGTCGCCATTGGTAATTTGCAACCTAAGTTTATTCTATCTGTAACTTTGATCTGCTCACTGTCATCGTATCCTGTCATGGCGTTTGTAGATTCAGGTGCTGCCCTGAGTCTTATGGATCTGTCATTTGCCAAGCGCTGCGGTTTTGTTCTTGAGCCATTAGAAAATCCTATCCCTCTTAGGGGTATTGATGCTACGCCATTGGCAGAAAATAAACCGCAGTTTTGGACACAGGTTACTATGTGCATGACTCCTGAACATCGGGAGGTGATACGTTTTCTTAAGATGCATGATTTGGTTGTTTTGGGTTTGCCATGGTTACAGACCCATAATCCAGTCCTGGACTGGAAGGCAATGTCAGTGTCAAGTTGGAGCTGTCATGGAATTCATGGAGATTCCCTGCCCATGTCTATTGCTACTTCTACGCCTTCGGAAGTTCCGGCGTATTTGTCTGATTATCAGGATGTCTTCAGCGAGTCTAGGTCAAGTGCATTGCCTCCTCATAGGGAATGTGACTGTGCAATAGATTTGATTCCAGGCAGCAAGTTTCCTAAGGGAAGACTGTTTAATCTGTCGGTACCTGAACATACCGCGATGTGTTCATATATCAAGGAGTCTCTTGAGAAGGGGCATATCCGTCCTTCTTCTTCCCCTCTTGGTGCGGGATTCTTTTTTGTGGCCAAAAAGGACGGATCTTTGAGGCCTTGTATTGACTATCGGCTTTTAAATAAGATCACTGTCAAATTTCAGTATCCTTTGCCGCTGTTGTCAGACTTGTTTGCTCGGATTAAAGGTGCCAAGTGGTTCACCAAGATAGACCTTCGTGGTGCGTACAACCTTGTGCGCATTAAGCAAGGAGATGAATGGAAAACCGCATTCAATACGCCCGAAGGTCATTTTGAGTACTTGGTGATGCCATTTGGGCTCTCTAATGCACCTTCAGTTTTTCAGTCCTTTATGCATGACATTTTCCGGAAGTATCTGGATAAATTTTTGATCGTTTATCTGGATGATATTCTGGTTTTTTCTGATGATTGGGACTCGCATGTGGAGCAGGTCAGGATGGTTTTCAAGATTTTGCGTGAAAATTCTTTGTTTGTTAAAGGCTCAAAGTGTCTCTTTGGTGTACAGAAGGTTCCCTTTTTAGGGTTCATTTTTTCCCCTTCTGCTGTGGAAATGGACCCAGTCAAGGTCCGAGCTATTCATGATTGGACTCAACCCTCGTCAGTTAAGAGTCTTCAGAAGTTCTTGGGTTTTGCTAACTTCTACCGTCGTTTTATCGCTAATTTTTCTAGCGTTGTTAAACCGTTGACGGATATGACCAAGAAAGGCTCTGATGTGGCTAACTGGGCTCCTGCTGCCGTGGAGGCTTTCCAGGAGTTGAAACGCCGGTTTACTTCGGCGCCTGTTTTGTGCCAGCCTGACATCTCACTTCCCTTTCAGGTTGAGGTAGATGCTTCGGAGATTGGGGCAGGGGCCGTTTTGTCGCAGAGAGACCCTGGTTGCTCTACTATGAGACCTTGTGCCTTTTTCTCTAGGAAGTTTTCGCCGGCAGAGCGAAATTATGATGTGGGCAATCGGGAGTTGTTGGCCATGAAGTGGGCATTTGAGGAGTGGCGTCATTGGCTCGAGGGTGCTGAGCATCGTGTGGTGGTCTTGACTGATCACAAAAATCGGATGTATCTCGAGTCTGCTAAACGCCTGAATCCTAGACAGGCCCGCTGGTCATTGTTTTTCTCCCGTTTTGACTTTGTGGTCTCGTATTTACCAGGTTCTAAGAATGTGAAGGCCGATGCTCTGTCTAGGAGCTTTGTGCCTGATGCTCCTGGAGTCGCTGAACCTGAGGGTATTCTTAAGGAAGGAGTTATCTTGTCAGCTATTTCTCCAGATCTGCGACGTGTGTTGCAGAGATTTCAGGCTGGTAGGCCTGACTCTTGTCCACCTGACAGATTGTTTGTGCCTGCTAAATGGACCAGCAGAGTCATTTCCGAGGTTCATTCCTCAGTGTTGGCAGGGCACCCGGGAATCTTTGGCACCAGAGATCTGGTGGCCAGGTCCTTTTGGTGGCCGTCCTTGTCAAGGGATGTGCGGTCATTTGTGCAGTCCTGTGGTACTTGTGCTCGACCTAAGCCTTGCTGTTCTCGTGCCAGCGGGTTGCTCTTGCCCTTGCCTGTCCCGAAGAGACCTTGGACACACATCTCTATGGATTTCATTTCGGATCTTCCGGTGTCTCAGGGCATGTCTGTCATCTGGGTGATATGTGATCGTTTCTCCAAGATGGTCCATTTGGTTCCTTTGCCTAAGCTGCCTTCCTCTTCTGATCTGGTTCCTGTGTTCTTCCAGAACGTGGTTCGTTTGCACGGCATTCCTGAGAATATTGTGTCGGACAGAGGATCCCAGTTTGTTTCCAGGTTCTGGCGATCCTTTTGTGGTAGGATGGGCATTGATTTGTCATTTTCGTCCGCTTTTCATCCACAGACTAACGGACAAACGGAACGAACTAATCAGACTCTGGAGGCGTATTTGAGGTGTTTTGTCTCTTCTGATCAGGATGATTGGGTGACCTTCTTGCCGTTGGCTGAATTTGCCCTTAATAATCGGGCTAGTTCTGCCACCTTGGTTTCGCCATTTTTCTGCAACTCTGGGTTCCATCCTCGTTTTTCCTCGGGACATGTGGAGCCTTCTGACTGTCCTGGGGTGGATTCTGTGGTGGATAGGTTGCAGCGGATCTGGAATCATGTGGTGGACAACTTGAAGTTGTCACAGGAGAAGGCTCAGCGTTTTGCCAACCGCCGCCGCGGTGTGGGTCCCCGACTTCGCGTTGGGGATTTGGTATGGCTGTCTTCTCGATTTGTTCCTATGAAGGTCTCCTCTCCCAAATTTAAGCCTCGATTCATTGGTCCGTACAAGATATTGGAAATCATTAATCCTGTATCCTTTCGCCTGGATCTTCCGGTGTCGTTTGCCATTCACAACGTATTTCATAGGTCCTTGTTGCGGCGGTACGTTGTGCCTGTGGTTCCTTCTGCTGAGCCTCCTGCTCCGGTGTTGGTTGAGGGCGAGTTGGAGTACGTGGTGGAGAAGATCTTAGATTCTCGTCTCTCCAGGCGGAGGCTTCAGTACCTGGTCAAGTGGAAGGGCTATGGTCAGGAGGATAATTCCTGGGTGGTTGCCTCTGATGTGCATGCGGCCGATTTAGTTCGTGCCTTTCACGCCGCTCATCCTGATCGCCCTGGTGGTCTTGGTGAGGGTTCGGTGACCCCTCACTAAGGGGGGGGGTACTGTTGTGAATTTATCTTTTGGCTCCCTCTAGTGGCTACTAGTGATTTGACTCTGGGTATGTCATTCATTCCTTGTATGCTCACCTGGGTCGTTAGGTCAGGGGTGTTGCTATATAAGCTCCCTGGACCTTCAGTTCAATGCCTGGCAACGTTGATATCAGAGCTAATCTCTAGTGCTCTTGTCTACTGATCCTGGTTCCGGCTTGATTAAGCTAAGTCTGCTTTCTTGCTTTTTGCTATTCGTTTTTTGTTTGCATTTTTGTCCAGCTTGTATATAATCTGTATCCTGACCTTGCTGGAAGCTCTAGGGTGGCCGGTGTTCTCCCCCCGGGCCGTTAGACGGTTCGGGGGTTCTTGAATCTCCAGCGTGGATTTTTGATAGGGTTTTTGTTGACCATATAAGTTATCTTACTTCATTCTGCTATTAGTAAGTGGGCCTCTCTTTGCTAAACCTAGTTCATGTCTGTGTTTGTCATTTCCTCTTACCTCACCGTTATTATTTGTGGGGGGCTTGTATCCTACTTTTGGGGTCCTTTCTCTGGAGGCAAGAGAGGTCTTTGTTTTCCTCTTCTAGGGGTAGTTAGCTCTCCGGCTGGCGCGGGACATCTAGCGACCAACGTAGGCATGTTCCCCGGCTACTTCTAGTGTTGGCGTTAGGAGTAGATATATGGTCAACCCAGTTACCACTGCCCTATGAGCTGGATTTTTGTACTTTGCAGACTTGTTGATATCTCTGAGACCCTCGCCATTGGGGTCATAACACTGTTCCACATGAGACTCCCAATCATCGGAAAAAATTAAAATGTCATCCAAATATACAATCATGAATTTATCAAGATAAGTCCGGAAGATATCGTGCATGAAGGGCTGAAAAACAGATGGAGCATTAGAGAGCCCGAATGGCATCACAAGGTATTCAAAATGGCCTTCGGGCGTATTAAACGCAGTTTTCCATTCATCACCCTGCTTAATACAAACAAGATTATATGCCCCCCGAAGGTCAATCTTCGTAAACCAACTAGCCCCCTTAATCCTAGCAAATAAATCGGAAAGCAAAGGTAAAGGGTATTGAAACTTGACCGTGATCTTATTCAGGAGGCGATAATCAATCAAAAAAAAATCCCGCTCCCAACGGTGAAGAAGATGGCCGAATATGCCCTTTCTCTAAAGACTCCTTAACATAACTCCGCATGGCGGTATGTTCAGGCACAGACAGGTTGAAAAGTCGGCCCTTAGGAAACTTACAGCCTGGAATCAAGTCAATAGCACAATCACAGTCCCTATGCGGTGGAAGGGAACTGGACTTGGGCTCATCGAATACATCCTGAAAATCAGACAAAAACGCTGGAATTTCAGAAGAGGAAGAAGAGGAGATTGACATCAAAGGAACGTCATTATGAACCCCCTGACAACCCCAACTAGTCACAGACATAGACTTCCAATCCAACACAGGATTATGTACCTGCAACCATGGAAAACCCAGCACAATAGCATCATGCAAATTATGCAACACCAGAAAACGACAATCTTCCTGATGGGCTGGCGCCATGCACATGGTCACCTGTGTCCAAAACTGGGGTTTATGTTATGATCTGGTGGCCTAAGAGCAGCATGAGACGTACTCTGGAGAAAGTGGTACCTGTACTGACCGCAGACCCTGAACTTAACACCGCAACTAGAAGTAGCCGTGGAATGTACCTTTCACTCCCTAGACATCTCGACACAGCCGGAGGACTAATTACTCCTAGAGATAGAAAAGGGAAAACTATCTTGCCTCAGAGAAAATCCCCAAAGGATAGACAGCCCCCCACAAATATTGACTGTGAGAGGAGAGGGAAAAAACATACACAGACTGAAATCAGAATTTAGCAAAGGAGGCCACTTCTAGCTAAATAGAAAGGATAGGACAGAGTACTATGCGGTCAGTATTAAAACACTAGAAAATATCCACCACAGAAAATACAAAATCTCCACATCTAACTAAAGATATGGAGGGTATATCTGCATCTCCAGAGATACCAGCTTGGCTAAACAAATCCTTATACAGACCAAGCTGGACAAGACAAAAACATGGAAAAGAACTGAACAATAAGGCCCACAGCATGTGGACAGCAAAAATCAAGGCCAGAACTTATCTTTGTTGGAATGAACAGCAAAGCAGGAGAGACCAGGCAGGGATGTGAATCCTCCAGGAACAATGGACAACTGGCACTGACTAAAGGGTCAAGCAAGACTAAATAGCCCAGTCAGAAATGCAAAAAGTGGAAACACCTGATAAATGCTGTGATCCAGAGACAGCAGCGCTACCACTTATAACTACCGGAGGGAGCCCAAGAGCAGAATTCACAACAGTACCCCCCCCTTGAGGAGGGGTCACCGAACCCTCACCAGAGCCCCCAGGCCGATCCGGACGAGCCAAATGAAAAGCACAAACCAAATCCTCAGCATGAACATCGGAGGCAACAATCCAAGAATTATCCTCCTGGCCATAACCCTTCCATTTGACAAGATACTGAAGCTTCCGCCTCGAAAAACGAGAATCCAAAATCTTCTCAACCACATACTCCAACTCCCCATCAATCAACACCGGGGCAGGAGGATCAACAGAGGGAACAACGGGCACCACATATTTCCGCAACAAAGATCTATGAAAAACATTATGGATGGAAAAAGAGGCTGGAAGGGCCAAACGAAAAGACACTGGATTGATAATCTCAGAAATCCTATAAGGGCCAATAAACCGAGGCTTAAACTTAGGGGAAGAAACCTTCATAGGAATATGACGGGAAGACAACCAGACCAAATCCCCAACCCGAAGCCGGGAACCAACACACCGACGACGGTTAGCAAAACGCTGAGCCCCTTCCTGAGACGACACCAAATTGTCAACAACATGAGCCCAAATTTGCTGCAACCTGTCAACCACAGAGTCCACCCCAGGACAATCAGAAGGCTCAACCTGCCCTGAAGAAAAACGAGGATGAAAACCAGAGTTACAAAAGAAGGGTGAAACCAAGGTAGCAGAACTAGCCCGACTATTTACTGAATCATATTTATTAAAACTTTTTCAGGTTAGACAGATAAACATAACAATTCCGCAAACAGAGCAGAGTAGATTAATAATACAATAAGAAAACAGACATACCAACGCAAGGGAGGGGGGGGGGAAGGGAGTAGGTACACATAGGTATACAACTGTAGATTATTTAGATCAAAGGTCTAAACATAAACTAACCTACTAAAATACAGGTTCCTGAAAGTCAAAGCGACATTTAAACTAGACAGCTAGGCACAAAGCAAGATTTTTCTCGGGCCGGGAGTATCAGATCCCGGATCACAGTAGGACAAGCGTCTTCACGATGGGATAAAGGAAAAATGGCTATCAAGCCACGGCTTCCAGATCTGAGACTTTTTTGTTTTTGATGACGCAGATAACACCAGTGCCTGTTCGTATTGGCAATGAAGGTTTATCCTATCAATCACAGATTGTATGGTCGGTGCACTAGTCACTCTCCATTTGGAAGCCACTGCCAGTCTAGCGGCTATAAACAAATGTGAGAACACACCTCTCAGCACATGTGGGATCTCATCCAAGCCTATATGCAATAAAACCATACTAGGTCGCAGGGCCACCCGAATCCCAGTCACCTCCGCTATCACATCCTCTAAAACTAACCCAAAGATTTAGTAATTTCGGACACGACCACCACATATGGCTAAGCGTCCCCAACATACCGCAACCTCTCCAGCACAATGGGGAGCATTGAGGGCCAAAATTGGGCAACTTTAACTGGGTAATAGTACCAGCGTAAGTGGACTTTTTTTAATTGTTCCAGATGGTTTACACATGAGGATACTCTCCGAACCTCTAACACCGCTTCCCGCCACCCATCAGGCGCTAGGGTGACCTGCAAGTCATTCTCCCACTGGCTCATGAATTGCAACTTAACCTCTGGGTCAGGATCATTCAGGGCTCTATACAAAATAGATACATTGCGAGTACTAGGCCCAGGCACCAAGAAAAGACCATTTACTGTACGAACTAGGTTGGTATTAAAAAAGGGCGTCAGTTGAGTAGTGTGTATAAGATGTCTTAATTGTAAAAACTGATAAAATCTATGCCGAATATCAGGGTGTTTCGCAACTAGGCGATCAAACGGTTTAATCATTGTGTCATCAAGCAGCTGATGAAGTGATTTTACACCAGCCAGTACCCATGGCTGTAAATCTATATATGGAATATGTAATTCTAGCGCCTTCAGTGACACTTCAGTTAACGGAATTTTAATAAGAGACGGGACCGTCTGTCTCCAAAAATGCAGTGCAGTAGACATGGTCGGTAGAGGGAGACTACCTGTCCGCGGCCCCAAAGCTTCAACCTCCAGCATGAATCGGATTGAGCCTCTAGTTGCATAGAAATTTTCAATTTGCAGCCATCTATGATCCTTATCAAGCTGCCACCAGTCCCGCAACCCTGCCACCACCGAGGCCTTATAGTACGCCATCAAATTTGGTAATCCCATTCCCCCAACTCATAAGGGTAGTACATAAGGGATTTAGCCACTCTAGGAGTTTTGTGGGCCCATATGTATCTATTTGTTAAGCGTTGAAAGTTTGTTATAATTTTGCTTGGAACCCTCAAAGGGAGACATCTAAAATAATATAATATCTTGGGGAGAATTTTCATTTTGAAAATGTTGATTCTGGCCACCCAGGATGTCATAAACATATGCAAGGTGTCTAACTCAGACTTAATCTCTCTGAATAGAGCAGAATAATTCACCTCTATAATATGTTGAGAACATGTAAGCTTTATACCAAGGAAAGGGATACCCTGATCAGTCCAACGAAAAGGAAACTTATTCTCTAATTCAGTTCTGACGACCAAAGGGACCGCGACAGGGAATACCAAAGATTTGGATGCATTCAGTTTGTAATAGGATACTGACGCAAAATCCTTTAGTTCAGCCATGACTGCCGAGAACGACCGCTCCAGATCCACACATGTTATGATAACGTCATCCGCGTATAGACCAATCTTATGAGCAGCCGGGCCCACCATGAGGCCTGAAATATCCGAGTTAAAACGGATTTTCTCCGCCAATGGCTCCATACATAATGCAAATATTTATGGGGTATAATGGACATCCCTGCCGCGTCCCATTGGTGATCAGAAAGGGGGCAGATACTACTCCAGAGGCGAGAACTCTGGCAGATGGAGTGGAATATACGGCCGAGATCGCTGATAGGATGGGGCCCTCCAAACCGAACTTCCGAAGAACACTTCCCAAATATCCCCAATGTACCCTATCAAAAGCCTTCTCAGCATCCAAGGACAGAAAGGCACTGGGAAGGCCCGACAGTTCCGCCACCCTGATGAGATTCAACATTCGGCGGGTACCATCCTTAGTTTCCCGGCCAGCCACAAAACCGTCCTGGTCAGGAGAGACAAGAGAGGGGATTATCAAATGAAGACGGGAGGCTAACAATTTGGTATATATCTTTAAATCACAATTCAATAAAGCAATGGGCCTAAAATTTCCAGGACTATCAGGGGTCTTACCTGCAGGGGCGTAACTACCGCGGTCGCAGCGGTCGCCATTGTGACCGGGCCCGCTAGGTCAGGGGCCCAGGGCCGGCAGGTCAGACGCCCCTGGTCACCGCACTATGTCCGCCTCCTGCTCCCGCACACTTCCGTCACTTACTTCTATCTATAGATAAGCAGCAGTGCGCAGGCTCAGTGACGCTGCAGAGCGGCTCCTCCCATCCATAGCAGGGGGTGGCTCTCTGTATCCGCCGTCACGCCCTGACGCGCCCACTACACAGACTGGTGAGGCGTCCCGGCACTTCCAGCTCTCGCGTGCGGATGCTTTCTTCAGTTCCCATGTTTCCGGCGGTGCCCGGAAGCGGCAGCACCTGTTTCCATAGTGACCCGCGGCCGTCCTAGCCATGTCCTGTCACGCACTGCGGCTCCGACTCTGCCGCCTGTCCCCGGCCCTCAGGAGCCTTCATTATGTCCAGGGCCAGAATCCCGACCCCCAAACCAAGGAGTACTTCTACTACATCGACCACCAGGGACAGGTACGGGGGCACAGTGCGGCAGGAGCTCGGGCCCCTGGGGCCCATAGCTGTGATCGGCTGCAGCGTGATTTCTCCTCTTTATTTTACAGCCCGCACAGTGGTATGTATATACCGCACAGTGGTGCTGGATAGACCACTGTGCAGGCTGTGCTGTATATACCACTGTGCGGGCTGTGCTGTATATACCACTGTGTGGGCTGTGCTGGATATACCACTATGCGGGCTGTGCTGTATATACCACTGTGTGGGCTGTGCTGTATATAGCACGGTGTGGGCTGTGCTGTATATACCACTGTGTGGGCTGTGCTGTATATATCCCTGTGCGGGCTGTGCTCTATATACCACTGTGCGGGCTGTGCTCTATATACCACTGTGCGGGCTGTGCTGGATATACCACTGTGCGGGCTGTGCTGGATATACCACTGTGCGGGCTGTGCTCTATATACCACTGTGCGGGCTGTGCTCTATATACCACTGTGCGGGCTGTGCTGGATAGACCACTGTGCGGGCTGTGCTGGATAGACCACTGTGCGGGTTGTGCTCTATATACCACTGTGTGGGCTGTGATGTATATATCCCTGTGCGGGCTGTGCTCTATATACCACTGTGCGGGCTGTGCTCTATATACCACTGTGCGGGATGTGCTGGATAGACCACTGTGCGGGCAGTGCTGGATAGACCACTGTGCGGGCTGTGCTGGATAGACCACTGTGCGGGCTGTGCTGGATAGACCACTGTGCGGGCTGTGCTGGATAGACCACTGTGCGGGCTGTGCTGGATAGACCACTGTGCGGGCTGTGCTGGATAGACCACTGTGCGGGCTGTGCTGGATAGACCACTGTGCGGGCTGTGCTGGATAGACCACTGTGCGGGCTGTGCTGGATAGACCACTGTGCGGGTTGTGCTGGATAGACCACTGTGCGGGCTGTGCTGGATAGACCACTGTGCGGGCTGTGCTGGATAGACCACTGTGCGGGCTGTGCTCTATAGACCACTGTGCGGGCTTTGCTGGATAGACCACTGTGCGGGCTGTGCTGGATAGACCACTGTGCGGGCTGTGCTGGATAGACCACTGTGCGGGCTGTGCTGGATAGACCACTGTGCGGGCTATGCTGGATAGACCACTGTGCGGGCTGTGCTGGATAGACCACTGTGTGGGCTGTGCTGGCACCCAACACCATGTTGCAGTGCAGGAGATTCCTCCTGCACGGCAACAGTCCGAGGCGTATCTAGGGGAAGGGGGCAGCCGGGCCACGTGAGAGACAGGAAGCAGCTCCAGTCATCACGATGAGACAGCTTCTCAGTCTGTATTTTCCCCCCCTCATACATCTCATGTACGTCTGAATGAGATCGTATTTAAGAGAAAGCCAAAATAACCCCGGGACAGAAGGCGAGAGCAGGGGGGAGGTGCGGGACAGAGCCGCTTTAGTCAGGAGAAGCTGAGGAGCCGCAGCCGGTTTACATCAGCCACCCCTGTACCAGAGAGGAGATTGTGAGTTGTGTATATGAGCTGGTATCTGGTGTGTGTGTGTGTGATATCTGTAGTATGTGTGTGTGTGTGTGTTATCTGTAGTGTGTGTGTGATAACTGTAGTATGTGTGTGTGTAATATCTGTAGTATGATGTGTGTGTGTGTGATATCTGTAGTGTGTGTGTGATATCTGTAGTGTGTGAGGCAGGGGCGTAACTACCACGGTCGCAGCTGAAAGCGGCTTTGGCAGGTCAGGGGGCCGTGTGTCCCCTTGAGCCTGTCTCCGTTATGCTTGTGTCCCTTGTCCCCATGTGCCAGTCTCCCTTGCCCACTAGTCCCTGTGTCCCCTTGTGCCAGTCTCCCTTGTCCACTGGTCCCCGTGTGCCCCTTGTGTCAGTCTCCCTTGCTCACTTGTCCCCGTGTGCCCCTTGTGTCAGGCTCCCTTGCCCACTAGTCCCCTTGTGTCAGTCTCCCTTGCCCACTAGTCCCCTTGTAACCTTCTCCCCTGCCTCCTAGCCCTCATGTGTCCCCTTGTGCCTGTCTTCCTTGCCCTCTCCCCTGCCCCCTCGTCACCATTTGCTCGTGTCTTTCTCACTGCCCCTGTATGGAGGGGCTGCATAATACTATGAGGGGGGCTGCATTGTATTCTATGGGGGTTACATTGAATTGTATGGCGGGGGGGCCCCATTTGGAAGTTCGCACCGGGGCCCATAACTTTGTAGTTACGCCACTGCTTACCTGGCTTAGGGAGAGTGGTAATAATAGCTTCCAGATTGGAGGCAGCAACTTTGCCTGAATCCCTCCAACTAGAAAACAACCTCAATAGATATGGGGCCAGAAGATCCTGAAAAGTGCGATAATATTCATTTGATAGTCCATCCGGACCAGGTGCGGTGTGCAGCTTACTACTTTTAATGTTTTTTTTAATCTCCTCCTCTGTAAATGGGGCATTTAACAAGAGTAATTGTTCTTGGGATACGCATGGTAAATTAACTGACTGTAGATATGAGTCGATTGATACCTGGGTGGGTTGACAGGTCTGCTGGTCAGAATGTAAGTTATATAAATGGGAGTAATACTTTGCAAATGTCTCTGCGATTTCAATCGGATTCCTAACCAAACACCCATTCTGACCTAGCAAACCATCTAATCTGGATTTAGCCTCTCGCTTGCGTACCCTACGGGCCAGTGTAGCTCCCGCCCTATCTCCAGTGGCATAAAAGTGAGTTTTAAATTTACGTAAATTATGGGCATAGGTAGAAAGCAAATTCTCCCGCAATTTAAAGCGAACCCCGTATATCTCATCCGATACCGCCTGAGAGGGTGAGGTTTTATTCAGTGATTCCAATTGATCAAGTCTAGTTAAGAGGTCATCCCGTAACCCTCTATTGCGCTTCAGTATGGAGGCTTGTTGTATGAGATATCCCCGAATAACCACTTTATGTGCAGCCCATAGCGTTTCATCTGAAACTTCCCCATTATTGTTAATGTGGAAATAGTGGGTCAGCTCATTAGAAATACCACACGTCACCCTCTCATTTAGTAAGAGAGAAGGGTTCAGGCGCCATCTAAAGGCAGGATTCACATGATGTTTTAATGCTAACTGTAACACAATGGGGGCATGGTCAGACCAGGTAATTAGTCCTATGTTGGAGGAGACGCATCTTGAAAGAACCGTAGTATCTACCAAAATATGGTCTATCCGAGAGTATGTACGGTGTCGGAAAGAATAACATAGTAACATAGTTAGTAAGGCCGAAAAAAGACATTTGTCCATCCAGTTCAGCCTATATTCCTATATTCCATCATAATAAATCCCCAGATCTACATCCTTCTACAGAACCTAATAATTGTATGATACAATATTGTTCTGCTCCAGGAACACATCCAGGCCTCTCTTGAACCCCTCGACTGAGTTCGCCATCACCACCTCCTCAGGCAAGCAATTCCAGATTCTCACTGCCCTAACAGTAAAGAATCCTCTTCTATGTTGGTGGAAAAACCTTCTCTCCTCCAGACGCAAAGAATGCCCCCTTGTGCCCGTCACCTTCCTTGGTATAAACAGATCCTCAGCGAGATATTTGTATTGTCCCCTTATATACTTATACATGGTTATTAGATCGCCCCTCAGTCGTCTTTTTTCTAGACTAAATAATCCTAATTTCGCTAATCTATCTGGGTATTGTAGTTCTCCCATCCCCTTTATTAACTTTGTTGCCCTCCTTTGTACTCTCTCTAGTTCCATTATATCCTTCCTGAGCACCGGTGCCCAAAACTGGACACAGTACTCCATGTGCGGTCTAACTAGGGATTTGTACAGAGGCAGTATAATGCTCTCATCATGTGTATCCAGACCTCTTTTAATGCACCCCATGATCCTGTTTGCCTTGGCAGCTGCTGCCTGGCACTGGCTGCTCCAGGTAAGTTTATCATTAACTAGGATCCCCAAGTCCTTCTCCCTGTCAGATTTACCCAGTGGTTTCCCGTTCAGTGTGTAATGGTGATATTGATTCCTTCTTCCCATGTGTATAACCTTACATTTATCATTGTTAAACCTCATCTGCCACCTTTCAGCCCAAGTTTCCAACTTATCCAGATCCATCTGTAGCAGAATACTATCTTCTCTTGTATTAACTGCTTTACATAGTTTTGTATCATCTGCAAATATCAATATTTTACTGTGTAAACCTTCTACCAGATCATTAATGAATATGTTGAAGAGAACAGGTCCCAATACCGACCCCTGCGGTACCCCACTGGTCACAGTGACCCAGTTAGAGACTATACCATTTATAACCACCCTCTGCTTTCTATCACTAAGCCAGTTACTAACCCATTTACACACATTTTCCCCCAGACCAAGCATTCTCATTTTGTGTACCAACCTCTTGTGCGGCACGGTATCAAACGCTTTGGAAAAATTGAGATATACCACGTCCAATGACTCACCGTGGTCTAGCCTATAGCTTACCTCTTCATAAAAACTGATTAGATTGGTTTGACATGAGCGATTTCTCATAAACCCATGCTGATATGGAGTTAAACAGTTATTCTCATTGAGATAATCCAGAATAACATCCTTCAGAAACCCTTCAAATATTTTACCAACAGTAGAGGTTAGACTTACTGGCCTATAATTTCCAGGTTCACTTTTAGAGCCCTTTTTTAATATTGGCACCACATTTGCTATGCGCCAGTCCTGCGGAACAGACCCCGTCGCTATAGAGTCCCTAAAAATAAGAAATAATGGTTTATCTATTATATTACTTAGTTCTCTTAGTACTCGTGGGTGTATGCCATCCGGAACCCGGAGATTTATCTATTTTAATCTTATTTAGCCGGTTTCGCACCTCTTCTTGGGTTAGATTGGTGACCCTTAATATAGGGTTTTCATTTTTTCTTGGGATTTCACCTAGCATTTCATTTTCGACCGTGAATACCGTGGAGAAGAAGGTGTTTAATATGTTAGCCTTTTCCTCATCATCTATAACCATTCTTTCCTCACTATTTTTTAAGGGGCCTACATTTTCAGTTTTTATTCTTTTACTATTGATATAGTTGAAGAACAGTTTGGGATTAGTTTTACTCTCCTTAGCAATGTGCTTCTCTGTTTCCTTTTTGGCAGCTTTAATTAGTTTTTTAGATAAAGTATTTTTCTCCCTATAGTTTTTTAGAGCTTCAATGGTGCCATCCTGCTTTAGTAGTGCAAATGCTTTCTTTTTACTGTTAATTGCCTGTCTTACTTCTTTGTTCAGCCACATTGGGTTTTTCCTATTTCTAGTCCTTTTATTCCCACAAGGTATAAACCGCTTACAGTGCCTATTTAGGATGTTCTTAAACATTTTCCATTTATTATCTGTATTCTTATTTCTGAGGATATTGTCCCAGTCTACCAGATTAAGGGCATCTCTAAGCTGGTCAAACTTTGCCTTCCTAAAGTTCAGTGTTTTTGTGACTCCCTGACAAGTCCCCCTAGTGAAAGACAGGTGAAACTGTACAATATTGTGGTCGCTATTTCCTAGATGCCCGACCACCTGCAGATTCGTTATTCTGTCAGGTCTATTAGATAGTATTAGGTCTAAAAGTGCTGCTCCTCTGGTTGGATTCTGCACCAATTGTGAAAGATAATTGTTCTTGGTTATTAGCAGAAACCTGTTGCCTTTATGGGTTTCACAGGTTTCTGTTTCCCAGTTAATATCCGGGTAGTTAAAGTCCCCCATAACCAGGACCTCATTATGGGTTGCAGCTTCATCTATCTGCTTTAGAAGTAGACTTTCCATGATTTCTGTTATATTTGGGGGTTTGTAACAGACCCCAATGAGAATTTTGTTACCATTTTTCTCTCCATGAATTTCGACCCATATGGACTCGACATCCTCATTCCCTTCGCCAATATCCTCCCTTAAAGTGGACTTTAGACAAGACTTTACATAGAGACAAACCCCTCCTCCTCTCCAATTTTTACGATCCTTTCTAAACAGACTGTAACCCTGTAAGTTAACTGCCCAGTCAATAGAAGGTATAATCTTTTTCGCTCGCATGGGAGTACCTCCAGAAATCATGTAGATGATATTCTTTGGTTAAGCCTTTCAACTCCCCCCTAGGCCGAACGCCACCTCATGAGCAGTCTAAATCTCTATCCATGGGGAGATTAAAGTCTCCGCCATATAACTTTTCACCCTGTGCCAAACCATCCACTCTTTGTAATACCTTGCGGATAAATGACTGTTGCGAATGATTTGGGGCATATAGGACTGTGATGGTGTGAAACTCACCATTCAATAATAATAATAATAATCTTTATTTTTATATAGCGCTAACATATTACGCAGCGCTTTACAGTTTGCACACATTATCATCACTGTCCCCGATGGGGCTCACAATCTAAATTCCCTATCAGTATGTCTTTTGGAATGTGCATATGAGGATCAGAAATCTGCCCGCAGGATCCGCCACCCTCCGAATATATTTAAAGGCTAAAGTATTTTTAAAGATAATGCACACCCCAGCTTTTTTAGTGTTATTATTAGCGAAGTAGATATTAGAGAATTGCGGGTGACAAAGCCTAAAATTATCAGCTTCTATCAGATGTGTCTCTTGCAGGCAGATGATCTCCGCACCTGATTTTTTCACTTCTTTCCATAGGATGGACCTCTTACAGGGGGAGTTCAACCCCCTAACATTTAGAGACAAAATGGTAACACTCATAATTGAACATTCTAAACCTTGCTATCACACATACATCTTCATGAACCCACATCACCTGCATCAGTGCACCTGTGTTAGCCACATAAAAGATCACAGGAACCACATTAAAAAGACCCATTTCGGAGGTGTACCTAAAAAAAGAAAGTCAAGGGAAACAAAACACAAAGAAAACTAGAAGAACTTCTAAACACAAAGTCATGTAGCCACTAGGCCAAAGGCCAGGCTGGTCAAGCGATAAACACCTAAAAGGTCAGTCCTAGACCGTAGGTGGATGCCAGCTCAGGGCATTTCCAAGAGTCACTCCCAAACAGGTAAAAATAACCGGGAGTTATCTTGGACGGGGTGCTGGAGCAGAGAAAAAAAAGGTGGAGAAAAAGAGAAAAACAACAAAAATAGAGAAACAGAATATAAGATCCGCAGCACCCTCACAGCATAGTCCTGCATCCGGACAGCAACTCATTCTCCTCTTCAAGTTTGAAACCAGTCCTGAACAATTTTCTTTCCTGTCGGATTCTGATGGGGAGTGAAGGAAATCTTCCATTCAGTTAGCATGATCTCAGCCTGCTTGGGAGATTGGCAGACTACACCACGACCTTCATAGGAAATTATCAGCTTGACAGGGTTGAATCCCCATTTGTATCGGATATGAACATCACGTAGTGCTTTACAGACATGAGCAAATTCTCGCCTCTTTGCCAGCGTGGGTGCTGATAAGTCCGGGAACACTTGTAAGCCATGATATTCAGCAGGGAGCTCGGGGGTTTTCCTCATCTTCTGCATGAAGGCGTCTTTGGTAGAATAGAAATGTACGCGCGCCAAAGTGTCTCTGGGCAAGGCTGGGATCACATGCCGTGGCTTAGGGAGTCTATGTATCCTATCAATTAGGAAATCCCTGGGGAGCAAGGAAGGGAGCACAGATTGCATGAACTTAAGTAAAAAGTCAGCTAGATCTTTTAGTCATGCATCTTATCTTGGACCATATCCATATCCTCCCTCAAGGCTTTGTTTTCATCCACTAGAGCATTTATAGCTGTGGCATATTCAGCCATCTTGCTCTCAACATGTGCAGTCCTCTCCCTCAAGGATGAGACTTCCCCCCTAATCTCTTGCAGCATAGACTGCATGTCTTCCTTTAGAGAAGCCCGGATGGAGGCTAAAAATTCCTTCATGTCTCCTTTAGTAATAGGAGACAAGTTGCTAAGAGTCTCAGATGTCTCCCTCCCTCCAGAGCCACCAGATGAGTGGGAGGAAGCCGAGGGGGAAGCCGCTGCCATTTTACCTGCCGCATGTTCAGACTGTCTTCTGGGGAAGAAATCTGGGAGCCTCGGTGGGGAACTGCGTTTCTGCGATCTCCCTCGGGTCATCATGTGCCCAAGATCTTCCAGGAGCCGTTACAGTGCACAGAGAGGAGAAGAAATAATAAAAAGTGCTGATATTAGCCGGTTTAAGTTCGGAGTAGCAGGAGCCTGTGAGTTATGCTGCCTCTCTAGTCTGCATGCAGGCCACGCCCCCCCAACTAGCCCGATTATTAAGGGCAAACTCGGCCAATGGCAAGAAAGCCACCCAATAATACTGATCAGCAGACACAAAGCATCTCAAATAAGTTTCCAAGGTCTGATTAGTTCGCTCGGTTTGGCCATTTGTCTGAGGATGAAATGCGGAAGAAAAAGACAAATCAATGCCCAGCCTAGCACAAAAAAAACGCCAAAACCTAGAAACAAACTGGGAACCTCTATCGGACACAATATTCTCCGGAATGCCATGCAAACGAACCACATGCTGAAAAAACAACGGAACCAAATCAGAAGATGAAGTGTTGTGAATTTACCTTTTTGGCTCCCTCTAGTGGTTACTAGTGATTTGACTCTGGGAATGTCTGCCATCCCTTGTATGCTCACCTGGGTCGTTAGGTCAGGGGTGTTGCTATATAAGCTCCCTGGACCTTCAGTTCAATGCCTGGCAACGTTGTTATCAGAGCTAATCTGTTGTGCTCTTGTCTACTGATCCTGGTTCCTGCTAAATTAAGCTAAGTCTGCTTTCTTGCTTTTTGCTATTTGTTTTTGTTTGCATTTTTGTCCAGCTTGTACATAATCTGTATCCTATCCTTGCTGGAAGCTCTAGGGAGGCTGGAGTTCTCCCCCCGGGCCGTTAGACGGTTCGGGGGTTCTTGAATCTCCAGTGTGGATTTTTTGATAGGGTTTTTGTTGACCATATAAGTTATCTTACTACATTCTGCTATTAGTAAGTGGGCCTCTCTTTGCTAAACCTAGTTCATCTCTGTGTTTGTCATTTCCTCTTACCTCACCGTTATTATTTGTGGGGGGCTTGTATCCTACTTTTGGGGTCTATTCTCTGGAGGCAAGAGAGGTCTTTGTTTTCCTCTTCTAGGGGTAGTTAGTCCTCCGGCTGGCGCGAGACATCTAGCGACCAACGTAGGCATGTTCCCCGGCTACTTCTAGTGTTGGCGTTAGGAGTAGATATATGGTCAACCCAGTTACCACTGCCCTATGAGCTGGATTTTTTGTACTTCGCAGACTTACTAGTTCCTCTGAGACCCTCGCCATTGGGGTCATAACAAGGAAGGCAATTTAGGCAAAGGTACCAAATGAACCATCTTAGAAAACCGGTCACAAACCACCCAGATAACAGACATCCTCTGGGAAACCGGAAGATCCTAAATAAAATCCATAGAAATATGCGTCCAAGGCCTCTCAGGGACCAGCAAAGGCAAAAGCAACCCACTAGCGTGGGAACAGCAAGGCTTGGCCCGCGCACAAGTCCCACAGGACTGCACAAAAGAACGCACATCCCGTGACAAAGAAGGCCACCAAAAAGACCTACCAACCAAATCTCTGGTACCAAAGATCCCAGGATGACCAGCCAACACAGAATAATGAACCTCAGAAATCACTTTACTAGTCCATCTGTCAGGAACAACAGTTTCCTGTTATGACCCCAATGGCGAGGGTCTCAGAGGAACGTGGAAGTCTGCAGAATACAAAAATCCAGCTCATAGGGCAGTGGTAACTGGGTTGACCATATATCTACTCCTAACGCCAACACTAGAAGTAGCCGGGGATAATTCCTACGTTGATTCTAGATGACACGCTCCAGCCGGAGAATCTAGCTACCCCTAGTAGAGGAAAACAAAAGACCTTTCTTGCCTCCAGAGAAGGGGACCCCAAAGCTGGATAGAAGCCCCCCACAAATAATAACGGTGAGGTAAGAGGAAATGACAAACACAGAAATGAACCAGGTTTAGCACAGAGAGGCCCGCTTACTGATAGCAGAATAAAGAAAGGTAACTTATATGGTCAACAAAAACCCTATCAAAATCCACACTGGAAATTCAAGAACCCCCGAACCGTCTAACGGTCCGGGGGGAGAACACCAGCCCCCTAGAGCTTCCAGCAAAGGTCAGGATATAGATATGGAACAAGCTGGACAAAAATACAAAACCAAAACAAATAGCAAAAAGCAAAAGGCAGACTTAGCTGATATAACTGGAACCAGGATCAGTAGACAAGAGCACAGCAGACTAGCTCTGATAACTACGTTGCCAGGCATTGAACTGAAGGTCCAGGGAGCTTATATAGCAACACCCCTAACTAACGACCCAGGTGCGGATAAAAGGAATGACAGAAAAACCAGAGTCAAAAAACTAGTAACCACTAGAGGGAGCAAAAAGCAAATTCACAACAGTACCCCCCCCTTAGTGAGGGGTCACCGAACCCTCACCACGACCACCAGGGTGATCAGGATGAGCGGCATGAAAGGCACGAACTAAATCGGCCGCATGAACATCAGAGGCGACCACCCAGGAATTATCCTCCTGACCATAGCCCTTCCACTTGACCAGGTACTGAAGCCTCCGCCTGGAGAGGCGAGAATCCAAGATCTTCTCCACCACGTACTCCAACTCGCCCTCAACCAACACCGGAGCAGGAGGCTCAGCAGAAGGAACTACAGGCACAATGTACCGCCGCAACAAGGACCTATGAAATACATTGTGAATAGCAAACGACACAGGAAGATCCAGACGAAAAGATACAGGATTAAGGATTTCCAATATCTTGTAAGGCCCAATAAAACGAGGTTTAAATTTGGGAGAGGAGACCTTCATAGGAACAAAGCGGGAAGAAAGCCATACCAAATCCCCAACGCGTAGTCGGGGACCCACACCGCGGCGGCGGTTGGCAAAGCGCTGAGCCCTCTCCTGTGACAACTTCAAGTTGTCCACCACATGATTCCAGATCCGCTGCAACCTATCCACCACAGAATCCACCCCAGGACAGTCAGAAGGCTCCACATGACCCGAAGAAAAGCGAGGATGGAAACCACAGTTGCAGAAAAAAGGCGAAACCAAGGTGGCGGAACTAGCCCGATTATTAAGGGCAAACTCAGCCAACGGCAAGAATGTCACCCAATCGTCCTGATCAGCAGAGACAAAACACCTCAAATAAGCCTCCAAAGTCTGATTGGTTCGCTCCGTCTGTCCATTAGTCTGAGGATGGAAAGCAGACGAAAACGACAAATCAATGCCCATCCTACTACAAAAGGATCGCCAGAACCTGGAAACGAACTGGGATCCTCTGTCTGACACAATATTCTCAGGGATGCCGTGCAAACGAACCACGTTCTGGAAAAACACAGGAACCAGATCGGAAGAGGAAGGCAACTTAGGCAAAGGAACCAAATGGACCATCTTTGAGAAGCGATCACATATCACCCAGATAACGGACATGCCCTGAGATAGCGGAAGATCAGAAATGAAATCCATGGAGATATGTGTCCAAGGTCTCTTCGGGACAGGCAAGAGCAAGAGCAAAACGCTGGCACGAGAACAGCAAGGCTTAGCTCGAGCACAAGTCCCACAGGACTGCACAAATGACCGCACATCCCTTGACAAGGAAGGCCACCAAAAGGACCTGGCCACCAGATCTCTGGTGCCAAAAATTCCCGGGTGACCTGCCAACACCGAGGAATGAACCTCGGAAATGACTCTGCTGGTCCACTTATCCGGGACAAACAGTCTGTCAGGTGGACAAGACTCAGGCCTATCAGCCTGAAATCTCTGCAACACACGTCGCAGATCCGGAGAAATAGCTGACAAGATAACTCCATCTTTAAGAATACCAACAGGATCAGCGACTCCAGGAGCATCAGGCACAAAGCTCCTAGAAAGAGCATCGGCCTTCACATTCTTTGAACCTGGTAAATACGAGACAACAAAATCAAAGCGGGAGAAAAACAATGACCAGCGGGCCTGTCTCGGATTAAGGCGTTTAGCAGACTCGAGATACATCAGATTTTTGTGATCAGTCAAGACCACCACACGATGCTTAGCACCCTCGAGCCAATGACGCCACTCCTCAAATGCCCACTTCATGGCCAACAACTCCCGATTGCCCACATCATAATTTCGCTCGGCAGGCGAAAACTTCCTAGAGAAAAAGGCACAAGGTTTCATAACAGAGCAACCAGGGCCTCTCTGCGACAAAACGGCCCCTGCTCCAATCTCTGAAGCATCCACCTCAACCTGAAAGGGAAGTGAGACATCGGGCTGGCACAAAACAGGCGCCGAAGTAAACCGGCGTTTCAACTCCTGGAAAGCCTCCACGGCAGCAGGAGCCCAGTTAGCTACATCGGAGCCCTTCTTGGTCATATCCGTCAAAGGTTTCACAATGCTAGAAAAATTAGCGATAAAACGACGGTAGAAGTTAGCGAAACCCAAGAACTTCTGAAGACTCTTAACTGACGAGGGCTGAGTCCAATCAAGAATAGCTCGGACCTTGACTGGGTCCATCTCCACAGCAGAAGGGGAAAAAATGAACCCCAAAAAGGGAACCTTCTGTACACCAAAGAGACACTTTGAGCCCTTGACAAACAAAGAATTTTCACGCAAAATTTTAAAGACCAACCTGACCTGCTCCACATGCGAATCCCAATTATCAGAAAAAACCAAAATATCATCCAGATAAACAATCAAAAATTTATCCAGATACTTCCGGAAAATGTCATGCATAAAGGACTGAAAAACTGAAGGCGCATTGGAGAGCCCAAAAGGCATCACCAAGTACTCAAAATGACCTTCGGGCGTATTGAATGCGGTTTTCCATTCATCACCTTGCTTAATGCGCACAAGGTTGTACGCACCACGAAGGTCTATCTTGGTGAACCACTTGGCACCTTTAATCCGGGCAAACAAGTCAGACAACAGCGGTAAAGGATACTGAAATTTGACAGTGATCTTATTTAAAAGCCAATAATCAATACAAGGTCTCAAAGATCCGTCCTTTTTTGCCACAAAAAAGAATCCCGCACCAAGAGGGGAAGAAGACGGACGAATATGTCCTTTCTCCAGAGACTCCTTGATATATGAACGCATAGCGGTATGTTCAGGTACCGACAGATTAAACAGTCTTCCCTTAGGAAATTTACTGCCTGGGATCAAATCTATAGCACAGTCACAGTCCCTATGAGGAGGCAGTGCACTGGACTCAGACTCACTGAAGACATCCTGATAATCAGACAAATACTCCGGAACTTCCGAAGGCGTAGAAGAAGCAATAGACACAGGCAGGGAATCCCCATGAATACCCCGACAGCCCCAACTTGAGACTGACATAGCCTTCCAGTCCAGGACTGGATTATGGGTCTGTAACCATGGCAGCCCTAAAACAACCAAATCATGCATTTTATGTAAAACCAGGAAACGTATCACCTCGCGGTGTTCAGGAGTCATGCACATGGTAACCTGTGTCCAATACTGCGGTTTATTTGCTGCCAATGGCGTAGCATCAATACCCCTAAGAGGAATAGGATTTTCTAATGGTTCAAGAGTAAAACCACAGTGCTTAGCAAATGACAGATCCATAAGACTCAGGGCAGCACCTGAATCTACAAACGCCATGACAGGATAAGACGACAGTGAGCAAATCAAAGTTACAGACAGAATAAATTTAGGTTGCAAATTACCAACGGTGACAGGACTAACAACCTTAGCTATACGTTTAGAGCATGCTGAGATAACATGTGTAGAATCACCACAGTAGTAGCACAAGCCATTCCGGCGTCTATGAATTCTCCGCTCATTTCTAGTCAGGATTCTATCACATTGCATTAAATCAGGTGTCTGTTCAGACAACACCATGAGGGAATTTGCGGTTTTTCTATCACATTGCACCGAATTAGGTGTCTGTTCAGACAACACCATGAGGGAATTTGCGGTTTTGCGCTCCCGCAACCGCCGGTCAATTTGAATAGCCAGTGCCATAGTATCATTCAGACCTGTGGGAATGGGAAAACCCACCATAACATTCTTAATGGCTTCAGAAAGGCCATTTCTAAAATTAGCGGCCAGTGCACACTCGTTCCAATGTGTCAGCACGGACCATTTCCGAAATTTTTGGCAATACACTTCAGCCTCGTCCTGCCCCTGAGACATAGCCAGCAAGGCCTTTTCTGCCTGAATCTCAAGATTGGGTTCCTCATAAAGTAAACCGAGCGCCAGAAAAAACGCATTAATATCAGCCAATGCCGGATCTCCTGGCGCCAGCGAAAAAGCCCAATCCTGAGGGTCGCCCCGTAAGAACGAAATAACAATTTTTACTTGCTGAGCAGAGTCTCCAGATGAACAGGGTCTCAGGGACAAAAACAATTTACAATTATTCATGAAATTCCTAAACTTAAACCTGTCTCCGGAAAACAGTTCAGGAATCGGTATTTTAGGTTCTGACCTAGGATTTCTGATAACATAGTCTTGTATGCCCTGCACACGAGTAGCCAGCTGGTCCACACTTGTAATCAAGGTCTGGACATTCATGTCTGCAGCAAGCATAGCCACTCTGAGGTAAAGGGGAAGAAGAAAAAAAAAAAAAAAAAAAACCTCAGAATCTTCTTTCTTATAATCCCTCTTCTGCAATGCATTAAACATTTAATACTGGCCTGGCAAACTGTTATGACCCCAATGGCGAGGGTCTCAGAGGAACGTGGAAGTCTGCAGAATACAAAAATCCAGCTCATAGGGCAGTGGTAACTGGGTTGACCATATATCTACTCCTAACGCCAACACTAGAAGTAGCCGGGGATAATTCCTACGTTGATTCTAGATGACACGCTCCAGCCGGAGAATCTAGCTACCCCTAGTAGAGGAAAACAAAAGACCTTTCTTGCCTCCAGAGAAGGGGACCCCAAAGCTGGATAGAAGCCCCCCACAAATAATAACGGTGAGGTATGAGGAAATGACAAACACAGAAATGAACCAGGTTTAGCACAGAGAGGCCCGCTTACTGATAGCAGAATAAAGAAAGGTAACTTATATGGTCAACAAAAACCCTATCAAAATCCACACTGGAAATTCAAGAACCCCCGAACCGTCTAACGGTCCGGGGGGAGAACACCAGCCCCCTAGAGCTTCCAGCAAAGGTCAGGATATAGATATGGAACAAGCTGGACAAAAATACAAAACCAAAACAAATAGCAAAAAGCAAAAGGCAGACTTAGCTGATATAACTGGAACCAGGATCAGTAGACAAGAGCACAGCAGACTAGCTCTGATAACTACGTTGCCAGGCATTGAACTGAAGGTCCAGGGAGCTTATATAGCAACACCCCTAACTAACGACCCAGGTGCGGATAAAAGGAATGACAGAAAAACCAGAGTCAAAAAACTAGTAACCACTAGAGGGAGCAAAAAGCAAATTCACAACAGTTTCCCCACTGGACAGCGGTCAGGTTTAT
Source organism: Ranitomeya variabilis (assembly GCF_051348905.1). Classification (NCBI taxonomy): domain Eukaryota; kingdom Metazoa; phylum Chordata; class Amphibia; order Anura; family Dendrobatidae; genus Ranitomeya; species Ranitomeya variabilis. The sequence continues at coordinate 228,166,067 of NC_135232.1, forward strand.
TGGCCTGAAATTCCTGAAGAACCCGTCATAAATCAGGGGAGATGGCAGAAAGAATCACCCCTTCCTTCAGAATGCCGACCGGCTCAAGGACCCCAGGAGAATCAGGCAAAAAGCTCCTAGACAGGGCATCAGCCTTAACATTCTTAGAACCCGGAAGATACGAGACCACAAAATCAAAACGGGAGAAAAACAGGGACCATCGGGCCTGTCTAGGATTCAGCCGTTTGGCAGACTCGAGGTAAATCAGATTCTTATGATCGGTTAAGACCACAATACGATGCTTGGCCCCCTCAAGCCAATGTCGCCACTCCTCAAATGCCCACTTCATAGCCAACAACTCACGATTGCCGACATCATAATTGCGTTCCGCAGGCGAAAATTTTCGAGAAAAGAAGGCACACGGTTTCATCAAGGAACCATCAGAATTCCTCTGAGACAAAACGACCCCTGCCCCAATCTCAGAAGCGTCAACCTCAACCTGAAAAGGAAGAGAAACATCCGGCTGACGCAACACAGGGGCAGAAGTAAATCGGCGTTTAAGCTCCTGAAAGGCAGAAACAGCCGCAGAGGACCAATTCGTCACATCAGCGCCTTTCTTCGTCAAATCGGTCAGGGGTTTAACCACACTGGAGAAGTTGGCAATGAAACGGCGATAAAAATTAGCAAAGCCCAAAAATTTCTGAAGGCTCTTCACGGATGTGGGCTGGATCCAATCATGAATGGCCTGAACCTTAACCGGATCCATTTCTATAGATGAGGGAGAAAAAATGAAGCCCAAAAAAGAAATCTTCTGTACTCCAAAGAGGCACTTAGACCCCTTCACAAACAAGGCATTATCACGAAGGATCTGAAATACCATCCTGACTTGTTTCACATGAGACTCCCAATCATCTGAAAAAATCAAAATATCATCCAAATATACAATCATGAATTTATCAAGATAATTCCGAAATATATCATGCATGAAGGACTGAAACACAGATGGAGCATTAGAGAGTCCGAATGGCATCACAAGGTATTCAAAATGGCCTTCGGACGTATTAAACGCAGTTTTCCATTCGTCACCCTGCTTAATACGAACAAGATTATATGCCCCTCGAAGGTCAATCTTAGTAAACCAACTAGCCCCCTTAATCCTAGCAAACAGATCAGAAAGCAAAGGGTATTGGAATTTGACCGTGATCTTATTCAAGAGGCGATAATCAATACAGGGTCTCAAGGAGCCATCCTTCTTGGCAACAAAAAAAAAACCTGCTCCCAATGGTGAAGAAGATGGCCGAATATGCCCCTTCTCCAAAGACTCCTTTACATAGCTCCGCATGGCGGTATGTTCTGGCACAGACAGGTTGAAAAGTCGGCTCTTAGGGAACTTACAGCCTGGAATCAAGTCAATAGCACAATCACAGTCCCTATGCGGTGGAAGGGAACTGGACTTGGGCTCATTGAATACATCCTGGAAATCTGACAAAAACTCAGGAATTTCAGAAGAGGGGAGGAGGCAATTGACATCAAAGGAACGTCACCATGAACCCCCTGACAACCCCAACTAGTCACAGACATAGATTTCCAATCTAATACCGGATTATGCACCTGTAACCATGGGAAACCCAGCACAATAGCATCATGCAAATTATGCAACACCAGAAAACGACAATCTTCCTGATGGGCTGGCGCCATGCACATGGTCAGCTGTGTCCAAAACTGAGGTTTATTTTTAGCCAACGGTGTAGCATCAATGCCCCTCAAAGGAATAGGACTCTGCAAAGGCTGCAAGGGGAAACCACAACGTCTGGCAAATTCTAAGTCCATTAAGTTTAGAGCGGCGCCTGAATCCACAAATGCCATGACAGAAAATGATGATAATGAGCAGATCAGGGTCACAGATAACAGAAATTTAGGATGTACAGTACCGATGGTAACAGAACTAGCGATTCTCTTGGTACGCTTAGGGCAATCAGAAATAACATGAGCAGAATCGCCGCAGTAAAAACACAACCTATTCTGACGTCTGAATCCTTGTTGTTCAGCGCTAGACACAATCCTATCACACTGCATAGGCTCAGGACTCCGCTCAGAAGACAATGCCATAGTGTGCACAACTCTGTGCTCGCACAAGCGCCGATCAATCTGAATGGCCAGAGACATAGAATCACTCAGGCCAGCAGGCGTGGGGAACCCCACCATAACATCTTTAACGGATTCAGAAAGACCCTTTCTGAAAATTGCAGCCAAGGCATCCTCATTCCATTTAGTCAGTACAGACCATTTTCTAAATTTCTGGCAATATGATTCTGCCGCTTCTTGACCCTGACACAGGGCCAACAAGGTCTTCTCAGCATGATCCTGTTATGACCCCAATGGCAGAGGGTCTCAGGAATCAATACCAAGTCTGCAAACACAAAAAAACAGCTCATAGGGCAGTGGTAACTGGGCTGACCATATATCTAATCCTAGCACCACAAATAGAAGTAGCCGGGGAACGTGCCTACGTTGGTTCTAGACGTCTCGCGCCAGCCGGAGAACTAACTAACCCTAGAAGGGAAAAGAAAGACCTTTCTTGCCTCCAGAGAAAAGACCCCAAAAGTTGGATACAAGCCCCCAACAAATAATAACGGTGAGGTAAGAGGAAAAGACAAACATAAGAATGAGCTAGGTATTTAGCAAAGAGAGGCCCACTAGCTAATAGCAGAATATAGTAAGATGACTTACAGTGGGGCAAAAAAGTATTTAGTCAGTCAGCAATAGTGCAAGTTCCACCACTTAAAAAGATGAGAGGCATCTGTAATTTACATCATAGGTAGACCTCAACTATGGGAGACAAACTGAGAAAAAAAAATCCAGAAAATCACATTGTCTGTTTTTTTATCATTTTATTTGCATATTATGGTGGCAAATAAGTATTTGGTCAGAAACAAACAATCAAGATTTCTGGCTCTCACAGACCTGTAACTTCTTCTTTAAGAGTCTCCTCTTTCCTCCACTCATTACCTGTAGTAATGGCACCTGTTTAAACTTGTTATCAGTATAAAAAGACACCTGTGCACACCCTCAAACAGTATGACTCCAAACTCCACTATGGTGAAGACCAAAGAGCTGTCAAAGGACACCAGAAACAAAATTGTAGCCCTGCACCAGGCTGGGAAGACTGAATCTGCAATAGCCAACCAGCTTGGAGTGAAGAAATCAACAGTGGGAGCAATAATTAGAAAATGGAAGACATTCAAGACCACTGCTAATCTCCCTCGATCTGGAGCTCCACGCAAAATCCCACCCCGTGGGGTCAGAATGATCACAAGAATGGTGAGCAAAAATCCCAGAACCACGCGGGGGGACCTAGTGAATGAACTGCAGAGAGCTGGGACCAATGTAACAAGGCCTACCATAAGTAACACACTACGCCACCATGGACTCAGATCCTGCAGTGCCAGACGTGTCCCACTGCTTAAGCCAGTACATGTCCGGGCCCGTCTGAAGTTTGCTAGAGAGCATTTGGATGATCCAGAGGAGTTTTGGGAGAATGTCCTATGGTCTGATGAAACCAAACTGGAACTGTTTGGTAGAAACACAACTTGTCGTGTTTGGAGGAAAAAGAATACTGAGTTGCATCCATCAAACACCATACCTAGTGTAAAGCATGGTGGTGGAAACATCATGCTTTGGGGCTGTTTCTCTGCAAAGGGGCCAGGACGACTGATCCGGGTACATGAAAGAATGAATGGGGCCATGTATCGTGAGATTTTGAGTGCAAACCTCCTTCCATCAGCAAGGGCATTGAAGATGAAACGTGGCTGGGTCTTTCAACATGACAATGATCCAAAGCACACTGCCAGGGCAACGAAGGAGTGGCTTCGTAAGAAGCATTTCAAGGTCCTGGAGTGGCCTAGCCAGTCTCCAGATCTCAACCCTATAGAAAACCTTTGGAGGGAGTTGAAAGTCCGTGTTGCCAAGCGAAAAGCCAAAAACATCACTGCTCTAGAGGAGATCTGCATGGAGGAATGGGCCAACATACCAACAACAGTGTGTGGCAACCTTGTGAAGACTTACAGAAAACGTTTGACCTCTGTCATTGCCAACAAAGGATGTATTACAAAGTATTGAGATGAAATTTTGTTTCTGACCAAATACTTATTTTCCACCATAATATGCAAATAAAATGATAAAAAAACAGACAATGTGATTTTCTGGATTTTTTGTTCTCAGTTTGTCTCCTATAGTTGAGGTCTACCTATGATGTAAATTACAGACGCCTCTCATCTTTTTAAGTGGTGGAACTTGCACTATTGCTGACTGACTAAATACTTTTTTGCCCCACTGTATATGGTCAGCAAAAACCCTATTAAAAGATCCACGCTGGATATTCAAGAACCCCCGAACCGTCTAACGGCCGGGGGGAGAACACCAGCCCCCTAGAGCTTCCAGCAAGGTCAGAAATCACATTTAGTACAAGTGTTATGGAAATATTAGGGTTGGATAAATTTATCCCTCTGTGTGTGCTGCGGCCGCTCCCAATTAGACTGAGTATTTTGAGCGCTCATCAAGAATGGACTGTACACAACTGTGACAGAACAACATTCCATCAATACTCGTACTTTATTGTACATACATAGTTTTATATTTTCACATAGAAAGGAGTGGTTAGGGGTTGTCAGGGGTGGTTAGTTAATTACCATATTGTCTAGCTCCTCTGTCATTGGTTATCTAAACATATATGGAATATTGTGACTAATGCTCATATGACAGCGGATTAAGCAACTAAACTTGAGTTCTGTGTCTAGGACAAAGTGGAGACATCTGATCAGCAGTCACCAAACATCTGACACTCTTCTGCTTTTGAGAGATGGAAACCCCCATACAATCTGTCTGGCTTATATCAGTTTGTCAGCCATTTTAAACCATTGATTATAATGTATATATTAGTTGTGAGTATATAAGTATATATTTGATTATAGAGGAGTATACATGCAAGTGAGATCTACATGATATATATATTTCTATCACAAGCCCCCCTTAGATATCACTTGCCCTAATCCTAGCCTCCTGTCCCAAAGCGCTGCAACTCTTTTGTGCTGTCGGCGAACTGACACAAGCCTAACGCCTGTGCCCCACTCCGTACAGACTTTTCGCAAATGGGCGGTCAGGAGATCTGTCCCTAACGGGGGTTCGTTGCAATCAGTCTCTTAGTCAATAGCATGTGTAGTGAGCGATGTGTAGTCTTTATCAGGTAGGTCATCTTTTCGGTCAGGCCGCAACATCATTCTGGCTTGGATGTCATCTTCTGGTAGGGGAGCTTTCTTGCGATGCGATGAGTGGATCCAAGTGGGTCTTCCCTCCAGTTTCACAGAGCTTGGTGTCATCAGCAGCACTTGAGCAGGACCATCAAATCTGGGATCGAGTGGTGTTCTCCTTACAAACTTTTTCACCAACACCCAGTCTCCTGGCTCCTAGGAGTGCATACCGGACACTGAATCTGGATCTGGCAATGAAGAAAAAAACTCGAGAATGGATGTTAGCAAGTTTCTTGGTGATTTCAATTACATAAGCAGACAAAGTATCATATTACATAGTCAGCTGCTGAGAGAAAGGATACCCCTAACCTGGGACTAGACACAAACAAAATTTCATACGGTGACAGCTTTTCTGGGCCTCTGGGAGTGTGCCTAACACTGAGTAGTGTGATTGGGAGTGTGTAGGCCTAAGTCTGACCCTACTGCTGACTAGATCTCTTGTGTGAGGTTTGCTGTGAATGTGGGTCCCTGGTCACTCTCTATCACTTCTGGGACCCCATAGCTGCATATCTCGTCTCTGAGAGTAGCTTCTTTGCAGTAGTCTTTGCTGACTGGTTCTTCACCAGGAAAGCTTCTGGCTGCCATCCTGAGAACATGTCCACGGCCACAAGGGCATATTCGAATCCTCCACTTGGCAGAATTTGGATGTGGTCTATCTGGATCCTCTGGAAGGGGTACAGTGGTCTGGCAGGACGATGTGTGGGAACTTTCTCCATTCTTCCAGGGTTGCATTTGCCGCAGGTCAGACAGCTGCTAGTGAACTTGGCTGTTAGGGTGGGGATCCCTGGAGCGAACCAGTAATCACCAATCAGATCATTCATCTGCGTCTTTAATCGGTGTGTGGGCCCATGTGCCCACTGGACCATGATAGGGTACATGCTTCGGGGTAAACCGGGTTTGTTGTCCATTTAGTATACCCTTCCTTCTTCATGTGTTGCTCACTTCTGCATCCAGCATTCCTTCTTGTCAGGTTTCCTGTCTTCAGCCGTCCTGTAGCAGCCGTCCGGCTCTACTACCTCTTCCACTTGTCCATATTGTCTTCCCTTGACTGTTTCTTTGGCTGCCATATCCGCCATGTTGTTGCCTCATGCCCCTACTGTGTTCAGTTTTCCATGCGCTTTGACTTTTAGTATTGTCACCACTTTTGGAAGTTGAAGTGTGTTCAGCAGGTCCTTAATGGCTCCATGATGCTTCACGGTTGTTCCGCTTGCTGTGATGAAGTCCCTTGCAGCCCAGATGGGTCCGAAGTCGTGTGCTATGCCATGCGAGTACCTTGAATCGGTATACATTTTCTCAGTCTTGTCTTCTGCCATCTGGTAGGCCTTCATCAGCGCTATCAGTTCTGCTTCCTTGGCTGACAGACTGGGCGGCAGACTTCTGGACCACAGGATCTCTTGATTGCTGGTCACTGCACATCCCGTGTGGAATCTTCCTTCATCATCTGCAAATCTGGAGCCATCCACATAGAGGATCAACTCTGGGTTGGTCAGTGGCTCTTCTGCCACCTTGGGTAGTCCTGCTGTTTCCTGTTGCATGATGCTGAAGCAATCATGGTCATCCGTCCGGAGCGAATTCAGATCCCTGCAGAAGGTATCATGCAGATTCTGATCAGACTTTTTATCTGAAGGTCCATATCTGTATCCCCCCTTGGGAGTGGGAGTAGAGTGGACGGGTTGAGGACTGTGCATCTGGAGATGGTGACATTGTCGGGCAGGAGTAGAGAGCACTGGAGGCGAAGATGCCTGGCGGTGGAGAGATGTTTTGGCTGGGTTTGGTTGAGGATTGCTGAGATGTCATGCAGAGCCAGGATTTCCAATGGTTTTTCCACTGATGTCAGTAGTCCTGTCCAGGAGGGCGTGTGCTGCAACTGCTGCTCTCATGTGGGAGGAAGAGGCTTCCCTTGCAACTGGATCCAGGCAAGCTGAAAAGTAGTCCGAAAGTCTCTGCTTTCCCCCCTGAAGCTGTGTCAGGACTCCAGTAGCAAGGCCTTCTTTTCTCATCAAGTAGAGACGGAATGGCTTCTCGTAGTCAGATGGGCCTAGTGCTGGCGCTGAGACTACTGTGCCTTTTAACTTATTGAACGAGCTGAAGGCTGCATCAGTCAGGAGGAACGGGGCCAAGGAAAGCCTGTAGAACCATCTTCTCCACTGTGGTCTTCCGGTCATCTGTCAGGTGTGTCGCCTGGTGAGCAATACAGTGTCTCTGGAACGTAACTTGCTTCAGACACCACTGGACTTTGTTCTTTGAGATCTTGCAGTGCTGCTCCGCCAGGTAGAGTAGGAGATACAAGGAATGGGTTTTACACGTGTCAAAGTCAATTGCACAAAGAAGTAGATTGTCCATGTATTGTAGCAGGGTTACTTCTGCATGTTCTGCGACCCAGTTGGTGAGGACTGTGGACATTGCTTTGGTGAACTGTGGAGGGCTGTTCTGGGCCCACTGTGGCATCACTGTCCATGTGTGGTGTCCCCCCTGGGGCATTAAGGCAAACAGGAACTGGTCTTCCGGATGAAGGGGAACACTGGAGAAAACATTAGCCAGGTCGGTCACTGTGAACACTTTTGCTGTGGCAGGCACATTTGAGAGCAGAGTGTGCGGATTCGGCATAAATGCAGTTTCAAACACCGTGGCGTCATTCACAGCTCTCAGGTCATATACCATTCTGAACTTGGCTGGCTCTCCTTTTACAGTCTTTTTCTTGACGGGAAAAGCGGGGTATTGCAAGGCGATGTGCGAGGAACAATGATTCCTATTTCCAGGTAGACCTTCAGTTGGTCAGAGGCAGCTTGACTCTAGGCCTGGCCTGGCCCTTACGAGGGTACGGGGTACATGGCTTGAGTGACACCCGTACTGGGGCTACTTGAGGTTTTCTCATGTGCTGGGGTCCCTTAGACCATAGACTTTCTGGTACTACATCCAGTACCTCCTTGGGTAGGCCTCATCGATTGTTTAATGTTCTTGTAAGGCCGCCAGCATGACTCTTCTCGGGTCAGGGATGAAGAAAGTGTCACTGTCCCATCTTCCTGGAACACTGTGGTTGCCTTCAGCTTCTGCAGTAGGTTCGCTCCCAGCAGGTTGAGTGGCAGGTCCTTTACACCACAAACTGGGACAGGATAGAGTGTCCTGGCTGATTGCACACGCTCAGTGGCTTTGTAAGCTGAGAATGTCTGACTTGACCATCAATGCCCATGCGAGACACAGAGGATTCTGATAGGCAGGTGGGATCAGTGAGTTCCACAGGTGTCATCACACTTCTGGCTACACCACGTTGGATCTGACAATGCCATCCATTTTAAGGGTAATTTGAGGTAGTGGTCTTGCAGATGAAGTTTTACATGTCAGGAGCATAGTGTCTTGCGGGCCTGGCTTGCTTGCCTCTGTCCTATGGACGGGGTACTTCACTGCTTTCTGCACTTCCTCCTTGACCTGTTTCTCTGGACCAACTCTTGGATTGCATGGGTCCAGTCTCTTCGGGGGCGTGGGTGCTTTGCACTGGTTCTGGAAATGGCCAAACTTGCCACAGATGTAACACTTGGCACTTCTTCTGTCTTTGTAGGGTGGTTGGGCTTCCAGGTCAGTAGTCACCATGAGAGGGGCCGTCCTCTGCAATCCTGATTGGGACTCGGTCCCTTTGGCTACTGTGGACAACGGCATGATGGGTACTGTAGCGGCAGCGGGGTCCAGCCTGCTGATTGAAGCTGCGGTGGTAAGACGGGGCCTGCAGGTGCATTCGTGGCGAGGCCCGGGGGTACCATGAGACCGGCGGCTGCATCCAACCCAGGGTCTTGGGGCATTACAGGGGCTGCGGCTGCATCTGCCGTCACTTCTTACCCCTGGTCTGACATAGCTTCTCCCCTTTGCTAACCTTATTGAGGTCGGTGTCTCCTCTCTGGAGTCTACAGCGGTTCTTCCGGTGTGTCGATCGGCACTTTGTAGCGTCTTCACCTCTGGCTCCCCTTCTGGTGTTCTCAGCAGCACGGCACCCTTTTCCTTCTTTGTGCTCTTTTGTGGTGCTATAATGGCGGCAATTTTGGTGACAATCGGCAATAAACAGTCTCCTAGGCGCACATAAAACATTTTTGCTGGGTCAGTTCATTGCTATTGACCTGTTCTCAGGCCTAGCCACTATCAGTGGTTTCCTAATTGGCTGTCTCAGTCCATGCACAAAGGCCTGTGTATCTGGTCATGACTCATGAATGGCGAAGCCCAAGTCTTGGAATACTTGCATTACTCTGCCATGAAACTTCTTTACAGACTCTGTCTTATCTTGGCTCATGTCATGGCTTGTCCTGCCAATCTGCCTTTGGCCCACTCTCTGAGCTGTTCAATTAGCTGTGGCCCTGACTCCCAAGCGTGTACGTCTGATTCTGCTGGAAATTTGAATTGTTCCTTCATGATTGGCCAGAGTGCATCACCTGCTTCTATTTCCATTCATGGCCCAGAGATCTGTAAAATGGCATAGGATGAATCCCTGGGTCTGGAGGATTGTCACCTGACTTGAAGTGCAGTGCACATAGTGTAATGGAGGTGCCTCTATCTGCCCCTGCATTCTTGGTGCCTGTGGGTTTCTTTTCCTAGTGCTGGACAGCATGTATGATGTTCCCTCTTCATCTTCATCAGAGGAATAGTTGTGATAGCTTGTACTGGGGTCGTACACTGACTGATATTGGACTTAGAAGTTGCTTTTTTATGTGAGGATGTCTCCCCCCTTGCTGAAGCTGTGATGGATTAGGCTTATAGTTCTATGTTGGTGTGAATGTAGGCAGCTCTGACCGGTGCTGAAGTTGTACTTTATCAATACATGGTGATATCAAAGTTCATGTAAAACCTTAAGGGTTACAATATTGTTGACTGTGAAATGAGGTAACGGAGGATCTGTCAGTGAGCTCGTTCTGATATCATTCCTCCCCCCTCTGCACCCAGGGCTGAGCTGCCTGCTGCCTGATGTGTCTGGGGCTGCCCACTGTAGGGGGGAACTTTCACCTTCCTTCCCCGATATCACAGCTGGCAATGGCTGGTTTGTGCCAGGGGCATAGAGGGAAACCTTGTGCTGTAAGCACCATATTGTTTGAATTGGGCGTTGGCCCAGCCGGCAACAAGGAGGAAAAAAGAGGAAGAAGAAGAGGGAGGGGTTGAGGAGTGAGACAAAGGAATAGTAGGAGGGGAGAGAGAATGTGGAGAGAGAGGGAGAAGAGAGGAGAGAGAAGGAGGGGAGAAAGAGGGTGAGGAGAAGAGGGAGGAGAAAGGTGGAGGGTATGGAGGAGAGAGATAGAGAGGGGAAGAGAGAGAAGAGAAAAAAAAATGTGGAGGAAGAGGAGAGGAAAGGAGAGAGAGAATGCGGAGAGAAAAGACTGATAGAGAAAAAAAAAGGATAGATGAGAACAACAAGAATAATAGAGAGGAGCAATTATGCCTTCTCCCTGTAGGGAGAGACGGGGCGCACCACATACTGTGCAAAAATAACTACCTACTGCGCAGATTCTCCTGTCTCATACCCACAAAAATCACTTCCTGGTTTGCTCACATAACTTTCTGTACCACCTAAACGATGTAAGCTCTGCTGCCACTTCATACCATGTATTAGTATTCAGCAATCTAACATCAGCTAACTTCCCTTATTTTCCTTTCTACGTCATGCCACTCCGCAGCTTGAAATCTGCCATTCTAATGAATTTCACGTACTTTATACCTTCCAAAAATTCTTCACATACTTAACACCTTCGTGTTCTGCCACTATCTAGGGGCTGTTTGCTCATCAGGAAATAAAAGACTCTCCTGTTGCTTGGTCACTTTATTCCCCATGGCAAAAGCTAAAAATGAAAAACACACAAAAATGAAAAAAACGGTACTAAAAAAAAAAAAAAACTTCTAAAAATGAGTATATAAAACTCTAAGAAAAACCCAAAACGATAAGAAAAACCGTCAAAAACTTAGCTCACAACCAAAAACTCAAAATTTTGATACAAAAGGAAAGAAAAAAAAAACTTTTTCCAAAAATAAATAAATAAATAAAAAATAAAAAGGTAAAGAGATTGAAGATTGAGGAAAACTTAATTAAAAATTTTAAAATGCGGGGCGTGGCTATGTAGCTGAAGAAGCAGGAAGCACCTAAGGAGAGCTCCAAGTATCCTGACCTGATTTTGCCATAAAATAATGAATATAGCTGAGCGAAAATAAGCCAAACCTGAGCCCCATATGATAGAGAACCCTGTGGACCTCCCGGGAGACCGCTGCGGAGATTCGTGGAGCCAGGAGCAGCGGGAGCTGAAGCGGACAGGAGGCCCCCCACATGTAACGGCGGCCATCTCTGGAGCGCACGCTGGGAGAAACAGAGCGTGGCGCTGCTTCCGACTGGAGCCCCGGACCCTCTGCCGTCTTAGAAGCGGCGGTAACCGACCTCGCTGGTGAGAGCAGCGAGATACCTGCACGCGAGAGAGAGGAGGGTATACGGAGCGCGGCGCTGTTCCTTGCCGGGGCTGGGTCCCTCTCTCATTCCGGAGGGGGCGGCGATGGACGGTACCGGTGGATGCGGTGAGGTACCTGCATGCAGGAGCTGTGGGGGCTGGCGCTCCGGACGGCTGCAGTGATAACCTGAGGCGGCGGGAGCTACAAAGACAGAGACACCAGGAAAGCCCACGTGCAGCGACGGCCATCTTGGGCGCGCGCGCTCTGGAATACAGGACGCGGCGCCATCATTCTCTGCTGGGACCAGACTTTTCTTTTGCTGGAGCTAACGGAGACAGGAACGCAGTGGTAAGAACGTGGACCGGTGTGCAGAGACTGGGAGACCTGAGGGGGATAGCGGTGCACGCGGGGAGCAGTGCCCATTAATATAGCGCGCTCCCTGACAGCAGAGGGAGCGGCGCCTTTCAAACCTGCAGTGTTGTTTGGGGGATAATTAAACTTTCAAATATTAGAGGGGTGGTGCGGTGAGCGCCCTGAAATATAGGGCCCTGTGCCCCCCCTGTCATACAGCCGCCTCATTGACAGCACCATAATATTGGGAGTTAACCCCTTCACCGCTGTTCCCCCTATACTCATAAACTGAGTACCTGGCCAGCCATATTGGACCTAAGTAATCACCCAGACAACTACCCTGTGATTCTCATTATTTGTCAAGTTTACGGAGACTTGGAACACAGTCCAGCACCATATATATAGGACCTGGGGTCGGAGTTCGATCCATTTAACATCATAACATTAGAGCACAGCTTATCTACAATTACTTTTGCGATTGTTCTGTGGGATCCCCCCTGGCGTATACCCGCCATGCAGCATCCTAGAGGAGCGACAGCGGCTGAAAAGCTTAAAAAATATGCCAAAGATGACTCTCATGATAATGTACGCAACCTTAGAAACAACCCTACATCATCTCAACGCAGGGGTCGCCCCTCTGATAGTACTGGGGAGGGGGAGGAGGAAGAATTGACCCTCAAACAGGCATCGGAGCAGTTGATGCAGGCCATCTCCCTCACTAGATCATCTCTTACTGAGAAAATAGAGGATGTACATACGGAGGTGGGCCGTCTGCGGCATGACATGCAAACTATGAGGGGACGTATTTCTGAGGTTGAAACAAGGGTATCCCACATAGAAGACACTATCACTCCAATGGAGGCTCAACTGGCTAAGGCTACTGGATCCGTAAATGCGTGGAAGCAAAAGGCAGATGATTTGGAAAATAGGCTACGTCGCAATAATATCCGAATTATAGGCCTTCCGGAGCGGTCGGAGGGTCAGCGACCTGAACAGTTCTTAGAGGAATGGCTTAAATCTTCATTGGGGGATGAATTCTCCTCAACATTTTCGGTAGAGAGGGCCCATAGGGTACCAACGAGGCCTCTGCCTCCTGGGGCCCCGCCGCGACCTCTCCTGGCACGCCTCCTTAATTGCAGAGACAGGGATGCCATCCTCCGCTTGGCGCGGCAGAAGGGCCTTATCAAATTCAATAATGCCACCATATCAATTTTTCCAGATTTTTCTATGGAACTTCAAAAGCAGCGGGCGCGATTTATGGATGTTAAGAAACAACTCAGGGATAAGAACATCGTCTACTCTATGCTCTATCCAGCCCGGCTCCGTATCGTGCACAATGGCTCTTCCTTATTCTTCACGGACCCAGCGGAGGCAATTGAATGGATGCGGTCTCACGGGGGCCCGAACGTAAAAGATCCCTAACCTGGACTCCTTGATCAAAGGCAACACACCTAGAGCTTTCTGTAGGGGTGCGGGAAAAGAGTCAACAATACCGGACACTGTATCCAGTGAGGGTATCCCCTTTTCAATCTGACTGTGGGAGAATGGAAATACTCTCCCCTACTGTTCAAGTTTTCTTGTTTCTTTTGGTTTTATGTACCAGTTTTGATTGTTTATTAAGCAAGACTGCCGCTGATATTAACTCTTTGCCCTGTATGATACCGATGGAATACACCCGAATAATAATGTTATGCATTAACTTTTTCTTTAAAAGTAAATATGGGGGCTGAAATTATATGTATGACATGGAATATACGAGGTATCAAAACCCCTAGAAAGAAAATTAAGGTATTTTCTCAGATAAAAAGGTGCCATCCCCACATTGTAGCACTAATAGAAACACACTTAACAAGAGATACGGCTAGATGTGTGCAAAAACCATGGGTACAATGGGCCTTACATGCCTTTCACACCAGTTATTCCAGAGGGGTTTCTTTACTGATACACAAGGAGGTCAGATGGGAGGCCAAGGAGGCGAGACGTGATCCCGAGGGTCGCTTTGTCTTTGTGCATGCATTCATCAACTCGCGAGAGTATGTATTGTTATGTATCTATAATCCCCCCCCTGCCAACATGTCAATTCTACGTATGGCTCTAGGCTTCTCCTTAAAATATCCGGAAGCAAATGTTATCTGCATGGGAGAGTTTAACTTAGTTATGGATCAATCTATGGACAGATTGAGACTAGATGACGTAGCATCAGGAGACACTTTGCCTCAACCCCCTTCTCAATTGGCACAGTTTATGGATGGTAGTGGATGGCTGGATTTGTGGAGAATGGGTCATCCGGGGGTCAAGGGGTACACTTGCCACTCATCTACTAGACAGTCACTATCTCGGATAGACTATATATTTGGATCGAGTGGATTGGCATTATGGATGGATAGTGTTGAACATGGTAGTCGGGGGATCTCAGATCACAGTCCAATTATTCTTAAACTTAAATTCGGACAATCCAATAATAATAGTAAGTCCTGGAAATTGAACCCCTTCTGGTTAAAATTAATAGACACTAGCGATAGGACGATTGATCAGTTGAATAGTTTCATTCTAACACACTCGGAACTCCAAAACCTCGGTTTATTTTGGGACACCCTGAAGGCATATTTGAGGGGATGTCTGTCCTCTACTATCTCCTATATTAAGAGGGTAACGGCGAAAGAGGATGAGGAGATGGAACAAAGATTAAAAGACTCAGAGGCCACTTACATAGCCAACCAGTCCAGCAGTAATAGAATTGAATGGCTTACTTCCCAGAGACTATACACCCAATATGCAGATGTTAAGTCAAAGCGCAAATTGTTTTTCACTCGTCAAGCCTATTTTGAACTGGGAAATCAGGCCAGTACACTTTTGGCCTTCTTGGTACGCCAACACAATACCTCCAACACAATATTGCAGATCCGGGTGTCTGATGGCTCTTTGGTATCCTCTACAGAAGGAATACTTCAGGGCTTCTATGACTATTATACCTCGTTATATAAATCTAGCAGTGGTTCTGGTATTGATGAATGCTTAGATTATTTATCAGATATAACATTCCCCTCACTGAGCCCATCTCAGCAAGCCCTTATGGAGGCTGAATTTACCCTGGAGGAGGTAGAACATGCTATAACAGATATGGCAGCTGGAAAGGCCCCGGGACCTGATGGGTTTCCCATTGAGTTCTATAGGAAATACCGTGACAAACTGGCACCTATACTGCTGAAGGTACTCAAAGGAATATGGGAGGGGGAATCTGTACCCGAAACGTTTTATGATGCTAATATTGTTGTACTCAGGAAGGAGGGGAAGGATCCTCTGGATTGTGGATCATATAGACCAATCTCCTTGGTGAACGTAGATTATAAAATTTTCACTAAAATCCTAGCCACTAGATTGAATAAGATCATATTAGATCTCATACACCCGGATCAAACCGGTTTTATGCCTGGGAAAAATACTTCTATCAATATCAGACGGGTACAGTCGGTCATACAATATAGCTCTTTGGAACCAGACAATAAGTGGGCATTGGCTTCGCTGGATGCAGCCAAGGCTTTTGACTCCCTCGAATGGCCCTTCTTGATTGCATGTTTGCGGAAGTATGGGTTTGGGAATAAATTTTTGAGAGGGATAGGCACATTATATGCGAAACCTAGGGCACGAATGGTGGTGAATGGCTCAATGTCTGCACCGTTTTCTTTGCACAGAGGAACTCGACAGGGGTGCCCTCTCTCCCCAGCTCTATTCGCCTTGGCGATAGAGGCCTTGGCAATACGAATGAGGTCTTCTGTAGACATTAAGGGGATACACATCTCTGATAGGGTGGATGTCATCGGTCTATATGCTGATGATATGGTGGTGTTCATGGATCAAGCGGAGGACACATTACCGAAAGTAATAACGATGATAGATAGGTTCAGCAAATTTTCTGGCCTTTATATAAATTGGGAAAAGTCTGCCCTGATGCCTCTCTCCCATGCTCCAATGTCCTGCCTTGAAACCCTCTCACCGCTACCCATTGTCTCCAAGTTTAAATATCTAGGAATACATATGTCCCAGAGTAGTCACCTAGACTTGCATCTTAATATATTTCCGTTACTAGATGTGGTTAAATCCAAATTTGCTACCTGGGACAAACTACCATTATCTGTGGCTGGACGTATTAATCTCATAAAGATGATTTTGCTCACAAAACTGAGCTACTGTTTTCAACACAGTGCGGTTATAATTCCTAAAACTTTTTTTACAACCCTAAATTCCCTTACTACATCTTTCATATGGGGAAAGGCTAGGCCTAAACTTAAGTTATCCACCCTGCAAAGACCCAAACAAGGGGGTGGGGCGGCCCTGCCAGACTTCTACCTATATTACCTTGCTGGTCAGGCTAAAATGTTGAATATGTGGATGCCTGGGAAAACTCTTCCTAACTCTGAAAACCATATTCTGTACTCAGCTAAAATTGATTGTCCACTGGGATTTTTGGAGATGGAGAGAACTACTGTTCCTCATTTACTACCTCTGCTTCGGTTGGCACGATCAATATGGAGGCAAATTAAAAAGGTAACGGGATTTGTTGATATAGCAGCTGAGATGCCATTGTGGAATAATGGTTATTTTCCGGTATTACTGGGCCATCCGTCCACTGAATTCTGGATATCGTATGGTGTCCTTACAGTAAGAAATCTACATAATCAGGGGATTTTTGTTTCCTTCGAACAGTTACAAAATACCTACAACATACCAAAATCTCAATTTTTCCGTTACTTGCAACTAAGGTCAGCCTTCCAGTCACATATGCGGAGTGTGGGTAAGGGTCGAACTATCTCAGATCTACCGTTAATAGGTATCCTTAATTCGCAGGGTCCCCAGGGACTTATCTCCTCTCTATATACCTATCTGTTATCCATGGGTGAGGGATCTACCATAGATTCAATTAAGGGGAAGTGGGGACGGCTTCTGCCAGATACACTAGAAGAGGAATGGGATGAAATCTTGGAATCCCCAACTAAAGTCTCCCCATCAGTTAATAACAAGATGACCCAACTATATATTATATATCAATCCTATTTGACCCCGATTCGTCTTTTTAAAATGGGTCGCCTACACTCATCAGATTGCTTGAGATGCCATTCTAGCAATGCAGATTTTATCCACATGATATGGAAATGTCCTATTGTCTTCCAATATTGGAATGAGGTAACGACATTATTGGCATCACTGGTGTCGATCCCTGTCCCACTAGAACCCCTGGTGTGCTTATTTGGAGTATGGGAAGCAGGGGCTTGGGATCATCATACGGGAATTTTTCTGAGGGAGACGCTGTTTTTGGCACGAAAGGTGTTGGCTCTGAGATGGATGGGTGGTTCTTGTCCAACTCTTAGAGCATGGGTGGACTTGGTGAATTCCATTGTTCCGTATGAACGGGCACTGTACCAGAATAGAGGTAATCCAGCTAAATTTGAGAAGATATGGGGAAGATGGAACTCCTCCTGTCATACTGTTTAGGTTGAATAATTTAACAAATACACAGGGAAAAGGTGTAAGATTGTGGACATTATCTACTCACAGGGTAGAATTTATCTAGAATTCTCCTTTAAGCGGCAGCATGTTAGTTTTATAGGTTTTGTTAGAAGTTAGTGTAGTTTAAGTTTGAATAGGATATAAACTAATGATTGACATGCATTGCTTGTAACCTTTACAATATTCCAGACATGGTTATGTGTGGTAATTCTATGTATCTAATGGATAATAATGAATATAAGCAAATGTATGTATGGTTCATGCTGTAATTAATAAACGAATTTAAAAAAAAAAAAAATTAAAATGCCGCAAAAAGAAAAAAACCCTTTAAGAGAGTAAAAAAAATTAAAAATGAAAACGGCTTTTCTCTTCTCCCCTTTTTTTTTTTTTTTTAGAATCTCTACGCTCAAATGCAGTCAGAGACACACTTCCTCTTTTTATTCCATATGCTATTGCAATAATATCAAATGTCACTAAAATCACATATCTGAAAACATGTATGTCACATCAAAAATGATAGATACAATTTAAATTTCACTTCTTCACAAAAAGCTACCCATAGCCAGCATTGCAGCTGAAAATAGTCAGTAAAAAAAAAAACGATGTGACAGTGTGATTTACAATGCATAGATCTCTCTGCTAAACAGCACGGAGAAAGAGGAAGTTCGGAGAAGAGAGAGAGAAAAAAAACTTTCTTTTACAGTTATATGCCCTTAAAGTGGCAATAGTACATGACACAAACAGAAACAGATAGACAATCTGAGAGATGCCCTTTTTAAATTCTGTGACACGTGCAGGTTGCGCTGGGAACAGACTACTGCCAATCGCACTGGCACGCATATGCCGGGTTCTACCACCCTCCGCTCCGGTCGTCCTGACTGGCCGCCGGCTACGGGAATCTGCAGTAGCCCTCTAAGTTATCACTACCCGTGCCTGGAACATGGGACTACCTGCCCCGGAACTCTACCTGTTCCTCCTATGCACGGGAATCCTGCAATAACTTATCGAGCGATTTGACCTCCTGCGGTCTGTTTCACAGCAACCACAAACAAAAGTCACTTTTTCCTTCTTCTCTCGGATTTTACACAAACACATACACGGTCCACAGCAGACACCTCCCAGGGTGGATTCGTGGCTACGGATTTTTTACACTACCTGGGAATTTGTGACCAGACCACACCTGACCGGCAAGAGGTATAGACAAGGACTGGGCACAGGGGACTTTCAGGTAAGATGATAAAATTTTCTTACCTTACTTATGGAGCTGCGCAGTCTCCTGCCCCTGTGCCAAGGCCACGGCCACAACTTCCGTATTTCCGCTCCCAATTAGACTGAGTATTTTGAGCGCTCATCAAGAATGGACTGTACACAACTGTGACAGAACAACATTCCATCAATACTCGTACTTTATTGTACATACATAGTTTTATATTTTCACATAGAAAGGAGTGGTTAGGGGTTGTCAGGGGTGGTTAGTTAATTACCATATTGTCTAGCTCCTCTGTCATTGGTTATCTAAACATACATGGAATATTGTGACTAATGCTCATATGACAGCGGATTAAGCAACTAAACTTGAGTTCTGTGTCTAGGACAAAGTGGAGACATCTGATCAGCAGTCACCAAACATCTGACACTCTTCTGCTTTTGAGAGATGGAAAACCCCATACAATCTGTCTGGCTTATATCAGTTTGTCAGCCATTTTAAACCATTGATTATAATGTATATATTAGTTGTGAGTATATAAGTATATATTTGATTATAGAGGAGTATACATGCAAGTGAGATCTACATGATATATATATTTCTATCACACAAGCTGGACAAAAATAGTAGCAAAGCAAGTAACTCAAAAAACAAAGAAGCAAGACTTAGCTTAATTTTGCAAGAGCCAGGACCAGCAGACAGGAGCAACAGAAGGATCTGATTACAACAATGCCAGGCACTGGACTAAGGATCCAGGAAGTTAATATAGCGACACCCCTGGACTAACGACCCAGGTGAGTGCCAAACAGAAAAAAGACAATCCCAGAGTCATACCACTAGTGACCACAAGAGGGAGCCAAAAAGTCTAATTCACAACAGTACCCCCCCCTTAAGGAGGGGTCACCGAACCCTCATCAAGACCACCAGGGCGATCAGGATGAGCAGCGTGAAAGGCACGAACTAAATCGGCCGCATGCACATCAGAGGCAACCACCCAGGAATTATCCTCCTGACCATAGCCCTTCCACTTGACCAGATACTGAAGCCTCCGCCTGGAGAGACGAGAATCCAAGATCTTCTCCACCACGTACTCCAACTCGCCCTCAACCAACACCGGAGCAGGAGGCTCAACAGAAGGAACCACAGGTACAACGTACCGCCGCAACAAAGACGTATGGAACACGTTGTGAATGGCAAACGACACAGGAAGATCCAAGCGAAAGGACACAGGATTAAGGATTTCCAATATCTTGTAAGGACCGATGAAGCGAGGCTTAAATTTAGGAGAGGAGACCTTCATAGGAACAAATCGAGAAGACAGCCATACCAAATCCCCAACACGAAGTCGGGGACCCACACCGCGGCGGCGGTTGGCAAAACGCTGAGCCTTCTCTTGTGACAACTTTAAGTTGTCCACCACATGATTCCAGATCTGTTGCAACCTATCCACCACAGAATCTACCCCAGGACAGTCAGAAGGCTCCACATGTCCCGAGGAAAAACGAGGATGGAAACCAGAGTTGCAGAAAAATGGCGAAACCAATGTAGCGGAACTAGCCCGATTATTAAGGGCAAACTCAGCCAACGGCAAGAAGGTCACCCAATCATCCTGATCCGCAGAAACAAAACACCTCAAATAAGCCTCCAGAGTCTGATTAGTTCGCTCCGTTTGTCCATTAGTCTGAGGATGAAAGGCAGACGAAAATGACAACTCAATGCCCATCCTAGCACAAAAGGATCGCCAGAACCTGGAAACAAACTGGGATCCTCTGTCAGACACAATATTCTCAGGAATGCCGTGTAAACGAACCACATTCTGAAAGAACACAGGAACCAGATCGGAAGAGGAAGGCAGCTTAGGCAAAGGTACCAAATGGACCATCTTAGAAAAGCGATCACATACCACCCAGATGACAGACATGCCCTGAGACACCGGGAGATCTGAAATGAAATCCATGGAAATGTGTGTCCAAGGCCTCTTCGGGACAGGCAAGGGCAAGAGCAACCCGCTGGCACGCGAACAGCAAGGCTTAGCTCGAGCACAAGTCCCACAGGACTGCACAAACGACCGCACATCCCGTGACAAGGAAGGCCACCAAAAGGACCTAGCCACCAGATCTCTGGTGCCAAAAATTCCCGGATGCCCTGCCAACACCGAGGAATGAACTTCGGAAATGACTCTGCTGGTCCACTTATCAGGAACAAACAGTCTGTCAGGTGGACAAGAGTCAGGTCTACCAGCCTGAAATCTCTGCAACACACGTCGCAAATCCGGAGAAATGGCTGACAAGATAACTCCCTCTTTAAGAATACCAACTGGTTCTGTGACTCCCAGAGAGTCAGGCACAAAGCTCCTTGAAAGAGCATCAGCCTTCACATTCTTTGAACCTGGTAAATACGAGACCACAAAGTCAAAACGGGAGAAAAACAATGACCAGCGGGCCTGTCTAGGATTCAGGCGTTTAGCAGACTCGAGATACATCAAATTTTTGTGATCAGTCAAGACCACCACACGATGCTTAGCACCCTCGAGCCAATGACGCCACTCCTCAAACTTCATGGCCAACAACTCCCGATTGCCAACATCATAATTCCGCTCAGCAGGCGAAAACTTCCTCGAGAAAAAGGCACAAGGTCTCATCACAGAGCAACCAGGGCCTCTCTGCGACAAAACGGCCCCTGCCCCAATCTCAGAAGCATCCACTTCAACCTGAAAGGGAAGTGAGACATCAGGCTGGCACAAAACAGGCGCCGAAGTAAACCGGCGCTTCAACTCCTGGAAAGCCTCCACGGCTGCAGGAGCCCAGTTAGCAACATCAGAACCTTTCTTGGTCATATCCGTCAAAGGTTTAGCAATGCTAGAAAAATTACCAATAAAACGACGGTAGAAGTTAGCAAAACCCAAGAACTTCTGAAGACTCTTAACTGACGTGGGTTGAGTCCAATCATGAATAGCACGGACCTTGACTGGGTCCATCTCCACCGCAGAAGGGGAAAAAATAAACCCCAAAAAGGGAACCTCCTGTACTCCAAAGAGACACTTTGAGCCCTTAACAAATAAAGCATTCTCACGCAAAACCTGAAACACCATCCTGACCTGCTCTACATGCGAGTCCCAGTCATCAGAAAAAAACAGAATATCATCCAGATAAACGATCATAAATTTATCCAGATACTTCCGGAAAATATCATGCATAAAGGACTGAAACACTGAAGGAGCATTAGAGAGCCCAAAAGGCATCACCAAGTACTCAAAATGACCTTCGGCGTATTAAACGCGGTTTTCCATTCATCTCCTCGCTTAATGCGCACAAGGTTGTACGCACCACGAAGATCTATCTTGGTAAACCACTTGGCACCTTTAATTCGGGCAAACAAGTCTGACAACAGAGGCAAAGGATACTGAAATTTAACAGTGATTTTATTCAAAAGCCGATAGTCAATACAAGGTCTCAAAGATCCGTCCTTCTTGGCCACAAAAAAGAATCCCGCACCAAGAGGGGAAGAGGAAGGACGGATATGCCCCTTCTCCAGAGATTCCTTGATATACGAACGCATTGCGGTATGCTCAGGTACAGACAGATTAAATAGTCTTCCCTTAGGAAATTTGCTACCTGGAATCAAATCTATGGCACAGTCACAGTCCCTATGAGGAGGCAGAACACTGGACCTGGACTCGCTGAACACATCCTGATAATCAGACAAATACTCAGGAACTTCCGAAGGAGTAGAGGAAGCAATAGACACCGGCGGGGAATCACCATGAATACCCTGACAGCCCCAACTTGACACAGACATTGCCTTCCAATCCAAGACTGGATGAGTCTGTAACCATGGCAAACCCAAAACGACCAAATCATGCATTTTATGCAGAACAAGAAAACGAATCACCTCCCAATGTTCAGGAGTCATGCACATGGTTACCTGTGTCCAAAACTGCGGTTTATTTTCCGCCAATGGCGTAGCATCAATACCCCTCAGAGGGATAGGATTAACCAACGGCTCAAGAACAAAACCACAGCGCTTGGCAAATGACAGATCCATAAGACTCAGGGCAGCACCTGAATCCACAAACGCCATAACAGGGTAAGAGGACAATGAGCAAATTAAAGTCACAGACAAAATAAATTTAGGTTGCAAATTACCAATAGCGACGGGACTAACAACCCTTGTTAGGCGTTTAGAGCATGCTGATATAACATGTGTAGAATCACCACAGTAAAAACACAACCCATTCTGACGTCTATGATTTTTCCGCTCATTTCTGGTCTGAATTCTATCACATTGCATCAAATCAGGTGTTTGTTTAGACAACACCACCAGAGGATTAGCGGTTTTGCGCTCCCGCAAACGCCGGTCAATTTGAATAGCCAGCGCCATGGAATCATTCAGACTTGTAGGAATGGAGAAACCCACCATCACATTCTTAATGGCTTCAGAAAGGCCATTTCTGAAGTTTGCGGCCAGAGCACACTCATTCCACTGAGTAAGCACGGACCATTTCCGAAATTTTTGGCAATACACTTCAGCTTCATCCTGGCCCTGAGAAATAGCCAGCAAGGCTTTTTCTGCCTGAACCTCAAGATTGGGTTCCTCGTAAAGCAATCCAAGCGCCAGAAAAAACGCATCAATATTTGCCAATGCCGGATCTCCTGGCGCTAGCGAGAAAGCCCAATCCTGAGGGTCGCCCCGTAAAAAAGAGATAACAATTTTAACTTGCTGAACTGAGTCTCCAGATGAACGGGGTCTCAGAGATAGAAACAATTTACAATTATCCCTGAAATTCCTAAACTTAAATCGGTCTCCAGAAAACAGTTCAGGAATAGGTATTTTAGGTTCAGACATAGGACTACTGATAACAAAATCTTGTATGCTTTGCACACGAGCAGCAAGCTGGTCCACACTTGTAATCAAGGTCTGGACATTCATGTCTGCAGCAAGCTCAAGCCACTCAGAGGTAAAGGGGAGGAAGAGAGGAAAAAAATAAAAAATTCAGAATTTCCTTTCTTATATCCCACTTCTGCAATGCATTAAACATTCAATGTTGGCCTGGCATACTGTTATGACCCCAATGGCAGAGGGTCTCAGGAATCAATACCAAGTCTGCAAACACAAAAAAACAGCTCATAGGGCAGTGGTAACTGGGCTGACCATATATCTAATCCTAGCACCACAAATAGAAGTAGCCAGGGAACGTGCCTACGTTGGTTCTAGACGTCTCGCGCCAGCCGGAGAACTAACTAACCCTAGAAGGGAAAAGAAAGACCTTTCTTGCCTCCAGAGAAAAGACCCCAAAAGTTGGATACAAGCCCCCAACAAATAATAATGGTGAGGTAAGAGGAAAAGACAAACATAAGAATGAGCTAGGTATTTAGCAAAGAGAGGCCCACTAGCTAATAGCAGAATATAGTAAGATGACTTATATGGTCAGCAAAAACCCTATTAAAATATCCACGCTGGATATTCAAGAACCCCCGAACCGTCTAACGGCCGGGAGGAGAACACCAGCCCCCTAGAGCTTCCAGCAAGGTCAGAAATCACATTTAGTACAAGCTGGACAAAAATAGTAGCAAAGCAAGTAACTCAAAAAACAAAGAAGCAAGACTTAGCTTAATTTTGCAAGAGCCAGGACCAGCAGACAGGAGCAACAGAAGGATCTGATTACAACGATGCCAGGCACTGGACTAAGGATCCAGGAAGTTAATATAGCGACACCCCTGGACTAAC
Source organism: Ranitomeya variabilis (assembly GCF_051348905.1). Classification (NCBI taxonomy): domain Eukaryota; kingdom Metazoa; phylum Chordata; class Amphibia; order Anura; family Dendrobatidae; genus Ranitomeya; species Ranitomeya variabilis. Next base: position 228,190,547 of record NC_135232.1, read on the forward strand.
GACCCAGGTGAGTGCCAAACAGAAAAAAGACAATCCCAGAGTCATACCACTAGTGACCACAAGAGGGAGCCAAAAAGTCTAATTCACAACAGATCCACTGAATTAGGTTCATCATACAATAACCCAAGTGCCTAAAAAAAAGGTGTCTACATTAAGCAAAGCCGGATTCCCAGGTTCCAGGGCAAATGCCCAATCCTGGGGGTCACCACGCAGCAGAGATATAACAATTTTAACCTGCTGGATGGAATCACCAGAGGAACGGGGTTTCAGAGCAAAAAACAGTTTACAGTTATTTTTAAAGCTCAAAAATTTAGACCTATCCCCAAAAAACAAATCAGGAGTTGGAATTCTAGGCTCTAAAACCGGAGTCTGAACGATATAATCGAAAATACCCTGTACTTTAGCAGCAAGTTGATCCACACGAGAAGCCAATCCCTGAACATCCATGCCAGCGCCAAACTCCTGAGCCACCCAGAGGTAAAGAGGGAAAAAAAACACAACAGACTACAGAAAAAAAAATGGCTCAGCACTTTCCTTCCCTTCTTCTGAGATGCGGTTAACTCATTGTTGGCCAGTTGTACTGTTATGATCTGGTGGCCTAAGAGCAGCATGAGACGTACTCTGGAGAAGGTGGTACCTGTACTGACCGCAGACCCTGAACTTAACACCGCAACTAGAAGTAGCCGTGGAATGTATCTTTCACTCCCTAGACATCTCGACACAGCCGGAGGACTAATTACTCCTAGAGATAGAAAAGGGAAAACTATCTTGCCTCAGAGAAAATCCCCAAAGGATAGACAGCCCCCCACAAATATTGACTGTGAGAGGAGAGGGAAAAAACATACCCAGACTGAAATCAGAATTTAGCAAAGGAGGCCACTTCTAGCTAAATAGAAAGGATAGGACAGAGTACTATGCAGTCAGTATTAAAACACTAGAAAATATACACCACAGAAAATACAAAATCTCCACATCTAACTAAAGATATGGTGGGTATATCTGCATCTCCAGAGATACCAGCTTGGCTAAACAAATCCTTATACAGACCAAGCTGGACAAGACAAAAACATGGAAAAGAACTGAACACTAAGGCCCACAGCATGTGGACAGCAAAAATCAAGGCCAGAACTTATCTTTGTTGGAATGAACAGCAAAGCAGGAGAGACCAGGCAGGGATGTGAATCCTCCAGGAACAATGGACAACTGGCACTGACTAAAGGGTCAAGCAAGACTAAATAGCCCAGTCAGAAATGCAAAAAGTGGACACACCTGATAAATGCTGTGATCCAGAGACAGCAGCGCTACCACTTATAACCACCGGAGGGAGCCCAAGAGCAGAATTCACAACACAACTCCAAGGTACCTCTAACCCCTGGGTGACCAGCCAGGACAGCATCATGATGCTCCGCCAAAACCTTTAGGCGGAGATGAAGCGGTACAAAAGATTTGTTGACGGGAAGCTCAGATGGTACCTCCTCCTGAGCCTCGGCAATCTCAGCCTCAACCTCGGTAGTGAGAGCCGAAACCACAACACCCTTTTGGAGGATGGGTACTGGATCTTCCCGAGGTTCTCCCCCCTGGAAAACACCTGGACAGAGCATCCACCTTAGTGTTTTTAGACTCCGGTCTGTAAGTGACCACAAAATTGAACCACGTGAAAAACAATGCCCAGCGAGCCTGCCTGGGGGACAGACGCTTTGCAGACTCCAAATACGGCAGATTCTTATGATCGGTAATAACAGTTACCTGATGTACCGACCCCTCCAAGAAGTGTAGCCATTCCTCAAAGGCCAACTTAATTGCCAACAACTCTCTGTTGCCGATATCGTAGTTACGTTCGGTGGACGACAGTTTCTTGGAGAAATAGGCGCACGGACGTAAACCACTCAAAGATGAGCCTTGAGATAGTACCGCCCCCACACCTACCTCAGACGCATCGACTTCCACAACAAAGGGTTTAGATACGTCTGGCTGCACAAGAATGGGGGCTGAAACAAAACTGTTCTTAAGAAATTCAAATGCGCGCACAGCAGCCTCAGGCCAAATGGAGAAATTGGTACCCTTTTTAGTCATGTCAGTTAGCGGTTTAGCAATGATGGAAAAATCCTTGATAAATTTCCTATAGTAGTTAGAAAACCCAAGGAACCGCTGAAGTGCTTTCAGGTTATCAGGGCGTTCCTAACGCAGCACCGCCTGCACCTTAGCGGCGTCCATTTTAAAACCAGAAGCAGACACAATATAACCCAAGAAAGGCAACTCTTGAACAGAAAATACACATTTTTCAAGTTTAGCATACAGCTTATTCTCTCTGAGAAACTGTAACACCTGCCTGACATGATCTAAATGAGTATCTGTTGTGAATTCCGTTCTCAGACTCCCTCCTGTGGTCATGAATGGTACTTTGGTGAGTTCTGTCCTTGGATTACCTCTGGTGGCTTTGAGTGGAACTGCTGGTCCTTGAGGCTGGCTTTCTCAGCTGCCCTCGTTTATTGCTATGCTGGCTTTCCTATTTAACTCCACTCAGATCGTTACTTCATGCCAGCTGTCAATGTCTCAGTATTGGTTCAGATCTCTCTTGGACTTCTCAGATGACCTGTCTACTCCAGCAGAAGCTAAGTTCCTGCTAGTTCATTTGTTGTTACTGCTTCTTGAATATATTTCTTAGTATTGCTTATTCTAGTCCAGCTTGCTATCATGATATTTCCTTGCTAGCTGGAAGCTCTGGGGTGCAGAGTTGCACCTCCACACCGTGAGTCGGTGTGGAGGTCTTTTTGCATACTCTGCGTGGTTTTTGTAGTTTTTTGTGCTGACCGCATAGTTCCCTTTTCTATCCTCTGACTATTTAGTGAAGTCTGGCCTCCTTTGCTAAAACCTGTTTCATTCCTGTGTTTGTGACTTTCCTCTAAACTCACAGTCAATATATGTGGGGGGCTGCCTTTTCCTTTTGGGAATTTCTCTGAGGCAAGGTAAGGCTTCTATTTCTATCTTTAGGGGCAGTTAGCTCTTAGGCTGTGAAGAGGCGTCTAGGGAGAGTTAGGTACGCTCCACGGCTATTTCTAGTGTGTGTGATAGGTGTTATGGACCTGGTGGTTAGGTGCACCCGGAATGACCTGATAGTTATACACGGAATCGGGACTAGCTCTGGGGAAGTGGCAACTCTGCTGACCGCAAACCCTACTCCTATCACACACACTAGAAATAGCCGTGGAGCGTGCCTGACTCTGCCTAGACGCCTCTTCACAGCCTAAGAGCTAACTACCCCTAAAGATAGAAAACAAAGCCTCATCTTGCCTCAGAAAAATTCCCCAAAGGTAAAGGCAGCCCCCCACAAGTATTTTTACTGAATCATGTTTATTAAAAAATTTTCAGGTTACACAGATAAACACAACAATTCCGCAAACAGAGCAGAGTAGATTATTAATACAATAAGAAAACAGACATACCAACGCAAGGGAGGGGGGGGAAAGGGAGTAGGTACACATAGGTATACAACTGTAGATTATTTAGATCAAAGGTCTAAACATAAACTAACCTACTGAAATACAGGTTCCTGAAAGTCAAAGCGACATATAAACTAGACAGCTAGGCACAGTGCAAGATTTTCACGGGTCGGGAGTATCAGATCCCGGATCACAGTAGGACAAGCGTCTTCACGCTGGGATAAAGGAAAACCGGCTATCAAGCCACGGCTCCCAGATCTGAGACTTTTTTGTTTTTGATGACGCAGATAACACCAGTGCCCGTTCGTATTGGCAATGAAGGTTCATCCTATCAATCACAGATTGTATGGTCGGTGCGCTAGTCACTCTCCATTTGGAAGCCACTGCCAGTCTAGCGGCTATAAACAAATGTGAGAACACACCTCTCAGCCCATGTGGGATCTCATCCAAACCAATATGCAATAAAACCATACTAGGTCGCAGGGCCACCCGAATCCCAGTCACCTCCGCTATCACGTCCTCTAAACTAACCCAAAGATTTTGTAATTTCGGACATGACCACCACATATGGCTAAGCGTCCCCAACATACCGCAGCCTCTCCAGCACAATGGGGAGCATTGAGGGCCAAAATGGGCAACTTTAACTGGGTAATAGTACCAGCGTAAGTGGACTTTTTTTAATTGTTCCAGATGGTTTACACATGAGGATACTCTCCGAACCTCTAACACCGCTTCCCGCCACCCATCAGGCGCTAGGGTGACCTGCAAGTCATCCTCCCACTGGCTCATGAATTGCAACTTAACCTCTGGGTCAGGATCATTCAGGGCTCTATACAAAATAGATACATTGCGAGTACTAGGACCAGGCACCAAGAAAAGACCATTTACTGTACGAACTAGGTTGGTATTAAAAAAGGGCGTCAGTTGAGTAGTGTGCATAAGATGTCTTAATTGTAAAAACTGATAAAATCTATGCCGAATATCAGGGTGTTTCGCAACTAGGCGATCAAACGGTTTAATCATTGTGTCATCAAGCAGCTGATGAAGTGATTTTACACCAGCTAGTACCCATGGCTGTAAATCTATATATGGAATATGTACTTCTAGCGCCTTCAGTGACACTTCAGTTAACGGAATTTTAATGAGACGGGACCGTCTGTCTCCAAAAATGCAGTGCAGTAGACATGGTCGGTAGGGGGAGACTACCTGTCCGCGGACCCAAAGCTTCAACCTCCAGCATGAATCGGGTGGAGCCTCTAGTTGCATAGAAATTTTCAATTTGCAACCATCTATGATCCTTATCAAGCTGCCACCAGTCCCGCAACCCTGCCACCACCGAGGCCTTATAGTACGCCATCAAATTTGGTAATCCCATTCCCCCCAACTCATAAGGGTAGTACATAAGGGATTTAGCCACTCTAGGAGTTTTGTGGGCCCATATGTATCTATTTGTTAAGCGTTGAAAGTTTGTTATAATTTTGCTTGGAACCCTCAAAGGGAGACATCTAAAATAATATAATATCTTGGGGAGAATTTTCATTTTGAAAATGTTGATTCTGGCCACCCAGGATGTCATAAACATATGCAAGGTGTCTAACTCAGACTTAATCTCTCTGAATAGAGCAGAATAATTCACCTCTATAATATGTTGAGAACATGTAAGCTTTATACCAAGGAAAGGGATACCCTGATCAGTCCAATGAAAGGGAAACTTATTCTCTAATTCATTTCTGACAACCAAAGGGACCGCAACAGGGAATACCAAAGATTTGGATGCGTTCAGTTTGTAATAGGATACTGACGCAAAATCCTCTAGTTCAGCCATGACTGCCGAGAACGACTGCTCCAGATCCACACAAGTTATGATAACGTCATCCGCGTATAGACCAATCTTATGAGCAGCCGGGCCCACCATCAGGCCCGAAATATCCGAGTTAAAACGGATTTTCTCCGCCAATGGCTCCATGCATAATGCAAATATAATGGGGGATAATGGACATCCCTGCCGCGTCCCATTGGTGATCAGAAAGGGGGCAGATACTACTCCAGAGGCGAGAACTCTGGCAGATGGAGTGGAATATATGGCCGAGATCGCCGATAGGATGGGGCCCTCCAAACCGAACTTCCGAAGAACACTTCCCAAATATCCCCAATGTACCCTATCAAAAGCCTTCTCAGCATCCAAAGACAGAAAGGCACTGGGAAGGCCCGACAGTTCCGCCACCCTGATGAGATTCAACATTCGGCGGGTACCATCCTTAGTTTCTCAGCCAGCCACAAAACCGACCTGGTCAGGAGAGACAAGAGAGGGGATTATCAAATGAAGGCGGGAGGCTAACAATTTGGTATATATCTTTAAATCACAATTCAATAAAGCAATGGGCCTAAAATTTCCAGGACTATCAGGGGTCTTACCTGGCTTAGGGAGAGTGGTAATAATAGCTTCCAGATTGGAGGTAGCAACTTTGCCTGATTCCCTCCAACTAGAAAACAACCTCAATAGATATGGGGCCAGAAGATCCTGAAAAGTGCGATAATATTCATTTGATAGTCCATCCGGACCAGGTGCGGTGTGCAGCTTACTTCTTTTAATGGTTTTTTTAATCTCCTCCTCTGTAAATGGGGCATTTAACAAGAGTAATTGTTCTTGGGATACGCATGGTAAATTAACTGACTGTAGATATGAGTCGATTGATACCTGGGTGGGTTGACGGGTCTGCTGGTCAGAATGTAAGTTATATAAATGGGAGTAATACTTTGCAAATGTCTCTGCGATTTCAATCGGATTCCTAACCAAACACCCATTCTGACCTAGCAAACCATCTAATCTGGATTTAGCCTCTCGCTTGCGTACCCTACGGGCCAGTATAGCTCCCGCCCTATCTCCAGTGGCATAAAAATGAGTTTTAAATTTACGTAAATTATGGGCATAGGTAGAAAGCAAATTTTCCCGCAATTTAAAGCGAACCCCGTATATCTCATCCGATACCGCCTGAGAGGGTGAGGTTTTATTCAGTGATTCCAATTGATCAAGTCTAGTTAAGAGGTCATCCCGAAAACCTCTATTGCGCTTCAGTATGGAGGCTTGTTGTATGAGATATCCCCGAATAACCACTTTATGTGCAGCCCATAGCGTTTCATCTGAAACTTCCCCATTATTGTTAATGTGGAAATAGTGGGTCAGCTCATTAGAAATACCACACGTCACCCTCTCATTTAGTAAGAGAGAAGGGTTCAGGCGCCATCTAAAGGCAGGATTCACATGATGTTTTAATGCTAACTGTAACACAATGGGAGCATGGTCAGACCAGGTAATTAGTCCTATGTTGGAGGAGATGCATCTTGAAAGAACCGTAGTATCTACCAAAATATGGTCTATCCGAGAGTATGTACGGTGTCGGAAAGAATAGAAGGTATAATCTTTTTCACTCGCATGGGAGTACCTCCAGAAATCATGTAGATGATATTCTTTGGTTAAGCCTTTCAACTCTCCCCTAGGCCGAACGCCACCTCGTGAGCAGTCTAAATCTCTATCCATGGGGAGATTAAAGTCTCCGCAATATAACTTTTCACCCTGTGCTAAACCATCCACTCTTTGTAATACCTTGCGGATAAATGACTGTTGCGAATTATTTGGGGCATATAGGACTGTGATGGTGTGCAACTCGCCATTCAAGGATCAGAAATCTGCCCGCAGGATCCGCCACCCTCCGAATATATTTAAAGGCTAAAGTATTTTTAAAGATGATGCACACCCCAGCTTTTTTAGTGTTATTATTAGCGAAGTAGATATTAGAGAATTGTGGGTGACAAAGCCTAAAATTATCAGCTTCTATCAGATGTGTCTCCTGCAGGCAGATGATCTCCGCCCCTGATTTTTTCACTTCTTTCCATAGGATGGACCTCTTACAGGGGGAGTTCAACCCCCTAACATTCAGAGACAAAATGGTAACACTCATAATTGAACATTCTAAACCTTGCTATCACACATACATCTTCATGAACCCACATCACTTGCATCAGTGTACCTGTGTTAGCCACATAAAAGATCACAGGAACCACATTAAAAAGACCCATCTCGGAGGTGTACCTAAAAAAAGAAAGACAAGGGAAACAAAACACAAAGAAAACTAGAAGAACTTCTAAACACAAAGTCATGTAGCCACTAGGCCAAAGGCCAGGCTGGTCAGGCGATAAACACCTAAAAGGTCAGTCCTAGACCGTAGGTGGATGCCAGCTCAGGGCAATTCCAAGAGTCACTCCCAAACAGGTAAAAATAACCAGGAGTTATCTTGGGCGGGGTGCTGGAGCAGAGAAAAAAAGGTGGAGAGAAAAAAAAAAGAAAAAAAAAACAACAAAAATATAGAAACAGAATATAAGATCCGTAGCACCCTCACAGCATAGTCCTGCATCCGGACAGCAACTCATTCTCCTCTTCAAGTTTGAAACCAGTCCTGAGCAATTTTCTTTCCTGTCGGATTCTGACGGGGAGTGAAGGAAATCTTCCATTCAGTTAGCATGATCTCAGCCTGCTTGGGAGATTGGCAGACTACACCACGACCTTCATAGGAAATTATCAGCTTGACAGGGTTGAATCCCCATTTGTATCGGATATGAACATCACGTAGTGCTTTACAGACATGAGCAAATTCTCGCCTCCTTGCCAGTGTGGGCGCTGATAAGTCAGAGAACACTTGTAAGCCATGGTATTCAGCAGGGAGCTCAGGGGTTTTCCTCATCTTCTGCATGAAGGCGTCTTTGGTAGAATAGAAATGTACGCGCGCCAAAGTGTCTCTGGGCAAGGCTGGGTTCACATGCCGTGGCTTAGGGAGTCTATGTATCCTATCAATTAGGAAATCCCTGGGGAGCAAGGAAGGGAGCAAAGATTGCATGAACTTAATTAAAAAGTCAGCTAGATCTTTGTCTGGAATGTCCTCTGGTATACCTCTGACACGTACATTATTTCTCCGTGATCTATCTTCCAAGTCATGCATCTTATCTTGTACCATATCCATATCCTCCCTCAAAGCTTTGTTTTCATCCACTAGAGCATTTATAGCTGTGGCATATTCGGCCATCTTGCTCTCAACATGTGCAGTCCTCTCCCCCAAGGATGAGACTTCCCCCCTAATCTCTTGTAACATAGACTGCATGTCTTCCTTTAGAGAAGCACGGATGGAGGCTAAAAATTCCCTCATGTCTCCTTTAGTAATAGGAGACAAGTTGCTAAGAGTCTCAGATGTCTCCCTCCCTCCAGAGCCACCAGATGAGTGGGAGGAAGCCGAGGGGGAAGCCGCTGCCATTTTACCTGCCGCATGTGCAGACTGTCTTCTGGGGAAGAAATCTGGGAGCCTCGGTGGGGAACTGCGTTTCTGCGATCTCCCTCGGGTCATCATGTGCCCAAGATCTTCCAGGAGCCGTTACAGTGCACAGAGAGGAGAAGAGATAATAAAAAGTGCTGATATTAGCCGGTTTAAGTCCGGAGAAGCAGGAGCCTGTGAGTTATGCTGCTTCTCTAGTCTGCATGCAGGCCACGCCCCCCCCCACAAGTATTGACTGTGAGTTAAGAGGAATATACAAACACAGGAATGAAATAGGTTTCAGCAAAGGAGGCCAGTCTAACTAAACAGATTGAGGATAGGAAAAAGATCTTTGCGGTCAACACAAAAACTACAAATAACCACACAGAGTGTGCAAAAAGACCCCCGCACCGACTCACGGTGCGGTGGTGCCACTCTGCACCCCCAGAGCTTCCAACTAGCAAGGAAATATCATGGTTGCAAGCTGGACTAGAATTTGGCAAGAAAAACAATGAGCAAAAAAATAAACAAGCAGGAACTTAGCTTCTGCTGGAATAGCCAGGTCCTCAGAAAGGTCCCAGAGAGATCTGAACCAATGCTAAGACATCGACAGCTGGCATACACTAACGATCTGAGTGGAGTTAAATAGAGAAGCCAGTCTAGCAACAAATGAGGAGCAGGTGAGGAAAGCACCTCAATGGCTAGTAGCTCCACTCACAGCCACCAGAGGGAGTTCACAGACAGAACTCGCCGAAGTACCATTCATGACCACAGGAGGGAGTTCGAGAACGGAACTCACAACAGATAGGAGTAGGGTTTGCGGTCAGCAGAGTTCCCACTTCCCCAGAGCTTGTCCCGATTACTAGTTTAACCATCAGGTCATTCCGGGTGCTCCTAACCACCAGGTCCATAACAAGTATCACGGTCGCAAGAATATGTGAGAATGTCATCTAGGTACACGATAACGAATTTCCCCAAAACATGCGAGAACACATCATTGATGAAATGTTGGAACACTGCAGGTGCGTTAGTCAACCCAAAGGGCATCACCAAATTTTCAAAACGACCCTCGGGTATTAAAAGCCGTCTTCCACTCATCACCTTGACGGACTCTTATGAGGTTGTACGCCCCCCTGAGGTCAAGCTTGGTAAACCACTTAGCACCTGCCACCTGGTTGAACAAATCTGGTATCAGAGGCATCGGGTATGGATCACGAACCGTAATCTGGTTCAACTCCCTGAAATCCAAACACGGGCGTAATCCGCCATCTTTCTTCTTCACGAAGAATAACCCTGCTGCCACCGGCGAGGATGACGGCCTGATGTGCCCTTTGCTCAAGCTTTCAGCAATGTAATCTTTTAATGCTTGTCTCTCCGGACCAGAGATGTTAAACATCCTTGCTTTAGGCAATTTGGCCCCTGGTTTAAACCTGATAGAACAGTCATAAGGACGATGTGGCGGCAACTCTGAACAACCCTTCTCAGAGAACACATCCACAAAATCCTGAAGTGACTCCGGAACGCTTGAAGTCACCGCAGCCACACATGTGGCCAGGCAATTCTCCTGGCAGAACTCGCTCCACTGAATTATGTCCTGAGTTTTCCAGTCAATTACCGGGTTGTGCATAGACAACCAAGGAAAACCCAAAACCACCTGAGCAGGAAGATTTCTGAGCACCTTACATGTAACCCGCTCGGAATGTAGAACTCCAATGTGGAGTTTCACCTCAGCCACAAATTCAGTAATCTCCCCCTGAGAGAGAGGAGCAGCATTGATGGTGACCACGCGGATAGGATGAGACAGTTTTTCAATCCTAAACCCTGCTGTGCGCGCAAACTCCTCATCAATGAGATTTGTGGCTGAACCACTATCCACAAAAACAGTAATTAGCAGCTCACTGCCAGCAACAAAAACCTTAGCAGGGAGCATGCACTGAGAAACCACCATGGAGGATATACATAAGCTTAGACTGGTCTCCTCCACACCCTCTGAGCTTAGAAGTTTTCCGCCGTTGCGTTTTTCTTAGGCAGCAGAGGACAGATATTAATAAAATGACCCGTTTTACCACAGTAAAAACAGGCTCCCTGCTTCCTGAGCTCAGGGACTGGACGCTTCACATGTGACACCCCTGCGATTTGCATAGGCTTCGTGGGCTCACCTGCAGCAACCTCACGTGTACCTAAACCCTCTCTCATAGGCGGTGTCACATGCTCCCCCTGACGCAAACGGCGATCAATGCGGACAACCAGACTCATGGCGGAATCTAGAGAAGCAGGAGTCTCGTACATCAGAAGGGCTTTTTTAACCCTTCCAGAAATCCCATGTATAAACTGACTCCGCAATGCTGGATCATTCCATTGTGTATCGATCGCCCAGCGACGAAATTCAGAACAGTAATCCTCTGCAACTCGCTCCCCCTGGCGAATAGAGCATATCTTAGATTCTGCTAGAGCCATTTTGTCAGGTTCATCGTAGATTTTACCAAGACAGGAAAAAAAACTCTCCACAGAGTCAAATGCAGCAGAATCAGATGGCAAAGAAAACGCCCATGCTTGGGGATCCCCACTCAACAATGACAACACCAGACCCACACGCTGATCCTCATTACCTGAAGATATCGGGCGCATACGGAAATATAGTTTGCAAGCTTCACGAAAAGAAACAAATTTACTGCGTTCCCCAGCAAATTTTTCAGGCAAAGAAAATTTAGGTTCAGCACCTCTTCCTGTCGCTCCAGCTTGCACATTAGACACTGCTAGTCCCTGTTGCTGTACTGCCCCCCTTAACTCCGTGACCTGTAGGGACAGCACCTCCAACTGGTGGGTTATGGAAGTCATGGGATCCATGACAAAACACACAAAAAAAGAAACCCCTTTTTTTTGTGTTGTTGGGCCGATTATAATGTCAGGGAGAGACTAGGTGAGCGAGAGCTAATAACCCGGGCCCCTGCAGTTTCCCTCAGACTTGAGAAATCCTGACTGACCCTCTACCTGGAGTTTACACTGAAGGTGTGCATGTCCAGGCCTCGAACCTCACCCTGTCTCCTGAGCTCAGCCCTAGGCTGAAACCTCCACCCACCACCCAGTGAAGATGTTATTCTCCAATACCCACAGTTAGCACAGACAAGGATAAAGGAAAATATACACCACACCGCAGTCACTCAGGAATACACTATAAATGTGCAGGGCAAAATAAATACAAATATAGGAAGGAGTAAATAAGACAAAGGAAAATACACCACCAACAACGAATCTCCAACCACCAGCTCTCCTCACCAGACCGAGATAACAACGCACAAGACAGAAGCTATAGTAGGCGACGCCCAAAGATCAGGAGAATTATTTAAAGGCAGTGGGCATGGCCCAGCTTCCAATCCAAAGATTAGGTAAATTAACCCCGGAACAGCTAGATAAAATCTAGCAGACGCCAATGAGCAAATAGTGGTCAAAAGCGGAATTACCGCTGTCTGTCGGACGACCTGGTCTAAACAGCGTCTGACATGACAATAACTGAGCTTACTTACAAACATGCATACAACTCCAGAAACACGGACATGTAAACACACAGTACGGCAGAGGCATTGCTAGGGTCCTTAAAGATCAAGGGCCCAAGCCCCAAAGTGCATATCTCCCCATACGACCAATCTTTAGCCATTTAAAATAGCATGTATATATAATTACAGTATACCACTGTTGCTAACCAAAAACACACAATGCAAAGACCAATATTATCAATATTACTACTATAAAAGGCCAAAACAACAGCTGCACAATGCCCATTACCATCACCACCACACCGCGAATACATAATATAATATGACCATTACCTCTACATAACAAAACACTCCATACAAAGACCAATGACACCACCATACACCTTCTACTACATAATGACCGAAACTAATGACCAAAACACAGTATTATTTATTTACATTAATAATTCAGCCATCATCTGCTGGGATAGATGAAGACTTAGCTTGCAAGTCTGCATAAGAGTCAGGATCTTAACATATGACGCAACTGTACGTCATATGTCGGGAAGGGGTTAAGATAGTAAAATGAGATTGACATGCAGGGATGTCTGAGGCCTAGACACATCGGAAGCCCGAACCTGAAGTGAAGAGGACCAAGAGAATGAAGGGAAAAGTGGAATAGAAGAGTCGAGAAGGACCACACAGTGGGACAGGTTTTTTATCAATAGTTTGCTTGGCCCTTCATGTTTCGGCAAAATGGTGTCCACAGCAGGCCACTCTTTTGCTGAATGCAAGTGAACAAATTCTAAAAAAAAATCTGCGTGGGGGCTGTCATACTGAGTGAGAGACTGTGGGGGCTGTCATACTGAGTGAGAGACTGTGGGGGCTGTCATACTGAGTGACAGGTTGTGGGGGCTGGCATACTGAGTGAGAGGCTGTGGGGGCCATTATACTGAGTGAGAGGCTGTGGGGGCCCTCATGCTGAGTGAGAGGCTGTGGGGGTCTGCATACTGAGTGAGAGGCTGTGGGGGCGGGCATACTGAGTGAAAGGCTGTGGGGGCCCTCATACTGAGTGAGAGACTTTTGGGGGCTGTCATACTAAGTGAGAGGTTGTGGGGGCTGTCATAGTAAGTGAGAGGTTGTGGGGGCCGGCATACTGAGTGAGAGGCTGTGGGGGCCATCATACTGAGTGAGAGGCTGTGGGGGCCGGCATACTGAGTGAGAGGCTGTGGGGGCCATCATACTGAGTGAGAGGCTGTGGGGCCGGCATTCTGAGTGAGAGGCTGTGGGGGCCGGTATACTGAGTGAGAGGCTGGGCTGTTTACTAAGAAGTGAAGAGTTCTGACAAAGCTGAAGGTGGTTTCTTATTCGGAGCTGAAGTCGAGAAGGACCACACAGTGGGACAGGTTTTTTATCAATAGTTTGCTTGGCCCTTCATGTTTCGGCAAAATGGTGTCCACAGCAGGCCACTCTTTTGCTGAATGAAAGTGAACAAATGATAAAAAAAATCTGCGTGGGGGCCGTCATACTGAGTGAGAGACTGTGGGGGGCTGTCATACTGAGTGACAGGTTGTGGGGGCTGGCATACTGAGTGAGAGGCTGTGGAGGCCGGCATACTGAGTGAAAGGCTGTGGGGGCCATCATACTGAGTGAGAGGCTGAGTGAGAGACTGTGGGGGCTGTCATACTGAGTGACAGGTTGTGGGGGCCTGCATACTGAGTGGGAGGCTGTGGAGGCCGGCACACTGAATGAGAGGTTATCGGGGCCGTCATACTGAGTGAGATGCTGTGGGGGCCGTACATTCTGAGATGCTGTGGGGTCGGCATACTGAGTGAGAGGCTGGGCTGTATAATAAGAAGTGAAGAGTTGTGGGGGCCATCTTACTGTGTGTGTGGGGGCCCTCATACTGAGTGAGAGGCTGTGGGGTCGGCATACTGAGTGAGAGGTGGTGAGGACCAGCATACTGAGTGAGAGGCTGTGGGGGCCATCATACTGAGTGAGAGGCTGTGGGGCCGGCATTCTGAGTGAGAGGCTGTGGGGGCCGGTATACTGAGTGAGAGGCTGGGCTGTTTACTAAGAAGTGAAGAGTTCTGACAAAGCTGAAGGTGGTTTCTTATTCGGAGCTGAAGTCGAGAAGGACCACACAGTGGGACAGGTTTTTTATCAATAGTTTGCTTGGCCCTTCATGTTTCGGCAAAATGGTGTCCACAGCAGGCCACTCTTTTGCTGAATGAAAGTGAACAAATGATAAAAAAAATCTGCGTGGGGGCCGTCATACTGAGTGAGAGACTGTGGGGGGCTGTCATACTGAGTGACAGGTTGTGGGGGCTGGCATACTGAGTGAGAGGCTGTGGAGGCCGGCATACTGAGTGAAAGGCTGTGGGGGCCATCATACTGAGTGAGAGGCTGAGTGAGAGACTGTGGGGGCTGTCATACTGAGTGACAGGTTGTGGGGGCCTGCATACTGAGTGGGAGGCTGTGGAGGCCGGCACACTGAATGAGAGGTTATCGGGGCCGTCATACTGAGTGAGATGCTGTGGGGGCCGTACATTCTGAGATGCTGTGGGGTCGGCATACTGAGTGAGAGGCTGGGCTGTATAATAAGAAGTGAAGAGTTGTGGGGGCCATCTTACTGTGTGTGTGGGGGCCCTCATACTGAGTGAGAGGCTGTGGGGTCGGCATACTGAGTGAGAGGTGGTGAGGACCAGCATACTGAGTGAGAGGCTGTGGGGGCCATCATACTGAGTGAGAGGCTGTGGGGCCGGCATTCTGAGTGAGAGGCTGTGGGGGCCGGTATACTGAGTGAGAGGCTGGGCTGTTTACTAAGAAGTGAAGAGTTCTGACAAGGCTGAAGTTGGTTTCTTATTCGGAGCTGAAGTCGAGAAGGACCACACAGTGGGACAGGTTTTTTATCAATAGTTTGCTTGGCCCTTCATGTTTCGGCAAAATGGTGTCCACAGTAGGCCACTCTTTTGCTGAATGAAAGTGAACAAATGATAAAAAAAATCTGCGTGGGGGCCGTCATACTGAGTGAGAGACTGTGGGGGGCTGTCATACTGAGTGACAGGTTGTGGGGGCTGGCATACTGAGTGAGAGGCTGTGGAGGCCGGCATACTAAGTGAAAGGCTGTGGGGGCCATCATACTGAGTGAGAGGCTGAGTGAGAGACTGTGGGGGCTGTCATACTGAGTGACAGGTTGTGGGGGCCTGCATACTGAGTGGGAGGCTGTGGAGGCCGGCACACTGAATAAGAGGTTATCTGGGCCGTCATACTGAGTGAGATGCTGTGGGGGCCGTACATTCTGAGATGCTGTGGGGTCGGCATACTGAGTGAGAGGCTGGGCTGTATAATAAGAAGTGAAGAGTTGTGGGGGCCATCTTACTGTGTGTGTGGGGGCCCTCATACTGAGTGAGAGGCTGTGGGGTCGGCATACTGAGTGAGAGGTGGTGAGGACCAGCATACTGAGTGAGAGGCTGTGGGGGCCCTCATACTGAGTGAGAGGGTGTGGGGGCTGGCATACTGAGTGAGAGGCTGTGGAGGTCGGCATACTGAGTGAGAGGCTGTGGGGGCCGGCATACTGAGTGAAAGGCTGTGGGGGCTCTCATACTGAGAGAGGCTGTGGGGTCGGCATACTGAGAGAGAGGATGTGGGGGCCGGCATACTGAGTGAAACGCTGTGGGGGCCCTCATACTGAGTGAGAGACTTTGGGGGCTGTCATACTGAGTGAGAGGTTGTGGGGGGCGGCATACTGAGTGAGAGGCTGTGGGGGCCATCATACTGAGTGAGAGGCTGTGGGGGCCCTCATACTGAGTGAGATGCTGTGGAGGCCGGCATACTGAGTGAGAGGCTGTGGGGGCCGGTATACTGAGTGAGAGGCTGGGCTGTTTAATAAGAAGTGAAGAGTTATGATGAGGCTGAAGTTGGTTTCTTATTCGGAGCTGAAGTTGGTTTCTTATTTGTCAGTTTCTTATTCGTCAATTTTTTCTTTTCTGTTTTTTATAGGTTTAACAACAAAAAATAAGCATCACAATAATAAAGCACAATGCAGTGAGGTGCCCTGATGTGAACACACATAAAAACAGCTATAAAAACGATAAAACTGGCACAAAAATGGGCATCAAACTGGGCACCAAAGAGCGTTGAAGAAAGGGTTAAATGCCCTTGGGCCACTGATCTCACAATGCAGACTGTTATGGACTGGTAATTTAGGAGCGACATGCGACTAGCTCTGAGCAGGTGGTAACTATACAGACCGCAGTTCCTGATCTTAACACAACACTAGCAGTAGCCGTGGGATGTTCCTGTCACTCCCTGGACACCTCGTCACAGCCGGAGAACTAGCTACCCCTAAAGGTAGAAACAGGAAAGCTATCTTGCCTCAGAGAAAATCCCCAAAGGATAGGACAGCCCCCCACAAATATTGACTGTGAGAGGAGAAGGAAATGACATACGTAGTATGAAACAAGATTTAGCAAAGGAGGCCACTTCTAGCTAGATAGACAGTAAGGAAAGGACACTGTGCGGTCGGTAATAAAAACTAGAAAAAAGTCCACCGCAGAGATATGCAAAAATCTCCACACCTGACTAAAGGTGTGGAGGGCAAAATCTGCAGCCCAGAGCTTCCAGCTTAGCTAAATAGATCCATACTGATAAGCTGGACA
Organism: Ranitomeya variabilis; assembly: GCF_051348905.1. Lineage (NCBI taxonomy): Eukaryota > Metazoa > Chordata > Amphibia > Anura > Dendrobatidae > Ranitomeya > Ranitomeya variabilis. Next base: position 228,207,421 of record NC_135232.1, read on the forward strand.
AATGAGCAAAACATAGAATGTGCAGAACAATAAGTCCACAACAAGTGGACTGCAAAAGAACAAACAAGGACTTATCTTTGCTGAACTGGACAGAGTGTCAGGGAAATCCAAAAGAGCAGTGGCTCCAAGTAGGAACAATTGACAACTGGCATTGATTGAGGGATAAGGCCAGACTAAAATAGCCGAGCCAGAAAGACGATCAATGGAAGCAGCTGCTGATGCTAAATCCAAGAAGCAGCTATACCACTCAAAACCACAGGAGGGAGCCCAAGAGCAGAATTCACAAAAGTGCTACTTACAACCACCGGAGGGAGCCCAAGAGCAGAATTCACAACAGCAGACATAGAGAGCAGGGAGCCCCACATTAAAAACAGGTCTCTTCAGCCTGGCCCAAATGGGTTCTGGGCATCAGAACTGGCATCAACGTGGGCAAATAGCCCATTTTCACATATCTGAATAAGTAACTGATATTTTAAGCGGTTAAATGCCTTTGGGCCACTGATACCACAGTGCATACATATAGAACAGGGAGCCCCACATCGAAAACAGCTCTCTTCAGCCTGGCCCAAATGGGTTCTAGGCATCATAACTGGCATCAACGTGGGCAAATATCCCATTTTCACATATTTGAATAAGTAACTGATGTTTTTAAGGGGATAAATTACTTTGGGCCACTGATCTGACACTTAAAATACACAGATAATGATGCCCTGCATCACACCCAGGTCCCTACAGCCTGGCCCAAATGGGTTCTTGGCATCAGAACTGTCATCAAAGTGGGCAAATAGCCCATTTTCACATATTTGAATAAGTAATTGATGTTTTTTAGGGGTTAAATGACTTTGGGCCACTGATACCACAGTGCATACAAATAGAACAGGGAGCCCCACATCAAAACCAGGTATCTCCAACCTGGCCCAAATGGGTTCTGGGCATCAGAACTGGCATCAAAGTGGGCAAACAGCCCATTTTCACAGATTTCAATAAGTAACTGAAGTTTTTAAGGGGTTTAATGACTTTGGGCCACTGATGTCACTCCACTCTTACATCCCCCATAATGGCTTTGTGGTCTGCCGCCATTGTCATTATGCCACTTTTATAAAATGTAGCAGCAATTTTTCATTCTTTTCAAGGAAATTTACAAAACCTTCTTTTTACAGACTTATACCATTTTTAAGGGTCTTTGAAGGGTTGAGATATTTGAAACCTGTAGAATTATACCCTTTTAACAACACCACCTGTCAGGAAATGGGAATAAGTTCTGATTACTTCAATTACACATACAGAGCTCTCAGCTGCAGTTTCCTCTTCCTACCAACACAAGAAAAATATTTAGAATTGAGAGTCCTCAGTGGTTGATACCTTTTAATGGCTAACTGAAAAGATGGTAACAAATTGCAAGCTTTCGAGACTACATACGTCTCTTCATCAGGCAAAGACAAGGGAATTCTAAGCCTCTCTTCCTCCCTTCCTCCTGCTATATGGCTGTAATGTGAGGCCAGCATGCCAGCTCCACTGAGGAATTTTTATGGCTTTGTGCTGTGAAAGCCAGTCCTTTCCCTAAGCCCTCTGTTGTGATTTTGGTTTCTGGGCTCCCCCGGTGGTCACTTGTGGTACTGAACTTGTGTGCTTCATCTCCTCTGTTCACCTGTTTCCATCAGGATGTGGGAGTTTTCTATTTAGCCTTGCTCCTCAGTCATTTCTATGCCGGCCATCAATGTAACCAGAAGCCTTTCTGTTGCATGTTCCTGCTCCAAGACTACTATCAGCTAAGTTGGACTTGTAGTCCTAAGTTTGTTTTGCATTTTTGTTCCAGTTCTCTGTGTTTGAATATTTCTGAGGCTGGAAGCTCTTGTGATCTGAAATTGCCACTCTGGTGTCATGAGTTGATATTAGAGTCTTAAAGTAATTTCAGGATGGTATTTTGAAAGGGTTTTCAGCTGACCGTGAAGTTTCCTTTTCTGTCTTCCTACTATCTAGTAAGCGGACCTCAAATTTGCTAAACCTATCTTCATACTTCGTATGTCAATTTCCTCTGAAATCACCGACAATATATGTGGGGGCTACTGTCTGCCTTTTGGGGAAAATTTCTCTAGAGGTAAGCCAGGTCTGTATTTTCCTCTGCTAGGGTCAGTCAGTCCTCCGGCTGGCGCTGGGCGTCTAGGGATAATACGTAGGCACGCTACCCGGCCACTGTTAGTTGTGCGGTAGGTTTAGCTCACGGTCAGCTCGAGTTCCCATCTTCCAAGAGCTAGTCCTTTTGTATGCTTTACTACGTTCTCTTGCCATTTGAGAACCATGACAGTATGGCCGGCCAAGGGTTAAAATAATTGGCAGAAGAAAGGAGAGAAAAGAAGTCTGCAGAGAATTTTTTTTTTTTTTTCTCTGAGTTTGCTCATTAGTTGATTCACCAGCATCTCTGCTTACTGCAGCCTTCGTCTCTCTCTCCTTCTAATCCTTGAATGGTTCTGATTTCACCTGATTAAAATGGATCCTCAGAGTTTAGCTACAGGTTTGAATAACCTCGCTATGAAAGTTCAAAGTTTACAGGATTTTGTTATTCTTGCTCCTATATCTGAACCTAGAATTCCTTTACCTGAATTTTTCTCCGGGGATAGATCTCGCTTCCAGAATTTCAAACATAATTGTAAATTATTTTTGTCTCTGAGATCTCGCTCCGCTGGAGATCCTGCACAACAGGTCAGGATTGTAATTTCCTTGCTCCGGGGCGACCCTCAGGATTGGGCATTTGCTTTGGCACCAGGGGATCCTGCGTTGCTCAATGTGGATGCGTTTTTCCTGGCTTTGGGGTTGCTTTATGAGGAACCTCATTTAGAGATTCAGGCTGAAAAAGCCTTGATGGCCCTGTCGCAAGGGCAAGATGAGGCTGAAATATACTGCCAAAAATTTCGTAAGTGGTCTGTGCTTACTCAGTGGAATGAGTGCGCCCTGGCAGCGAATTTCAGAGAGGGTCTCTCTGATGCCATTAAAGATGTTATGGTGGGGTTCCCTGTGCCTACAGGTCTGAATGAGTCCATGACAATGGCTATTCAGATTGATCGGCGTTTGCGGGAGCGCAAACCTGTGCACCATTTGGCGGTGTCTACTGAGAAGGCGCCAGAGATTATGCAATGTGATAGAATTCTGTCTAGAAGCGAACGACAGAATTTTAGGCGAAAAAATGGGTTATGCTTCTATTGTGGTGATTCAACTCATGTTATATCAGCATGCTCTAAACGTACTAAAAAGGTTGATAAGTCTGTTTCAATTGGCACTTTACAGTCTAAGTTTATTCTATCTGTGACCCTGATTTGCTCCTTATCGTCTATTACCGCAGACGCCTATGTCGACTCTGGCGCCGCTTTGAGTCTTATGGATTGGTCCTTTGCCAAACGCTGTGGGTATGATTTAGAGCCTCTGGAAGTTCCTATACCTCTGAAGGGTATTGACTCCACGCCATTGGCTAGTAATAAACCACAATACTGGACACAAGTAACTATGCATATTAATCCGGATCACCAGGAGATTATTCGCTTCCTTGTGTTGTATAATCTACATGATGTGTTGGTGCTTGGATTGCCATGGCTGCAATCTCATAACCCAGTCCTCGACTGGAAAGCAATGTCTGTGTTAAGCTGGGGATGTCAGGGGACTCATGGGGACGTACCTTTGGTTTCCATTTCGTCATCTATTCCCTCCGAGATTCCGGAATTTTTATCTGATTATCATGACGTTTTTGAGGAGCCTAAACTTGGTTCACTACCTCCGCACAGAGATTGCGATTGTACTATAGATCTGATTCCGGGCAGTAAGTTTCCAAAGGGTCGTTTATTTAATCTGTCTGTGCCTGAACATGCTGCTATGCGGGAATATATTAAGGAGTCCTTGGAAAAGGGACATATTCGTCCTTCGTCATCTCCCTTAGGAGCCGGTTTTTTCTTTGTATCTAAAAAAGATGGCTCTTTGAGGCCGTGTATTGATTATCGGCTTTTGAATAAAATCACGGTTAAATATCAGTATCCTTTGCCACTGCTTACTGATTTGTTTGCTCGAATAAAGGGGGCCAAGTGGTTCTCTAAGATTGATCTTCGTGGGGCGTATAATTTAGTGCGAATTAAGCAGGGGGATGAGTGGAAAACCGCATTTAATACGCCTGAGGGCCATTTTGAGTATTTAGTAATGCCTTTTGGTCTTTCAAATGCCCCTTCAGTCTTCCAGTCCTTTATGCATGACATTTTCCGTGAATATTTGGATAAATTTTTGATTGTGTATCTGGATGATATTTTGATTTTTTTGGATGACTGGGACTCTCATGTCCAACAGGTCAGGAGGGTTTTTCAGGTTTTGCGCTCTAATTCCTTGTGTGTAAAGGGTTCTAAGTGCGTTTTTGGGGTTCAAAAGATTTCGTTTTTGGGGTACATTTTTTCCCCCTCTTCCATTGAGATGGACCCTGTCAAGGTTCAGGCTATTTGTGATTGGACGCAGCCCTCTTCTCTTAAGAGCCTTCAGAAGTTTTTGGGCTTTGCTAATTTTTATCGTCGATTTATAACTGGTTTTTCTGAAGTTGCTAAACCGTTGACTGATTTGACTAAGAAGGATGCTGATGTTGCTGATTGGTCCCCTGCTGCTGTGGAGGCCTTTCGGGAGCTTAAGCGCCGCTTTTCTTCCGCCCCTGTATTGCGTCAGCCTGATGTTACTCTTCCTTTTCAGGTTGAGGTCGACGCTTCAGAAATCGGAGCTGGGGCGGTTTTGTCGCAGAAAAGTTCCGACTGCTCCGTGATGAGACCTTGTGCGTTCTTTTCTCGTAAATTTTCGCCCGCTGAGCGAAATTATGATATTGGTAATCGGGAGCTCTTGGCTATGAAGTGGGCTTTTGAGGAGTGGCGTCATTGGCTTGAGGGGGCTAGACATCAGGTGGTGGTATTGACCGACCACAAGAATTTGATTTATCTTGAGTCTGCCAGGCGCCTGAATCCTAGACAGGCGCGCTGGTCGTTATTTTTCTCTCGGTTTAATTTTGTGGTTTCATACCTACCGGGTTCTAAAAATGTGAAGGCGGATGCCCTTTCTAGGAGTTTTGAGCCTGATTCCCCAGGTAATTCTGAACCTACAGGTATCCTTAAGGATGGAGTAATATTATCTGCTGTTTCCCCAGACTTGCGACGGGCCTTGCAGGAGTTTCAGGCGGATAGACCTGATCGTTGCCCGCCTGGTAGAATGTTTGTTCCTGATGATTGGACCAGTAGAGTCATCTCGGAGGTCCATTCTTCTGCGTTGGCAGGTCATCCTGGAATCTTTGGTACCAGGGATTTGGTGGCTAGGTCCTTCTGGTGGCCTTCCCTGTCGCGAGATGTGCGAGGTTTTGTGCAGTCTTGTGATATTTGTGCTCGGGCCAAGCCTTGTTGTTCTCGGGCTAGTGGATTGTTGTTATCCTTGCCTATTCCGAAGAGGCCTTGGACTCACATCTCCATGGATTTTATTTCTGATCTCCCTGTTTCTCAGAAGATGTCTGTCATCTGGGTGGTGTGTGACCGTTTCTCTAAGATGGTCCATTTGGTTCCCTTGCCTAAATTGCCTTCTTCATCCGAGCTGGTTCCTCTGTTTTTTCAAAATGTGGTTCGCTTGCATGGTATTCCGGAGAATATCGTTTCTGACAGGGGAACCCAATTCGTGTCTAGATTTTGGCGAGCGTTCTGTGCTAGGATGGGCATTGATTTGTCTTTTTCGTCTGCTTTCCATCCTCAGACTAATGGCCAGACCGAGCGAACTAATCAGACCTTGGAGACTTATTTGAGGTGTTTTGTGTCTGCGGATCAGGATGATTGGGTTGCCTTTTTGCCCTTGGCGGAGTTTGCCCTCAATAATCGGGCTAGTTCTGCCACCTTGGTTTCTCCTTTCTTCTGTAATTCGGGGTTTCATCCTCGTTTCTCTTCCGGTCAGGTGGAGTCTTCGGATTGTCCTGGAGTGGATGCTGTGGTGGAGAGGTTGCATCAGATTTGGGGGCATGTGGCGGACAATTTGAAGTTGTCCCAGGAGAAGACTCAGCATTTTGCCAACCGCCGTCGTCGTGTTGGTCCTCGTCTTTGTGTTGGGGACTTGGTGTGGTTGTCTTCTCGTTTTGTCCCTATGAAGGTTTCTTCTCCTAAGTTTAAGCCTCGGTTCATCGGCCCGTACAAGATATTGGAGATTCTTAACCCTGTGTCCTTTCGTTTGGACCTCCCTGCATCTTTTTCTATTCATAATGTCTTCCATCGGTCATTGTTGCGCAGGTATGAGGTACCGGTTGTGCCTTCCGTTGAGCCTCCTGCTCCGGTGTTGGTTGAGGGTGAGTTGGAGTACGTTGTCGAGAAGATCTTGGACTCCCGTGTTTCCAGACGGAGACTTCAGTATCTGGTCAAGTGGAAGGGCTACGGTCAGGAGGATAATTCTTGGGTGACAGCCTCTGATGTTCATGCCTCCGATTTGGTCCGTGCCTTTCATAGGGCTCATCCTGATCGCCCTGGTGGTTCTGGTGAGGGTTCGGTGCCCCCTCCTTGAGGGGGGGGTACTGTTGTGATTTTGGTTTCTGGGCTCCCCCGGTGGTCACTTGTGGTACTGAACTTGTGTGCTTCATCTCCTCTGTTCACCTGTTTCCATCAGGATGTGGGAGTTTTCTATTTAGCCTTGCTCCTCAGTCATTTCTATGCCGGCCATCAATGTAACCAGAAGCCTTTCTGTTGCATGTTCCTGCTCCAAGACTACTATCAGCTAAGTTGGACTTGTAGTCCTAAGTTTGTTTTGCATTTTTGTTCCAGTTCTCTGTGTTTGAATATTTCTGAGGCTGGAAGCTCTTGTGATCTGAAATTGCCACTCTGGTGTCATGAGTTGATATTAGAGTCTTAAAGTAATTTCAGGATGGTATTTTGAAAGGGTTTTCAGCTGACCGTGAAGTTTCCTTTTCTGTCTTCCTACTATCTAGTAAGCGGACCTCAAATTTGCTAAACCTATCTTCATACTTCGTATGTCAATTTCCTCTGAAATCACCGACAATATATGTGGGGGCTACTGTCTGCCTTTTGGGGAAAATTTCTCTAGAGGTAAGCCAGGTCTGTATTTTCCTCTGCTAGGGTCAGTCAGTCCTCCGGCTGGCGCTGGGCGTCTAGGGATAATACGTAGGCACGCTACCCGGCCACTGTTAGTTGTGCGGTAGGTTTAGCTCACGGTCAGCTCGAGTTCCCATCTTCCAAGAGCTAGTCCTTTTGTATGCTTTACTACGTTCTCTTGCCATTTGAGAACCATGACAGCCCTCATCCCCACTCCCGCCTGATACTAGCTATAACTGATACAGCCACTTTCAAACCACATGGGACTCTTTTGTTCTTGAAACGTTATGTACAAGGACACCGATCAGGGATAGCGATATAAGGGTTACATATTCCGAATGTCCACCGAGAAATCTATAACTCACTGAAATCGCTAGGATCTACACCCAATGAAATTCAAGGGATGAATTTCTCCGTAAGCAGGTCATATATCTACGCCGTGTTTATAGTTAAAAGAACCCCCCATGACGTGGTGAGCATCATGATCATTGTGGCGTTCATCTCTGAGGTTCATACAGCGAGTTATTTATAAAAATGGCTTGTCATAACTCTAAGAAAGGGGAGTATTCAGCCTCTGAGTGAGGTCAAAACAGGGGGAGTTCCTTGGTTTTGGGCATGGAGATAAGTGAGACATCAGTCTTCACTAGTCTTTTGTCTAGGGTCCAGCTGAGAGACCTATCTGTAATGCATCTTGATGTATGCCCATCCCCCACAGCACATGGTCTGTCATGAGATGAAATGACATAAAGAATTGTAAGTGTTTTTCAACTTTAATTCCATTTTATTTGTAATTGTACTGTACATACAATACTTGTCTACTTTTATAATATATTTTTATACTTCTGTAAACACTGCCTACCTTTTTGGAGCAAAATATAAAAGTACTAGCTTTGTCTCTCCTTGCTCTATAACAAACTGTCACGTCCTCTGAAGTGAATTACGCTACTAATTTGGGTTGGCTCCGGACCCGTTAATAATAAAGAAATCAGAGCTGGTGGCAGCGGATTTGTCCTATGCCTTTGGGAGGCTTTGTAGCGACTGGCGGCGTTGATAATTATTGTTCCTGCCTGAGTGGTAGTAGTTATATCGCCCTCGCTGCAGTGTGCCCACTAGCCAGAACAAAGTAAGGCAGCCTTTCTGGCGACTATTTATCCTAGGTGCAGTACCCCGTCCAACCTGAGGGTAAGGGGGGCGCCAGAAAGCTGCAAGTTCTACACCAGAACTGGGAAGTGGGATATAGATAAATCCCCTTCAGAAGGAATCAGGGGCAACCAAACAACCCCAGTTCATGACAAATTGGTGTGAGTGGTGGGGATGGTAAAGGTACCCTCCCCGTGAACCGTGACACCCTACATGAAATTCATGTCACTTTAGCTTTTCCCAAATGGGTTGTGGCATCATTGGAATCAAAGTGGGCAGACAGTCGATTTTGATGATTTGAATAAGTAACTGATTTTTTTAAGGGGTTAAATGACCTTGGGCCATTGATCTCACACCACCATTACATACAGAGGCTGGAGACACACTAGCGATTTAAAAATCGGTCCCTTTTTGATGCAGGAGAGTCAGGCGAGTGTAATGCAATTGTCGTGAGTGTCATGCATTTTTCTGAAAGCCCTGGACCTTTTAGGTATATACTCAAAACATGGCATATTCATATTATCGTGACAATGTCAATGGCGGCGGACCACAAAGCCATTATGGGGGATGTAAGGGTGGAGTGAAATCAATGGCCCAAAGTCATTTAACTACTTAAAAACATCAGTTACTTATTCAAATATGTGAAAATCAGCTGTTTGCTTACTTTGATGCCAGTTTTTGTGACTAGAACCCATTTGGGCGAGGCTGGAAGGACCTGGGTTTGATTCAGGGCCTCACTATCTGTGTCTTTTAAGTGTTAGATCAGTGGCCCAGTCATTTAACCCCTTAAAAACATCAGTTACATATTCAAATCTGTGAAAATGGGCTACATTTTTAAAACTCCTAAAATGCTAACAAAATAAAACAACATTTTACAAATGACGCTGATGTAAAGCAGACGTGTGGGAAATGTTATTTATTAATGTTTTGCTGTGATATGACTATCTGGATTAAAGGGATAATAATTCAAAGTGTGAAAAATACAATTTTTTTTTACATTTTTCTCAAATTTCTGATATTTTTTATAAATAAACACAAAACACATCGACCTAAATTTACCATTATCATAAAGTATAATGTGTCACGAAAAAACAGTCTCAAAATCACTGGGATTTGTTGAAGTGTTCCAGAGTTAATACCACATAAAGTGACACTGGTCAGATTTAAAAAATTTGTCTCTGTCACTAAGGGGTTAAAATCATCAGTTACTTATTCAAATCTATGAAAATGAGCTGTTTGCCCACTTTGATGCCAGTTCTGGTGCCCAGAACCCATTTGGCCAGGCTGGAGGGATCTGGGTTTGATGCAGGGCATCACTATCTGTGTATTTTAAGTGTTGGATCAGTGGCCCAAAGTCATTTAACCCCTTAAAAACATCAGTTACATATTCAAATCTGTGAAAATGGGCTATTTGCCCACTTTGATGCCAATTCTGGTGCCCAGAACCCATTTGGGGCAGGCTAGAGGGACCTGGGTTTGATGCAGGGCCATCACTATCTATATATTCTTAGTGTGAGATCAGTGGCCCAAAGTCATTTTACCCCTTAAAAACATCAGTTACTTATTCAAATAGTGAAAATCAGCTGTTTGCCCACTTTGATGCCAGTTTTTGTGACCAGAACCCATTTGGGCGAGGCTGGAAGGAACTGGGTTTGATTCAGGGCATCACTATCTGTGTATTTTAAGTGTCAGATCAGTGGCCCAAAGTCATTTAACCCCTTAAAAACATCAGTTACTTATTCAAATATGTGAAAATCGGCTGTTTGCCCTTTCTTCAACGCCCTTCGGTGCCCTCTTCGATGCCCATTTTTAGTTTCAACAAGTTTTTATTTTTATTTTCAAGATAAATCCAGAAAGTTTTACAACAAAATCCCACGCAGGGGAATATACTTGAATATTATCAAATTCCAGGATAACTTTAATGGTATTTAAACAATACAAATAAACACATAGACAAAGACAGGTAAATGGAAAGAACAAGAAGGAAGGGGGGGGAGTAAGAGATCCATAACTGCATCATGGTGGTACCGATCAAACAATCAATGGTCAGGTATAAGGAGCAAGTCCAATAGAAACCATCGGATATTAGATTAGCCTCATAGGGATAATGCTAAAATTTGATCAAGATTACTGTTAGGATTCCTTTCAATCCATGGTCTCCACACTTTATAATATGACTCCCAGGAGTCCTCTCTTGTAGCTTGTATTCGTTCACATAGCATGATAGTGTTCATCTTGTCAATTACTGGGGAGAGAGATAGGCTAGCTGTTTTCCATTTCGCTGCAATGTGCAGCTTAGCGGCAAGAAATAGTTGATTAACTAAATTATGTAGCTTGTTGGAGAAGCCCGGATATCTGGCCCCCAGCAGGAACACTGTTATTTCTAACTGTATCGCTCCACCATACAGCTCTTCTACAACAGATTTGATTTTTGACCAAAAGGCGGACACAACCGGGCAATCCCACCACGTATGCCTCAGATCTCCCAGAGCGCCACATCCTCTGAAACACCGATCCGATATGTTTGAGAAGATAGCATGTAGCTTGCTCGGGACCAGATATGTTCTATGTAGAAGTTTGATAGACGTCTCAACTATAGAAGTCTGGAGACTGTCCTTAGTGAGGGAGCAACAACATTTTTGCCAATCTAATGGGGACATTATCTTATTAAAGTCATTTTCCCATTGTATCATATATTTAAGTTTTACATCTTCTGGTATTGCATTTAGGTTTGAATAGATTAAAGAGATAGCTCCCCCGCCCAGTGGATCACTTAAACATATTTGTTCATAACCTGACGGGCGGTGGGTGGTACCATGTCCCAGTATCTGTTCAGCAAAATGAAAAATTTGGATGATACGCAATATTTCAGAGCTTGGTGGAGAGTATTTTTGGATGAACTCTTGCTTGGTGAGTAGAGTGTTAAATGGTGAGGTAAGCTGTTTGAGGGTAATTAAACCCCTAGATGTCCACCAACTGAAAGGGCGAGGATCCAACCCTGGGGAGAAAGCCGGATTGTGAAAAATATGTGTCATTAAGGAGGACCTGGATTGCAGGGAGTGTTTAAATCTCTCCTTCCTCCACAGCATCAGGGAGTGTGCTGTAAAAGGGGCTGATTTATGAATCCCTTTTGGGAGTCTCTGCAGCGTCCACATGAGGCCAGGAAGGGTAAATGGGGAAAGGAGGTGTGATTCGAGATTCACCCATCTGGGTGTGCTGTGTTTGTCTGCATTAGCACCTATTAGCTGAGCTAGTTGGGCCGCTCTATAATATAAGATGAAGTTGGGTAGGGACAGACCCCCCCGTCTCCTGTTGATAAACATAGTCTTAAGCCTTATTCTAGGCTTCTTCCCCTGCCATATGAATTTAGAAATCGTGTTGTGGATATCTAGCAACGTTTTGGCGGGGAGAGGAATGGGCAAGGATCGAAAAACATACAGAAATCGTGGTAAGGAAACCATCTTAATGGCGTGGAGTCTACCCAACCAGGATAAGGGCATGGATGACCATCTGGTAAGGTCCGATTTGAGGTTAGAGATTAAGGGAGCATAGTTCCATTTAAATAAAGTCGACCTATGGGAAGTAAAATTTATGCCGAGATAGGTTAAGTATTGCTCATTTCTGGTAAATTTGAATTGCGCTGTTATGTTGTTTTGTGTGTCCCTGGGAGTGTTAATAAACAGGGCTTCAGATTTATCTACGTTAATCTTGAGGCCTGAGACCAATTCAAATTCATGGAGAGCGACAAAAAGATTTGGGAGTGTAATTATGGGATTGACTAAGGACAAAAGCAGATCATCTGCAAAAAGGCTAGCCTTGTAGTGGTCACCTCTAATTGTAGGTCCATTAATGTTAGGGTTGGTTCTGATAGCTTCCGCTAATGGCTCCATGGCTAGGGCGAATAGAGCTGGGGAAAGCTGGCATCCTTGCCTGGTGCCACGTTGGATGTTAATAGGGGTAGGCTGATTTGAGGGTAACTTTAGGTAGGCCATGGGGCAGTCATACAGGAGTTTAAGGCAGGAGGTGAAACCACTCGGAAAGCCAAACTTCGCAAGGACTTTGAACAAGTACAACCACGACACCGAGTCAAAGGCCTTCTCTATATCGAGTGCTAACAAGAGTAGGGGCTGTTTGGAGTGATTAGCTAAATGTATTAAATTAAGGTTCCTCCTAATATTGTCTGGGCCCTGTCTTCTGGGAATGAACCCCACTTGATCCCGGTGAATTAGGGTAGGCAGTATTTTATTTATTCTGGCCGTGATTATAGATGTAAAAATTTTTAAGTCTATGTTTAGTAGTGAAATAGGCCTGTAGTTTTTGGGGTAAAGGTGATCTTTCTTCGGTTTTGGAATCACAGTGACGTGGGCAATGTAAAATTCAGATGGCATTTGAGCTCCATTTAGTAAAGCGTTACAGAAGCTTTGTATATGAGGTATAAGTATGCTGTCAAATTTTTTATAATACTGCGCTGTGAGCCCATCAGGCCCTGGAGCCTTATTTTTTTAAAAATTTTTGATCGTTGTTTTTATTTCTTCAGAGTCGATTGGAGCTTGAAGATGTGCTATATCAGAATTTGGGACTTTAGGTAACGTCAGGTCTTTGAGGAAATTCTGGATGCGAGTTGGAGAAGGAGGCCGTGGGAGAGAGTAAAGATTTTGATAAAATTGGTGAAACGTTTTATATATTGCATCAGGATGGGCAGTGATACGGCCTGAAGAATCTTTAATGTGGGGGATATTATTCAGGAGCTCTCTACTCTTAAGTTTACGGGCCAACATGCTGCTTGGTTTGTTTGCATATTTGTGAAAAGTAGATTTAGTCCAAGCCAGGGCTCTTTACGATCTATTTGTTAGAATGGTATTGAGTTGTAATTTAGTTTCACGAATTTTCTTAATTAGATAAAGTGAGGAGAGGTTTTGGTTTACCTGCTCTAATTTTGAGAGTTTATTTTCTAATTGTGATTGTAGCTCGGACCTTTGCTTTTTTTTGCTAGAGGCAATTTTAATTAGGGTCCCTGTTATAAATTTTTTTTGTGCCATCCACACATTTCCCGGGGACACCTCTGCAGTATTGTTGGTTTGGAAATATAGATTCAGCTCGTCCTTTATGGTAGACAAATTCGATGGGTCTACTAGTAGGGATTCATTCAGTATCCACCTGAAGAGTCTAGAAGAGGTAATGGCAAAGTTAAATGCAGATAGGACAGCATCGTGGTCTGACGAAGACGATACTATATGTCGGGAGAACAAAACAGAAGGGAGTGTTCTGGAGGATGTGAGATGTAGGTCAATTCTGGAATAGGATTTTTGTGCAGGTGAAATGTATGTATATCTCCTCTGAGGGCCATTTTGCTCTCGCCAGATATCGGCCAGACAATTTACTTTCAGCATTTGTAGGATCTTTTTCCAGTCTGTTTTTGATATGTCTACTCGATTCAGAGAACTGCTGTCGAGCGAAGGGCTGAGAGTGAGATTAAAGTCGCCACACCAGACAAGGTGATGATATGAGAATGAGGCTAATTTTGATAGGATTAAACGCATGACCCGAGTCTGAGCAGCCGTTGGCAGGTAGCTATTAACAATGCATATATTTAGACCTTGCAGGGTTCCCATCAAGATAATGAATCTGCCCTCAGGGTCGGAATACGTGTTGGTGGGTTGGAATGGAAAGCTGTTTTTAATTAAAATGGCCACACCCCTTGTTTTACGGTCCCAAGTTGAAAGGAAAAATTTTGAATAGTGTGCGTCCAGGAATTTGGGTTGGGATGAATTGGAAAAATGGGTTTCCTGAATGCAAATTACATCCGGATTGTGCTTCTGATAATCGAGAAAGGCCTTTTTGCGTTTTACAGGTGAGTTGAAGCCCCTAACATTATGGGAGAGTATTCTACACATGTTTGGTTAAGTGAGCATTGCTAAAAGAAGGCAAACCATCACCCCCCACCTGACCTTGGCCTACAAATTCACCACCACAGCCAAAATCTCTAAGTAGAAACAAAGGGAAAGAGACAAACAGGGGGAGGACTGTTATGATCCTAGTGGCAAGGATCGCAAGTCGGACTAGCTAAGTAACTAAACAGACTACAAACTCTGGGGAAGTGGTAACTGAATTGACCGCAACCTGATCCTATCCGCACACAACTATAGGTAGCCGTGGAACGTTACCTGAAAATCCTAGACGTCTCTTCACGGCCTGAGAAACTGACTATTCCTAGAGGGAACGAAAGTCCTCACTTGCCTCAGTGAAATGACCCCAAAGATATAGAATAGCCCCCCACAAATATTAACGGTGAGTTAAGGGGAAAGCACAAACGCAGAGATGAAATTAGATTTAGCAAATGAGGCCCGCTAACACTAGATAGCAGAAAATAGAAAGGGAACTGTGCGGTCAATTAAAAACCCTATTCAAAATATCCACGCAGAGATTGCTCGAGCCCCCGCACCAACTAACGGTGCGGGGGAAGCAACTCTGTACCCCAGAGCTTACCAGCAGCAAGAAATCACATATTAGCAAGCTGGACTAAACTCATCATACACAGAAATCATATTGCAGACTGATGAGCAAAAAAATAATTAAACAGAACTTAGCTTCTCCTGAAGAGACTGAAACCGAAGATAATCAGGAGTAATCAGAATAGCACTGAATACATTGACAGCTGGCAACAAGTAGAAGTGAAACAGAGCTAAATAGGAAACTCCCAAGTGAATAACGAGGCAGCTGATCCAGCCACAGACCCGCAGGATAACAAACAAAGCCACCAGGGGGAGCCCAAAACAAAAGTCACACAATACCACCTGTGACCACAAGAGGGAGCCTGAAAACAGAGTTCACAACAGTACCCCCCCTTGAGGAGGGGTCACCGAACCCTCATCAAAACCCCCAGGGCAATCAGGGTGAGCCACATGGAAGGCACGAACCAAATTGGCCGCATGAACATCAGAGGCGACAACCCAGGGATTATCCTCCTGACCATAGCCCTTCCACTTAACCAAATACTGAAGCCTCCGTCTAGAAATACGAGAATCCAAGATCTTCTCCACCACGTATTCCAATTCTCCCTCAACCAGCACAGGGGCAGGAGGCTCAACCGGAGGAACCACAGGCACCACATACCTCCGCAACAACGACCGATGGAACACATTATGAATAGCAAACGATGCTGGGAGGTCCAAACGAAATGACACAGGGTTAAGGACTTCCAAAATCTTATAAGGACCGATAAACCGAGGCTTGAACTTAGGAGAGGAGACCTTCATAGGAACAAAGCGAGAAGACAACCACACCAAGTCCCCAACGCGAAGTCGGGGACCCTGTTATGACCCCAATGGCGAGGGTCTCAGAGGTACGTGGAAGTCTGCAGAATACAAAAATCCAGCTCATAGGGCAGTGGTAACTGGTTTGACCATATATCTACTCCTAACGCCAACACTAGAAGTAGCCGGGGATCATTCCTACGTTGATTCTAGATGACACGCTCCAGCCGGAGAATCTAGCTACCCCTAGTAGAGGAAAACAAAAGACCTTTCTTGCCTCCAGAGAAGGGGACCCCAAAGCTGGATAGAAGCCCCCCACAAATAATAACGGTGAGGTAAGAGGAAATGACAAACACAGAAATGAACCAGGTTTAGCACAGAGAGGCCCGCTTACTGATAGCAGAATAAAGAAAGGTAACTTATATGGTCAACAAAAACCCTATCAAAATCCACACTGGAAATTCAAGAACCCCCGAACCGTCTAACGGTCCGGGGGGAGAACACCAGCCCCCTAGAGCTTCCAGCAAAGGTCAGGGAACAAGCTGGACAAAAATACAAAACCAAAACAAATAGCAAAAAGCAAAAGGCAGACTTAGCTGAAATAACTGGAACCAGGATCAGTAGACAAGAGCACAGCAGACTAGCTCTGATAACTACGTTGCCAGGCATTGAACTGAAGGTCCAGGGAGCTTATATAGCAACACCCCTAACTAACGACCCAGGTGCGGATAAAAGGAATGACAGAAAAAACCAGAGTCAAAAAACTAGTAACCACTAGAGGGAGCAAAAAGCAAATTCACAACAGTACCCCCCCCTTAGTGAGGGGTCACCGAACCCTCACCACGACCACCAGGGCGATCAGGATGAGCGGCATGAAAGGCACGAACTAAATCGGCCGCATGAACATCAGAGGCGACCACCCAGGAATTATCCTCCTGACCATAGCCCTTCCACTTGACCAGGTACTGAAGCCTCCGCCTGGAGAGGCGAGAATCCAAGATCTTCTCCACCACGTACTCCAACTCGCCCTCAACCAACACCGGAGCAGGAGGCTCAGCAGAAGGAACTACAGGCACAATGTACCGCCGCAACAAGGACCTATGAAATACATTGTGAATAGCAAACGACACAGGAAGATCCAGACGAAAAGATACAGGATTAAGGATTTCCAATATCTTGTAAGGCCCAATAAAACGAGGTTTAAATTTGGGAGAGGAGACCTTCATAGGAACAAAGCGGGAAGAAAGCCATACCAAATCCCCAACGCGTAGTCGGGGACCCACACCGCTGCGGCGGTTGGCAAAGCGCTGAGCCCTCTCCTGTGACAACTTCAAGTTGTCCACCACATGATTCCAGATCCGCTGCAACCTATCCACCACAGAATCCACCCCAGGACAGTCAGAAGGCTCCACATGACCCGAAGAAAAGCGAGGATGGAAACCAGAGTTGCAGAAAAAAGGCGAAACCAAGGTGGCGGAACTAGCCCGATTATTAAGGGCAAACTCAGCCAACGGCAAGAATGTCACCCAATCGTCCTGATCAGCAGAGACAAAACACCTCAAATAAGCCTCCAAAGTCTGATTGGTTCGCTCCGTCTGTCCATTAGTCTGAGGATGGAAAGCAGACGAAAACGACAAATCAATGCCCATCCTACTACAAAAGGATCGCCAGAACCTGGAAACGAACTGGGATCCTCTGTCTGACACAATATTCTCAGGGATGCCGTGCAAACGAACCACGTTCTGGAAAAACACAGGAACCAGATCGGAAGAGGAAGGCAGCTTAGGCAAAGGAACCAAATGGACCATCTTTGAGAAGCGATCACATATCACCCAGATAACGGACATGCCCTGAGATAGCGGAAGATCAGAAATGAAATCCATGGAGATATGTGTCCAAGGTCTCTTCGGGACAGGCAAGGGCAAGAGCAAACCGCTGGCACGAGAACAGCAAGGCTTAGCTCGAGCACAAGTCCCACAGGACTGCACAAATGACCGCACATCCCTTGACAAGGAAGGCCACCAAAAGGACCTGGCCACCAGATCTCTGGTGCCAAAAATTCCCGGGTGACCTGCCAACACCGAGGAATGAACCTCGGAAATGACTCTGCTGGTCCACTTATCCGGGACAAACAGTCTGTCAGGTGGACAAGACTCAGGCCTATCAGCCTGAAATCTCTGCAACACACGTCGCAGATCCGGAGAAATAGCTGACAAGATAACTCCATCTTTAAGAATACCAACAGGATCAGCGACTCCAGGAGCATCAGGCACAAAGCTCCTAGAAAGAGCATCGGCCTTCACATTCTTTGAACCTGGTAAATACGAGACAACAAAATCAAAGCGGGAGAAAAACAATGACCAGCGGGCCTGTCTCGGATTAAGGCGTTTAGCAGACTCGAGATACATCAGATTTTTGTGATCAGTCAAGACCACCACACGATGCTTAGCACCCTCGAGCCAATGACGCCACTCCTCAAATGCCCATTTCATGGCCAACAACTCCCGATTGCCCACATCATAATTTCGCTCGGCAGGCGAAAACTTCCTAGAGAAAAAGGCACAAGGTTTCATAACAGAGCAACCAGGGCCTCTCTGCGACAAAACGGCCCCTGCTCCAATCTCTGAAGCATCCACCTCAACCTGAAAGGGAAGTGAGACATCGGGCTGGCACAAAACAGGCGCCGAAGTAAACCGGCGTTTCAACTCCTGGAAAGCCTCCACGGCAGCAGGAGCCCAGTTAGCTACATCGGAGCCCTTCTTGGTCATATCCGTCAAAGGTTTCACAATGCTAGAAAAATTAGCGATAAAACGACGGTAGAAGTTAGCGAAACCCAAGAACTTCTGAAGACTCTTAACTGACGAGGGCTGAGTCCAATCAAGAATAGCTCGGACCTTGACTGGGTCCATCTCCACAGCAGAAGGGGAAAAAATGAACCCCAAAAAGGGAACCTTCTGTACACCAAAGAGACACTTTGAGCCCTTGACAAACAAAGAATTTTCACGCAAAATTTTAAAGACCAACCTGACCTGCTCCACATGCGAATCCCAATTATCAGAAAAAACCAAAATATCATCCAGATAAACAATCAAAAATTTATCCAGATACTTCCGGAAAATGTCATGCATAAAGGACTGAAAAACTGAAGGCGCATTGGAGAGCCCAAAAGGCATCACCAAGTACTCAAAATGACCTTCGGGCGTATTGAATGCGGTTTTCCATTCATCACCTTGCTTAATGCGCACAAGGTTGTACGCACCACGAAGGTCTATCTTGGTGAACCACTTGGCACCTTTAATCCGGGCAAACAAGTCAGACAACAGCGGTAAAGGATACTGAAATTTGACAGTGATCTTATTTAAAAGCCGATAATCAATACAAGGTCTCAAAGATCCGTCCTTTTTTGCCACAAAAAAGAATCCCGCACCAAGAGGGGAAGAAGACGGACGAATATGTCCTTTCTCCAGAGACTCCTTGATATATGAACGCATAGCGGTATGTTCAGGTACCGACAGATTAAACAGTCTTCCCTTAGGAAATTTACTGCCTGGGATCAAATCTATAGCACAGTCACAGTCCCTATGAGGAGGCAGTGCACTGGACTCAGACTCACTGAAGACATCCTGATAATCAGACAAATACTCCGGAACTTCCGAAGGCGTAGAAGAAGCAATAGACACAGGCAGGGAATCCCCATGAATACCCCGACAGCCCCAACTTGAGACTGACATAGCCTTCCAGTCCAGGACTGGATTATGGGTCTGTAACCATGGCAGCCCTAAAACAACCAAATCATGCATTTTATGTGAAACCAGGAAACGTATCACCTCGCGGTGTTCAGGAGTCATGCACATGGTAACCTGTGTCCAATACTGCGGTTTATTTGCTGCCAATGGCGTAGCATCAATACCCCTAAGAGGAATAGGATTTTCTAATGGTTCAAGAGTAAAACCACAGTGCTTAGCAAATGACAGATCCATAAGACTCAGGGCAGCACCTGAATCTACAAACGCCATGACAGGATAAGACGACAGTGAGCAAATCAAAGTTACAGACAGAATAAATTTAGGTTGCAAATTACCAACGGTGACAGGACTAACAACCTTAGCTATACGTTTAGAGCATGCTGAGATAACATGTGTAGAATCACCACAGTAGTAGCACAAGCCATTCCGGCGTCTATGAATTTTCCGCTCATTTCTAGTCAGGATTCTATCACATTGCACCGAATTAGGTGTCTGTTCAGACAACACCATGAGGGAATTTGCGGTTTTGCGCTCCCGCAACCGCCGGTCAATTTGAATAGCCAGTGCCATAGTATCATTCAGACCTGTGGGAATGGGAAAACCCACCATAACATTCTTAATGGCTTCAGAAAGGCCATTTCTAAAATTAGCGGCCAGTGCACACTCGTTCCAATGTGTCAGCACGGACCATTTCCGAAATTTTTGGCAATACACTTCAGCCTCGTCCTGCCCCTGAGACATAGCCAGCAAGGCCTTTTCTGCCTGAATCTCAAGATTGGGTTCCTCATAAAGTAAACCGAGCGCCAGAAAAAACGCATCAATATCAGCCAATGCCGGATCTCCTGGCGCCAGCGAAAAAGCCCAATCCTGAGGGTCGCCCCGTAAGAACGAAATAACAATTTTTACTTGCTGAGCAGAGTCTCCAGATGAACAGGGTCTCAGGGACAAAAACAATTTACAATTATTCATGAAATTCCTAAACTTAAACCTGTCTCCGGAAAACAGTTCAGGAATCGGTATTTTAGGTTCTGACCTAGGATTTCTGATAACATAGTCTTGTATGCCCTGCACACGAGTAGCCAGCTGGTCCACACTTGTAATCAAGGTCTGGACATTCATGTCTGCAGCAAGCATAGCCACTCTGAGGTAAAGGGGAAGAAGAAAAAAAAAAAAAAAAAAACTCAGAATCTTCTTTCTTATAATCCCTCTTCTGCAATGCATTAAACATTTAATACGCTCCTGGCAAACTGTTATGACCCCAATGGCGAGGGTCTCAGAGGTACGTGGAAGTCTGCAGAATACAAAAATCCAGCTCATAGGGCAGTGGTAACTGGTTTGACCATATATCTACTCCTAACGCCAACACTAGAAGTAGCCGGGGATCATTCCTACGTTGATTCTAGATGACACGCTCCAGCCGGAGAATCTAGCTACCCCTAGTAGAGGAAAACAAAAGACCTTTCTTGCCTCCAGAGAAGGGGACCCCAAAGCTGGATAGAAGCCCCCCACAAATAATAACGGTGAGGTAAGAGGAAATGACAAACACAGAAATGAACCAGGTTTAGCACAGAGAGGCCCGCTTACTGATAGCAGAATAAAGAAAGGTAACTTATATGGTCAACAAAAACCCTATCAAAATCCACACTGGAAATTCAAGAACCCCCGAACCGTCTAACGGTCCGGGGGGAGAACACCAGCCCCCTAGAGCTTCCAGCAAAGGTCAGGATACAGATTTGGAACAAGCTGGACAAAAATACAAAACCAAAACAAATAGCAAAAAGCAAAAGGCAGACTTAGCTGAAATAACTGGAACCAGGATCAGTAGACAAGAGCACAGCAGACTAGCTCTGATAACTACGTTGCCAGGCATTGAACTGAAGGTCCAGGGAGCTTATATAGCAACACCCCTAACTAACGACCCAGGTGCGGATAAAAGGAATGACAGAAAAAACCAGAGTCAAAAAACTAGTAACCACTAGAGGGAGCAAAAAGCAAATTCACAACAGGACCCACACAGCGACGGCGGTTGGCAAAGCGCTGAGCCTTCTCTTGTGACAGCTTCAAATTGTCCACCACGTGATTCCAAATCTGATGCAACCTGACCACCACAACATCCACTCCAGGACAGTCAGAAGGCTCCACCTGACCCGAGGAAAAACGAGGATGAAACCCCGAATTACAAAAAAAAGGAGAAACCAAATTAGCAGAACTAGCCCGATTATTAAGGGCAAACTCGGCCAATGGCAAAAAAGTCACCCAGTCGTCCTGATCAGCAGAAACAAAACATCTTAAATAGGTTTCCAAGGTCTGATTAGTTCGCTCGGTTTGGCCATTCGTCTGATGATGGAAGGCCGATGAAAAAGACAAATCAATGCCCATCTTAGCACAAAAGGTCCGCCAAAATCTAGACACAAACTGGGATCCTCTGTCGGAAACAATATTTTCAGGGATCCCGTGCAAACGAGCCACATTTTGAAAAAAACAGCGGAACCAACTCGGAGGAGGAAGGCAAATTACGCAAGGGCACCAAATGGACCATCTTAGAAAAACGATCACACACCACCCAGATGACAGACATTCTCTGAGAGACAGGGAGATCTGAAATAAAATCCATGGAAATGTGCATCCAAGGCCTCTTCGGGACAGGCAAAGGTAACAGCAAACCACTGGCACGAGAACAGCAAGGCTTAGCCCGAGCACAAATTCCACAAGACTGCACAAAGGAACGCACATCCCGCGACAAGGAAGGCCACCAAAAGGACCTGGCCACCAAATCTCTGGTACCAAATATTCCAGGATGGCCCGCCAACACCGAAGAATGAACCTCGGAAATAACTCTACTGGTCCATCTATCTGGGACAAACAGTCTCTCCGGTGGACAACGGTCAGGTCTATCCGCCTGAAACTCCTGCAGCACTCGTCGCAAATCTGGGGAGATGGCAGACAAAATCACCCCTTCTCTGAGGATACCAGCCGGCTCTGAATCTCCAGGAGAGTCAGGCACAAAACTCCTAGAAAGAGCATCAGCCTTCACATTCTTCGAACCAGGCAGGTACGAGACCACGAAATCAAAACGAGAGAAAAACAACGACCAACGAGCCTGTCTAGGATTCAGCCGCTTGGCCGACTCGAGATAAATCAGATTCTTGTGATCAGTCAAGACCACCACACGATGCTTAGCTCCCTCGAGCCAATGTCGCCACTCCTCAAATGCCCACTTCATAGCCAACAACTCCCGATTACCGACATCATAATTCCGCTCGGAAGGCGAAAACTTTCTTGAAAAGAAAGCACATGGCTTCATCAGAGAGCCATCGGAGCTTCTCTGCGACAAAACAGCCCCCGCTCCAATCTCGGAAGCATCAACCTCGACCTGGAAAGGAAGAGAGACATCTGGCTGACATAAGACCGGAGCCGAAGAAAACCGGCGCTTCAGCTCCCAAAAGGCCTCCACAGCCGCAGGAGACCAATTAGTAACATCAGAACCTTTCTTGGTCAAATCCGTCAAAGGATTAACAACAACAGAAAAATTAGCGATGAAGCGACGGTAAAAATTAGCAAAACCCAAGAACTTCTGAAGACTCTTAACAGATGTAGGCTGTGTCCAGTCATGAATAGCCTGAACCTTGACTGGGTCCATCTCAATAGTAGAAGGAGAAAAAATGAAACCCAAAAAAGAAACCTTCTGGACTCCAAAAAGACATTTTGAGCCCTTCACAAATAAAGCATTGGCACGCAGGACCTGAAACACCATCCTGACCTGCTTAACATGGGACTCCCAATCATCAGAAAAAAACAGAATATCATCCAGATGAAATCCAATCCAATCATAAATTTATCCAGATATTCGCGGAAGATGTCGTGCATAAAGGACTGAAAGACAGAAGGAGCGTTAGAAAGTCCAAAAGGCATCACCAAGTACTTAAAATGGCCTTCGGGCGTATTAAATGCAGTTTTCCATTCATCACCCTGCTTAATACGCACAAGGTTATACGCACCACGAAGATCTATCTTGGTGAACCAACTAGACCCCTTAATGCGAGCAAACAGATCAGATAACAATGGCAAAGGATACTGAAATTTGACCGTGATTTTATTTACAAGGCGATAATCAATACAAGGTCTCAGGGAACCATCCTTCTTAGCCACAAAAAAGAACCCCGCACCAAGAGGGGAGGAGGAGGGGCGAATAAGTCCTTTCTCCAAAGACTCCTTTATATAACTCCGCATGGCAGCATGCTCCGGCACTGACAAATTGAAAAGTCGTCCCTTAGGAAACTTACTACCAGGAATCAAATTTATAGCACAATCACAATCCCTATGAGGAGGTAGAGTACTGAGTTTGGGCTCATCAAATACATCCTGGTAGTCTGACAAAAACACAGGGACTTCAGAAGGAGTGGATGAAGCAATTGACACCACAGGAGCGTCGCCATGAATTCCCTGACAACCCCAACTTGACACAGACATTGCTTTCCAATCCAGGACTGGATTATGAGTCTGCAACCATGGCAGACCCAACACAACAACATCATGCAAATTATGCAGTACAAGAAAGCGAATCACCTCCTGATGAACAGGAGTCATGCACATGGTCACTTGTGTCCAGTACTGAGGTTTATTCGTAGCCAATGGTGTAGCATCAATTCCCCTTAGTGGAATAGGGAATTTTAAAGGCTCCAAAACAAAACCACAGCGCCTGGCAAATGACAAATCCATCAGACTTAGGGCAGCACCTGAATCTACAAAAGCCATAACCGGGTAAGATGACAGGGAACAAATCAGGGTAACAGACAAAATGAACTTAGGCTGTAAAGTACCGATGGTGACAGATTTATCAACCTTTTTTTTGCGCTTAGAGCATGCTGAGATAACATGAGCTGAGTCACCACAGTAAAAGCACAACCCATTTTGCCGTCTATAATTTTGCCGTTCACTTCTGGTCAGAATTCTATCACATTGCATAGACTCAGGTGTCTGTTCAGAAGACACCGCCAAATGGTGCGCAGGTTTGCGCTCCCGCAAACGCCGATCAATCTGAATGGCCAGAGTCATTGACTCATTCAGACCTGCAGGCGTAGGGAACCCCACCATGACATTCTTAATGGCTTCAGAAAGACCTTTTCTGAAATTTGCAGCCAGGGCACACTCATTCCACTGAGTAAGCACCGACCATTTCCGAAATTTCTGGCAGTACACCTCTGCTTCATCTTGCCCCTGAGAGAGGGCCAACAATGCTTTTTCAGCCTGGTTCTCAAGATTAGGTTCCTCATAGAGCAATCCAAGGGCCAGAAAAAACGCATCCACACTAAGCAATGCAGGATCCCCTGGCGCCAATGCGAAGGCCCAATCTTGAGGGTCACCACGCAAGAAAGAAATAATAATTTTAACTTGCTGAACGGAATCACCAGAGGAACGAGGTTTCAAAGAAAGAAACAATTTACAATTGTTCCTAAAATTCAGGAACCTAGATCTATCTCCAGAAAACAACTCCGGAATAGGTATTCTAGGCTCTGACATAGGACTGTGAACAACAAAATCCAGAATACTTTGTACCCTTGCAGCAAGATGATCTACACTGGAGGCCAAACTCTGAATATCCATATCAGCAGCTGAATTCAGAGCCACACCAAGATTAAGAGGAGGAGAGAAGCTAGACACACAGCAGCTAGACACACGGCAGCAAAAAAAAATAAAAAAATTTCTCAAGGCTTCTTTTCTCCTGCTTCTGCCATGCAATTAACACTTTACTGGCCGGCTGTACTGTTATGATCCTAGTGGCAAGGATCGCAAGTCGGACTAGCTAAGTAACTAAACAGACTACAAACTCTGGGGAAGTGGTAACTGAATTGACCGCAACCTGATCCTATCCGCACACAACTATAGGTAGCCGTGGATCGTTACCTGAAAATCCTAGAAGTCTCTTCACGGCATGAGAAACTGACTATTCCTAGAGGGAACGAAAGTCCTCACTTGCCTCAGTGAAATGACCCCAAAGATATAGAATAGCCCCCCACAAATATTAACGGTGAGTTAAGGGGAAAGCACAAATGCAGAGATGAAATTAGATTTAGCAAATGAGGCCCGCTAACACTAGATAGCAGAAAATAGAAAGGGAACTGTGCGGTCAATTAAAAACCCTATTCAAAATATCCACGCAGAGATTGCTCGAGCCCCCGCACCAACTAACGGTGCGGGGGAAGCAACTCTGTACCCCAGAGCTTACCAGCAGCAAGAAATCACATATTAGCAAGCTGGACTAAACTCATCATACACAGAAATCATATTGCAGACTGATGAGCAAAAAAATAATTAAACAGAACTTAGCTTCTCCTGAAGAGACTGAAACCGAAGATAATCAGGAGTAATCAGAATAGCACTGAATACATTGACAGCCGGCAACAAGTAGAAGTGAAACAGAGCTAAATAGGAAACTCCCAAGTGAATAACGAGGCAGCTGATCCAGCCACAGACCCGCACGATAACAAACAAAGCCACCAGGGGGAGCCCAAAACAAAAGTCACACAATACCACCTGTGACCACAAGAGGGAGCCTGAAAACAGAGTTCACAACAGAGGACGTCGACACAAAACATAGCATAAGTTTTCCAAAGGGCATAGAGCCCACAAAATATGGCGATCTGGGGTCCCATATTAAAAGGGACGCCAAAAATCGCCAGGGTTGGGCAGCATGATACAACCCTTAGAACCCCAACCCTTGAATCATATAAGGTTGACTGTAAAATAAGGGGAAGGAGGGAGAGAGAAGGGGAAGGGAAAAGGGATGGGAGAGGAGAGAGAGAAAAAAGAAAAAAAAAAAAAAAAAAAGGGGGGGAGGGGGAAAAGAGGATAAGAGGGGGGGAGGGGGGAAAGGGGATAAAAGGGTGGGAAGGAAAAGGGATGAGAGGGGGGGAAGGGGGGAGGGGAAGGGGGAGGGAGTGGAAAAAAGGGGGGGAGGGGAGGGAGGGGAAGGGGGAGGAGAGGGGAAGGGGGGGAGAGGGGGATGGGGGAGGGGGATGGGGGGAGGGGGGAAGGATGAGGAAGGAGGGGGAATTACAAAAAAAAAAAAAGGAGGGGTAGGGAAAAGGGAACTGAATAATGCATTAGTAGATAATACAACTGTAAATAGACCGAACATTAAATGCTAGGTAGTTAATCTAAATTCAGAGCAGGGCAAAGTTAACAACAGGCCCCATAAACATAACCTAGAGAAACATGAATGATTTTGGGGATATCAAATCTTGAGTTATGCAGATCAGGTAATCTGAGTGTCTTGACTTCTTGTTCTGGGATGAGTTGTCCATTCCCTTGTTGGCCTGGGTTTTCTTTGCGGAAGCGAGGGAGTCTCTGAAGATAGTGGAATACTAGCCTTGATCAAGGCCTGGGTTCCTTCTTCTAGTGACCAGCATGTATAGAGCTGGGACTTGAAAGTGAAAATAAGAGCGAATGGAAAACCCCACTTGTATTTAATCTGAGCCTCTTGTAGGGAGGTAGTAATTGGCCTGAGGGCCCTTCTTCTGGCCAATGTAGTGGGTGCAATGTCTGCATAAATGTGCACTGAGTCTGGTAGGCCAGGTAAGGTAGGTTGGTTTCTAGCCGCCAACAAGATCTGATCACGGGTCTCCTCATAGTGCATCTTTAGTATTACATCTCTGGGCATATCATTAGATCTTGGCTTACCCAGTGCCCTGTGTATTCTTGTTATATGGAGAAGGGCCGGGTCTAGGTCAGGCAGAAGGGCTGTAAAAAGGGCTGCTGCTGTATCTTTAAGGGCAATCACATGTTCAGGAAGTCCTCTAATTCGAATGTTGCTTCCTCTGGACCTATTCTCATAATCCTCATATCTCATTTCCAACTCAGTAATACGGTCAGTATGTCGCTTGAGAGTCTCTGGGTCCTCCTCCAGCGCGTCAGAGACAACGTCCATTTTTTCCTCCAAATTGTTTGTGCGCTGTGCCAGGTCTTGCAGCTGGGATGAGATACCCTGCATGGCGGTGGTAAGCTCCTCTCTAAAGGTTTCTTGCAAGGACCTCGTGAGGGCAGCCGTTGAAATCATTGCTTCAGAGTTTGAGGAAGTATCGTCCCGCTCTGTGCCCCCGTTACCCTGAGTTGCAGAGGCAGACGGAGGATTAGTTGCTGCAGCCATTTTGGAGGGGGTGCCGTTCGTAAAGAGGTCTGAAATGGTGCGGCCCGTCGGCTGTGCTGCGCCCCCCTTTTTCGGCATTACGGATTGCCCTGCTCTTAAAGACAGACTGCCCCCGAGAGGGGGTTTTTTAGAATGCTTCGGTCGTTGGAAAGGGTTGAATGGGGTCCGCCGGGTAGCAGAGCTCAGCACAACATGTCTGTCATTGCTGTACTCTGCACATGCGCCCCGTCAGTAAAGTTTTATCTATTTGCTGATTTCACTTATTTGAAAGATGAGCCTCATGTATGGGAAGGCCGCGTGGACTGGAAGCTAATGGTACTGCTCTCAGTGTGGTCAGTCCCGGCTATAACGCCCACTGCTTTCTGCCGAATTGAAGAGCCTCGTTCTCAGAGCAGCAGTAGGATTCTGGGGGTCTCACACTCTAATTAGTTTGTGACTAAGCAACAGTAATTTCAGGGGGGAGAATCTCTTCCTATAGCTGTATCATCAGAGCCCACAGGGACTTATACCTCCCAAAATTGCACACCCCTGCAGAGGAGTGAGCCAGGCCCCCAAGTCTAGGGATATGATATATAGAGTGCAGGGGCTCCGGTGTGCTGGACCCGGGACCTCTTACCTCCGGCACTTCTGATCGGGTCTGCAGCGCTGAGGTGGCACTTGGTGCAGTCTGTGGGCCCTCGGGGAACTTCACCTTCCTCTGTTAATGTCCCCTGTGAGTAGCCGCTTAGCCGTATCAGGCCACAGAGCGGTCAGGGAGACTCTTTTCCCTCTCGTCGGTATGCTGTGAAGGAGGGGGAGGAGGGGGGAGGGGCGCCTGCGGCCGCGATCGTTCTCTCTGGTGACACCGGGATGGTGAGTGCTTTCGGCTCTGCCCGGGAATTCCCCCGTCGCTCCGATATGTACCTCTTCCTGCGGGTCCTGCGGCTCTGCTCCGGCGCAAAGAGGGGGACGCTCCACAAGATGGCGCCGGCTAGGTAATGGCGCCGGATCTCTCCGGATTCTCCTCGCTCGCCCACAGCCGCCCGGCCCCTCCACCGGCTCCGCTGCTGTCTCGGCGGGGTCCCGGCAGTGTGGGGACACCGCAGGAAGTCTTTTAATCCGCCTATGGGAGAAGTAAAAGCGGGTCTTTACAGCTTAGGAGCGGGAGCCACGCCGAGCTGTGTCCTCTCCGCTCAAGATCCAGGCCACGCCCCCTTCGATGCCCATTTTTGTGTCAATTTTATTGTTTTTGTAGCTGTTTTTAAGTGTATTCACATCAGGGCACCTTGCTGCATTGTATGTTATTTTTGTGATGCTTATTTTTTGGAGTTAAACTTATAAAAAAATAGAAAATAAAAAATTGCCGAATAAGAAACTGAAGAATAGGAAACCAACTTCAGCCTCGTAGAGTTGTGGGGGCCATCATTCTGTGTATGGGCTGTGGGGGCCGTCATTCTGTGTATGGGCTGTGGGGGCCGGCATACTGAGTGAGAGGCTGTGGGGGCCGGCATACTGAGTGAGAGGCTGGGCTGTATAATAAGAAGTGAAGAGTTGTGGGGGCCAACATACTGTGTGTGGGCTGTGGGGCCGGCACACTGAGTGAGAGGCTGTGGGGGCCGGCATACTGTGTGAGGCTGTGCGGGCCGGCATACTGAGTGAAAGGCTGTGGGGGCTGGCATACTGAGTGAGAGGCTGTGGGGGCTGGCATACTGAGTGAGAGGCTGTGGGGGCCGACATACTGAGTGAGAGGCTGTGGGGGACGGCATACTGGGTGAGAGGCTGTGGCATCGGCATACTAAGTGAGAGGCTGTGAGGGCCGGCATACTGAGTGAGAGGCTGTGGGGGCCGGCATACTGAGTGAGAGGCTGTGGGGGCCGGCATACTGAGTGAGAAGCTGGCATACTGAGTGAGAGGCTGTGGGGGCCGGCATACTAAGTGAGAGGCTGTGGGGCCGGCATACTGAGTGAGAGGCTGTGGGGTCAGCATACTGAGTGAGAGGCTGGGGGGGCTGGCATACTGAGTGAGAGGCTGTGGGGGCCGGCATACTGAGTGAGAGGCTGTGGGGGCCGTTATACTGAGTGAGAGGCTGTGGGGGCCGGCATACTGAGTGAGAGGCTGTTGGGGCCGGCATACTGAGTGAGAGGCTGTGGGGACCAGCATACTGAGTGAGAGTCTGTGGGGTCCGGCATACTGAGTGAGAGGCTGTGGGGGCCGGCATACTGAGTGAGAGGCTGTGGGGGCCGGCATACTGAGTGAGAGGCTGTGGGGCCGGCATACTGAGTGAGAGGCAGTGGGGGCCGGCATACTGAGTGAGAGGCTGTGGGGATGGCATACTGAGTGAGAGGCTGTGAGGGCCGTCATACTGAGTGAGAGGCTGTGGGGGCCGGCATACTGAGTGAGAGGCTGTGGGGACCGGCATACTGAGTGAGAGGCTGTGGGGGCCAGCATACTGAGTGAGAGGCTGTGGGGGCCGTCATACTAAGTGAGAGACTGTGGGGGCCGGCATACTGAGTGAGAGGCTGTGGGGCCGACATACTGAGTGAGAGGCTGTGGGGGCCGACATACTCAGTGAGAGGCTGTGGGGCCGGCATACTGAGTGAGAGGTTGTGGCGGCGGCATACTGAGTGAGAGGCTGTGGAGTCATCATATTGAGTGAGAGGCTGTGGGGTCATCATACTGAATGAGAGGCTGTGGGGGCCGTCATACTGAGTGAGAGGCTGTGGGGGCTGGCATACTGAGTGAGAGGCTGTGGGGGCCGTCATACTGAGTGAAAGACTGTGGGGGCTGGCATACTGAGTGAGAGGATGTGGGGCCGGCATACTGAGTGAGAGGCTGTGGGGGCCGGCATACTGAGTGAGAGGCTGTGGGGTCGGCATACTGAGTGAGAGGCTGTGGGGGTCAGCATACTGAGTGAGAGGCTGTGGGGCCGGCATACTGAGTGAGAGGCTGTGGGGGCCGACATACTGAGTGAGAGGCTGTGGGGGCCAGCATACTGAGTGAGAGGCTGTGGGGCCGACATACTGAGTGAGAGGCTGTGGGGGCCGGCATACTGAGTGAGAGGCTGTGGGGTCGGCATACTGAGTGAGAGGCTGTGGGGGTCAGCATACTGAGTGAGAGGCTGTGGGGCCGGCATACTGAGTGAGAGGCTGTGGGGATGGCATACTGAGTGAGAGGCTGTGAGGGCCGTCATACTGAGTGAGAGGCTGTGGGGGCCGGCATACTGAGTGAGAGGCTGTGGGGACCGGCATACTGAGTGAGAGGCTGTGGGGGCCAGCATACTGAGTGAGAGGCTGTGGGGGCCGTCATACTGAGTGAGAGACTGTGGGGGCCGGCATACTGAGTGAGAGGCTGTGGGGCCGACATACTGAGTGAGAGGCTGTGGGGGCCGACATACTCAGTGAGAGGCTGTGGGGCCGGCATACTGAGTGAGAGGTTGTGGCGGCGGCATACTGAGTGAGAGGCTGTGGAGTCATCATATTGAGTGAGAGGCTGTGGGGTCATCATACTGAATGAGAGGCTGTGGGGGCCGTCATACTGAGTGAGAGGCTGTGGGGGCTGGCATACTGAGTGAGAGGCTGTGGGGGCCGTCATACTGAGTGAAAGACTGTGGGGGCTGGCATACTGAGTGAGAGGCTGTGGGGCCGGCATACTGAGTGAGAGGCTGTGGGGGCCGGCATACTGAGTGAGAGGCTGTGGGGTCGGCATACTGAGTGAGAGGCTGTGGGGGTCAGCATACTGAGTGAGAGGCTGTGGGGCCGGCATACTGAGTGAGAGGCTGTGGGGGCCGACATACTGAGTGAGAGGCTGTGGGGGCCAGCATACTGAGTGAGAGGCTGTGGGGCCGACATACTGAGTGAGAGGCTGTGTGGGGCCGGCATACTGAGTGAGAGGCTGTGGGGTCGGCATACTGAGTGAGAGGCTGTGGGGGTCAGCATACTGAGTGAGAGGCTGTGGGGCCGGCATACTGAGTGAGAGGCTGTGGGGGCCGACATACTGAGTGAGAGGCTGTGGGGGCCAGCATACTGAGTGAGAGGCTGTGGGGCCGACATACTGAGTGAGAGGCTGTGGGGTCGACATAGTGAGTGAGAGGCTGTGGGGTCGGCATACTGAGTGAGAGGCTGTGGGGGCCGGCATACTGAGTGAGAGGCTGTGGGGGCCGGCATACTGAGTGAGAGGCTGTTGGGGCCGGCATACTGAGTGAGAGGCTGTGGGGGCTGTCATACTGAGTGAGAGGCTGTGGGGCCGGCATACTGAGAGTCTGTGGGGTCCGGCATACTGAGGCTGTGAGGGCCGGCATACTGAGTGAGAGGCTGTGGGGGCCGGCATACTGAGTGAGAGGCTGTGGGGCCAGCATACTGAGTGAGAGGCTGTGGGGGCTGTTGTGAATTTGGATTCTGGGCTCCCCCGGTGGCTACTGGTGGAATTGAACTTGTGTCATCATCTTCCCTGTTCACCTGTTCTCATCAGATCTGGGTGTCGCTATATAGCCTGGCTTCTCTGTTAGTTGCTTGCCGGTCAACAATGTTATCAGAAGCCTCTCTGTGCTTGTTCCTGCTCCCAGACATCTACTAGATAAGTTGGACTTTCGTCCTTGTTTGTTTTTGTTTTTTGGTTCCAGTTCACAGCTGCAGTTTCGTTACTGTGTCTGGAAAGCTCTTGTTGATCAGGAATTGCCACTCTGGTATTATGAGTTAATGCCAGAGTCCTAAAGTAATTTCTGGATGGTGTTTTGTTAGGGTTTTCTACTGACCATGAAAGTGTGCCTTCTGTCTTCTGCTATCTAGAAAGCGGACCTCAAATTTGCTAAAACTATTTTCCTGCTGCGTTTGTTATTTCGTCTAAAATCACCGCCAATATATGTGGGGGGCCTCTGTCTCCTTTTTGGGCATTTCTCTAGAGGTGAGTCAGGTCTTATATTTCCCTCTGCTAGCATTATTTAGTTCTCCGGCCGGCGCTGGGCATATAGGGATAAAAAGTAGGACATGCTACCTGGCTACTTCTAGTTGTGCGGTAGGTTTAGTTCATGGTCAGTACAGTTACCATCTTCCAAGAGCTTGTTCCTATATAGGCTTATGCTAGTTCTCTGGCCATGGAGATCATGACAGTTTGACCGGCCCACTAAAGGGTTAAAATCCTTGGCTGAGAAAGGAGAGAAATAAGAAGTCTGCTGAGAGTTTTTTTTTTTTTTTTTTTTTTTTTGTGCTCTTAATTGGATCACTTGCCAGTCTGTCTATTCTGCAGTCTTTCTTTTTTTTTTCTCTCCTTCTAATCTTTGAATGGCTCTGTGTTCACCTGTCTATAATGGATCTTCAGAGTGTAACTGCAGGTTTGAATAATCTCGCCACGAAAGTACAAAGTTTGCAAGATTTTGTTGTTCATGCTCCGGTATCAGAGCCGAGAATTCCTTTGCCGGAATTCTTCTCAGGGAATAGATCTGGCTTTCAGAATTTTAGAAATAATTGCAAGTTATTTTTGTCCCTGAAATCTCGTTCTGCTGGAGACCCTGCACAGCAGGTTGGGATTGTGATTTCCTTGCTCCGCGGCGACCCTCAAGACTGGGCTTTTTCATTGGCACCAGGGGATCCTGCGTTGCGCAATGTGGATGCGTTTTTTCTGGCCTTGGGGTTGCTCTATGAGGAACCTCATTTGGAACTTCAGGCAGAAAAAACTTTGATGTCCCTATCGCAGGGGCAAGATGAAGCTGAAATTTACTGCCAAAGATTCCGTAAATGGTCTGTGCTTACTCAGTGGAATGAGTGTGCCTTGGCGGCTACTTTCAGAGAGGGTCTCTCTGATGCCATTAAGGATGTTATGGTGGGGTTCCCTGTGCCTGCGGGTCTGAATGAGTCCATGACAATGGCCATTCAGATCGATAGGCGTCTGCGGGAGCGCAAACCAGTGCACCATCTGGCGGTGTCCACTGAGAAGACGCCAGAAAGCATGCAGTGTGATAGAATTCTGTCCAGAAGCGAGCGGCAGAATTTTAGACGGAAAAATGGGTTGTGTTTCTATTGTGGGGATTCTACTCATGTTATATCAGCATGCTCTAAGCGTACTAAAAAGCTTGATAAATCCGTTTCCATTGGCACTTTACAGTCTAAATTTATTTTGTCTGTGACCCTGATTTGCTCTTTGTCATCTATTACCACGGACGCCTATATCGACTCTGGCGCCGCTTTGAGTCTTATGGATTGGTCCTTTGCCAATCGTTGTGGGTATGATTTAGAGCCTTTGGAGACTCTTATTCCTCTGAAGGGGATTGACTCCACCCCATTGGCTAATAATAAACCACAATACTGGACACAAGTAACTATGCGTATTAATCCGGATCACCAGGAGACTATTCGTTTTCTGGTGCTGTATAATCTACATGATGATTTGGTGCTAGGATTGCCATGGCTGCAGTCTCACAACCCAGTCCTTGACTGGAGAGCTATGTCTGTGTTGAGCTGGGGATGTAGGGGGACTCATGGGGACGTACCTTTGGTTTCCATTTCATCATCTATTCCCTCTGAAATCCCTGAGTTCCTGTCTGATTATCGTGACGTCTTTGAAGAACCCAAGCTGGGTTCACTACCTCCGCACCGTGAGTGCGATTGTGCTATAGATTTAATTCCGGGTAGTAAATACCCAAAGGGTCGTTTATTTAATCTGTCTGTGCCTGAACATGCTGCTATGCGAGAATATATAAAGGAGTCCTTGGAAAAGGGACATATTCGTCCATCGTTATCTCCCTTAGGAGCCGGTTTTTTCTTTGTGTCAAAAAAAGACGGCTCTTTGAGACCATGTATTGATTATCGGCTTTTGAATAAAATCACGGTTAAATATCAATACCCATTGCCGTTGCTGACTGATTTGTTTGCTCGCATAAAGGGGGCCAAGTGGTTCTCTAAGATTGATCTCCGTGGGGCGTATAATTTGGTGCGGATCAGGCAGGGGGATGAGTGGAAAACCGCATTTAATACGCCCGAGGGCCACTTTGAGTATTTGGTGATGCCTTTTGGTCTTTCTAATGCCCCTTCAGTCTTCCAGTCCTTTATGCATGATATTTTCCGCGATTTTTTGGATAAATTTATGATAGTGTATCTGGATGATATTCTGATTTTTTCGGATGACTGGGACTCTCATGTTCAGCAAGTTAAGAGGGTTTTTCAGGTTTTGCGGTCTAATTCTCTGTGTGTCAAGGGTTCTAAGTGCGTATTTGGGGTTCAGAGAATTTCCTTTTTGGGATATATTTTTTCTCCCTCTTCCATTGAGATGGATCCTGTCAAGGTTCAAGCTATTTGTGATTGGACGCAGCCCTCTTCTCTTAAAAGTCTTCAGAAATTTTTGGGCTTTGCCAACTTTTATCGTCGATTTATTTCTGGTTTTTCGGATGTCGTTAAGCCATTGACCGATTTGACTAGACAGGGTGCTGATGTTGCTAATTGGTCCCCTGATGCTGTGGAGGCCTTTCAGGAGCTTAAGCGCCGTTTTTCTTCTGCCCCTGTGTTGCGTCAGCCTGATGTGGCTCTTCCTTTTCAGGTTGAGGTCGACGCTTCTGAGATCGGAGCTGGGGCAGTGTTGTCGCAGAAAAGTTCTGACTGCTCCGTGATGAGGCCTTGTGCCTTCTTTTCCCGTAAATTTTCGCCCGCTGAGCGGAATTATGATGTTGGGAATCGGGAGCTTTTGGCCATGAAGTGGGCGTTTGAGGAGTGGCGCCATTGGCTTGAGGGGGCCAGACATCAGGTGGTGGTATTGACTGACCACAAAAATTTGATTTATCTTGAGACCGCCAGGCGCCTGAATCCTAGACAGGCGCGCTGGTCATTATTTTTTTCTCGGTTTAATTTTGTGGTGTCATACCTACCGGGTTCTAAGAATGTTAAGGCGGATGCCCTTTCTAGGAGTTTTGAGCCTGATTCACCCGGCAACTCTGAGCCCGCAGGTATCCTTAAGGATGGAGTTATTTTGTCAGCCGTTTCTCCAGACCTGCGGCGGGCCTTGCAGGAGTTTCAGGCGGATAGACCGGATCGTTGTCCGCCTGATAGGCTGTTTGTTCCTGATGATTGGACCAGTAGAGTCATCTCTGAGGTGCATTCTTCTGCATTGGCAGGTCATCCTGGAATTTTTGGTACCAGGGATTTGGTGGCAAGATCCTTCTGGTGGCCTTCCCTGTCACGAGATGTGCGAGGCTTTGTGCAGTCTTGTGACGTTTGTGCTCGGGCCAAGCCTTGTTGTTCTCGGGCTAGTGGATTATTGTTGCCCTTGCCTATTCCTAAGAGGCCTTGGACGCACATCTCGATGGATTTTATTTCAGATCTGCCTGTTTCCCAGAAGATGTCTGTCATCTGGGTGGTGTGTGACCGTTTTTCTAAGATGGTCCATTTGGTTCCCCTGCCCAAATTGCCTTCTTCTTCCGAGTTGGTTCCCCTGTTTTTTCAAAATGTTGTTCGTTTGCATGGTATTCCTGAGAATATCGTTTCTGACAGAGGAACCCAATTTGTGTCTAGATTTTGGCGGGCATTCTGTGCTAGGATGGGCATAGATTTGTCTTTTTCGTCTGCTTTTCACCCTCAGACTAATGGCCAGACCGAGCGGACTAATCAGACCCTGGAGACATATCTGAGGTGTTTTGTGTCTGCTGACCAGGATGATTGGGTTGCTTTTTTGCCATTGGCGGAGTTCGCCCTCAATAATCGGGCCAGCTCTGCCACCTTGGTGTCCCCGTTTTTCTGTAATTCGGGGTTCCATCCTCGATTTTCCTCCGGTCAGGTGGAATCCTCGGATTGTCCTGGAGTGGATGCGGTGGTGGAGAGATTGCATCATATCTGGGGGCAGGTGATGGACAATTTGAAGTTGTCCCAGGAGAAGACTCAGCTTTTTGCCAACCGTCACCGTCGTGTTGGTCCTCGGCTTTGTGTTGGAGATTTGGTGTGGTTGTCTTCTCGTTTTGTCCCTATGAGGGTCTCATCTCCTAAGTTTAAGCCTCGGTTCATCGGTCCGTATAAAATATTGGAGATTCTTAACCCTGTTTCCTTCCGTTTAGACCTCCCTGCATCCTTTTCTATTCATAACGTTTTTCATCGGTCGTTATTGCGCAGGTATGAGGCACCGGTTGTGCCTTCCGTTGAGCCTCCTGCTCCGGTGTTGGTTGAGGGTGAGTTGGAGTACGTTGTGGAGAAAATCCTAGACTCCCGTGTTTCCAGACGGAGACTCCAGTATCTGGTCAAGTGGAAGGGATACGGCCAGGAGGATAATTCTTGGGTCACTGCATCTGATGTTCATGCCTCCGATCTGGTTCGTGCCTTTCATAGGGCCCATCCTGATCGCCCTGGTGGTTCTGGTGAGGGTTCGGTGCCCCCTCCTTGAGGGGGGGGTACTGTTGTGAATTTGGATTCTGGGCTCCCCCGGTGGCTACTGGTGGAATTGAACTTGTGTCATCATCTTCCCTGTTCACCTGTTCTCATCAGATCTGGGTGTCGCTATATAGCCTGGCTTCTCTGTTAGTTGCTTGCCGGTCAACAATGTTATCAGAAGCCTCTCTGTGCTTGTTCCTGCTCCCAGACATCTACTAGATAAGTTGGACTTTCGTCCTTGTTTGTTTTTGTTTTTTGGTTCCAGTTCACAGCTGCAGTTTCGTTACTGTGTCTGGAAAGCTCTTGTTGATCAGGAATTGCCACTCTGGTATTATGAGTTAATGCCAGAGTCCTAAAGTAATTTCTGGATGGTGTTTTGTTAGGGTTTTCTACTGACCATGAAAGTGTGCCTTCTGTCTTCTGCTATCTAGAAAGCGGACCTCAAATTTGCTAAAACTATTTTCCTGCTGCGTTTGTTATTTCGTCTAAAATCACCGCCAATATATGTGGGGGGCCTCTGTCTCCTTTTTGGGCATTTCTCTAGAGGTGAGTCAGGTCTTATATTTCCCTCTGCTAGCATTATTTAGTTCTCCGGCCGGCGCTGGGCATATAGGGATAAAAAGTAGGACATGCTACCTGGCTACTTCTAGTTGTGCGGTAGGTTTAGTTCATGGTCAGTACAGTTACCATCTTCCAAGAGCTTGTTCCTATATAGGCTTATGCTAGTTCTCTGGCCATGGAGATCATGACAGGGGGCCGGCATACTGAGCGAGAGGCTGTGGGGGCCGGCATACTGAGTGAGAGGCTGTGAGGGCCGTCATACTGAGTGAGAGGCTGTGGGGGCCGGCATACTGAGTGAGAGGCTGTGGGGACCGGCATACTGAGTGAGAGGCTGTGGGGGCCAGCATACTGAGTGAGAGACTGTGGGGGCCGGCATACTGAGTGAGAGGCTGTGGGGCCGACATACTGAGTGAAAGGCTGTGGGGGCCGGCATACTCAGTGAGAGGCTGTGGGGCCGGCATACTGAGTGAGAGGTTGTGGCGTCGGCATACTGAGTGAGGCTGTGGGTCATCATACTGAGTGAGAGGCTGTGGGGTCATCATACTGAGTGAGAGGCTGTGGGGGCCGTCATACTGAGTGAGAGGCTGTGGGGGCCATCATACTGAGTGAAAGACTGTGGGGGCTGGCATACTGAGTGAGAGGCTGTGGGGCCGGCATACTGAGTGAGAGGCTGTGGGGGCCGGCATACTAAGTGAGAGGCTGTGGGGTCGGCATACTGAGTGAGAGGCTGTGGGGGTCAGCATACTGAGTGAGAGGCTGTGGAGCCGGCATACTGAGTGAGAGGCTGTGGGGGCCGACATACTGAGTGAGAGGCTGTGGGGCCGACATACTGAGTGAGAGGCTGTGGGGTTGACATACTGAGTGAGAGGCTGTGAGGTCCGGCATACCGAGTGAGAGGCTGTGGGGGCCGGCATACTGAGTGAGAGGCTGTGGGGGCCGGCATACTGAGTGAGAGGCTGTGGGGGCCGGCATACTAAGTGAGAGGCTGTGGGGGCCGGCATACTGAGTGAGAGGCTGTGGGGCCGGCATGCTGAATGAGAGACTGTGGGGGCCGGCATGCTGAGTGAGAGGCTGTGGGGGCCGGCATACTAAGTGAGAGGCTGTGGGGGCCGGCATACTAAGTGAGAGGCTGTGGGGGCCGGCATACTAAGTGAGAGGCTGTGGGGGCCGGCATACTGAGTGAGAGGCTGTGGGGCCGGCATGCTGAATGAGAGACTGTGGGGGCCGGCATGCTGAGAGGCTGTTGGGGCCGGCATACTGAGTGAGAGGCTGTGGGGGCCGGCATACTGAGTGAGAGGCTGTGGGGGCTGACATACTGAGTGAGAGGCTGTGGGGGCCGGCATACTGAGTGAGAGGCTGAGGGGGCAGTCATACTGAGTGAGAGGCTGTGGGGCCGGCATACTGAGTGAGAGGCTGTGGGGGCCGGGATACTGAGTGAGAGGCTGTGGGGGCCGGCTTACTGAGTGAGAGGCTGTGGGTTCGGCATACTGAGTGAGAGGTTGTGGGGTGTTGTGAATTAGACTTTTTTGGCTCCCTCTTGTGGTCACTAGTGATATGACTCTGGGATTGTCTTTCCTCAGTTTGGCACCCACCTGGGTCGTTAGTCCAGGGGTGTTGCTATATAAACTTCCTGGATTCTCAGTCCTGTGCCTGGCATCGTTGTAATCAGTCCTTTCTGTTTGCTCCTGTCTGCTGGTCCTGGTTCTTGCAAAATTAAGCTAAGTCCTGCTTCCTTGTTTTTTTGGTTATTTGCATTGCTCTTATTTTCTGTCCAGCTTGTACTAAATGTAATTCCTGATTTGGCTGGAAGCTCTAGTGTTATGGAAATATTAGGGTTGGATAAATATATCCCTGTGTGTGCTGTGGCCGCTCCCAATTAGACTGAGTATTTTGAGCGCTCATCAAGAATGGACTGTACACAACTGTGACAGAACAACATTCCATCAATACTGATACTTTATTGTACATACATAGTTTTATATTTTCACATAGAAAGGAGTGGTTAGGGGTTGTCAGGGGTGGTTAGTTAATTACCATATTGTCTAGCTCCTCTGTCATTGGTTATCTAAACATATATGGAATATTGTGATTAATGCTCATATGACTGCTGATCAAGCAACTAAACTCGAGTTCTCTGTCTGTAGGACAAAGATGACATTTGATCAGCAGTCACCAAACATCTGACACTCTTCTGCTTTTAGGGGTGGAAAACCC
Organism: Ranitomeya variabilis; assembly: GCF_051348905.1. NCBI lineage: Eukaryota > Metazoa > Chordata > Amphibia > Anura > Dendrobatidae > Ranitomeya > Ranitomeya variabilis. Next base: position 228,246,880 of record NC_135232.1, read on the forward strand.
CATATGATCTGTCTGGGTTATATTAGTTCGTGTCAACCATTTTAAACCATTTATTATAATGTATATACTAGATGTGAGCATATAAGTATATATTTGATTATAGAGGAGTATACATGCAAGTGAGATCTACATGATATATATATTTCTATCACAAGCCCCCCTTAGATATCACTTGCCCTAATCCTAGCCTCCTGTCCCAAAGCGCTGCAACTCTTTTGTGCTGTTGGCGAACTGACACAAGCCTAACGCCTGTGCCCCACTCCATACAGACTTTTCGCAAATGGGCGGTCAGGAGATCTGTCCCTAACGGGGGTTCGTTGCAATCAGTCTCTTAGTCAATAGCATGTGTAGTGAGCGATGTGTAGTCTTTATCAGGTAGGCCATCTATTCGGTCAGGCAGGGCATCCACGACATCATTCTGGCTTGGGTGTCATCTTCTGGTAGGGGAGCTTTCTTGCCATGCGATGAGTGGATCCAAGTGGGTCTTCCGTCCAGTTTCACAGAGTTTGGTGTCATCAGCAGCACTTGAGCAGGATCATCAAATCTGGGATCGAGTGGTGTTCTCCTTACAAGCTCTTTCACCAACACCCAGTCTCCTGGCTTCTAGGAGTGCATACCGGACACTGAATCTGGATCTGGCAATGAAGAAAAAACTCGAGAATGGATGTTAGCAAGTTTCTTGGTGATTTCAATTACATAAGCAGACAAAGTATCATATTACATAATCAGCTGCTAAGGGAAAGGATACCCCTAACCTGGGACTAGACACAAACAAAATTTCATATGGTGACAGCTTTTCTGGGCCTCTGGGAGTGTGCCTAACACTGAGTAGTGTGATTGGGAGTGTGTAGGCCTAAGTCTGACCCTACTGCTGACTAGATCTCTCATGTGAGGTTTGCTGTGAATGCGGGTCCCTGGTCACTCTCTATCACTTCTGGGACCCCATAGCTGCATATCTCGTCTCTGAGAGTAGCTTCTTTGCAGTAGTCTTTGCTGACTGGTTCTTCACTGGGAAAGCTTCTGGCTGTCATCTTGAGAACATGTCCACGGCCACAAGGGCATATTCGAATCCTCCACTTGGCGGCATCTGGATGTGGTCTATCTGGATCCTCTGGAAGGGGTACAGTGGTCTGGCAAGTTGATGAGTGGGAACTTTCTTGATTCTTCCAGGGTTGCATTTGCCACAGGTCAGACAGCTGTTTATGAACTTGGCTGTTAGGGTGGAGATTTCTGGAGTGAACCAGTAAGCACCAATCGGATCATTCATCTGTGTCTTTAATCTGTGTGTGGGCCCATGTGCCCACTGGACCACCATAGGGTACATGCTTCGGGGTAAACAGGGTTTGTAGTCCATTTAGTATACCCTTCCTTCTTCGTGTGTTGCTCACTTCTGCATCCAGCATTCCTTCTTGTCCTTTGGGGCTTGCTCTTGCAACTTTTTTGAGCAGATCCCAGGATGTCATCTTGTCAGGTTTCCTGTCTTCAGCCGTCCTGTAGTAGCCGTCCGGCTCTACGACCTCTTCCACTTGTCCATCTTGTCTTCCCTTGACTGTTTCTTTGGCTGCCATATCCGCCATGTTGTTGCCTCGTGCCCCTACTGTGTTCAGTTTTCCATGCGCTTTGACTTTTAGCATTGTCACCACTTTTGGAAGTTGAAGTGTGTTCAGCAGGTCCTTAATGGCTCCATTGATGCTTCACGGTTGTTCCGCTTGCTGTGAGGAAGTCCCTTGCAGCCCAGATGGGTCCGAAGTCGTGTGCTATGCCATGCAAGTACCTTGAATCGGTAAACATTTTCTCAGTCTTGTCTTCTGCCATCTGGTAGGCCTTCATCAGCGCTATCAGTTCTGCTTCCTGGGCTGACAGACTGGGCGGCAGACTTCTGGACCACAGGATCTCTTGATTGCTGGTCGCTGCACCTCCCGTGTGGAATCTTCCTTCATCATCTACAAATCTGGAGCCATCCACATAGAGGATCAACTCTGGGTTGGTCAGTGGCTCTTCTGCCACCTTGGGTAGTCCTGGTGTTTCCTGTTGCATGATGCTGAAGCAATCATGGTCATCCGTCCGGAGCAAATTCAGATCCCTGCAGAAGGTATCATGCAGATTTTGATCAGACTTTTTATCTGAGGATCCGTATCTGTATCCCCCCTTGGGAGTGGGAGTAGAGTGGGCGGATTGAGGACTGTGCATCTGGAGATGGTGACATTGTTGGGCAGGAGTAGAGAGCACTGGAGGCGAAGATGCCTGGCGGTGGAGAGATGTTTTAGCTGGGTTTGGTTGAGGATTGCTGAGATGTCATGCAGAGCCAGGATTTCCAATGGTTTTTCCACTGATGTCAGTAGTCCTGTCCAGGAGGGCGTGTGCTGCAACTGCTGCTCTCATGCGGGAGGAAGAGGCTCCCCTTGCAACTGGATCCAGGCAAGCTGAAAAGTAGTCCAAAAGTCTCTGCTTTCCCCCCTGAAGCTGTGTCAGGACTCCAGTAGCAAGGCCTTCTCTTCTCATCAAGTAGAGACGGAATGGCTTCTTGTAGTCAGATAGGCCTAGTGCTGGCAGAGACTACAGAGCCTTTTAACTTCTTGAATGAACTGAAGGCCACATCTCTCTGGAGGAACGGGGGTCACGCTGACGTATTCACACAGAGGCTGCATTAGGACGGAAGCATCAGGGATCCAGGCTCTGCAATATGAAACTAGACCAAGGAAGGCCTGTAGCACCTTTGGAGTTGTCGGAGGGACCATCTTCTCCACTGTGGTCTTCCGGTCATCTGTCAGGTGTTTCGCCTGGTGAGCAATGCAGTGTCTCTGGAACGTAACTTGCTTCAGACACCACTGGACTTTGTTCTTTGAGATCTTGCAGTGCTGCTCCGCCAGGTAGAGTAGGAGATACAAGGAATGGGCTTTACACGTGTCAAAGTCAATTGCACAAAGGAGTAGATCGTCCACGTATTGTAGCAGGGTTACTTCTGCATGTTCTGTGACCCAGTTGGTTAGGACTGTGGACATTGCTTTGGTGAACTGTGAAGGGCTGTTCTGGGCCCACTGTGGCATCACTGTCCATGTGTGGTGTCCCCCCTGGTGCATTAAGGCAAACAGGAACTGGTCTTCCGGATGAAGGGGGACACTGGAGAGAACATTAGCCAGGTTGTTCACTGTGAACACTTTTGCTGTGGCATGCACATTTGAGAGCAGAGTGTGCGGATTCGGCATAATTGCAGTTTCAAACACTGTGGTGTCATTCACAGCTCCCAGGTTATATACCATTCTGAACTTGGCTGGCTCTCCTTTTACAGTCTTTTTCTTGACGGGGAAAAGCGGGGTATTGCAAGGCGATGTGCGAGGAACAATGATTCCTATTTCCAGGTAGACCTTCAGTTGGTCAGAGGCAGCTTGACTCTAGGCCTGGCCTGGGCCTTACGAGGGTACGGGGTACATGGCTTGAGTGACACCCGTACTGGGGCAACTTGAGGTTTTCTCACGTGCTGGGGTCCCTTAGACCATAGACTTTCTGGTACTACATCCAGTACCTCCTTGGGTAGGCCTCATCGATTGTTTAATGTTCTTGTAGGGCCGCCAGCATGACTCTTCTTGGGTCAGGGATGAAGAAAGTGTCACTGTCCCATCTTCCTGGAACACTGTGGTTGCCTTCAGCTTCTGCAGTAGGTTTGCTCCCAGCAGGTTGAGTGGCAGGTCCTTTACACCACAAACTGGGACAGGATAGAGTGTCCTGGCTGAGTGCACACGCTCAGTGGCTTTGTAAGCTGAGAATGTCTGACTTGACCATCAATGCCCATGCGAGACACAGAGGATTCTGATAGGCCGGTGGGATCAGCGAGTTCCACAGGTGTCATCACACTTCTGGCTGCACCACGTTTGGATCTGACAACGCCATCCACTTTAAAGGTAATTTGAGGTATTGGTCCTGCAGATGAAGTTTTACATGTCAGGAGCATAGTGTCTTGCGGACCTGGCTTGCTTGCCTCTGTCCTATGGACGGGGTACTTCACTGCTTTCTGCACTTCCTCCTTGACCTGTTTCTCTGGACCAACTCTTGGGTTGCATGAGTCCAGTCTCTTCGGGGGCGTGAGTGCTTTGCACTGGTTCTGGAAATGGCCAAACTTGCCACAGATGTAACCCTTGACACTTCTTCTGTCTTTGTAGGGTGGTTGGGCTTCCAGGTCAGTGGTCACCATGAGAGGGGCTGTCTTCTGCACCCCTGGTTGTGACTCAATCCCTTGATGGGTACTGCAGCGGCTGCGGGGTCCGGCCTGCTGATTGATGCTGCGGTGGTAAGATGGGGCCTGCAGGTGCATTCGTGATGAGGCCCGGGGGTGCCATGAGACCGGCGGCTGCATCCAACCCAAGGTCTTGGGGCATTACAGGGGCTGTGGCTGCATCTGCCATCACTTCTTCCCCCTGCTCCGACATAGCTTCTCCCCTTTGCTAACCTTATTGAGGTCGGTGTCTCCTCTCTGGAGTCTGCAGCGGTTCTTCCGGTGTGTCGATCAGCACTTTGCAGCGTCTTCACCTCTGGCTCCCCTTCTGGCGTTCTCAGCAGCACGGCACCCTTTTCCTTCTTTGCGCTCTTTGTGGTGCTATAATGGTGGCAGTTTTGGTGACAATTGGCATTGAACAGTCTCCTAGGCGCACATAAAACATTTTGCTGGGTCAGTCCACTGCTATTGACCTGTTCCTAGGCCTAGCCACTATCAGTGGTTTCCTGATTGGCTGTCTCAGTCCATGCCCAAAGGCCTGTGTATCTGGTCATGAATGGTGAAGCCCAAGTCTTGGAATACTTGCATTACTCTGCAATGAAACTTCTTTACAGACTCTGTCTTATCTTGGCTCATGTCATGGCTTGTCCGGCCAATCTGCCTTTGGCCCACTCTCTGAGCTGTTCAATTAGCTGTGGCCCTGACTTCCAAGCGTGTACATCTAATTCTGCTGGAAATTTGAATTGTTCCTTTATGATTGGCCAGAGTGCATCACCTGCTTCTATTTTCATTCATGGCCCAGAGATCATTCCAGCTGGCTGCATATGTTTGCTGCTTCTGCTACTTTCTTCAGTAAAATGGCATGGGATGCATCCCTGGGTCTGGACTATTGTCACCTGACTTGAAGTGCAGTGCACATAGTGTAATGGTGGTGCCTCTATCTGCCCCTGCTTTCTTGGTGCCTGTGGGTTTCTTTTCTAGTACTAGACAGCATGTATGATGTTCCCTCTTCATCTTCATCAGAGGAATAGTTGTGATAGCTTGTACTGGGGTCGTACACTGACTGATTTTGGATTTAGAAGTTGCTTTTTTGTGTGAGGATGTCTCCCCCCTTGCTGAAGCTATGATGGATTAGGATTATAGTTTCATGTTGGTGTGAATGTGGATGCAGGCAGCTCTGACCGGTGCTGAAGCTGTACATTATCAATACATGGTGATATCAAAGTTCATGTAAAATCTTAAGGGTTACAATATTGTTGACTGTGAAATGAGGTAACGGAGGATCTGTCAGTGAGCTCGTTCTGATATCACTCCTCCCCCCTCTGCACCCAGGGCTGAGCTGACTGCTGCCTGATATGTCTGGGGCTGCCCACTGTAGGGGGGGCTTTCACCTTCCTTCCCCGATATCACAAATGGCAATGGCTAGACTGTGCCAGGGACACCTTGTGCTGTAAGCACCATATTGTTTGAATTGGGCGTTGGCCCAGCCGGCAACAAGGAGGGAAAAAAGAGGAAGAAGAAGGAGGAGGGGGTGATGAGTGAGACAAAGGAATAGTAGGAGGAGAGAGATAGAGAGGGGAAGAGAGAGAGAGAGAGAGAGGAGAGAGAATGCGGAGAGAAAAAGACTGACAGAGAAAAAAAGAGGATAGATGAGAACAACAAGAATAATAGAGAGGAGCAATTATGCCTTCTCCCAGTAGGGAGAGACGGGGCGCACCACATACTGTGCAAAAAAAAACAAAAAAAAAAACTACCTATACCATGGATTCTGCTAAAAGCAGACTGCGCAGTTTCTCCCGTCTCATACCCACAAAAATCACTTCCTGGTTTGCTCATATAACTTTCTGTACCACCTAAACGATGTAAGCTCTGCTGCCACTTCATACCATGTATTAGTATTCAGCAATCTAACATCAGCTAACTTCCTCTATTTTCCTTTCTACGTCATGCCACTCCGCAGCTTGAATTCTGCCATTCTAATGAATTTCACGTACTATATACCTTCCAAAAATCTTCACATACTTAATACCTTCGTATTCTGTCACTATCTAGGGGCTGTTTTCTCATCAGGAAGTAAAAAGACTTTCCTGTTGCTCGGCCACTTTATTCCCCATAGCAAAAGCAAAAAAATGAAAATGAAAAACACACAAAAATGAGAAAAGAAAACAGTACTAAAAAAAAACTTCTAAAAATGAGTATATAAAACACTAAGAAAAACTCAAAACGATAAGAAAAACCGTCAAAAACTTAGTTCACAACCAAAAACTCCAAACTTTGATACAAGAGTAAGGAAAAAAAAAAACTTTTTTCAAAAATATATATATAAATAAAAAAATAAAAAGGTAAAGAGATTGAAGATTGAGGAAAACGTAATTAAAAAACTTTAAAATGCCGCAAAAAGAAAGACCCTTTAAGAGAGTAAAAAAAAAAAAATTAAAAATTAAAACGTCTTTCCTTTTTTTTTTTTTTTTTTCCTTTAGAATCTCTGCGCTCAAATGCAGTCAGAGACACACTTCCTCTTTTTAATCCGTCGCTGTATGCCATTGCCATAATATCAAATGTCACTAAAATCACGTTTCTGAAAACACTTAGGTCACATCAAAAAATGATAGATACAATTTAAATTTCACTTCTTCACAAAAAAACTACACATACCCAGCATTGCAGCTGAAAACAGTCAGAAAAAAAAAACTGTGACAGTTTGATTTACAATGCATATCTCTCTGCTAAACAGCACGGAGAAAGAGGAAGTTCGGACAAGAGAACTATTTCTGCTTCTTAAAGCGGCAATAGTACATGACACAAACAGACAGATAGACGATCCGAGAGATGCCCTTTTAAATTCTGTGACACATGCAGGCTGCGCTGGGAACAGACTACTGTCAATCGCACTGGACGCACCTGCGCCCGGGCCACCTGAGTGCTTGTGAAGCACAACAAGCGGGAAATCTACCACCCCGGTCCGGACGTCCTGACTGGATCGCCGGCACTACGGGAATCTGCAGTAGCCCTTGTAATCTATCACCATCCGAGCCTGGATTCTGGAGCCACCTGCTCCGGAACTACCTGTTCCTTTCCTCTTGCACGGGAATCTGTGATAGCTTACTCAGCGATTTGAACTCCTGCTGTCTGTTACCCAGCCACCATAAACAAAAGTCACTTTTTCCTTCTTCTCTCGGATTTTACACAAACACATACACGGTCCACAGCAGACACCTCCCAGGGTGGATTCGTGGCTACGGATTTTTTACACTACCTGGGAATTCGTGACCACATCTGACCGGCAAGAGGCATAGACAAGGACTGGGCACAGGGGACTTTCAGGTAAGATGATAACATTTTCTTACCTTACTTATGGAGCTGCGCAGTCTCCTGCCCCTGTGCCAGGCCACAGCTATAGCCTCCGTATTTCCGGTCAGAAGGATCCCGTGCGTTTCATCCGAGCCGTTGGGCGCCATTCTGTTATGGAAATATTAGGGTTGGATAAATATATCCCTGTGTGTGCTGTGGCCGCTCCCAATTAGACTGAGTATTTTGAGCGCTCATCAAGAATGGACTGTACACAACTGTGACAGAACAACATTCCATCAATACTGATACTTTATTGTACATACATAGTTTTATATTTTCACATAGAAAGGAGTGGTTAGGGGTTGTCAGGGGTGGTTAGTTAATTACCATATTGTCTAGCTCCTCTGTCATTGGTTATCTAAACATATATGGAATATTGTGATTAATGCTCATATGACTGCTGATCAAGCAACTAAACTCGAGTTCTCTGTCTGTAGGACAAAGATGACATTTGATCAGCAGTCACCAAACATCTGACACTCTTCTGCTTTTAGGGGTGGAAAACCCCATATGATCTGTCTGGGTTATATTAGTTCGTGTCAACCATTTTAAACCATTTATTATAATGTATATACTAGATGTGAGCATATAAGTATATATTTGATTATAGAGGAGTATACATGCAAGTGAGATCTACATGATATATATATTTCTATCACACTAGGGGGCTGGTGTTCTCCCCCCGGGCCGTTAGACGGTTCGGGGGTTCTTGAATATCCAGCGTGGAAATTTTTGATAGGGTTTTTGCTGACCGTATAAGTCATCTTACTATATTCTGCTATTAGTTAGTGGGCCTCTCTTTGCTAAATACCTAGCTCATTCTTACGTTTGTCTTTTCTTCTTACCTCACCGTTATTATTTGTTGGGGGCTTGTATCCAACTTTTGGGGTCTTTTCTCTGGAGGCAAAAAAGGTCTATCTTTTCCCTTCTAGGGTTAGTTAGTTCTCCGGCTGGCGCGAGACGTCTAGAACCAACGTAGGCACGTTCCCCGGCTGCTGCTATTTGTGGTGCTAGGATTAGATATACGGTCAGCCCAGTTACCACTGCCCTATGAGCTGGTTTTTTGTGTTTGCAGACTTGGTATTTATTTCTGAGACCCTCTGCCATTGGGGTCATAACAGTATGCCAGGCCAACATTGAATGTTTAATGGATTGCAGAAGTGGGATAATAAGAAAGGAAATTCTGAGGTTTTTTTTTCCTCTCTTTGTTCCTCCCCTTTACCTCTGAGTGGCTTGTGCTTGCTGCAGACATGAATGTCCAGACCTTGATTACAAGTGTGGACCAGCTTGCTGCTCGTGTGCAGGGCATACAAGATTTTGTTACCAGTAGTCCTATGTCTGAACCTAAAATACCTATTCCTGAACTGTTCTCTGGAGATCGATGTAAGTTTAGGAATTTCAGGAATAATTGTAAATTGTTTCTATCTCTGAGACCCCGTTCATCTGGAGACTCGGCTCAGCAAGTAAAAATTGTTATCTCTGTTTTACGGGGCGACCCTCAGGATTGGGCTTTCTCGCTAGCGCCAGGAGATCCGGCATTGGCAAATATTGATGCGTTTTTTCTGGCGCTCGGATTGCTTTACGAGGAACCCAATCTTGAAGTTCAGGCAGAAAAAACCTTGCTGGCTATTTCTCAGGGCCAGGATGAAGCTGAAGTGTATTGCCAAAAATTTCGGAAATGGTCCGTGCTTACTCAGTGGAATGAGTGTGCTCTGGCCGCAAATTTCAGAAATGGCCTTTCTGAAGCCATTAAGAATGTGATGGTGGGTTTCTCCATTCCTACAAGTCTGAATGATTCCATGGCGCTGGCTATTCAAATTGACCGGCGTTTGCGGGAGCGCAAAGCCGCTAATCCTCTGGTGGTGTTGTCTGAACAAACACCTGATTTAATGCAATGTGGTAGAATTCAGACTAGAAATGAACGGAAAAATCATAGACGTCAGAATGGGTTGTGTTTTTACTGTGGTGATTCTACACATGTTATATCAGCATGCTCTAAACGCCTAACAAGGGTTGTTAGTCCTGTCGCCATTGGTAATTTGCAACCTAAATTTATTTTGTCTGTGACTTTAATTTGTTCATTGTCTTCCTACCCTGTTATGGCGTTTGTGGATTCAGGTGCTGCCCTGAGTCTTATGGATCTGTCATTTGCCAAGCGCTGTGGTTTTGTTCTTGAGCCGTTGGTAAATCCTATCCCTCTTAGAGGTATTGATGCTACGCCATTGGCGGAAAATAAACCGCAGTTTTGGACGCAGGTAACCATGTGCATGACTCCTGAACATCGGGAGGTGATTCGTTTTCTTGTTCTGCATAAAATGCATGATTTGGTCGTTTTGGGTCTGCCATGGTTACAGACCCATAATCCAGTCTTGGATTGGAAGGCTATGTCTGTGTCAAGTTGGGGCTGTCAGGGAATTCATGGTGATTCCCCGCCGGTGTATATTGCTTCCTCTACTCCTTCGGAAGTTCCTGAGTATTTGTCTGATTATCAGGATGTATTCAGCGAGTCCAGGTCCAGTGCTCTGCCTCCTCATAGGGACTGTGACTGCGCCATAGATTTGATTCCAGGTAGTAAATTTCCTAAGGGAAGACTATTTAATCTGTCTGTACCTGAGCATACCGCAATGCGTTCGTATATCAAGGAGTCTCTGGAGAAGGGGCATATCCGTCCATCCTCTTCCCCTCTTGGTGCGGGATTCTTTCTTGTGGCCAAGAAGGACGGATCTTTGAGACCTTGTATTGACTATCGGCTTCTGAATAAAATCACTGTTAAATTTCAGTATCCTTTGCCTCTGTTGTCGGACTTGTTTGCCCGGATTAAAGGTGCCAAGTGGTTCACCAAGATAGATCTTCGTGGTGCGTACAACCTTGTGCGCATTAAGCAAGGAGATGAATGGAAAACTGCATTTAATACGCCCGAAGGTCATTTTGAGTACTTGGTGATGCCTTTTGGGCTCTCTAATGCCCCCTCAGTGTTTCAGTCCTTTATGCATGATATTTTCCGGAAGTATCTGGATAGATTTGTGATTGTTTATCTGGATGATATTCTGGTTTTCTCTGATGATTGGGACTCACATGTAGAGCAGGTCAGGATGGTGTTTCAGGTTTTGCGTGAGAATGCTTTGTTTGTTAAGGGCTCAAAGTGTCTCTTTGGAGTACAGAAGGTTCCCTTTTTGGGTTTTATTTTTTCCCCTTCTGCGGTGGAGATGGACCCAGTCAAGGTCCGAGCTATTCATGATTGGACTCAACCCACGTCAGTTAAGAGTCTTCAGAAGTTCTTGGGTTTTGCTAACTTCTACCATCGTTTTATCGCTAATTTTTCTAGCGTTGTTAAACCTTTGACGGATATGACCAAGAAAGGTTCTGATGTTGTTAACTGGGCTCCTGCAGCCGTGGAAGCTTTCCAAGAGTTGAAGCGCCGGTTTACTTCGGCGCCTGTTTTGTGCCAGCCTGATGTCTCACTTCCCTTTCAGGTTGAAGTGGATGCTTCTGAGATTGGGGCAGGGGCCGTTTTGTCGCAGAGAGGCCCTGGTTGCTCTGTAATGAGACCATGTGCTTTCTTCTCTAGGAAGTTTTCGCCTGCTGAGCGGAATTATGATGTTGGCAATCGGGAGTTGCTGGCCATGAAGTGGGCATTTGAGGAGTGGCGTCATTGGCTCGAGGGTGCTAAGCATCGTGTGGTGGTCTTGACTGATCACAAGAATCTGATGTATCTCGAGTCTGCTAAACGCCTGAATCCTAGACAGGCCCGTTGGTCATTGTTTTTCTCCCGTTTTGACTTTGTGGTCTCGTATTTACCAGGTTCAAAGAATGTGAAGGCTGATGCTCTTTCAAGGAGCTTTGTGCCTGACTCTCCTGGAGTCGCAGAACCAGTTGGTATTCTTAAAGAGGGAGTAATCTTGTCAGCCATTTCTCCGGATTTGCGACGTGTGTTGCAGAGATTTCAGGCTGGTAGACCTGACTCTTGTCCACCTGACAGACTGTTTGTTCCTGATAAATGGACCAGCAGAGTCATTTCCGAGGTTCATTCCTCGGTGTTGGCAGGGCATCCGGGAATTTTTGGCACCAGAGATTTGGTGGCTAGGTCCTTTTGGTGGCCTTCCTTGTCACGGGATGTGCGGTCATTTGTGCAGTCCTGTGGGACTTGTGCTCGGGCTAAGCCTTGCTGTTCTCGTGAGAGCGGCTTGCTCTTGCCCTTGCCTGTCCCGAAGAGGCCTTGGACACACATTTCCATGGATTTCATTTCAGATCTTCCGGTGTCTCAAGGAATGTCTGTCATCTGGGTGGTATGTGATCGCTTTTCCAAGATGGTCCATTTGGTATCTTTGCCTAAACTGCCTTCCTCTTCCGATCTGGTTCCCTTGTTCTTTCAGAATGTGGTTAGTTTACACGGCATTCCTGAGAATATCGTGTCTGACAGAGGATCCCAGTTTGTTTCCAGGTTCTGGCGATCCTTTTGTGCTAAGATGGGCATTGATTTGTCGTTTTCGTCTCCCTTTCATCCTCAAACTAATGGACAAACGGAGCGAACTAATCAGACTCTGGAGGCTTATTTGAGGTGTTTTGTTTCTGCAGATCAGGATGATTGGGTGACCTTCTTGCCGTTGGCTGAGTTTGCACTTAATAATCGGGCTAGTTCCGCTACCTTGGTTTCGCCATTTTTTTGCAACTCTGGTTTCCATCCTCGTTTTTCCTCGGGACATGTGGAGTCTTCTGACTGTCCTGGGGTAGATTCCGTGGTGGATAGGTTGCAGCAGATCTGGAATCATGTGGTGGACAACTTAAAGTTGTCACAGGAGAATGCTCAGCGTTTTGCCAACCGCCGCCGCGGTGTGGGTCCTCGACTTCGTGTTGGGGATTTGGTATGGCTGTCTTCTCGATTTGTTCCTATGAAGGTCTCCTCTCCTAAATTTAAGCCTCGCTTCATCGGTTCTTACAAGATATTGGAAATCCTTAATCCTGTGTCCTTTCGCTTGGATCTTCCGGTGTCGTTTGCCATTCTTGACGTGTTCCATAGGTCTTTATTGCGGCGGTACGTTGTACCTGTGGTTCCTTCTGTTGAGCCTCCTGCTCCGGTGTTGGTTGAGGGCGAGTTGGAGTATGTGGTGGAGAAGATCTTGGATTCTCGTCTCTCCAGGCGGAGGCTTCAGTATCTGGTCAAGTGGAAGGGCTATGGTCAGGAGGATAATTCCTGGGTGGTTGCCTCTGATGTGCATGCGGACGATTTAGTTCGTGCCTTTCACGCTGCTCATCCTGATCGCCCTGGTGGTCTTGGTGAGGGTTCGTTGACCCCTCCTTAAAGGGGGGGTACTGTTGTGAATTAGACTTTTTTGGCTCCCTCTTGTGGTCACTAGTGATATGACTCTGGGATTGTCTTTCCTCAGTTTGGCACCCACCTGGGTCGTTAGTGCAGGGGTGTTGCTATATAAACTTCCTGGATTCTCAGTCCTGTGCCTGGCATCGTTGTAATCAGTCCTTTCTGTTTGCTCCTGTCTGCTGGTCCTGGTTCTTGCAAAATTAAGCTAAGTCCTGCTTCCTTGTTTTTTTGGTTATTTGCATTGCTCTTATTTTCTGTCCAGCTTGTACTAAATGTGATTCCTGATTTTGCTGGAAGCTCTAGGGGGCTGGTGTTCTCCCCCCGGGCCGTTAGACAGTTCGGGGGTTCTTGAATATCCAGCGTGGAAATTTTTGATAGGGTTTTTGCTGACCGTATAAGTCATCTTACTATATTCTGCTATTAGTTAGTGGGCCTCTCTTTGCTAAATACCTAGCTCATTCTTACGTTTGTCTTTTCTTCTTACCTCACCGTTATTATTTGTTGGGGGCTTGTATCCAACTTTTGGGGTCTTTTCTCTGGAGGCAAGAAAGGTCTATCTTTTCCCTTCTAGGGTTAGTTAGTTCTCCGGCTGGCGCGAGACGTCTAGAACCAACGTAGGCACGTTCCCCGGCTGCTGCTATTTGTGGTGCTAGGATTAGATATACGGTCAGCCCAGTTACCACTGCCCTATGAGCTGTTTTTTTGTGTTTTCAGACTTGGTATTTATTTCTGAGACCCTCTGCCATTGGGGTCATAACAGTGGGGGCCGGTATACTGAGAGAGAGGCAGTGGGGGCCGACATACTGAGTGAGAGGCTGTGGGGCCATCATACTGAGTGAGAGGCTGTGGGGGCCGGCATACTGAGTGAGAGGCTGTGGGGGCTGATATACTGAGTGAGAGGCTGTGGGGGCCGGCATACTGAGTGAGAGGCTGAGGGGGCAGTCATACTGAGAGGCTGTGGGGCCGGCATACTGAGTGAGAGGCTGTGGGGGCCGGGATACTGAGTGAGAGGCTGTGGGGGCCGGCATACTGAGTGAGAGGCTGTGGGTTCGGCATACTGAGTGAGAGGTTGTGGGGGCCGGTATACTGAGAGAGAGGCTGTGGGGGCCGACATACTGAGTGAGAGGCTGTGGGGCCATCATACTGAGTGAGAGGCTGTGGGGGCCGGCATACTGAGTGAGAGGCAGTGGGGGCCGGCATATTGAGTGAAAGGCTGTGGGGGCCGGCATACTGAGAGGCTGTAGGGGTCGGCATACTAAGTGAGAGGCTGTGGGGGTCGGCATACTGAGTGAGAGGCTGTGGGGGCCGGCATACTAAGTATGAGGCTGTGGAGGTCGGCATACTGAGTGAGAGGCTGTGGGGGCCAGCATACTGAGTGAGAGGCTGTGGGGGCCAGCATACTGAGTGTGAGGCTGTGGGGGCCGTCATACTGAGTGAGAGGCTGTGGGGGCCGTCATACTGAGTGAGAGACTGTGGGTCGGCATACTGAGTGAGAGGCCGTGGGGCCAGCATACTGAGTGAGAGGCTGTGGGGGCCGGCATACTGAGTGAGAGGCTGTGGGGTGGGTGTGACGGGGTGTACGGCAGAGCAAGAAGGGACAACAGGCCAAGGGATGATTCCACAGATTTATTATCAAAAACGCTGGAACAACACATGCAGGTAGATCTACAGAGTCCACAATTAGTCTAACGGAACAGGTTCGCGGGCACCTCCCGATAATCCTTGTGCCCGCTAACAAAGCAATAGTTCACACGAGTCCAAGGGATCCCAAACAATCTCACGAACGACGAGATATGTCCTCAGCTCAAGTCTCGCCCCGTTCGCTTCCGCAGTCCCAGATGGACGTGGTGTCTTGCCTCAGCTAAGAATCCCCACTCCTTCTCCTTCCAGGATCAACTCACATCTGATCTCAAAATAAGAATGGATTGTCTGAGCTCCAGGGATCCGCCCATGAAGGGGGGGTAGGGGTCACACCTTCTATTCAATGGTTGGGTCCATCAGAAGATTCTAGACTTGTGGGCTCCTGTTATGACCCCAATGGCGAGGGTCTCAGAGGAACAAGTAAGTCTGCGAAGTACAAAAAATCCAGCTCATAGGGCAGTGGTAACTGGGTTGACCATATATCTACTCCTAACGCCAACACTAGAAGTAGCCGGGGAACATGCCTACGTTGGTCGCTAGATGTCTCGCGCCAGCCGGAGGACTAACTACCCCTAGAAGAGGAAAACAAAGACCTCTCTTGCCTCCAGAGAATAGACCCCAAAAGTAGGATACAAGCCCCCCACAAATAATAACGGTGAGGTAAGAGGAAATGACAAACACAGAGATGAACTAGGTTTAGCAAAGAGAGGCCCACTTACTAATAGCAGAATGTAGTAAGATAACTTATATGGTCAACAAAAACCCTATCAAAAAATCCACACTGGAGATTCAAGAACCCCCGAACCGTCTAACGGCCCGGGGGGAGAACTCCAGCCTCCCTAGAGCTTCCAGCAAGGTTAGGATACAGATTATGTACAAGCTGGACAAAAATGCAAACAAAAACAAATAGCAAAAAGTAAGAAAGCAGACTTAGCTTAATTTAACAGGAACCAGGATCAGTAGACAAGAGCACAACAGATTAGCTCTGATTACAACGTTGCCAGGCATTGAACTGAAGGTCCAGGGAGCTTATATAGCAACACCCCTGACCTAACGACCCAGGTGAGCATACAAGGGATGGCAGACATTCCCAGAGTCAAATCACTAGTAACCACTAGAGGGAGCCAAAAAGGTAAATTCACAACAGTACCCCCCCCTTAGTGAGGGGTCACCGAACCCTCACCAAGACCACCAGGGCGATCAGGATGAGCGGTGTGAAAGGCACGAACCAAATCGGCCGCATGCATATCAGAGGCGACCACCCAGGAATTATCCTCCTGACCATAGCCCTTCCACTTGACCAAGTACTGAAGCTTCCGCCTGGAGAGACGAGAATCTAAGATCTTCTCCACCACGTACTCCAACTCGCCCTCAACCAACACCGGAGCAGGAGGCTCAGCAGAAGGAACCACAGGCACAACGTACCGCCGTAACAAGTACCTATGAAATACGTTGTGAATGGCAAACGACACCGGAAGATCCAGGCGAAAGGATACCGGATTAAGGATTTCCAATATCTTGTAAGGACCAATGAAGCGAGGCTTAAATTTGGGAGAGGAGACCTTCATAGGAACAAATCGAGAAGACAGCCATACCAAATCCCCAACGCGAAGTCGGGGACCCACACCGCGGCGGCGGTTGGCAAAACGCTGAGCCTTCTCCTGTGACAACTTCAAGTTGTCCACCACATGACTCCAGATCCGCTGCAACCTATCCACCACGGAATCCACCCCCGGACAGTCAGAAGGCTCCACATGTCCCGAGGAAAAACGAGGATGGAAACCAGAGTTGCAGAAAAATGGCGAAACCAAGGTGGCGGAACTAGCCCGATTATTAAGGGCAAATTCAGCCAACGGCAAGAAGGTCACCCAATCATCCTGATCAGAAGAGACAAAACACCTCAAATAAGCCTCCAGAGTCTGATTAGTTCGTTCCGTTTGTCCGTTAGTCTGGGGATGGAAAGCGGATGAAAACGACAACTCAATGCCCATCCTACCACAAAAGGATCGCCAGAACCTGGAAACAAACTGGGATCCTCTGTCCGACACAATATTCTCAGGAATGCCGTGCAAACGAACCACGTTCTGGAAGAACACAGGAACCAGATCAGAAGAGGAGGGCAGCTTAGGCAAAGGAACCAAATGGACCATCTTGGAGAAACGATCACATATCACCCAGATGACAGACATGCCCTGAGACACCGGAAGATCAGAAATGAAATCCATAGAGATGTGTGTCCAAGGTCTCTTCGGGACAGGCAAGGGCAAGAGCAACCTGCTGGCATGAGAACAGCAAGGCTTAGCTCGAGCACAAGTACCACAGGACTGCACAAATGACCGCACATCCCTTGACAAGGAAGGCCACCAAAAGGACCTGGCCACCAGATCTCTGGTGCCAAAAATTCCCGGGTGCCCTGCCAACACCGAGGAATGAACCTCGGAAATGACTCTGCTGGTCCATCTAGCAGGCACAAACAATCTGTCAGGTGGACAAGAGTCAGGCCTACCAGCCTGAAATCTCTGTAACACACGTCGCAGATCTGGAGAAATAGCTGACACGATAACTCCTTCCTTAAGAATACCCACAGGTTCAGCAACTCCAGGAGCATCAGGCATAAAGCTCCTAGACAGAGCATCGGCCTTCACATTCTTAGAACCTGGTAAATACGAGACCACAAAGTCAAAACGGGAGAAAAACAATGACCAGCGGGCCTGTCTAGGATTCAGGCGTTTAGCAGACTCGAGATACATCAGATTCTTGTGATCAGTCAAGACCACCACACGATGCTTAGCACCCTCGAGCCAATGACGCCACTCCTCAAATGCCCACTTCATGGCCAACAACTCCCGATTGCCCACATCATAATTTCGCTCTGCCGGCGAAAACTTCCTAGAGAAAAAGGCACAAGGTCTCATAGTAGAGCAACCAGGGCCTCTCTGCGACAAAACGGCCCCTGCCCCAATCTCCGAAGCATCCACCTCAACCTGAAAGGGAAGTGAGACGTCAGGCTGGCACAAAACAGGCGCCGAAGTAAACCGGCGTTTCAACTCCTGGAAAGCCTCCACGGCAGCAGGAGCCCAGTTAGCTACATCAGAGCCTTTCTTGGTCATATCCGTCAGTGGTTTAACAACGCTAGAGAAATTTGCGATAAAACGACGGTAGAAGTTAGCAAAACCCAAGAACTTCTGAAGACTCTTAACTGACGAGGGTTGAGTCCAATCATGAATAGCTTGGACCTTGACTGGATCCATCTCCACAGCAGAAGGGGAAAAAATGAACCCCAAAAAGGGAACCTTCTGTACACCAAAGAGACACTTTGAGCCTTTTACAAACAAAGAATTTTCACGCAAAATCTCAAAAACCATCCTGACCTGCTCCACATGCGAGTCCCAATCATCAGAAAAAACCAGAATATCATCCAGATAAACAATCAAAAATTTATCCAGATACTTCCGGAAAATGTCATGCATGAAGGACTGAAAAACTGAAGGTGCATTAGAAAGCCCAAATGGCATCACCAAGTACTCAAAATGACCTTCGGGCGTATTGAATGCGGTTTTCCATTCATCGCCCTGCCTAATGCGCACAAGGTTGTACGCACCACGAAGGTCTATCTTGGTGAACCACTTGGCACCTTTAATCCGGGCAAACAAATCTGACAACAGCGGCAAAGGATACTGAAATTTGACAGTGATCTTATTTAAAAGCCGATAGTCAATACAAGGCCTCAAAGATCCGTCCTTTTTGGCCACAAAAAAGAATCCCGCACCAAGAGGGGAAGAAGAAGGACGGATATGCCCCTTCTCAAGAGACTCCTTGATATATGAACGCATCGCGGTATGTTCAGGTACCGACAGATTAAACAGTCTCCCCTTAGGAAACTTACTGCCAGGAATCAAATCTATTGCACAGTCACATTCCCTATGAGGAGGCAGTGCACTGGACTTAGACTCGCTGAAGACATCCTGATAATCAGACAAATACGCCGGAACTTCCGAAGGCGTAGAAGAAGCAATAGACAAGGGCAGGGAATCTCCATGAATTCCATGGCAGCCCCAACTTGACACTAACATAGCCTTCTAGTCCAAGACTGGATTATGGGTCTGTAACCATGGCAAACCCAAAACAACCAAATCATGCATTTTATGCAGAACAAGAAAACGTATTACCTCCCGATGTTCGGGAGTCATGCACATGGTAACCTGTGTCCAAAACTGCGGTTTATTTTTTGCCAATGGCGTAGAATCAATACCCCTAAGAGGGATAGGATTTTCCAATGGCTCAAGAACAAATCCGCAGCGCTTGGCAAATGACAGATCCATAAGGCTCAGGGCAGCACCTGAGTCCACAAACGCCATGACAGGATACGATGACAGTGAGCAAATCAAAGTTACAGATAGAATAAATTTAGGTTGCAAATTACCAATGGCGACCGGACTAACAACCTTAGTAAGACGTTTAGAGCATGCTGAGATAACATGTGTAGAATCACCACAGTAGTAACACAAGTAGTGTTGAGCATTCCGATACCGCAAGTATCGGGTATCGGCCGATACTTGCGGTATCGGAATTCCGATACCGGTATTCCGATACTTGCCGCGTATCGGATACCGGAATCGGAAGTTCCAAGATTCAAAATTCCGAAATTCAGCCAATGAGAATGATTCCAAGTGTGGGCACATCCTGTTTAGCATGGAGGGCATGAAAGTACTGGCAAGGCTGTGATTGGCTGCTGAAATGATGTCATGATGCAGTTTAAAAGTCGCTGGCGCCATTTTGCGATCACTCTGCTGTGAATTCAGTTAGTGACAGGACGCTGTTTGCTGACTGAGGGACAGTTTAGAGATAGCGATTTGCTTCTTTGTGCTTTCCAAAGGCTAATTTAGCAACCGCTGTGTTCACCTACTATTCACCTTGCTTTTGCCTTGTAGCGCTGTTTTCACAGCGATCTGCAAGGTCTGTGTGTGTGTGTGTGTGAGTGCAGCCCACTCTCTAGTCTGAGTGCAGCCACATAGGCCATCCATAGCTGGTTGTATTCAGTTCAGGGAGGGTGGTTCATTGCCTCATACTGTTCTTTTTTTTTTTTTTTTTTTTCAAGTAGTGTAGTCTGCTGCTAATTTATTAAAAAAAATCCTATTAGTGTCTTTCCACCCATCTCCAGCTAATTTGTAATTTGTTTTTCCACAAAAACACTACATAGGATAAAGTAGAGGAGGGTTTTTGGGCCTTGCAGCGCCGTTTACGGCTGTCTGCACGGTCTCCGTGTGACTGCAGCTCGCCCTGTAGTCTGTGAGCAGCCGTAGCCTGGTTGTCTGCAGCTCAGGGTTGTTCACTGCGTCATACCGCCAAATCAATTTTAATTTTTTTTCAAGTAGTGTAGTCTGCTGCTAATTAATTTAAAAAAATCCTATTAGTGTCTTTCCACCCGTCTCCAGCTAATTTGTGGAAAAACACTACATAGGATAAAGTAGAGGAGGGTTTTTGGGCCTTGCAGCGCCGTTTACGGCTGTCTGCACGGTCTCCGTGTGACTGCAGCTCGCCCTGTAGTCTGTGAGCAGCCGTAGCCTGGTTGTCTGCAGCTCAGGGTTGTTCACTGCGTCATACCGCCAAATCAATTTTAATTTTTTTTCAAGTAGTGTAGTCTGCTGCTAATTAATTTTAAAAAATCCTATTAGTGTCTTTCCACCCGTCTCCAGCTAATTTGTGGAAAAACACTACATAGGATAAAGTAGAGGAGGGTTTTTGGGCCTTGCAGCGCCGTTTACGGCTGTCTGCACGGTCTCCGTGTGACTGCAGCTCGCCCTGTAGTCTGTGAGCAGCCGTAGCCTGGTTGTCTGCAGCTCAGGGTTGTTCACTGCGTCATACCGCCAAATCAATTTTAATTTTTTTTCAAGTAGTGTAGTCTGCTGCTAATTAATTTAAAAAAATCCTATTAGTGTCTTTCCACCCGTCTCCAGCTAATTTGTGGAAAAACACTACATAGGATAAAGTAGAGGAGGGTTTTTGGGCCTTGCAGCGCCGTTTACGGCTGTCTGCACGGTCTCCGTGTGACTGCAGCTCGCCCTGTAGTCTGTGAGCAGCCGTAGCCTGGTTGTCTGCAGCTCAGGGTTGTTCACTGCGTCATACCGCCAAATCAATTTTAATTTTTTTTCAAGTAGTGTAGTCTGCTGCTAATTAATTTAAAAAAATCCTATTAGTGTCTTTCCACCCGTCTCCAGCTAATTTGTGGAAAAACACTACATAGGATAAAGTAGAGGAGGGTTTTTGGGCCTTGCAGCGCCGTTTACGGCTGTCTGCACGGTCTCTGTGTGACTGCAGCTCTATCTGTTGTCAGTTCAGCCCCCAAAAAAGAAATAAATAATAAAGTTCACCAAACACACCAGTTACACCACTTTACATTTCTGTAGGCCACATTAGCTCATATTAAAGTCTAGTCCACACTTTAGAAAATTAGTGTTTCTTATACCTGTTAGGAGGAGTTGCTCAGGAATAAGCACACAAATCCGTTAGTACTTTTCTGCTTATCTTTATCAGTCAACCAAGATGAAGAAGGCAGTGAGTAAGGCACGTGGGCGTGGGCGCGGAGCAGGGAGGGGACGTGGGGATTCTGTGCCTGCTGCGGGCACCGGTGACTCATCAGCACCCACTTTCACCAGGCAACAGTCGTTCATGCGCAGCTTTGTGTCAGAGCGCCGTACACCGCTGCTGCGTCAAGACCAAATTGAAGCTGTTGTCGGATGGATGGCAGCTAATGCATCAACTTCCATTAGTGCCACATCCTCTCAGACACAGAGCACTGGAGAGCAGCCATCTGTCTCTTCACCACCTGCCAAATTGCCCAGGCAGACAGAGAGCCCAGGACAGGAGCCGTCTCTACTTCTGTTCTCTGAATCTCTTGGCTTGGAAACAGGGGGCCAGCCAAGCAGCATTGGAGAAATGGAAGAAGAGGCAGGGTGCAGTGATGCCCAACAGCTTTTTCTGTCTTCCTCTGAAGAGGCGGGTGGGCCAGTGGCTCCGGTCACCACATCGCAGGCCGCATCAGCTGATGATGACACTCAGGTGCCACTTACTGGTGCGTGCTCTGCTGCTGAGACTACCCAGGAGGAGCAGTTGGGGGCAGAGGGTAGTGTAGATGATGAGGTCCTCGACCCATCTTGGCGTGAGGGACAGGAAGGTGGTGGGAGCAGCTCTGAGGAAGAGATTCCCCGTACGGCCCAAAGAGGGAGAGGGAGGGGGAAGACTGCGGATCCTGCAGCCTCCGCTTTGGCACCCGTTAGGAGCATGTCTCTTCCAAAAGCCAAAAAGGGTGCTCCCAAGACTTGCAGTGCCTGGTCCTTTTTTGACACAGTTGCAGATGACATTTGCTATGTCAGATGCAACGTGTGTCATCACAAAGTCAAAAGAGGTCGAAATGTCAGCAGCCTCAATACCTCCAACATGTGGAAACATGTGCGCACCAGGCACCCGGCGTTGTTAGAAAAACACACTGAAGAGGTAGGCCAACCAACAGCGGCAGCTACCACCTCTTCAGCTCGTGTTGCCTCTTCCTCTAGCTCACACGGGCTAACTGCCCATTGGGTTAATGTCGTTGAGCCGGGTACAGACCGTGCGAGTGGCGCAGGACGTGTCCTGCCCACTCCAAGGATTGCAGGAATCCATTCTGTACGCATTGACTCCTCCTCTTACACCAGTTCCTCAGAATCATCGCTGCAGGAGCCGTCACAGTCCACCTCCACATGGACCCGTGATGAACGTGTACCTGTTACGACCGACATGAGCACAGCCGTGGCCAAACGTCAACAGGCCGTCTTGAAATTAATTTTTTTGGGGAATCGTAGCCACACAGCGCAGGAGCTCTGGAATGCCATCAAGCAGGAGAGCGATGTGTGGTTTGTGCCAGCGAATCTCCAGCCAGGCATGGTAGTGTGTGATAATGGCCGAAATCTGGTGGCAGCTCTGGGCCTCGGCAACCTCACTCACATCCCATGTCTAGCACATGTGCTCAATTTGGTCGTGCAGAGCTTTTTGAGGGACTATCCGGATCTTGATGCACTGCTGCACAAGGTCCGCCTAGAGTGTGCTCACTTGCGGCGTTCCAGCACGGCAAAAGCGCGCATTGCGGCTCTGCAGCGCCGACACCGCCTGCCGGAACATCGCATCATATGTGACCTACCTACCAGGTGGAATTCCACGTTACATATGTTGGAGCGGTTGTGTGAGCAGCAGCAAGCTGTAATGGAGTACCAGCTGCTTCAGGCGCAAAAAAGTCGCAGTCAGCGCCGTACAGACTTCACAACCACAGAGTGGGCCACTATGAATGACGTCTGCCAGGTTTTGCGTCCCTTTGATTATTCCACGCGGATGGCGAGTGCAGATGATGCACTAGTCAGCATGACTGTCCCCCTTATCTGCCTGCTTGAAAAATCACTGCAAGCGCTAAGGGATGATGTAGTGGAAGAGGTGGAGGATGAGGATTCACCATTTCCATCATCTTCTGGACAGTCAGCGCCACGTGGTTCCTCACAAACGCTTAGGCAGGGGACAGTTTGTGAGGAGGATGAGGAGGAGTCAATGGAGGAGGAAGACATCCGTCCAGAGGAGGGAGTTACCGAATTGTCCAGTACTCAGTGTGTACAGCGAGGGTGGGGTGATGACGAGCGGGCAGAGATCACGCCTCCAGCAGGGGACAGCGTTTCTTGGGCAGTTGGCAGTCTGCAGCACATGGTGGATTACATGCTGCAGTGCCTGAGAAACGACCGCCGCATCGCCCACATTCTCAACATGTCTGATTATTGGGTGTTCACCCTCCTCGATCCTCGCTACCGGGACAACGTAGAAAGCCTCATCACACCGTTGAACCGGGAGCGAAAAATGCGGGAGTACCAAGACACACTGGTCAATTCCATCATCTTCTCCATTCCAACTGAGAGAAGTGCTGCTAGTGCATTCCAAAGCAGCTCAGTGCGTCCAGGCAGTGGTGGAGGCTCTGCACAAAGAGGGAGCAGAAGCAGTGCCTCTGCCCAAGGCAAGACCAGTATGGCCCAACTGTGGCACAGTTTTCTGTGCCCCCCACAAAAGTCTACACCATCACAGACGGCTCCAGTCAGCAGGAGGCAACGGTTCCGTCAGATGGTGACAGACTACATGTCTTGCCCTCTTGCTGTACTCCCAGACGGCTCTTCCCCTTTCAAGTTTTGGGTCTCAAAGCTGGATACATGGCCAGAGCTAAGCCAGTATGCATTGGAGGTGCTGTCTTGCCCTGCGGCCAGTGTATTATCGGAACGTGTCTTTAGTGCTGCAGGTGGTGTACTAACTGACCGTCGCATGCGACTATCCTCCGATAACGTTGACCGGCTTACTTTCCTGAAAATGAACAAGGCCTGGATCTCGCAGGAATTTGCCACTCCTCCTCCTGATTAAATAATTAGGTCACTGTATACGTTATCCAGGTCTCCTGTTGTGTTCATCTTTCTACCACCTGAACTTAAATTCCTGTGCTCCAACACCGCCAGTTGAGGCTCAGAAGTGCCGTCTGCACAGTCAAAACATACGACCCAGTGTTATTGGGTTTCAGTAACGTCAGCTGATCCCCAGCTGTGTAGCCGGCAATGTGTCATGCGACCGCCACGCTGACACAACAACTGAAATGTAAGGGAATCTGTCCCCCCCCCCCAAGGCGTTTGTTACTGAAAGAGCCACCTTGTGCAGCAGTAATGCTGCACAAGGAAAAGGTAGCTATTTTTGTTTAGCTCCTTGCACACGCAGAACTTAACACTTATAAAATGTGTCCCCTGCAACCGTAAAACCGTCCCGGAGGTGGGACTTTCCTTCGTAATGTGACGCAGCACAGCCGTCATTCCTACCCCCCCGGCGCCGCGCACCGGCTCCTCAGCGTTGTTTGATTCCGTCCCGGAGCCTGCGCTGTTATGTTATCCCGTGGCCAGGCACACTTAGCGCTGCCCGTCTTCTGGCATCATTTGGTGTCAGGATGGCTGCGCCTGTGCGGCCGCGCTGGCAGAGAGCCCGCCTCGCAGTGTCTTCTGATTTAATCCCACTGGGGGCCTGGGATCCATGGACATGCGCAGTGCATATCTGAACCTCCACCTCTCACTCATTTCCCTATGGCTTCTTCAGACTGTTCGGTGTCAGCTGGTCCCTAATAGCATGCCACGGCCGTGACACCGCACAGTCTTAAGAAGCCGTAGGGAGGGGAGTGAGAGGCGAGGATATGCACTGCGCATGTCCATGGATCCCAGGCCCCCAGTGGGATTAAATCAGAAGACACTGCGAGGCGGGCTCTCTGCCAGCGCGGCCGCACAGGCGCAGCCATCCTGACACCAAATGATGCCAGAAGACGGGCAGCGCTAAGTGTGCCTGGCCACGGGATAACATAACAGCGCAGGCTCCGGGACGGAATAAAACAACGCTGAGGAGCCGGTGAGCGGCGCCGGGGGGGTAGGAATGACGGCTGTGCTGCGTCACATTACGAAGGAAAGTCCCACCTCCGGGACGGTTTTACGGTTGCAGGGGACACATTTTATAAGTGTTTAGTTCTGTGTTTGCAAGGAGCATGATGAAAAGAGCCACCTTTTCCTTTTGCATCTTTTGTGCTGCACAAGCTGGCTCTTTCAGCTACAAACGCCTTGGGGGGGGGGGTTAAAGGTTCCCTTTCGACTTTCTCAGGCTTCGGCCTACATTGTGTTCCTCTGCTTTTCCACCTGTCCCTGGG
Organism: Ranitomeya variabilis; assembly: GCF_051348905.1. Classification (NCBI taxonomy): domain Eukaryota; kingdom Metazoa; phylum Chordata; class Amphibia; order Anura; family Dendrobatidae; genus Ranitomeya; species Ranitomeya variabilis. The sequence continues at coordinate 228,272,128 of NC_135232.1, forward strand.
CTCCAACACCGCCAGTTGCCGTCCAGAAGTGCTGTACGCACAGTCAACAGTCCCTCCTCTGTTATTGGGGTTCAGTAACGTCAGCTGTTCCCCTGCTGTGTGTGTGGCAATCCCTCCTACCTCCTCCTACCTCCTCCTCCTCCACCTGTCCCTGGGCTCCAACACCGCCAGTTGCCGTCCAGAAGTGCTGTACGCACAGTCAACAGTCCCTCCTCTGTTATTGGGGTTCAGTAACGTCAGCTGTTCCCCTGCTGTGTGTGTGGCAATCCCTCCTACCTCCTCCTACCTCCTCCTCCTCCACCTGTCCCTGGGCTCCAACACCGCCAGTTGCCGTCCAGAAGTGCTGTACGCACAGTCAACAGTCCCTCCTCTGTTATTGGGGTTCAGTAACGTCAGCTGTTCCCCTGCTGTGTGTGTGGCAATCCCTCCTACCTCCTCCAACCTCCTCCTCCTCCACCTGTCCCTGGGCTCCAACACCGCCAGTTGCCGTCCAGAAGTGCTGTACGCACAGTCAACAGTCCCTCCTCTGTTATTGGGGTTCAGTAACGTCAGCTGTTCCCCTGCTGTGTGTGTGGCAATCCCTCCTACCTCCTCCTACCTCCTCCTCCTCCACCTGTCCCTGGGCTCCAACACCGCCAGTTGCCGTCCAGAAGTGCTGTACGCACAGTCAACAGTCCCTCCTCTGTTATTGGGGTTCAGTAACGTCAGCTGTTCCCCTGCTGTGTGTGTGGCAATCCCTCCTACCTCCTCCTACCTCCTCCTCCTCCACCTGTCCCTGGGCTCCAACACCGCCAGTTGCCGTCCAGAAGTGCTGTACGCACAGTCAACAGTCCCTCCTCTGTTATTGGGGTTCAGTAACGTCAGCTGTTCCCCTGCTGTGTGTGTGGCAATCCCTCCTACCTCCTCCAACCTCCTCCTCCTCCACCTGTCCCTGGGCTCCAACACCGCCAGTTGCCGTCCAGAAGTGCTGTACGCACAGTCAACAGTCCCTCCTCTGTTATTGGGGTTCAGTAACGTCAGCTGTTCCCCTGCTGTGTGTGTGGCAATCCCTCCTACCTCCTCCTACCTCCTCCTCCTCCACCTGTCCCTGGGCTCCAACACCGCCAGTTGCCGTCCAGAAGTGCTGTACGCACAGTCAACAGTCCCTCCTCTGTTATTGGGGTTCAGTAACGTCAGCTGTTCCCCTGCTGTGTGTGTGGCAATCCCTCCTACCTCCTCCTACCTCCTCCTCCTCCACCTGTCCCTGGGCTCCAACACCGCCAGTTGCCGTCCAGAAGTGCTGTACGCACAGTCAACAGTCCCTCCTCTGTTATTGGGGTTCAGTAACGTCAGCTGTTCCCCTGCTGTGTGTGTGGCAATCCCTCCTACCTCCTCCAACCTCCTCCTCCTCCACCTGTCCCTGGGCTCCAACACTGCCAGTTGCCGTCCAGAAGTGCTGTACGCACAGTCAACAGTCCCTCCTCTGTTATTGGGGTTCAGTAACGTCAGCTGTTCCCCTGCTGTGTGTGTGGCAATCCCTCCTACCTCCTCCTACCTCCTCCTCCTCCACCTGTCCCTGGGCTCCAACACCGCCAGTTGCCGTCCAGAAGTGCTGTACGCACAGTCAACAGTCCCTCCTCTGTTATTGGGGTTCAGTAACGTCAGCTGTTCCCCTGCTGTGTGTGTGGCAATCCCTCCTACCTCCTCCTACCTCCTCCTCCTCCACCTGTCCCTGGGCTCCAACACCGCCAGTTGCCGTCCAGAAGTGCTGTACGCACAGTCAACAGTCCCTCCTCTGTTATTGGGGTTCAGTAACGTCAGCTGTTCCCCTGCTGTGTGTGTGGCAATCCCTCCTACCTCCTCCTACCTCCTCCTCCTCCACCTGTCCCTGGGCTCCAACACCGCCAGTTGCCGTCCAGAAGTGCTGTACGCACAGTCAACAGTCCCTCCTCTGTTATTGGGGTTCAGTAACGTCAGCTGTTCCCCTGCTGTGTGTGTGGCAATCCCTCCTACCTCCTCCTACCTCCTCCTCCTCCACCTGTCCCTGGGCTCCAACACCGCCAGTTGCCGTCCAGAAGTGCTGTACGCACAGTCAACAGTCCCTCCTCTGTTATTGGGGTTCAGTAACGTCAGCTGTTCCCCTGCTGTGTGTGTGGCAATCCCTCCTACCTCCTCCTACCTCCTCCTCCTCCACCTGTCCCTGGGCTCCAACACCGCCAGTTGCCGTCCAGAAGTGCTGTACGCACAGTCAACAGTCCCTCCTCTGTTATTGGGGTTCAGTAACGTCAGCTGTTCCCCTGCTGTGTGTGTGGCAATCCCTCCTACCTCCTCCAACCTCCTCCTCCTCCACCTGTCCCTGGGCTCCAACACCGCCAGTTGCCGTCCAGAAGTGCTGTACGCACAGTCAACAGTCCCTCCTCTGTTATTGGGGTTCAGTAACGTCAGCTGTTCCCCTGCTGTGTGTGTGGCAATCCCTCCTACCTCCTCCTACCTCCTCCTCCTCCACCTGTCCCTGGGCTCCAACACCGCCAGTTGCCGTCCAGAAGTGCTGTACGCACAGTCAACAGTCCCTCCTCTGTTATTGGGGTTCAGTAACGTCAGCTGTTCCCCTGCTGTGTGTGTGGCAATCCCTCCTACCTCCTCCTACCTCCTCCTCCTCCACCTGTCCCTGGGCTCCAACACCGCCAGTTGCCGTCCAGAAGTGCTGTACGCACAGTCAACAGTCCCTCCTCTGTTATTGGGGTTCAGTAACGTCAGCTGTTCCCCTGCTGTGTGTGTGGCAATCCCTCCTACCTCCTCCTACCTCCTCCTCCTCCACCTGTCCCTGGGCTCCAACACCGCCAGTTGCCGTCCAGAAGTGCTGTACGCACAGTCAACAGTCCCTCCTCTGTTATTGGGGTTCAGTAACGTCAGCTGTTCCCCTGCTGTGTGTGTGGCAATCCCTCCTACCTCCTCCTACCTCCTCCTCCTCCACCTATCCCTGGGCTCCAACACCGCCAGTTGCCGTCCAGAAGTGCTGTACGCACAGTCAACAGTCCCTCCTCTGTTATTGGGGTTCAGTAACGTCAGCTGTTCCCCTGCTGTGTGTGTGGCAATCCCTCCTACCTCCTCCTACCTCCTCCTCCTCCACCTGTCCCTGGGCTCCAACACCGCCAGTTGCCGTCCAGAAGTGCTGTACGCACAGAGCCAAACACCTCGCCAATGTGTTAGTGGGGTTCAGCACCGCCAGCTGTTCCCCTGCTGTGTATACGGCAACGTGTACTGCGACCGCCACGCAGGCACAACAAGTTAAATTTAAGGGAACCTGTACCCCCCCCCCCCCAGGCGTTTGTTACTGAAGGAGCCACCTTGTGCAGCAGTAATGATGCAAAGGGAAAAAGTTCCTCTTTTCGTGGTGCTCCTTGCAGATGCTGAACCTAACACTTATGAAATGTGTATCCTCACAGCGTTCAACCGTCCGGTAGGTGGAACTTTCCTTTGTCATGTGACGCAGCACAGCCGTCATTTTTACCCCCTTGTCGCCGTGCGCCGCCTCCTCAGCGTTGTTTGAATCTGTCCCGGAGCCTGCGCTGTTAGGTTACCCCTTGGCCATGCACACATTTTGCGCTGCCCGTCTTCTGACATCATTTGCTGTCAGGCTGGCTGCGCCTGTGCGGGTGCGCTGTCCGAGATTCAGCCTCACGGTGTCGTCTAATGTAATCCCACCGGGGGCCTGGGATCCGTGTCCATGCGTAGTGCATATCCTCGCCTCTCACTCCCCTCCCTACGGCTTCTAAAGACTGTTCGGTGTCAGCTGATCCCTAATAGCATGCCACGGCCGTGACACCGCACAGTCTTAAGAAGCCGTAGGGAGGGGAGTGAGAGGCGAGGATATGCACTGCGCATGGACACGGATCCCAGGCCCGCGGTGGGATTACATTAGACGACACCGCGAGGCTGAATCTCGGACAGCGCACCCGCACAGGCGCAGCCAGCCTGACAGCAAATGATGTCAGAAGACGGGCAGCGCAAAATGTGTGCATGGCCAAGGGGTAACCTAACAGCGCAGGCTCCGGGACAGATTCAAACAACGCTGAGGAGGCGGCGCACGGCGCCAAGGGGGTAAAAATGACGGCTGTGCTGCGTCACATGACAAAGGAAAGTTCCACCTACCGGACGGTTGAACGCTGTGAGGGGACACATTTCATAAGTGTTAGGTTCAGCATCTGCAAGGACCATAATTAAAAGAGCTAAGTTTACCTTTTCCAGCATTAGTGCTGTACACGATGGCTCTTCCAGCTACAAACGCCTGGGGGGGGGGTTAAAGGTTTCCTTTCAACTTGCTCCAGTGCAGGCTTCGGCCTACACTCCGCTCCCCCTGCTCCTCCTGCTGACCCTGGGCTCTAACACCGCCAGTTGGGGCCCAGATGTGCTAGCTGCACAGAGAAAAACACCTCGCCAATGTGTCAGTGGGGTTCAGCACCGCCAGCTGTTCCCCTGCTGTGCAGCCGGCAACGTGTCCTGCAAAAGCCACGCAGACACAACACACCCAAAGCTGCCGCCAGTGCAGGCTTCGGCCTACACTCTGCTCCCTCTCCTCCTCCTGCTGACCCCGGGCTCTAACACCGCCAGTTGGGGCCCGGTACTGCTAGCTGCACAGAGAAAAACACCAGCCAATGTGTCAGTGGGGTCCAGCATCGCCAGCTGTTCCCCTGCTGTGCAGCCGGCATCGTGTCCTGCGACCGCCACGCAGACACAAGAACTGAAATTGAAGGGAGCCTGTCCCCCCTCCCCCAGGTGTTTCTATGTTTTACAGCCACCTTGTACAGCAGTAATGCTGCATGTGTGCAAGGTGGCTCAGAAACGTATTCTCCTTGCACTCGTGGAACTGAACACGTCTAAAATGTGTCCTCTGTGACCATTAAAACGTCCCTCAGGTGTGATTTTACTTTGTATTGACATACGCAACAAGCTCCTTGGTAACGCTGCCCGTCTTCTGGCATCATTGTTTGGCTGGGTGCGCCTCTGCGGCCGCCTTGACCCACACAACGCCCCTCGGTGTCTTATTTATTTTGACTGCGAGGGTGGGATTGACGGGCATGAACGGTGCATTTCTTCGCCTGTCCCTCATCTCCTTCCGCCTTCTTCGGACTGTGCGGCTTCATGGCCGTGGCATGCGATAAGGGATCAGCTGACGCCACATAGTCTGAAGCAGGTGTAAGAACCCAAGCGAGAGGCGAACATATGTACTGCGCCAGGCCATGAATCCCAGCCCCGCAGTGTTTTAACTATGTCAATACACTGCGGGGCTGTGATTCATGGGCATCGCGAACCGCACCGGCCGACATCAAATGATGTCAGAGGACGGGCAGCACTAACAGCGCAAGGCCAAGGGATAAAACGACAGCGCAGACTCCTGTGCAACAAATAACGATGCTCAGGAGGCCGCGCAAAGCACCAAGGTGGCATTTTTGCCAGCTGTACTGCGTCTCTTTACGAAGGGAACTCACGCCTCAAAATCAGTTTGACTGTGTAAGGGCCTAAATGTTAAACGTGTTCCTTTCAGCGTGTGCAAGGAGCGAAATTAAAAGAGCAACCTTTGACTTGTGCAGCACTACTGCTGCATAAGCTGTGGCTCTTCTACTTTCTAACCCCTGAGGGGGGGTTAAAGGTTACCTTTGAAATTGGTTCAAGTAGGCTTCGGCCTACACTCTGCTCCCCCTGCAGAGCCCGGGCTCCAACACCGCTAGTTGCTGTCCGGAAGTGCTGGCTGCACAGAGCCAAACACCTTGCCAATGTGTCAGTGGGGTCCAGCACCGCCAGCTGTTCCCCTGCTGTGTAGCCGGCAACGTGTCCTGCGACCGCCACGCAGACACAACAGACCCAAAGCTGCCGCCAGTGCAGGCTTCGGCCTACACTCCCCTCCCCCTGCTCCTGCTCCTCCTCCTCCTGCTGACCCTGGGCTCTAACAAACCGCCAGTTGGGGCCCAGATGTGCTAGCTGCACAGAGAACAACACCAGCCAATGTGTCAGTGGGGTCCAGCACCGCCAGCTGTTCCCCTGCTGTGCAGCCGGCAACGTGTCCTGCAAAAGCCACGCAGACACAAGAACTGAAATTGAAGGGAACCTGTCCCCCCTCCCCCAGGCGTTTTTACGTTATCCAGCCACCTTGTACAGCGGTAATGCTGCATGTGTGCAAGGTGGCTCAGAAACGTATTCTCCTCGCACATGTGGAACTGAAAACACGTCTGCAATGTGTCCTCTGTGTGACCATTTAACCGTCCCGGTGGTGTGACTTTCCTTTGTAATGACACGCTGCAACCCCCTTGGTAGCGCTGCCCGTCTTCTGGCATCATTGTTTGGCTGGCTGCGCCTCTGCGGCCGCCCTGACCCACACAACGCCCCTCGGTGTCTTATTTATTGGGACTGCGAGGGTGTGATTGATGGGCAGGATCAGTGCATCAGTTCGCCTGTCCCTCCTCTCCTTCCGCCTTCTTCGGACTGTGCGGCTTCATGGCCGTGGCATGCGATAAGGGATCAGATGACGCCGCACAGTCTGAAGCGGGTGTAAGGACCCGAGTGTGAGAGGCCAACATATGTGCTGCGCCAGGCCCTGAATCCCAGCCCCGCAGTGTTTTTACAATGTTAAGACACTGCGGGGCTGGGATTCATGGTCATCGCGAACCGCACCGGCCGACATTAAATGATGTCAGAAGATGGGCAGCGCTAACAGCGCTAGGCCAGGGGATAACACGACAGCGCAGACTCCTGTACAGCAAATAACAACGCTCAGGAGGCTGCACCCAGCACCAAGGTGGGATTCTTGACATCTGTGCTGCGTCTCATTACAAAGGGAACTCGCGCCTCCAACACAGTTTGACTGTATAAAGGGCTAAATGTTATACGTGTTTCATTCAGCGTGTGCAAGGAGCGAAATTAAAAGAGCAACCTTTGACTTGTGCAGCACTACTGCTGCATAAGCTGTGGCTCTTCTACTTTCTAACCCCTGAGGGGGGGTTAAAGGTTACCTTTGAAATTGGTTCAAGTAGGCTTCGGCCTACACTCTGCTCCCCCTGCAGAGCCCGGGCTCCAACACCGCTAGTTGCTGTCCGGAAGTGCTGGCTGCACAGAGCCAAACACCTCGCCAATGTGTCAGTGGGGTCCAGCACCGCCAGCTGTTCCCCTGCTGTGTAGCCGGCAACGTGTCCTGCGACCGCCACGCAGACACAACAGACCCAAAGCTGCCGCCAGTGCAGGCTTCGGCCTACACTCCCCTCCCCCTGCTCCTGCTCCTCCTCCTCCTGCTGACCCTGGGCTCTAACAAACCGCCAGTTGGGGCCCAGATGTGCTAGCTGCACAGAGAACAACACCAGCCAATGTGTCAGTGGGGTCCAGCACCGCCAGCTGTTCCCCTGCTGTGCAGCCGGCAACGTGTCCTGCAAAAGCCACGCAGACACAAGAACTGAAATTGAAGGGAACCTGTCCCCCCTCCCCCAGGCGTTTTTACGTTATCCAGCCACCTTGTACAGCGGTAATGCTGCATGTGTGCAAGGTGGCTCAGAAACGTATTCTCCTCGCACATGTGGAACTGAAAACACGTCTGCAATGTGTCCTCTGTGTGACCATTTAACCGTCCCGGTGGTGTGACTTTCCTTTGTAATGACACGCTGCAACCCCCTTGGTAGCGCTGCCCGTCTTCTGGCATCATTGTTTGGCTGGCTGCGCCTCTGCGGCCGCCCTGACCCACACAACGCCCCTCGGTGTCTTATTTATTGGGACTGCGAGGGTGTGATTGATGGGCAGGATCAGTGCATCAGTTCGCCTGTCCCTCCTCTCCTTCCGCCTTCTTCGGACTGTGCGGCTTCATGGCCGTGGCATGCGATAAGGGATCAGATGACGCCGCACAGTCTGAAGCGGGTGTAAGGACCCGAGTGTGAGAGGCCAACATATGTGCTGCGCCAGGCCCTGAATCCCAGCCCCGCAGTGTTTTTACAATGTTAAGACACTGCGGGGCTGGGATTCATGGTCATCGCGAACCGCACCGGCCGACATTAAATGATGTCAGAAGATGGGCAGCGCTAACAGCGCTAGGCCAGGGGATAACACGACAGCGCAGACTCCTGTACAGCAAATAACAACGCTCAGGAGGCTGCACCCAGCACCAAGGTGGGATTCTTGACATCTGTGCTGCGTCTCATTACAAAGGGAACTCGCGCCTCCAACACAGTTTGACTGTATAAAGGGCTAAATGTTATACGTGTTTCATTCAGCGTGTGCAAGGAGCGAAATTAAAAGAGCAACCTTTGACTTGTGCAGCACTACTGCTGCATAAGCTGTGGCTCTTCTACTTTCTAACCCCTGAGGGGGGGTTAAAGGTTACCTTTGAAATTGGTTCAAGTAGGCTTCGGCCTACACTCTGCTCCCCCTGCAGAGCCCGGGCTCCAACACCGCTAGTTGCTGTCCGGAAGTGCTGGCTGCACAGAGCCAAACACCTCGCCAATGTGTCAGTGGGGTCCAGCACCGCCAGCTGTTCCCCTGCTGTGTAGCCGGCAACGTGTCCTGCGACCGCCACGCAGACACAACAGACCCAAAGCTGCCGCCAGTGCAGGCTTCGGCCTACACTCCCCTCCCCCTGCTCCTGCTCCTCCTCCTCCTGCTGACCCTGGGCTCTAACAAACCGCCAGTTGGGGCCCAGATGTGCTAGCTGCACAGAGAACAACACCAGCCAATGTGTCAGTGGGGTCCAGCACCGCCAGCTGTTCCCCTGCTGTGCAGCCGGCATCGTGTCCTGCAAAAGCCACGCAGACACTTGCTCTTGGACCTTCTGCTCCCCATCCTGGTTCCAGTACCGTCAGCTGGTTCCGGGCAGAGCCTTTGGCTTAGGTGCCTCCCTTTGGTATCCGAGTTCCACCAACGTCAGGTGGTCCTTGGTAGTGCTTTCAGGCACGGGTACCTCCTGCTTAGTAACCGGGTTCCAGTAACGTCAGCTGGTCCTCGGTAGTTCCATTGGCTCTTGGACCTTCGGCTACCCATCCGGGTTCCAGCACCGTCAGCTGGTTCTCGGCAGTGTCTTTTGCTCTTGTACCTTCTGCTCCCCATCCTGGTTCCAGTACCGTCAGCTGGTTCCGGGCAGAGCCTTTGGCTTAGGTGCCTCCCTCTGGGTATCTGAGTTCCACCAACGTCAGGTGGTCCTTGGTAGTGCTTTCAGCACAGGTACCTCCTGCTTAGTAACCGGGTTCCAGTAACGTCAGCTGGTCCTCGGTCGTTCCATTGGCTCTTGGACCTTCGGGTAGCCATCCGAGTTCCAGTTCCATCAGCTGGTTCTCGGCATTTTCTCAGCCTTCTTGTACCTTCTGCTACATTTCCAAGTTCAAGAGACTAAACACGATGACCCGGAAGACCACCCCTAAGATGACGACGACACCAGAGACGACAACCACCGTGATGACGACGACCCTGGAGACGATGACCCTGAAGACCACCCCGATGACGACGACCCCGGAGACCACCCCGATGACGACGACCCCGGAGACGACGACCCTGGAGACGACGACGACCTGGAAGACCGAGAAGCAGAAGAACAAGAGGCTGCAGAACAAAGAGCAGAAGGACATTAAGCATAACACAAAATATCAGAGCAAAAAATATTATGTAAATTATAAGCAGAAGAAGACTAAGCAGTGTATGGGGGTGAGTCCGTTCCTCCTCGTGGTGCCCCTGGATAAAGCCTGATGCTGCAGGCCAAACTGAACGCGGACAAATGTAACTCTTTTGTGACAGGCAGAACGGAAGGTGTAATCTTCAAACTTTTATAGATAACAACTACGGGAATGCCTGTCACAAATAAGAATATGATGAAGAAGTAGAATATGATGAAGATAATAGTAAACTAAAAACAATATGAACAATGTAACCCAAAAAATAATAGGTAGAAGATGAAGAAGAAGATGAATAAGGTGAAGAAGTTGATGTCAAAGAAGCTGATGATGAGGATAATTAAGAAGAAAGCGTGGGAGAAGTAAAAAAAAAGGTGAAGGGCGTGGAAGCAGTGAAACATCAATATCTGACATTAAAAAAAAAATTAACATAGTCAAATTCTTTCTAACGCCGAACGTCATAAAAAAAAACACAAAATCCTGCTATTCTATTACATTGGGCTAAACCTCTGTGCCTTTAATATCTCCGCCACGTCCCCAATACATCCTACATTATTCTTAGTTGTTTTCCTTCATGTAGAATGAACCTACAAGTGTATAAAGGGTTTCTTTTAATTCCGATATTTTCGTCCCATTGACTTGCATTGGGATCGGGTATCGGTATCGGATTAGATCCGATACTTTGACGGTATCGGCCGATACTTTCCGATACCGATACTTTCCGATATCGGAAGGTATCGCTCAACACTAAACACAAGCCATTCTGGCGTCTATGAATTTTCTGCTCATTTCTAGTCAGGATTCTATCACATTGCATTAAATCAGGTGCCTGTTCAGACAACACCATGAGGGAATTTGCGGTTTTGCGCTCCCGCAACCGCCGGTCGATTTGAATAGCCAGGGCCATAGAATCATTCAGACCTGTGGGAATGGGAAAACCCACCATCACATTCTTAATGGCTTCAGAAAGGCCATTTCTAAAATTTGCAGCCAATGCACACTCGTTCCACTGGGTCAGCACGGACCATTTCCGAAATTTTTGGCAATACACTTCAGCCTCGTCCTGGCCCTGAGACATAGCCAGCAAGGCTTTTTCTGCCTGAATCTCAAGATTGGGTTCCTCATAAAGCAAACCGAGCGCCAGAAAAAACGCATCAATGTCAGCCAATGCCGGATCTCCTGGCGCCAGCGAGAAGGCCCAATCCTGAGGGTCGCCCCGTAAAAAAGAAATAACAATTTTTACTTGCTGAGCGGAGTCTCCAGATGAACAGGGTCTCAGAGACAAAAACAATTTACAATTATTCCTGAAATTTCTAAATTTAAATCGGTCTCCGGAAAACAGTTCAGGAATCGGTATCTTAGGTTCTGACATAGGATTTCTGGTAACATAATCTTGTATGCCCTGCACACGAGCAGCAAGCTGGTCCACACTTGTAATCAAGGTCTGGACATTCATGTCTGCAGCAAACACAGAGATGAACTAGGTTTAGCAAAGAGAGGCCCACTTACTAATAGCAGAATGTAGTAAGATAACTTATATGGTCAACAAAAACCCTATCAAAAAATCCACACTGGAGATTCAAGAACCCCCGAACCGTCTAACGGCCCGGGGGGAGAACTCCAGCCTCCCTAGAGCTTCCAGCAAGGTTAGGATACAGATTATGTACAAGCTGGACAAAAATGCAAACAAAAACAAATAGCAAAAAGCAAGAAAGCAGACTTAGCTTAATTTAACAGGAACCAGGATCAGTAGACAAGAGCACAACAGATTAGCTCTGATTACAACGTTGCCAGGCATTGAACTGAAGGTCCAGGGAGCTTATATAGCAACACCCCTGACCTAACGACCCAGGTGAGCATACAAGGGATGGCAGACATTCCCAGAGTCAAATCACTAGTAACCACTAGAGGGAGCCAAAAAGGTAAATTCACATCAGGCTCCACTAAGTCTATGTAGTATGTACATTTGACTAGCCACCTGCTGTGAGGAAGAATGGCTATTGTTTCACTAGTGATGATGACAAAGCTTAATTACATTATAGCTTAGGGCTGCAAGTATTGGGGGAAGGAGACATATTGTTACAGGTGAACTCCCAGCACAAGAAAATACATAAATTACAGCTAATAGAAACCAGAGAACAGTTATATACATCCAATGGCATATTATTCAAATACAGGACAGGGCAAAAGTACATATCATGACAATCCCTTCCCCTCCCAATTTGTGTACGTACTAGGGACCTCTACAGGTCGCTGGTTAAGTACACACAGGCAGAGCGTAACTTACATGTGGCTTCATGCAGCCACGAATTGACACTGTAGCTCTCCCACATCATTGCCCAGGAAAACATCTGCAGGCAGACCACCCATCACCCCAACCACACATCGCCTGACCCCAAAACCAAAGTTCAGATCCACAGTGGCTGTGGGAATAGTCCTCCATTGTCCACCAGCCAGTTTAATGACAATCCCAGGTCCTCTATGAATTGCCTCAGGCCAAACCACTCGGGGATCAGCCAGTGTGATGAAAGCCCCTGAGTCACAAAATCCAATAAGTCTTTGTCCATCCAGCACGACCTCCTGCAAGTGCTTACCTCGATGAGCAGAAGTCGTCATAGCTGCAGGTCGCACACCATAAACTCCTAGTGGTGCAACATGGGTGGGTGAGGCACTAGGCCAGTCCTCACATAGTGGTGACACGTCTTCCTCCATGGCACTTGGCTGTACATAATTAATAATACGACTGGGTACAGGATCAATCCTCATTTGAACAGCTGGGCAGGAGGCTTGCAGATGCCCCAGCTGCCCACATCGATAGCATCTGTGCTGGGTCTCACTCCATCCAAGGCGTCCTCTTCAGAGGCGTGGGTTCAAATCCCACTGCTGCCACCAGTTTGTGACGGGGTGTACGGCAGAGCAAGAAGGGACAACAGGCCAAGGGATGATTCCACAGATTTATTATCAAGAACGCTGGAACAACACATGCAGGTAGATCTACAGAGTCCACAATTAGTCCAACGGAACAGGTTCGGGGGCACCTCCCGATAATCCTTGTGCCCGCTAACAAAGCAATAGTCCACACGAGTCCAAGGGATCCCAAACAATCTCACGAACGACGAGATATGTCCTCAGCTCAAGTCTCGCCCCGTTCGCTTCCGCAGTCCCAGATGGACGTGGGGTCTTGCCTCAGCTAAGAATCCCCACTCCTTCTCCTTCCAGGATCAACTCACATCTGATCTCAAAATAAGAATGGATTGTCTGAGCTCCTGGGATCCGCCCATGAAGGGGGGTAGGGGTCACACCTTCTATTCAATGGTTGGGTCCATCAGAAGATTCTAGACTGGTGGGCTCCACTTAGTCTATGTAGTATGTACATTTGACTAGCCACCTGCTGTGAGGAAGAATGGCTATTCTTTCACTAGTGATGATGACAAAGCTTAATTACATTATAGCTTAGGGCTGCAAGTATTGGGGGGAAGGAGACATTGTTACAGGTGAACTCCCAGCAGAAGAAAATACATAAATTACAGCTAATAGAAACCAGAGAACAGTTACATACATCAAATGGCATATTATTCAAATACAGGACAGGGCAAAAGTACATATCATGATAATCGGCATACTGAGTGAGAGGCTGTGGGGCCCTCATACTGAGTGAGAGGCTGTTGGGGCCGGCATACTGAGTGAGAGGCTGTGGGGGCCGGCATACTGAGAGGCTGTGGGGGCCGTCATACTTAGTGAGAGGCTGTGGGGGCCGGCATACTGAGTGAGAGACTGTGGGGGCCGACATACTGAGTGAGAGGCTGTGGGGGCCAGCATACTGAGTGAGAGGCTGTGGGGCCGACATACTGAGTGAGAGGCTGTGGGGGCCGACATACTGAGTGAGAGGCTGTGGGGGCCAGCATACTGAGTGAGAGGCTGTGGAGGTCGGCCGGGCATACTGACTGAGTGAGAGGCTGTAGGGGTCGGCATACTGAGTGAGAGTCTGGGCTGCCTGTATATAATAAGTGAAGAGTTGTGAACTTGTGGGGGCCATCATACTGTGTGTGGGCTGTGGGGGCCAGCATACTGAGTGAGAGGCTGTGGGGGCCAGCATACTGAGTGAGAGGCTGTAGGGGTCGGCATACTGAGTGAGAGGCTGTAGGGGTCGGCATACTGAGTGAGAGGCTGGGCTGCCTGTATATAATAAGTGAAGAGTTGTGGGGGCCATCATACTGTGTGTGGGCTGTGAAGGACATGATCCTGTGGGGGTATCATAAATGAGGGGTGGTGTGGGCAATCGTAGTGAGTCAGAGGCTGGGGGAGCATGCTGAGTGGGGTCTGTGAGGGCATCATACTGAGTGAGAGGTATTGGTACTGAGAGGGGGCTGGGCTGTATAATAATAAGTGAGGAGCTGTGGGAATCATAGTGAATGGGGGCTGTGAAGACATGCTACTGAGTGAGGGGGCCATCATACAAAAGGGGGCTGTGGGAGCATGATATAGAGGAGCCATCAGAGCATGTGGGGGCTGTGAATGCCATGATACTGTGTAGAGGACTGTGGGGGGTTATCATACTCAGTGGAGGGCTGTGTGTGTATCACATCGAGCGAGGGGGACATCATGCAGGGAGACCATCATAATGTATGGGGGCATGTTGGGGAATCATACTGAGTGGCCATGGGCCCTCATTCTTAGTGGGTCATCATACAGTGTGGGTCCATCATATTGTGATGGGGGCATCATACTGGTTGTGGGGGCACTATTGGGCTATCATACTGTATGTGTGGGATATTCTCTGATTATACCGGTCATGTAACCACGTGACATAACACACCACGTCACAGCACGTCAGCGCTCTCAGCCGACACTTCCCTATCCCACAGACAACTTTCCCTTCTGAGTCTGAGCGGCTCTAGTGATTCTGTCCTGTCCCGCTGTCACTCACCACGTGACCGTGACGTCACTCCAGGTCCTCATCCCGGAAGTTCTGTGTACAGAGAGGACTTGGAGGAAGCGACGTGGAGACAGCTGGGAGAGCCGGTCGCGGAGGCGTCACCTGTGCCGGAATTCGGTGACTTTCTCAGAGCACATGACAGGCTCCTGAGGTGCCGGAGTACAGGATGGGTTCTGTGTTCCGCAGTGAGGCTATGTGCCTGGCGCAGCTGTTCCTGCAGTCTGGCTCAGCCTATGACTGTGTCAGTGAGCTCGGGGAGATGGGGCTGGCGGAGTTCAGGGATGTGAGTATTGGTTCGGCGCTATCTTACTGTGTGGTTAGTATAGTGTTACCTCTGTGAGTGTAATAACGGCATACATGGTGCCAGGCACTGCCCCTGGTGCCCCAGTGCTATGTCTGTGAGAGTAATAACAGCATACATGGTGCCTGGCACTGCCCCTGGTGCCCCAGTGCTATATCTGTGAGTGTAATAGCAGCATACATGGTGCCTGGCACTGCCCCTGGTGCCCAAGTGCTATGTCTGTGTGAGTGTAATAACAGCATACATGGTGCCTGGCACTGCCCCTGGTGCCCAAGTGCTATGTCTGTGTGAGTGTAATAACAGCATACATGGTGCCAGGCACTGCCCCTGGTGCCCCAGTACTATGTCTGTGAGAGTAATAGCAGCATGCATGGTGCCTGGCACTGCCCCTGGTGCCCCAGTGCTATATCTGTGAGTGTAATAGCAGCATACATGGTGCCTGGCACTGCCCCTGGTGCCCCAGTACTATGTCTGTGAGAGTAATAGCAGCATACATGGTGCCTGGCACTGCCCCTGGTGCCCCAGTGCTATGTCTGTGAGTGTAATAGCAGCATACATGGTGCCTGGCACTGACCCTGCTGCCCCAGTGCTATGTCTGTGTGAGTGTAATAGCAGCATACATGGTGCCTGGCACTGCCCCTGGTGCCCCAGTGCTATGTCTGTGAGAGTAATAGCAGTATACATGGTGCCTGGCACTGCCCCTGGTGCCCCAGTGCTATGTCTGTGGTGTAATAACAGCATACATGGTGCCTGGCACTGCCCCTGCTGCCCCAGTGCTATGTCTGTGGTGTAATAACAGCATACATGGTGCCTGGCACTGCCCCTGCTGCCCCAGTGCTATGTCTGTGAGAGTAATAACAGCATACATGGTGCCTGGCACTGCCCCTGGTGCCCAAGTGCTATGTCTGTGTGAGTGTAATAACAGCATACATGGTGCCTGGCACTGCCCCTGGTGCCCCAGTGCTGTGTCTGTGGTGTAATAGCAGCATACATGGTGCCTGGCACTGCCCCTGGTGCCCCAGTGCTGTGTCTGTGGTGTAATAGCAGCATACATGGTGCCTGGCACTGCCCCTGGGGCTCCAGTACTATGTCTGTGGTGTAATAGCAGCATACATGGTGCCTGGCACTGCCCCTGGGGCTCCAGTGCTATATCTGTGGTGTAATAGCAGCATACATGGTGCCTGGCACTGCCCCTGGTGCCCCAGTGCCATGTCTGTGGTGTAATAGCCGCATACATGGTACCTGGCACTGCCACTGGTGCCCCAGTGTTATGTCTGTGGTGTAATAGCAGCTTACATGGTGCCTGGCACTGCCCCTGGGGCTCCAGTACTATGTCTGTGGTGTAATAGCAGTATACATGGTACCTGGCACTGCCCCTGCTGCCCCAGTGCTATGTCTGTGGTGTAATAGCAGCATACATGGTGCCTGGCACTGCCCCTGGTGCCCCAGTGCTATGTCTGTGGTGTAATAGCAGCATACATGGTGCCTGGCACTGCCCCTGGTGCCCCAGTGTTATGTCTGTGGTGTAATAGCAGCTTACATGGTGCCTGGCACTGCCTCTGCTGCCCCAGTGCTATGTCTGTGGTGTAATAGCAGCATACATGGTGCCTGGCACTGCCCCTGGTGCCCCAGTGCTATGTCTGTGGTGTAATAGCAGCATACATGGTGCCTGGCACTGCCCCTGGTGCCCCAGTGCTATGTCTGTGAGTGTAATAGCAGCATACATGGTGCCTGGCACTGCCCCTGGTGCCCCAGTGCTATGTCTGTCAGTGTAATAACGGCATACATGGTTCCTGGCACTGACCCTGGTGCCCCAGTGCTATGTCTGTGAGTGTAATAGCAGCATGTAAGGTGCCTGGCACTGCCCCTGGTGCCCCAGTGTTATGTCTGTGGTGTAATAGCAGCTTACATGGTGCCTGGCACTGCCCCTGGTGCCACAGTGCTATGTCTGTGGTGTAATAGCAGCATACATGGTGCCTGGCACTGCCCCTGGTGCTTCAGTGCTATGTCTGTGAGTGTAATAGCAGCATACATGGTACCTAGCACTACCCCTGGTGCCCCAGTGCTATGTCTGTGGTGTAATAGCAGCTTACATGGTGCCTGGCACTGCCCCTGGTGCCCCAGTGCTATGTCTGTGTGAGTGTAATAGCAGCATACATGGTGCCTGGCACTGCCCCTGGTGCCCCAGTGCCATGTCTGTGAGTGTAATAGCAGCATACATAGTGCCTGGCACTGACCCTGGTGCCCCAGTGCTATTTCTGTGAGTGTAATTGCAGCATACAGTACAGACCAAAAGTTTTGACACACCTTCTCATTTAAAGATTTTTCTATATTTTCAGGATTATGAAAATTGTACATTCACACTGAATGCATCAAAACTATGAATTAACACATGTGGAATTATATACTTATATACAGACTAGATGGTAGCCCGATTCTAACGCATCAGGTATTCTAGAATATGTATGTAGTTTATTTATGAAGATTTTAGAATAATACATTGAATACACAGGATTCGGCCGGCCGCGACCAATTAGCGAAGCGTGGTTCAAATCCCGCGCCAATTCACAGCCGGACTGCGCCTGTCGTTGATTGCTCGCGGCCGGCCACGGAGTATATAGCACAGGCCACGGAGTATATAGCACAGCCCACGGAGTATATAGCACAGGCCACGGAGTATATAGCACAGCCCACGGAGTATATAGCACAGCCCACGGAGTATATAGCACAGCCCACGGAGTATATAGCACAGCCCACGGAGTATATAGCACAGCCCACGGAGCGTATAACAGCCCACATAGCATATAACAGCCCACATAGCATATAACACAGCTCACGTAATATATAACAGCCCGCCCACGCAGTGTACAGCACAGGCCGCGCAATGTACAGCAATGTGGGCATCATATCCCTGTTAAAAAAAAAATAAAAAAATAATAAAATAAAAAATAGTTATATACTCCCCTTCCGTTGGCCCCCGGATCCAGGCGAAGCGTTTACCGATGCTCCTTGCGCGCTCCGGTCCCAAGAGTGCATTGCAGTCTCGCGAGATGATGACGTTGCGGTCTCGCGAGATCGCAGTGCATGGAGCCGTCACAGGAGCGTCTCGAGGAGCGGGAAAGGCCTGTTCTTGATCCGAGGGGCCGACGGACGGTGAGTATATAACTATTTTTTTTTTTTAAATTATTTTTAACATTAGATCTTTTTACTATTGATGCTGCATAGGCAGCATCAATAGCAAAAGTGGGTCACACAGGGTTAATAGCAGCGTTAACGGAGTGCATTACACCGCGGCTTAACGCGGTCCGTTAATGCTGCCATTAACTTTGTGTGAGCGCTTTAGTGAACACCATTAAAAAAAAAAAAAAGCAAAAAATCCATGGCTTTATCGTCATACTGCCGAACAAAAAGTGGAATAACACACGATCAAAAAGACGGATATAAATAAACATGGTACAGCTGAAAACATCTTGTCCCGCAAAAAACAAGCCTCCGCATAGCTCCATCAGTGGAAAAATAAAAAAGTTATAGCTCTTAGAATAAAGGGATGCAAAAGTAATTATTTTTTATAGAAAAGTCTTTATTGTATAAAAGCGCCAAAACATAAAAAAAAAAGATATAAATGAGGTATCGTTGTCACCGTACTGACCTGAATAACAAAATGCCTTATTAACTTTACCAGCCGAGGAACAATGTAAACGCCCCCCCCCCCCCCCCCCACCCCAAAAGAACTTCATGAACTGCTGGCTTTTGTTCATTCTGCCTCCCAAAAATCTGAATAAAAAGCGATCAAACAATGTCATATGCCTAAAAATGATACCAATAAAAATGTTAACTCGTCCCGCAAAAATCAAGACCTCACTTTACTCTGTGGGCCAAGGGAGGTTCTCACTAGTGATGAGCGAATATACTTGTTACTCGAGATTTCTCGAGCATGCTCGGGGGGTCCTCCGAGTATTTTTTAGTGCTCAGAGTTTTAGTTTTTCTTGCCGCAGCTGAATGATTTACATCTGATAGCCAGCATAAGTACATGTGGGGATTCCCTAGCAACCAGGCAACCCCCACATGTACTTATGCTGGCTAACAGAAGTAAATCATTCAGCTGCGGCAAGAAAAACTAAAACTCTGAGCACTAAAAAATACTCGGAGGACCCCCCGAGCATGCTCGAAATCTCGAGTAACGAGTATATTAGCTCATCACTAGTTCTCACCCCTCCTTGTGAGCAGTGCACATAAAAGCCATTCTATGCTACCTGTCCACATTGGACATCTCCTTTCTTAATCCTGCTCATACAGGTACTATACATATGACCAGGTTTTTAAATACATCAGATAGGGATTACATACATTAGGTAGGACTGCTCTAATACGGGTATACTTTGACATTTCGTAGAGTGGCTTAATATACATTTTTTGCAAAAAACGTATTGACCAAATACTGTGTTTTTCCATCTTTTTACTAGCACTTGCTGTTTACTGATATTTTCTGCAACAGAGTATTTTTTGGTTTTACTGTGCCTTTTTGTGTTTCAGTTTCTTGGTGGTGTGATCGGTGTCCCTACAGGCCTGTTCACTGTGTGCATGGCTCATGTGTTTGTTTTAACCAATTATAAACTTCCGTGAAGCAGTTGGGGGTTCAAAGTGCTCACCACACATCTAGATAAGTTCCTTTGGGGTCTAATTCCAAAATGGTGTCATTTGTGGGGGGTTTCCACTGTTTTAGGCACATCAGGGGCTCTCCAAACGCGACATGGCATCCGATCTTAATTCCAGCCAATCTTGCATTGAAAAGTCAAACTGCGCTCCTTCCCTTCCGAGCTCTGCCCTGCACCCAAACAGTGGTTTACCTGCATAGATGGGGTATTGACGTACTCAGAACAAATTGTACAACATCTTTTGGGGTCCAATTTCTCCTGTTACCCTTCGTAAAATAAAACAAATTGGATCTGAAGTAAATTTTTAGTGAAAAAAAGTTAAATGTTCATTTTTTTTCTTTAAACATTCCAAAAATCCCTGTGAAGCACCTGAAGGGCTAATAAACTTCTCGAATGTGGTTTTGAGCACCTTAAGGGGTGCAGTTTTTCGGATGGTGTCACTTTTGTGTGATGTTGTCCCTAAAAAAAAATAAATGGTGTTGTAAAAATAAGAAATCGCTGGTCAAATTTTAACCCTTATAACTTCCAAACAAAAAAAAATTTGGTTCCAAAATTGTGTTGATGTAAAGTAGACATGTGGGAAATGTTACTTAAGTATTTCGTGTGACATATCTCTGTGATTTAAGGGCATGAAAATTCAAAGTTGAAAAACTGCAAAATTTGCACCAAATTTCTGTTGTTTTTTTTTCACAAATAAACACAAGTCATATAAAAGAAATTTTACCACTATCATGAAGTACAATATGTCACAAGAAAACAATGTCACAATCACCGGAATCTATGGAAGCGTTCCAGAGTTATTCCCTTATAAAGGAACAGTGATCAGAATTGTAAAAATTGGCCTAGTCATTAACAAGCAAACCACCCTTGGGGGTAAGGGTATGTGCACACGTCCGGATTTCTTGCAGAAATTTCCTGAAGAAAACCGGAAATTTTCTGCAAGAAATCCGCATTTTTTTTTTTTTGCGTTTTTTTCCTGTTTTTTCCGCGTAATTAGCTTGCAGAATGCTAAAGTTTTCCAAGCGATCTGTAGCATCGCTTGGAAAACTGACTGACAAGTTGGTCACACTTGTCAAACATACTGTTTGACAAGTGTGACCAACTTGTTACTATAGATGCTGCTTATGCAGCATCTATACTAAAAGATAGAATGTTTAAAAATATTAAAAAAAATAAAAAATGGTTATACTCACCCAGACGATCTCCTCAGCGGCGTCCGTTCCTAGAGATGCCGGTGTGGTTTAGGACCTGTGATGACGTCGCGGCTTGTGATTGGTCGCGTGAGTCACATGAGCGGTCACGCGACCAATCACAAGACAGTGACATCATCACAGGTCCTGAACCACACCATCTATAGGAACCGAAGAGAGAGCATGCACCGGAGAGGCGGGAACACTTCGGGGGCCATCAGAGGGTGAGTATAGGACTATTTTTTATTTTAATTCTTTTTTTTCGACCAATTATATGGTGCCCAGTGCGTGGAGGAGAGTCTCCTCTCCTCCACCCTGGGTACCAACCGCACATGATCCGCTTACTTCCCGCATGGTGTGCACAGCCCCGTGCGGGAAGTAAGCAGATCAATGCACTCCTAGGTGTGCGGAATCCCCGCAATTCCGCATTTTTAATGAACATGTTGCTTTTTTTTCCCGCGATGCGATTTTTTTGCGGAAAAAATCGCAACATTTGCACAAAGAATGCAGAATACCCTGTAAATAATAGGAGGCATATGTAAGCGGTTTTTTTGCGTTTTTATCACGTTTTTATAGCGAAAAAACGCGAAAAATCCTGAACGTGTGCACATGGCCTTACTGTTTTACAAAGATAACAGAAGATAAACCGTAGGAGATAATATTAGGGGTTAATATTCGTCCTACATGAAGAGTCAATGCTTCAGACAACAGTTTGATTCTGGGCCTTCACAATTTACATCTGACATAATTTAAGAAAAAATGTTGACTCGTCACAACTTGTAACAAATTTTGATTTTTCATAGTCCGTTAAATCTCTTTGTCCCATTTTTCCTTGAGGAAGACCATCTGCCTAATAATTTTGCAGACCTTAATATCCTCAGGCCTCACCCCCTCATTACACAAACACACACCATTTGATCTGCTTCTTCTAATATGCATTCAGGTTAAGGCTATGTGCAGACGTTGCTGATTCTAATGTGTCTCCGCAGCGTTTTTTGATGCGTGGAATTGCAACAAATCCGCAGTGTAGTGCACAAGCAATGTTAGTCAATAGGAAATTGAGAATTGTGCACATGCTGCGGAAAAAAAAAACGTGTGGATTTGCAGCGTTTTATTTTCCGCAGCTTGTCAATTCTATTTGCGGATCTGCAGCCTTTCGGCACCCATTGAGTCAGGCAAAACCGCAGGTTTAAAAAAGATCTGCGGTTTTGCTGCGAAGTTGGGTGCAAGAAACGCTGCAGATCAGGAGGAGGAGTGTGTGGGCGGAGGCTGTGTGCGGAGATGTGCGTGTCTTTGTGCGAGTGTTTGTGTGTATCTGTGTGTGTCTGTGCATGTGTGTGTGGGGGTCTGCTGGGATATGTTTGTGGGTCTGTATGTAGGCAGGCATCGTCCGATGGGACTACTAGTCCCATCTGGCTATGCCTGCCACAGTGACAGCTAGCCGATGATGGGGAAGTAGTAGTAGGAAATTCTCACACAGCAGTGCCGTTAAGTGAGAGCATGAACTAATTGAACCCTTAGTGATAACACTGGAGGAGTCATTGTCTCCTGTCAGTGTCACTGGAGGCTTATAGAGCGGTCACATCTCCTGATATGACAGCTCTATAGGGGAGATCGTCGTGGGACGCTCGTTAATAAATGGACTACATCGCACAAGAGTGTATTTGTGTTGGTTTATTATTTTATTTTTTGCAGGAGATCGAGGGCGTCGCATGGAATGGCATAAAAATAAAGATGGGGAAAAATGTGTGTAGTGTTTTATTTCATTAAAATACTTTTTTACCCTTCGCCACGACAGCACCCCACATGAGAGAGAGGGATCCGCCCATAGGAACAGGAAACCTACAGAATAAAAGGAGGCGGTCCCCTCTCCTCCTCAGTTTAGGTTTCCTGTTTCTATGGGAACCCCGAAGTACCTGCAGTCCAAAAAAGGATTCCTGGGCCATGCACCCGCCTGCGTCAGTCTCTGGTGGAACGGCAGGGGCTGCGGTGCCAGAAGCAGCGGCGGGGGAGCCACTGTTTGCAGCCTCCCCCCTCGTCTGATCGTCGCCATGGTCCGGGTTCGGTACCGCTGGGCCGCCCGGATCCATGAGGACGCGCGCGCTCAGTGGCCGGCTTCTTATCCAGCAGCCGCCGCATGGTAAGGAGGAGCGGCGCGTCTAACCCGGAAGTCGCTGGAGCACTTCCGGGTTGGGTCCGGGGAGGCAGGAGATTCGGCGCCAGATTTAAAAGTGCAGCACTAGCGTCGGCCGGTGTGTGTAAGTATGGCTTCACCGGCCGATGTAGCGCACTTGTCTGCAACAGAGCAGTCTCCCAGTAAGGAGACAAGCGCCAGGAGCAGCACCAAAAGTGGAGATCGATCCCAGGAAAAACGATCTGCCACCAGACAGAAAGGTCTTTCAGCCAAGAATCCGCCTCCAGAACCGGTACCTGTCAGCTTCACTGGGTGAGTTTTAAAAGAGTCTCTTCCCATATGCTGATATATGTTCCTCCTATATCCCCTTCCTCTAGACTAAGAAAAGGACACATAAAACCAAACACAGAGAATGTGCCTTATGCTTGCAACCCCTCCCGGACTCATATACTAAGAGGTTATGTGCAGAGTGCATCGTACTGACCTTACGGCAAGAAAACGTAATGACCCCGTCTGACGTTAGAGCCATAATTCGTGAAGAGATGCAAGGTCTGGCCCATACAAGTAGCACCAGTACCCGCCAGCCCAGCAGGTCCCGATCTCCAGTAAGCTCGGAGTCAGAGGTAGTGCAAAAATCCTCTGATGAAGAGGAGTCCCAGCAAAGTTCATCAGAATATGAAGGAGGGCTTTGTCTACCAAATAGTAGCGTAGACAGTTTAATTAAAGCCGTCAGGAGCACGATGGGGTGCCCAGATGAGAAGGGAAAGAAGTCAGGGCAGGACATCATGTTCGCGGGATTAGGACAAAGAAAACGAAGGTCCTTCCCCACCATACCCACAATTAAGGAGCTGGTTAAGAAAGAGTGGGAAAAACAACATACAAGAGGATTCTTGCCATCCTCTGCTAAAAGACGCTACCCCTTCAGTGACGAAGAACTTAGTTCCTGGCAAAAAATTCCAAAAGTTGATGCGGCAGTGGCTTCAACTTCTAAACAGTCGGTCTTGCCTGTGGAGGACTCAGGGACTCTAACGGATCCGTTAGACCGAAAGGCAGAAGCCTTACTTAAGAGGTCATGGGAGGCAAATACGGGGGCATTCAGGCCAGCCATTGCTAGCACCTGCACTGCAAGGTCACTGCTAGTATGGACAGAGCAGCTGGAGGAACAAATTAGAGGTGGAGCTTCGAGGAATACAATTCTGTCGAAAATCCCTCTAATGAAAGACGCAGTAGCATTTCTAGCAGATGCGTCGGTAGATTCACTACGCCTAACAGCCAGGTCAGCCGGCCTAGTAAACACAGCACGGCGAGCACTCTGGTTGAAGAATTGGAAAGGGGACGCACAGGCCAAAGCAAAACTTTGCGCGATCCCCTGCCAGGGTGAGTTCCTATTTGGGAAAGCTCTGGACGAGCTCTTAAATAAAGCAGGAGAGCGGAAGAAAGGCTTCCCTAACCAGTACCTTCCCTCTTACAGGAGAGCTTTCAGGAGACGCCCCTTCACCAGGAATAAACCTACTGAGCAAAGGGAGCGCTGGGAGGCAAAGGATCCAAAACAAAAAGGTGCTCTGTTTTCCGGATCCTATAACCAAAAACGCAACAAGTACCGTTAATTATGAAGTGGGCGGTAGATTGAAGTATTTCTCTTCTAAATGGAAATTAATAACATCTAGTCCTTGGATTCTGGACATTATTGGGAATGGATTAAAGTTAGAATTTGATAGAATCCCTTGGGATTCTTTTATTGTAACATCTCCGAGAGGTCAACAACAACAAGAAGCTCTGGAATCAGAGATCCTATCGCTTCTATCTAAAAAAGTATTGATAGAAGTTCCCCGGGATCAAGAAGGGAGGGGGTTCTATTCCCCTTTATTCTTGATCAATAAACCGGATGGTTCATTCAGAACCATCATAAACCTCAAAAAACTAAATTCCTTTTTACGTAACCACACTTTCAAAATGGAATCCATTAGTTCTACCATCAAGCTTTTGTTCCCTAGGTGTGTCATGGCCGGGATAGACCTAAAAGATGCATACTATCATCTTCCAATACATGCCGAACACCAGCAGTATCTAAGAGTAGCGGTCATCCTGGAGGGACAGGTTCGTCACTTCCAATATGTGGCAATGCCATTTGGGCTTTCTATGGCCCCCCGCATTTTTACAAAAGTGATGTTAGAGGTAATGGCTCATCTACGCCAACGGGACACTTTAATAATACCCTACCTGGATGACTTTCTAGTAGTAGGGAATTCTGTAGCTCAATGTAAATTGCGGTTATCTAACACAATCTCATCCCTGCAGGAGTTGGGTTGGATTATCAACTTCGAAAAGTCCAGGCTGAATCCAGACACTACTCAAATGTTTCTAGGGATCCAGCTAGACTCAGTAAGTCAAAAAAGCTTCCTCCCGCATTCAAAGAAAAGGACTATACAGTCAAAGGTGTCAGAAGCGATAAAGAACCCCTACATGACACTAAGGAAGGCTATGTCCTTACTGGGATCATTGTCCTCATGTATCCCGGCTGTACCATGGGCTCAATTTCATACCCGCCAATTACAGTTCGAAGTACTGTCAGCCCAGGGGCGGGTAGGACACCTAGAGAGTAAACTAACTCTCTCTAGAGATGTCATAGAATCTCTATCCTGGTGGCTAGATATGGGACACCTTTCAGGGGGTGTACCATGGATAATAGATCCATCCAGAATAATTACTACAGACGCCAGCCCTACGGGATGGGGTGCACATATGGAGGATGATATAGTCCAGGATACCTGGAATCAGTCAGAATCATCATGTTCATCAAATTGGAAAGAGTTAACAGCAGTAGGGAAAGCCTTAAATTATTTTCTTCCACAGATCCAAGGAGCAGATGTAAGAGTTTTCTCAGACAACTCCACCACAGTGGCCTATGTAAACCGCCAGGGCGGTACACGGTCAGGAAGTCTGATGACCATCGCAGGAGAGATCTTCCAGTTCGCAGAGGCTCATCTTGCGTCCCTAACAGCCCTACACATCAGAGGCATAGAGAATACCAAAGCGGACTACCTCAGCCGAAACAGGCTGCGCCAGGGAGAATGGTCCTTAAACAGAGCCGTGTTCAGACTAATAACAAAAGCATGGGGAGTGCCTCAGATAGATCTATTTGCCACAAGAGGCAACAGACAGGTAGAAAGATTCGCTTCCCTGAACTCCATGGATCACCCAGACATGCTGGACTCTCTACACCATCCTTGGAACTTCAAACTGGCGTACGCCTTTCCTCCAATGTCTCTGATTCCGCTAGTGATCAGGAAGATCAGGAGGGAGCAAGCAAGGATAATCCTCATTGCACCCTTCTGGCCAAAAAGACCGTGGTTCTCCTGCCTCCAGAGCATGTGTCTATCCGATCCATGGATTCTTCCATTGGACAAGGAACTACTGTTCCAGGGGCCGTTTTTCCACCCGCAAGTGAAAGGGCTTCACTTGACGGCGTGGAACTTGAGCGGCAATTATTAACTTCAAGGGGTTTCTCAGAACAACTAGTAAACACCCTGCTACTAAGTAGGAAAAGATCTACCACCCTGATATATAGCAGGGTATGGAAAAAATTCTTAGACTTTCATACAGTACCATTCACTAAGCAGGTTCCGATAACACCTATTCTAGAGTTCCTACAAAAAGGTAGAGAATTAGGACTATCAGTGAACACCTTAAGAGTCCAGATATCAGCGTTAGGAGCCTTATATGGATATAATATAGCCGCTGATAGATTGGTCTCCAGATTCATTAAGTCTTGTGAACGGAGTAACCCAGTACATATTCCCCGTCTACCTCCGTGGGATTTAAATCTAGTGCTAGAAGCCTTAACCAGCTCCCCATTTGAGCCTCTAGATTCTATACCTCTAAATGTCCTCACATATAAGGTAGCCCTCTTGGTAGCCCTGACCTCAGCCAGACGTGTTAGTGACATCCAGGCACTGTCAGTAGACCCACCATTCTTACTGACATTCCATGACCGAATAGTCCTAAAACCAGACCCCTCATACCTCCCTAAGGTAGCATCCACCTACCACAGGTCACAGGAAATATTTCTCCCTTCCTTTTTTGATTCTCCTGTAACCCCTGAACAACATAAGTTCCACACCTTAGATGTCAGAAGAGCCATCCTGACTTATATAGAAAGGTGTCAAACATGGAGGGAGAGTAGGGCTCTGTTTATCTCCTTTCAGGGCCACAAGAAAGGACATGGGGTCACGAGAGCTACCATATCTCCGTGGATCAGAGATGCTATCTGCTTGGCCTATACATCGAAAGGCGAGATTCCTCCAGTGGGTATTAAAGCGCACTCAACACGAGCCATGGCTTCCTCCTGGGCGGAACAAGCGGATGTCCCGATCCATCTAATATGTAAGGCCGCAACTTGGTCTACACCTTCTACCTTTTACAACCATTATAGACTTGATCTATCTTCATCGTCTGATTTGACATTTGGTAGAGCTGTGCTTAGTACAGTTATCCCACCCGAGTAATGACTCTCTGAAAGTCTCTCATGTGGGGTGCTGTCGTGGCGAAGGGTAAAAAGCCGGATTACTCACCGGTAATGCTCTTTTAATGAGTCCACGACAGCACCCATTTACAACCCTCCCTGATTATGCACAGCCCTTTCTTTAATTCACAAATAATGGTTGTATAGAGTTTTTAAGATATTTTGCTGAATAAGAATTAATACTAAAGCTTTTGCGGTTCCCTTTTTATACTCTGTAAACTAAACTGAGGAGGAGAGGGGACCGCCTCCTTTTATTCTGTAGGTTTCCTGTTCCTATGGGCGGATCCCTCTCTCTCATGTGGGGTGCTGTCGTGGACTCATTAAAAGAGCATTACCGGTGAGTAATCCGGCTTATTCTGGCTGTGTTTATTTAACCCTTTCACAACTATAGGATTAGTAATGGATAGATGTCTTATTGACGCCTCTCCATTACTAAGCCGGCTTGATGTCACCTTACAATTCAAAGGTGACATCAACCCCACAAATATTACCCCTTAAGCCACCACTACAGGGCTGTGGGAAGAGAGAGAGGCTAAGTGCCGGAATTGGTGCATCTTAGAGATGCCCCATTTCTGGGGCGGCTGTGAGCTGGTGTTTGTAGCTGGGGGGAGAGCAATATCCATGGCCCCTTCCTAGGCTATGAATATCAGCCTGCAGCTGTCTGCATGGCCTTTTCTGGCTATTAATTATGGGGGAAACCCCACGTCGTTTTTTGGGGGGGTCCCCTTATTTTAATAGCCAGCTGCGTCCTGAGATTCATAGCCTGGGAAGCTCCACTGGTATTAACCCCTTCCTAGGCTATAAACATAAACCAGTCACAGGCTTTCCCTCTCTGGCGCAGAAAATTGTGCGGGAGCCACACCGTGTTTTTTATGGTTTTTTTTAAATTTATTAAGTTGAACAGATACTGCATTTAAGGCCGGGGTCACACTTGTGAGAAACTCGCACAAGTCTCGCACCTCAATACCCGGCACTGCCGCCAGCACAAGGGACCGGAGTGCACGGCTGCATGCATTTCTATGCAGCTGAGCGCTCCGGTCCCAAGTGTCGGCGGCAGTGCCCGATATTGATGTGAGAAACTTGTGCGAGTTTCTCGCAAGTGTGACCCGGGCCTAATGCAGATTTTGTGTGTGTTATGTCTATTACTAAACATCGGGCTTGGTATTATCTATAGATCTATCGATCTGTGTGTGTAAACATTATTCTTCAATGGAGTATGTAAATGAAGAGGTTGGACAATAAATGACATCACGATTCTTTTTTTTTTTTTGTTAAATAATAGATCTTTATTTAGCATACAAGAACGCATGAAAATCCGCATCAAATCCGTGCTGATTTTTACCTGCGTTTTCTGCCAAGAGATGCAGATTCTGCACAAAAAATTCCACGGGCATATCTGCAACGTGTGCACATACCCTTATACAGCTTGGAGTTGGAAAATTAGCTGAAAAATATGTTCAAAATTTTCATTTGCTTAATAATTGTGCACAGTGTAAATTATCCGGGGGTCCTATGAGTAATGACCCCCATGACTCATCACCTATCTCTATCATTTGAAAAGATCTTGACTGCAAAATGTAACATCAGTATTCAGATATTTGCATTTTTTTAGGTGATTAATTTGCAGTTACTTCAGTTCAGGAAGTTTTTTTTTTTTTGTTAAACATAACATATTTAGGCTTCTTGTCCATATACCAGGTTCTTAGTTACGGTACGTTCTTCTCACCGTATTGTTTACTACTCCCCATCTATAATAATTATTTATTTTCTTATAGCTCAATCCTCTTGTCAGCACATTCCAGAGGAAGTTTGTTGGTGAAGTAAAGAAGTGTGAAGAGCTTGAAAGAATATTGGGTATGTATATGTAAGAACATATTTCCACTGCTGCTTGCACCCCTGTCCTGACTTTGCCTGATACATTTATGATGCGGTATTCGTGCGCACACAGGGAAGAAAGGCCAAAAATTGTCATCAGAATCCGCAATGAAATCTGCATGCGTTAAATGCAGGTAATGTTGTCAGTTATGGTGTGGAGCTTAGTCGCCAAATTCATGGCCTGCATTGCTTTAAAGGGAACTTGTCACCTCGTAAAACACTATTCACCTGTAGATATAGGGTTAATATGCAGGTAAATTGCGTTACAATGCTGTTTTGCCACGTTACCAAAAGTGCGGCTACCCAGAGAGAATGAACTCATTTTCACTGCTTATTTTCGGCTGTATACATGAAGTTGAGGTGGGCACCAAGATCTTGTTGACTATTTCTTTCTGCCAGCCTCCAATACACTGAAAATATCCGACAGTGCACACAGTGACTCCGTCTACATCATTATAGTCAATGGCCCCTTCACTATATATGCCCGTATCCCGATTTGCAAGGCTTTGCACATATGCCCTGACAAAGCCACTGAACTTATGTTAAAACGCTATACGGGCATATCCTTATTTATATACTGCAGTCTGGAAAATAACACATACAATGACAAAATTGCGTTTTATTTTGTTTCTTTTCCTAAAATAAATTGCTAAAAGTTAATCAAGTTATATGCCACTTAAAGGGGTTGTCCATTCCTTTAAAACACAATTTAAATATTTCCAGAATTTTGTGAAAAACATCCAAACAAATCTACTCCTCCACATTTTATCCTATTAGTCTCCAAGTTTCTACTTCCAGCAGGGCGGCATCATGCTGCTGCCAATCAGCAGGTGCTGATTGGTGCAGTCTTCATGCGGACCTGTCACTAGATTTCACAATACAAATGTCCTAAGCTGCACCTTCCCCTGCACTCCATTGGTGAAATGTCACCAATTTTAGATTTAAAACGTTAAAGTGTTCTGCGTTGTATATGTGCTTACCTGTTAAAGGCTCCTGCACGAAGCCAAAAACTGGTTTGTGCTGTGAACACTGGTGTACGTTGTCTTCGGTAATGGAATCCTAATGACAATGCTTATACGGTAATGACAGTGCACTTGTACTCCTGTATTTTTCTATGCAGTGCAACTGTACTCCTGTATCTTTGTTGTACTCCTGTATCTTTGTTGTACTCCTGTATCTTTCTTGCACAGTGCACTTTATGCTAGCACACATAAGGGTGAAACTAAACCTTCCATATGCCAGTCTCGAATTTTAGTGCACTGGCTTAAGATGTGAACATTTCTTAAAAAGTGCACTTATGATTGCGCAGATTTGTGTGCCAAATTTTACAGCATTCTTTATACCACTTTTGTGTAGTAAAACTGATAATAAATTCCACTCGGCATACATGTGTATTTTGATATACTGGTTGTAGGAAGTGTGCCGACTGGCATTACACTTGTGTGCACTCAGTCCAATGATAGATTCATATGCACCATTAACCAATTTGCGCTCAACTCGGTAGGTCCTCCCACCAGGTCAAAAGGCAATATAAAAGTTCAGGCAGGAAAGCCAAGGCACCAAAGCAGCAGGTTCTTGGTGAAAAAAACCAAAACTCTTTATTCCATGTCAATTAGAAGTATAAGAGTAAGACAAAGGAAGCAACGTTTTGGCCATATGAGCTGTATGTATTTTTCTGAAACGTTGCCTGCTTGTCTTCCTGTTATGCTTTTAATTGACATGGAATAAAGAACAAGTTGTGTTTTTTTTGTTTTTTTTTCGTTTTGTTTGTCTACCAAAAACCTGCTGTTTTGATGCTTCTGCTTTCCTCAACTTGTGTGCACTCATCCAAAATCTTCATCTCTCCATGTGAATTATGACAGAGTAATAATTAGAAATTACAAAACCCCCTTATAAGTCAGATTACATACATATACACAATGCATGAACATCAATTTGTTCAGAAACATGAACGAGCAAGAAAGAAGTCTAGGGTTTAACCTCAATTCAACAGTAATGTTCTCATTTTATTTTAATTAGACTTGGAAATATTTCCTCCATGTGTCTTTTGTCTATCCAGTGTAAGAGCGGAACAAGCTGGCATAGGGGTCACCGGTATATGGTGTCTGTGAGTCAGGGAAACGGTCCATATTTCAAATGTATAAGGAGTGCCTGCAGCGTTTACCCTTGTAGTTATGCAAATTATTTTCTTTATTGACTCATATTAAAATAATAAGTGAATTAAGTACAACTACACCAACCATTTTCCACTTTTCCCAGGCCATCACTCATGAGGGCCTTTGGAAAATATTGTGACCTATGAAGGTAAAGGGTGTAGTTTTCTGTTAACATACAAGGACAGCATGGTGGCTCAGTGGTTAACACAGTTCGAGGTCCTGGTCCAAATCCCACCATGGATAACATCTGTCAGGAGTTTGTATGTTCTCCCCATTCTTCCACCGGTTTCCTCTGGGTACTGTGATTTCTCCCACACTCCAAAGACATACTGATAGGAAATGTAGGTTGTGAGCCCCAGTGGGGACATTGATTATGATGATGACTGTAAAGTGCTGTGGAAATGAATGGCGCTATATAAATGAGTAACATAAACTGCTAGCAGTAGTAGATAAGATATGCCATTACAATACGATTAGTGGAGTTTAATCTTTACAGCGATTTGCCTAGATTTCCGGCTATTGCTGCAGTCGTACCGGTGACCAGTCTCCTATGCATGGAGGGAAGTGCTTACAAGCGATTTCCAGTAGAACTTGCTGTTGCTGCTGTGAAGCTGGTTAGATTGCGTCAATGCCCCTGCTTCTCTTCAGTACCGCAGACACAAAGCTGCCTCTGCTTGCAACATGGCAGAGCGCACAGTGTTGGTCAGCGGCTAGCTGATGCTGCTGGTTTATACTGTCACTCATGGAAAAGCTCAGCAACCCTGAGACTAAGGAGTTGGATTTTCTGATGTGATCTCACCCTACAAAAGGCTCTTTATATTCTAATTGGCAAGTCCTTTTTTCCCTCCCTGATGAAAATCACACATCCTGTAATATTCTCCATAGTACGCTCATGATTTACATTATCTAATCTGTAGCACATGGTCACCTCACACTCCCCTAATCTGTCGGATCACAAAGAACTGTCTAGATGACATCCTGGCATGAACGTTTCCACACATCATTTTAGTATCAAAGAATTTAAAGTAAAAAAATAATGAAAAGGTCATGAACTGGTCCCCGAGCTTTAATCTCTGCATTCCCCTGCATTGTATTGTATTAAGAATAACAGCAAATGAAACATTAAAAAAGTAAAGTTAGTGTGCAAGGGTGAATACACTCAACTAGTATAACTGCATAATATCAGAAATCATATTAAGTTTTGTACTTAGAGATTTGCTTTTTCTTTTTTTTATTAGTCTGGAGGTTGACCTTACTCACCCCCTGGCTCTCCAGCGCTGCTTCTTCACTGCTGCCCTTGGTCTGTCTTGACATGGCTGCAGTGGTGGCGTCATTGCGGCATATAGAATAGGAGTATGTTCTGCACTCGGGATAGGTTTCTGGTGCTACGTGTTATACTGTGATACTCTGCACTCAATATTCATTTAAAAAAGGTGTCTTTATTAGATCAGCTTTTGGTTTTCGTATATTTACATAAGAACATGGAAACACCAACTGGAGCACACATACTTCTACCAAGAGATAGGCCGTGACCAAGGTCCTGGATGGGCCAAAACGTTGGCCTCTCCTGTATATATGGAAACCATAGATCATCTCCGAATAAACACATCTTTCTAAATGCTTACTGATTGCTATGGTTATTGTATTACTGCAGCATAAACCCGCTGCTGCCAATCATTGGTCTTAGCAGTCATAGCATTATAGGTGGTACAAGACCGCTGAACCCGTCATCACTAACTGGGCGCAGCTGCAGAGAGGCAACACTGACACAATGCAGCTGAGTAAATCTGATTTTATCATTTTTACCCCTACTAAGCCTTTGCACTAATAGAAGGTTAAAATGGAAAACCCCTTTATTTTGTCAGTTTTTTTAACTCGTGAATTTTTTCATAAACAGGCTTATAATTTCTGGTCATAAAACACTTCCATTTTTTTTTTTCAAACTTAGAGCACCAATCCAGCGGTGTTTGTTGTTGTTTTTTTTTTCCAGTGCTGTAGTGAGCCTTTAAATGGGTCATTCCACAACTAGTGGACCAGTTTTAAAAATCGTCCCCACTCGACCTTCTCTGATTTTGCTGAAAATTTATAAGGATGTACATGTATGTTTGAAAAGAGGTTCTGTAAATTTTTAGGGCCAGATCTCAAATACATTGGGCACTGTTGACCTTTCACTGGAGGTTCCACCAAGCCTGCGGCTTCAGCTAAGAGGATTTTGCAAACTTTGGCACATAGCCATTAGAGTTCTATACTGGCTATGATGCTGAAATTTGGCAAACTAGCTCAACTTTTGCTTCTAAACACGATAAAATTATTACCGGCTATGACAAAACAATATTTCGGCTGCAATTTTGTGTCAAAGTAGCTTGAAAAACGCGTCACATAAAATTTATGCCAAACTTTGCCCATATATAACTCAAGACCAAAAACCAATAGTAACTGGTGCTTTGCCCTGTACACCAAACATCTACTTGACTTTGCATTGCTGCAATATCACGGTCAAAGCATATGTATTTGTGGAAATATTCACACCCACATATGATGATAAAAGAATTTTACCTATTTTTAGGTCAAACTTCTCAAAAAGGGTACCCCTAAAATATGTTAATTCTGATATCATTAGAAAGAGCACATTTTTCTCTACAAGGATCATTGTGTTTTTTTGGAGTCTCTCAGTTTAAGAAAAGAAAAATGCCACTGAACATGGTGTTATTTATTAATACGCAATGAATGGTAACTGCATTATTCAAACCCTTGCGTTGGTCCATGGTGGTTATACCACAACCAATTCCCTAAGAATTGGTATTATAATCCTATTAAGAATTGTAATAATGCTGTCTTTTGAGAATTTATCGCCCCATCGCCTAGGAGCCATGGCCGATAAGCCCCAGATGTATCCTGAAAGATGAGAAAAAGAGGTTAGATTATACTTACCCCGAGTGCGGTCCCGGTTCTGTTCTGGTCCGATGGGGGTC
This sequence comes from Ranitomeya variabilis, assembly GCF_051348905.1. Lineage (NCBI taxonomy): Eukaryota > Metazoa > Chordata > Amphibia > Anura > Dendrobatidae > Ranitomeya > Ranitomeya variabilis. The sequence continues at coordinate 228,306,483 of NC_135232.1, forward strand.
GCGGTCCGGTCCGAGGCCTCCTAGCTTCATATAATGACGTCCTCTTCTTGTCTTCACGCCGCAGCTCCGGCGCAGGCATACTTTGTCTGCCCTGTTGAGGGTAGAGCAAAGTACTGCAGTGCGCAGGCGCCTGGCCTCTCTGACCTTTCCCTCAACAGGGCAGACAAAGTATGCCTGCGCTGGAGCCGCAGCGCGAAGACAAGAAGAGGACATCATTGTAAGAAGATGGGAGGCCCCGGACCGGACCGCGACCCCCATCGGACCAGAACAGAACCGGGATCGCCCCTGGGTGAGTATAATCTAACCTCTTTTTCTCATCTTTCAGGATACATCGGGGCTTATCTACAGCATGACAGAATGCTGTAGATAAGCCCCTGATGCCGGTGGCCTTAACTCACCTTCGATTTTGGGGGTGACAGGTTCCCTTTAATCAACTGTATAGTGCCCTTGGCCATGTATTTGCACTTCACATCAGGGACAGCTAAAAACAGTTCATCGATATACATTCTAAACAACCCCTTTAATGAAAGCACCACTGGAGTAAGATGCCCCCACCTATTATAAGTGTTATGCACCTCCACCACTGTTACTCCAGTCAATGACTCAAGTACATTTCCTGGGTACTGTATTACATAAAATTAGCATACATTTTGATGAATTTACCAGGTGGGCATTGTCTCCCACCCAACTCCATCCACTTTGGCAAAGTTGGGTGGCACTACAATGCCAAAAGTCACAGAATGTTTGTACAACTTTTGAGTTGCCAACATTTTGGGTGACATTCAAGGTGTTTTACACCAGTATTCTGGGGAAAACGCCTTGATTCGGGTCCTACTGTATGCGAGTGTATGCATAATGCCTGTGGGTCATTCCATGTCAAGTGGACCAGTGGTCCCCACTCGACCTTCTCCGATTTTGCTGAAAATTTATATGGATGTGCAGCGCCCCAGAGTCCTGGTCGTTGCAGTACTGTGGCTCCGCCACTAAGGGGAGCCATGGTACGTTCGATGGCACTGAAGGAGTTCTTCCAATCAGGTATCACAGACACCAATATGTTTCACAGCAGGGCCTCCGGGGGGAGCTAAGGGTGCTATTCATTAGGCCACTCCCCACCATAGTGGGTAAACTGGGGGTCAGGCAGGAAGTTAGACAGAACGCTGACGGGATTGAACGGAGCAACACCTGGTGGCAGAGGGTGTTGTGAAGGGAGAGACGGTAGGGTCTCTGCCAGGGGTGGGATCCTGGCAGAGGCTTGGCATTGAAAGAACGTAACGGGACCGTGCCTGCTCAGCATAGCGGCGGTGCCCAAGAAAGGACTAGAAGCGAGACAGATTGTGCTGAGTGAGAAACGAGATCAAGCAGAAGGAGAATACCAGCAGGGGTTTTGTTGAAAGAGGCAGCACCTTGCTGAGGCGCATTACCGGTGGCCGGAACGCCGAGGGAGTGGAATAATATACAGCTTTAAGCCATACTCCAAACAGCGGCAGGACAGTCAGTCTCAGGCGGGCTGTCTACCACATATCACCTATGAAGTCTTGGGGGGCAATTGCGGGAGAGGGGCGTCTCTAGGGTCCCGGAAGAACTCCAGGCCTACCTGACAAACGGGTGCCGTTCTTACTGTAACATCAGGAAGGGACGGAAGATTAGCAGAAGACCAGTTAATCGAGTTGTGAGGGAACTTAAGAAACAGACACAACAGTTGTGGGGTACTTTCCGTAAGCACAGCAGGGAAGGACTACAACACAAAGCGCTAAGAAGGAAGGCACAGATTTCCACCTGAGAGGAGAACTCTGGAAGTGCCATTGGACCGGCCGGACTTGCGCAGCCTGGTGAACCGTATTCTGGACTGAGGACTCAGAGATCTCCAGTAAAGAGGTAAAGAGACTGCAACCTGGTGTCCTCGTTATTTACCGCGACCTGCACCCCACAACTGCACCGCTACACCACCATTAGCACCACTTATTTCACCGGACGTCCCCCACTGACGGACAGGGCCACGGACCGGGTCTAGCCACCGTGACAACCCCAGGACTGAGACCTAGAGGCCCGGCTCCGGGTACCCCTCGGCCCTGCGGCGGTGTGGGGGCGCGCCGCAACTTGGCGTCACGAACAGGATCTACTTAAGCCTGAAGAATCAGGTCATGTGTGCCTAGAGACTGTGATTTACTGTGCTTGGACTGTACTTTATTGAGAGAACTGTGTACTGCTTGCCGTTGAGAGTTCGCGCCAAAATCCGCCGCCATTGCAGCGCTGAGAAGAGCGCAGGAAGAGAAGAGGGGCGTGGAGTGGGCGTAGACGAGCTGCAGAACGCGAACAACAATGGCCGCCCAGTCTAAGTATTTCTGTGTCCTGAGGACGTGCCCGTCAACAGCTGAGGTACGCCTCCTGATCTTGGTTGGAGGGTGGAGACCATGGGGACGGGGCCGCCCACGGAAGAGACCGCGGGAAGAAGGAGCGAGCGACATGGAGGACGCCATGGCGAGCCGCCCGGAGCCGGAGCGTGGGGTCGGAGCAGAGGACTCCCCCAGCCACCCGGAGGGGCACCACAACCAGGCCTCCACCGCTGATGCTGAATTCCTGCAGGCCGGAGTGGACGAGCTCAGCGACCGACCCCGGCGGACGCAGCTGAGCACCGAGGCCGGGTGGAAGAAGGCCATCATCAGGAGCCTCACCGGACATCTGTCGGCAGCCTCATCTGGTCCGGAGCAGGGAAGAAGTCCCAGCGCTCCGAAGCTGGAAAGCAAGGCCCTGCCGGAAAGCGAGGTGCTGCAAGCAGAGATGACAACGTCGCAGCACAAGGCCCCGCAACCAGCGTTCCAGACCCCAGCGGAGACGGAGCAGACCGGCACCGGAGGGACCGCATCTGAAGCAGGTATGAAGGACGACCCTGCCCTGATGACTGACACCACTCCAGTGACTGCTAGTGCCACAGCTGCTGACCCCGTTCCAGTGACTGATCTTGCAGCAGCCTCTACCTCTGCTGCAACAAATGCCCCTACTCAAGCTGCGCAGACCTCCATCGCTGCGCATGATTTAACCATACATGAAAGACGGATTAACGGCGTTTGTCCAGCACTGGGTGTAACCCTGGACCTCACTTTTCCCAGGCCAGGAAGGGTTAAGTGCCAGGTGCAGCCCTGGAAGCCGTCCAACTAAGCCTCGGAAACCTGAAACTGTAAATAGTTAACTGTTTATTTCCTTGCTGTTTTGCTGCTAAAACCCGTCCTGGGTTAACTCTTAAAGGGATCCCTTTGTTTACCCGGGATCCCTATTGCTTTTTATTTTTGCTTTCACTTTCATTTTTACTTTTTGTTCCACAAAAGTTACACAAACTGCAGTAATCATGGACTGTGCATGATTCGAACTCTTCTTGTAAATAGTTTGCACCTTCTTAAGGGTGCTTCCTACTGGTTTTAGTTAAAAGACACTTTGCGAAGATGCCATTCCAGAGCCTTTGCGTGGACTGGTAGGCTGAGAAGACGAGCTACCTCAGAAAGGCTTGATCCCCTCTTAAAGGGGATGTGTGGAATTGAACTTGAAAGCGATACTGTTTTAGAACAGTAATATGATGATGCTTTGAAAAGAATGTAACTGTTTTACATGAAAAGTTATATGTGTTTAATTTGTTTGAATTGTGAAATCTAAAAATAATGTTTTGTGAAAGGAAAAGATGCAGAGAGCCCGTAGGGGTAGAAGTAGAGATCTGCATAGCTGAAAGTAAAGAAGTAATGATGAAGGTGAGGATAGAAGGTAAACCCTGCGTCCCCATAGAAAGTTACTTTGTTACTAAGGACAGAAAGCGAACCCGTAGGGGTTAGAGAGTGAGTCCTTAAAGGAGCCGAGTAGAGCTGGCTCAGAGTTCTCTAAAACGAAAGGAATGTTATGTCTATACCATGTATAGTAGCGAAAGGCAGTAGGCCCCGGCTGAACGGGGCGGTCCTGTAAAAGAAAGGAGAGGCAGTAGGTCTGGTGCCATAGGGACAGGCGGTCCTGCAGGTTCAAAGTAGGAGAATGCGAAGTTACCTTGCCCTGTAATGTGATTATAGGAAGGCCTTTGATAGACTAAGAGTGTAAGTTTCTTAAAGGCAATGTTAATTTGTTGTTCCAGTAATTGCACTAAGTAGAATACCCGGTTGGGTAACAGGGGTTATGTATAGCCTGTAATTTATAAAGTTGACTATGTTTGTAACGTTAAAAGTGTCCTCACCTCCCATAAAGGGAAGCCTGTTCAAGTATGCTTATTGTTTTGCACTCAACAAAATTGTATGTCTTTTTGCTAATCTGTATTGTTGTTTTTCTTCCCAGTCCCGGAGTACTGTGTTTAACCAGGGGGGAGTGCAGCGCCCCAGAGTCCTGGTCGTTGCAGTACTGTGGCTCCGCCACTAAGGGGAGCCATGGTACGTTCGATGGCACTGAAGGAGTTCTTCCAATCAGGTATCACAGACACCAATATGTTTCACAGCAGGGCCTCCGGGGGGAGCTAAGGGTGCTATTCATTAGGCCACTCCCCACCATAGTGGGTAAACTGGGGGTCAGGCAGGAAGTTAGACAGAACGCTGACGGGATTGAACGGAGCAACACCTGGTGGCAGAGGGTGTTGTGAAGGGAGAGACGGTAGGGTCTCTGCCAGGGGTGGGATCCTGGCAGAGGCTTGGCATTGAAAGAACGTAACGGGACCGTGCCTGCTCAGCATAGCGGCGGTGCCCAAGAAAGGACTAGAAGCGAGACAGATTGTGCTGAGTGAGAAACGAGATCAAGCAGAAGGAGAATACCAGCAGGGGTTTTGTTGAAAGAGGCAGCACCTTGCTGAGGCGCATTACCGGTGGCCGGAACGCCGAGGGAGTGGAATAATATACAGCTTTAAGCCATACTCCAAACAGCGGCAGGACAGTCAGTCTCAGGCGGGCTGTCTACCACATATCACCTATGAAGTCTTGGGGGGCAATTGCGGGAGAGGGGCGTCTCTAGGGTCCCGGAAGAACTCCAGGCCTACCTGACAAACGGGTGCCGTTCTTACTGTAACATCAGGAAGGGACGGAAGATTAGCAGAAGACCAGTTAATCGAGTTGTGAGGGAACTTAAGAAACAGACACAACAGTTGTGGGGTACTTTCCGTAAGCACAGCAGGGAAGGACTACAACACAAAGCGCTAAGAAGGAAGGCACAGATTTCCACCTGAGAGGAGAACTCTGGAAGTGCCATTGGACCGGCCGGACTTGCGCAGCCTGGTGAACCGTATTCTGGACTGAGGACTCAGAGATCTCCAGTAAAGAGGTAAAGAGACTGCAACCTGGTGTCCTCGTTATTTACCGCGACCTGCACCCCACAACTGCACCGCTACACCACCATTAGCACCACTTATTTCACCGGACGTCCCCCACTGACGGACAGGGCCACGGACCGGGTCTAGCCACCGTGACAACCCCAGGACTGAGACCTAGAGGCCCGGCTCCGGGTACCCCTCGGCCCTGCGGCGGTGTGGGGGCGCGCCGCAGATGTACATGTATGTTTGAAAAGAGGTTCTGTAAATTTTTAGGGCCAGATCTCAAATACATTGGGCACTGTTGACCTTTCACTGGAGGTTCCTAGGAGCCATGGCTCCTAGGCGATGGGGCTGCCAGTTCTCGAACGACAGCATTATTACAATTCTTAATAGGATTATAATACCAATTCTTAGGGAATTGGTTGTGGTATAACCACCATGAACCAACGCAAGGGTTTGAATAGTGCAGTTACCATTCATTGCGTATTAATAAATAACACCATGTTCAGTGGCATTTTTTTCTTCTTAAACTGAGAGACTCCAAAAAAAACCCAATGAACCTTGTAGAGAAAAATGTGCTCTTTCTAATGATATCAGAATTAATATATTTTAGGAGTACCATTTTTAAGAAATTTGACCTAAAAATAGGTAAAATTCTTTTTTTTTAAGTTTTTCATCATATGTGGGTGTGAATATTTCCACAAATACATATGCTTTGACCGTGATATTGCAGCAATGAAAAGTCATGTAGATGTTTGGTGTACAGGGCAAAGCACCAGTTACTATTGGTTTTTGGTCTTGAGTTATATATGGGCAAAGTTTGGCATAAATTTTATGCGACGCATTTTTCAAGCTACTTTGACACAAAATTGCAGCCGAAATATTGTTTTCTCATAGTCGGTAATAATTTTATCGTGTTTAGCAGCAAAAGTTGAGCTAGTATGCCAAATTTCAGCATCACAGCCAGTATAGAACTCTAATAGCTATGTGCGAAAGTTTGCAAAATCCTCTTAGCTGAAGCCGCAGGCTTGGTGGAACCTCCAGTGAAAGGTCAACAGTGCCCAATGTATTTGAGATCTGGCCCTAAAAATGTACAGAACCTCTTTTCAAACATACATGTACATCCTTATAAATTTTCAGCAAAATCGGAGAAGGTCGAGTGGGGACCACTGGTCCACTTGACATGGAATGACCCAAATGTAAGTCCCCTGCCCTGGTCATATACTCGCCCTCCGGCATCAGCACCGTTTTTCAGGGCCGCTCCGATCCCGTGGTGACATCTTGTGAGTGCAGCTTGTGACTGACTGGAAGTCAAAAGCTCTCAATACAAATCTATGAGAGCCAGAACGAGGCTCTCATAGACTTCTATTGAAAACTGACCTTAGTGCCGCTGCATGAAACCGCAGCTGCCGACAGGTCATTTTCCGCGGGAGACCGTCTGGGGCAACGCTGGAAAACAATGAATGCGGCAGCAGGTGAGTATGAGACAGGGCAGGGGAATTACATTTAAAGTATCACTGATGCGGTGCCATAAAGAAACGCTGGATTGGTGCTTACTAGAGATTGATTTTAGTTTTGCATGAAAATTTGTATTCAAATTTCTATTTTGTTTGGTTGCCAGGATATCTGGTCCAAGAAATCAAAAAGGCTGATATCCCTGTCCCAGAAGCAAGTATGTTGCCTGCAGCCCCCCTCCCCAAACATGTGTTGGACATACAGGTAATTTGGTTTTCATGATTTTTTTTTTTCTTTATATCATTATATGAAGGCTTGTATCTAAGCTCTAACTCCTTACACATTTAACCCCTTAACTACCGCCGATACGCCTTTAAACGGCAGTAGTTAAGGGTACTTAACGGCGCTGTGGAAAAAAGTGTATAGCGCCCCCAGAGTCGGATTTTCTCCGGGGTCTCGGCTGCCAGGGGTAGCGGAGACCCCAGAGAACATGATTCGGGTCAGTTTTTACCGACCCTGGGTTACGATCACCGGTATACCGGCGATCGCAAAAAACAAAAAATCCGCTGAGCCATGTAATTTCTCTGTTCTCCAATGTGATCTCACATCAGAGGACAGAGAAATGGGGTCCTCGATCGCCCCCGATACCAGTGTCTCCTGGTTCTACTCGACCCTTCTGCTTCCCCCGATGGGCGCCGCCATCTTCTTCCAGCCATTTTGGTCACTGTGATAGACCCTATGACAGTGATCAAGATAAAAAAAAAAGTAAATAACCCCCCCCCCATGTCACCCCCTTAGTTACGAAAAATAAAGAAAATGTATTTATTTCAATTTTCCAATTAGGGTTAGGGTTGGGGCTAAAGTTAGGGTTGGGGCTAAAGTTAGGGTTGGAGCTAAAGTTAGGGTTAGGGTTGGGGCTAAAGTTAGGGTTGGGGCTAAAGTTAGGGTTGGGGTTAAAATTAAGGTTGGGGCTAAAGTTAGGGTTGGGGCTAAAGTTAGTGTTAGGGTTAAGGCTAAAGTTATGGTTAGGGTTGGGGCTGAAGTTAGGGTTTGGGTTGGAGTTAAAATTAAGGTTGGGGCTAAAGTTAGGGTTGGGGCTAAAATTAGGGTTGGGGCTAAAGTTAGGGTTGGGATTAGGGTTTGGATAAGGGTTAGGGTTGTGATTAGGGTTAGGTTTAGAATTAGGGTTAGTTTTGGATTAGGGTTAGATTTGGGATTAGGGTTATTTCTCCAGTCACCTTCCACAACAGTCACCTTGGAGGTTGTCTCCCCGCCCTAATGGGGGACAGGAAACACAAAGAGGTTAAATAACCCTCCCCTTCCTGCTGTCTCCAGTGTTTTTCCTGTCCCCCAGTGGGGCATGAAGAGGTCCGTCCAGGTGCTGCCGCGGCCGGCGAGCGGAGCCCTAGAAAGAGTTACCGTAGAAGTCGGGCGGTCCGAGGTCGGAGGTTTCCCCTCTCCTCCAGATGACTGCTCCCGTCTCCATGCGTTGTGACTCAGGACCCCTTTCCCGCCCCTCCCGCACCTCTTCGAGAGGTAAAGTGGGGTGGTTATGAGCAGCCGGGGTCCTCCTCCCCTGCAGCCGCGCGCACAGGAAGTGGGGCCGGCATTCACTTCCGGGTTCACATCTCGGTGCCATGCTGATCGTACGCGCAGTTTGCGGCCAGGGCTCTGCACCTCCAGCTTCTGGGTCGTTCCTATGGATCCTCCCTGCGGATCATGGGAGGAGGAGCACACAACTGACGCTGGACCTCGATCCCTATATCCTTGTCGTGAGCCTCCAGTTAAGACACAGAGTCTCTGTCTTGTGTGACTGGTGACAGGTCTGACAGTGGACGGCGACAAACCTACTGCTGCATCTGCAGATCCCAGCGTTCACCCTCCTACCGTGAGTAGCAGGGCTGGTCCCTTACTGTCCGGGCTAATACCTATGGGTCACTTAGTATACCTTCTCTCTCTTTTAGGGAGAAAAGGTCTCTGCCCCAAAGAACAAACCCAGCCGAAAGTGTGGTCTTTGTGGTTCCAGGCTCCCTTCAGCTTATAAGAAGACCTTATGCCAACCCTGCTCGGATGATATACTACGTGCCGAACAGCCCTCTCTCCTGGATAGTATAAAAACTCTCATCAAGCAGGAGGTGCAAACCTCCATGGCAGCCCTTTCCCAGCCCCCAGTGCCTCATCCCCCTCCCCCTAAAAAGAGGAAATTGGCATCGGCTGAATCTGACTCGGGCGAAATTCATACCTCAGGGTCAGAGGACATTGGAGAAAATGAGGGCTCCACATCCACCCCTACGCCTGACAATAAAAAATACTATTACTCTGTCGCCTCATTGGGGGACACAGGACCATGGGTGTTATACTGCTGTCCACTAGGAGGCGACACTATGCATAATCTGAAAAAGATTAACCGTGGCTCCTCCTCTGCAGTATACTCCCCTGGACGGCGTCCGCCTTCTCCAGTTTATTTTTTTTACTCCGTTTTTTTTCCGACGGGATTACAGATGAAGAAAAGTGGGTCTCCTGTGAGACTCCCAGCATGGCTCCTTCTTGTGCCCCCTATAACGGGGTGGCCGGTTGAAGTGGAGATGGCTATTCCCTATGTAGCTCCTTCCCCAGTCCCTTGGGTGCTGGTTCGAAGTCGAGGCCCCCTCCTTCCCCAATTCCTTTTGGTCTCTGGGTTGAGGCGAGGATAAAGCCCCCTGATGGTCACAGCAGCACCCTCTCTAATCCCTCTTTGGGGGCATTAGGTTGAGACGCCTCAGGTAGGGCCTGTACAGGCTCCTCTCGGGGCCGGGGGGAGTGCAGGCAGGCATGGCACAATAGAGACACAGGGCTCCCTGCGCCCCTGTCTGTGCGGCAGCACCAGCTCTATACTGCCTCAGGGGGACCCCTCACCGGGCCCCCCTTCCCGCTTACAGCCCCACCGCTATCCTGCCTTTAAATCCGGGGGGGGGGGTCCGGTTCAGATCTGACCCCCTCCCGGACTTTTGCGCTGGCCTGGAACCCTTCTGGGCACCAGGCATCTAATTTAGGCCCCCCGGCCCACCCCCCCGGATGACAAATGTGACGCTCTACAGTGTCATAGAGGGGGCGGATTGAGACAGAAAGGGTGCGTTTTTACACAGTTCTGCTGCCTTTTTCCAGCTCTCCGCCCCCTTCTCCCCCTGCCTCTTCTTCTCAGTGGCCATTTCTGCTGCAGATTAACCCTGCATCTCCAGGTCAGCAGGACAAGGCCAGCCAGTCTCCGGGGGGCACAGGACTGTGGATCTTCGGCGCTGGACCTAGGGGCACTGGTGGGGTAAGATCACAGCTGGTTATTTTTTTTTTTACTCAGCTGTGAATCCATATTCCCTATAAGGATCCCCTATAGGCTTCTCTGCATAAATATAGGGTCCTCTGCATAGCCAGCCCTTCTGCACTCTGTGCACTATGCCGGGCTCAAGGTCCAAGAGAACCAGGCTGAACTGCTATTATGCATTCTGCACAGCCTGCGGGACCGCTCTCCCCAGTGGCAGCACGTACCCGCACTGCCAGAACTGTATACAGACTAATGTGATGGAGCCCCAAGAAGCCCTTGCCACTGCTTCGGTGTCTAATGCCACGCCGGAATGGGCTACTCAGATGTCGCAATCTATGACGCAGTCTATAGATAACCTAACCTCCACATTGCTTTAGGCTTTGCTGGTCATGCCTCGGCTATGACCGTTACCCAGCAAAGGGAGAGCTTGACTCAGGAACAAGACGACCCTGGCACATCCACGTCTAGGTCAGGACGCAAGCGGACCGGGTCATTCCATGTCAAGTGAACCAATGATTTTTACCACTATATTTTTAATTCTTTTGAGATTTTGTTATTTGGTAATAGTGTGTCAGAGAATGCAAAATGTGAAGAAGAAAAAATTCTAGATATTTTTATTTTTTTTATTTTTTATTGATTTTCAAAGTTCGGAAAAAGTGCGAATTTCGGTGTTGCCTGCCTTTACATTTCTCCCCATAACTCAGGCTAGAAAAGAGATAAACAAAATAAACACTATTCTACTCAGAACTGTACAGGCTTTCACCAGATAAGTCACAAGAGTATCTTTGATAATATTTTACCTATGTGAACGCAAGCGCAAAACTTTAAAACGCATTTCCGAAAAAAGTTTAATTTAAAAATTTCAAAATCTGCACATGTGCCTGCTATGCTGCTATCCACATCTGTACCAAAATACAAGATGGGATCGTGATGGGATCATATTTTATAAAATAAAACTATTACAGTGTCAGTTCAAAAATCTTGATTTCAGATCTGTTCTGCTTGTGGTCTAACAGTGTGGGGTCTAGATTTACCAAATAATTCATGATTGCTAGATATTACTGTATTATTTTATTATGTTACAGCTTAGAAGCAGGAGAGGACAGAGGAGAAGCTTTGTTAGGGCTGAGAATGACCAGGGGTAGACAGTGACTGCAGAGCAGATGACAGGCCGGCAGAGCAGATGACAGGCCGGCAGCTCGGGCCTCCACAGACCGTATTCATACCAAATCTTATCACCCAGGCAACTCCTCAAATGGAGGGAGAAAAATATTCTTAATAACCAGTTCATGTATTGTACAAACCAGGACTACGAGGAGGAGGAGGAGGAGAGTTTGTTATAACATCAGATACAGGAAGCAGAACCCATCACAGGGACTCGGCAATACCGAACTGTCTTCCCATATAGTGGAAATAAAGACAGTGACGTCCATGACGTGGTAGAAGGCGACACAAGATCGGCAATGGATGACACAACTGGTGATCTGACCTGTGAATATGATTGGCGCTGGCGGCTACTGGACTCTCCAAAGATTGTGAAAATGAAGACGTAGAAGTGACTTTTCTGCACCTTCTGGTCCCATGCCGACCTTTGTGTATCCAAGAAAATCAGACATTGTAAAAGTGAACAAAAATCAGATATAACTCAGGTAGAACCGAGCACCATGACAGGCCGGACATACTCTGACACAGAAGGAAATGGCCATTGCTAGTGAGCGCTGATGGACAAGATGACATTTCACCCACTAGAAGGGACACATTGATGATAACAGGCCAGTGTAAAAACCTACTATTAATTGTTTGATTAGTTCATATTTTATAGTACGAGGATTTAACTACTGTACTATTCTTCTTAACCCCTTAACGACCGCCGATACGCCTTTTAACGGCGGCCGCTAAGGGTACTTAAACCACAGCGCCGTTAATTAACGGCGCTGTGGAAAAAGTGAATAGCGCCCCCCAGAGTCGGATTTTCTCTGGGGTCTCGGTTGCCGGGGGTAGCCGAGACCCCAGAGAACATGATTCGGGGTTTTTTTTACCGACCCCCGAGTTGCGATCGCCGGTAATTAACCGTTTACCGGCGGTCGCAACAAAAAAAAACAAAAACGCGTTTTTCCATTTAATTTCTCTGTCCTCCGATGTGATCGCACATCGGAGGACAGAGAAATGTGGTCCCCCGATAGCCCCCCAATACTCACCTACCTCCCCTGGTGCTCCTCGTGGCTCCCGATGGGCGCCGCCATCTTTTTCCGGGGAAAAAATAGCGGGCGCACGCGCAGTGCGCCCGCCGCCCGGGACCCGGAAGATCTTTGGGGTCTCGGCTGCCAGGGGTAGCCGAGACCCCAAAGAACATGATCGGGGTCGGTTTTTACCGACCCCTGTTTTGCGATCGCCGGTAATTAACTGTTTACCGGCGACCGCAAAAAAAACAAAAAAAAAAAACGATGTCATGCTCTGTCCTCTGATGTGATCGCACATCAGAGGACAGAGAAATGGGGGGATTCGGGGACCCTGTTATACTTACCGGTGTCCCTGGGTCCTCCTGTGTCCTTTCCTGGCCGCCGGCTCCTTGCCCCGGTAAGAAAATGGCGGGCGCATGCGCAGTGCGCCCGCCATGATCTGCCGGCCGGCAGAAGAAAATTCTTCCTCTTTTTTTATTTTGGTCACTGTGAGATCCTATCACAGTGATCAAAATAAAAAAAATTGTAAATAACCCCCCCCCCCTTTATCACCCCCTTAGTAAGAAAAAAATAATAAAATAAAAAAATGTATGAATTTCTATTTTCCAAATAGGGGTAGGGGTAGGGTGTAGGGGTAGGATATGTGCACACATAGAATGGTTCTCTGCGGATTTTTCCGCAGCGGATTTGATAAATCCGCAGGACCAAAGCGCTGCGTTTTTCCTGCGGATTTATCGCGGATGTACCGCGGTTTTTGTGCGGATTCTGCTGCGGTTTTACACCTGCAGTTTTCTATTATGGAGCAGGTGTAAAACCGCTGCGGAATCAGCAGAAAGAATTGACATGCTGCGGAATGTAAACCGCTGCGTTTCCGTGTGTTTTTTTCCGCAGCATGGGCACAGCGTTTTATGTTTTCCATAGGTTTACATTGTACTGTAAACTCATGGGAAACTGCTGCAGACCCACAGCTGCGGAAACGCTGCGGATCCGCAGCAAAATCCGCAACTTGTGCACATAGCCTTAGGGTTAGAGCTTGGGTTGGGGTTAGAGCTAGGATTAGGGCTAGGGTTAGGGTTGGGGCTAGGTTTAGGGCTAAAGTTAGGGTTTGGGCTAAAGTTAGGGTTAGGGCTAGGGTTGGGGCTCAAGTTAGGGTTAGAGTTGGGATTAGCATTTGGATTAGGGTTGGCATTAGGGTTACATTTGGGATTAGGGTTAGGTTTGGGATTAGGGTTAAGGCTAGGGTTGGGATTAAGGATAGGGGTGTATTGGGATTAGGGTTAGGTTTTGAGGTTAGGGTTGAGATTAGGATTAGGGGGGTGTTGGGTTTAGGGTTTTGATTAGGGTTATGGTTAGCTTTGGGATTAGGGTTAGGGGTGTTTTGGGGGTTAGTGCTGCAGGAACGTTATGGCCCCATATAGTGCTGCAGGAATGTTATGGCCCCCATATAGTGCTGCAGGAACGTTATGGCCCCATATAGTGCTGCAGGAACGTTATGGCCCCATATAGTGCTGCAGGAACGTTATGGCCCCATAGATGCTCCATACAGACACTTGCCCCATTTGCTGCGATAAAAAAAAATAAAAAAAATCACATACTCACCTCTCCGTCGCTCAGGTCCTCGGCACTTTCAATAGTCACCTGCTCCTCGTTCCGGGCGCCGATCTGTCTCCAGCACTGATGTTCAGCAGAGGGCGCGGACTGACCACGTCACCGCGCCCTCTGACCTCAGCATCCGTGCTGGAGCCAGAGCGGTGCCCAGAAGGAGGAGAGGTGACTATCGCGCAGCGCTGCGCTCCCCTCCCCGTATACTCACCTGGTCCTGGCGCTGTGTAGTCCCTGCTTCCCCGACGCCGCAGCGCTTCATCCTGTACTCAGCGGTCACATGGTACCTCTCATTACAGTAATGAATAGGTGGCTCCACCCCTATGGGAGGTGGAGCCGAATATTAATTTACTGTAATGAGCGGGACCATGTGACCGCTGAGTACAGGAAGAAGCTGAAGCTGCTGCTGCCGGCGCCGGGGAAGCCAGGAATGTGCAGGGACCGCGCCTGGACTAGGTGAGTATTTTTAGACAGCCCCCGCTCCCCCTCCCCTGCCGACCCCCGGGTATGACTCGAGTATAAGCCGAGAGGGGCAATTTCAGCCCAAAAAAGTGGGCTGAAAATCTCGGCTTATACTAGAGTATAAACGGTAAATGTTGAATGCAATAAGTTGTAATTTGAAAAGAAAAATGGAAGAAACTCACACAAACATAAAATCAGATGATTCAAGGCTTAAAAAAAAATACAAATTTGATAGATCCCAAGTTGAATCCCTGTACAAATATAAACAAATCTAAACAAGGACACGAGTAACACACATGCATGTTTTCACAATTTTAAAACATACGTTTTTTTCAGAATTGTGCATCAAAATTTTTTATTTGATTTCTCCAAAACAAAATATAAAGAAACATAGTCTTGTGACATATCAAATGAAAGCCGGTACCGTTCTGAGAAAAATGATGCCTCTCCCACCTCTAAATCTTAATTCTAGCCCGAGATATGATAAAAAATGTAAAGCCATACCAGGCCAAAATCCGCGCTTTTTCAAAACTTTAAAAATCTGTTAAAAATTAACTGATGAAGAAAAAAATTCTAAACTTTTAATTTGTAATTAACTAAAGTTGTACTTCATAAAAACAAAAAATAAAAAAAAATCTAAAGACGTAAGGTAAAAAAAATATTCATATTTGGATCACTTGACATAGAATGACACAACCCATAGCACACGGTCATCCCCCTCTAGGGAGAGACACCGTAGCTCCAGGTCATCTAGACCGTCCCCTTCCAAGGACAGACAATGCAGATCTCCGCAATCCCCAACCAGAGAAGGCCTCCTCCCCGGCTCACCCAGCAGAGGACGCCTCAGTGATACACAGGATTCGGAAGGCATCTGTGACTCCGACTCAGACAGGGAAACGGAGGGGTCCCTGATCCCAATCCCCCCCTAACAATACAGCGCTAGTTGAGGACATAATCTCTTCCATCCATCGGGTGCTGGACATTTCTGATCTGCCACCAGAGGCCCCAGAACACAAGATTTCCTTTGAAGGACCTCTGAAGCCGCCTAAGGTTTTCTCTAACCACCCAGAGTTTAAGGCGATCCTTAAAAAGCAGCTCTCACAGCCTGAGAAAATATTCGCTAATCGCAAATATCTGGAGGCGAGGTACCCCTTCCCGCAGAAGGATACCAAGGAATGGACAGATCCACCCGAAGTAGACCCCCCCAGTCTCTAGCCTAGCAGCACAGACCCTCCTTTCACTGCCAGATAGCTCAACCTTCAGGGACGCAGCAGACCGGCAGGTAGAATGCATGGCTCGTTCAATTTTCGAGGCAGCAGGGGCATCCCTGGCTCCCGCGTTCGCCTCAGTTTGGGCTGCCAAGTCCATTCTGGCCTGGGCAAAAAATGTACAAGCTTTCCAAGCATCTGCTCCTGACCTGTCGGACCAAGTGGTTCAAATAGCAGTTGTAGCAGATTACATGCTTCCTGCAGCTCTGGATTCAGCAAGGGGTGTGGCGGGGATAGCATCAAACGCCATCAAAATTCGGCGTATCCTCTGGCTGCGGGAATGGAAAGCAAACGCAGCCTCAAAGAAGTCCCTCACGCACCTCCCCTACCTCAGTGGGAGACTTTTTGGTGAACAGTTGGACACGATGATATCCAACGCTACCGGGGGTAAGAGTATTTCTCTTTCCCAACTAAGACCTAAACGCACTTACAAGAAGCGTAACCAAACTCGATTCCGATCCTTTCGGAACTCCTTGGGCTCGTCCGTCTCACTTCCAGCAAAAAATCGTAACCGTTCCCCACGCAGGGACAACTCACGATCGACGCAAAGGTCGGACAAGACCTTGCAGTCAAAAGCAGGCCAGCCTAAGCCCAGAGGAGGAAAATCTCAGATTTTCTCCTCATCATGACTCACGGACTCCGGAAGACACCACTCCAGTAGGCGGCCGACTTTTGCTCTTTCATCAAGTCTGGCTGCCTATTACAGAAGACAGGTGGGTCAGGGAACTAGTGTCTTCCGGATACAAAATAGACTTCACCTTCAACCCACTGGACCGATTCTTCTCTCTGTCCCCCCAAAACCACAGGCCAAGGCTTGTGCCTACCACCAGGCGGTCTCCTCGCTTTTTCAAGCAAGAGTCATAGTACCGGTCCCCACGACCGACCGCTTCAGAGGGTTCTACTCCAATTTACTCCAATCTGTTCGTAGTTCCCAAGAAAGGAGGCTGCGTACAGCCCATACTAGACCCAAAACAGCTCAACAAATATGTACGGGTAAGTCACTTCCGCCTGGAGTCTCTTCGGTCCATCATTGCGTCCATGGAGAAGGGAGAATATCTCGCCTCCATAGACATACAAGACGCATACCTGCATATACCCATTGCACCTGCCCATCAGAGGTTTCTCAGGTTCACAATAGGCCAGGACTACTACCAATTCGTGGCTCTCCCTTTCGGACTCGCCATGGCTCCCAGAGTGTTCACCAAAGTCATGGCAGCCACCATGGACGTCCTGCACTCCAGAGGCATAGTAGTCGTTCCATACCTGGACGATCTACTCATCAAGGCTCCCACCTTCAAGGACTGCGAGCTCAGCGTCTCAATCACAACCGATACTCTGTCGCATGGGCTGGTTAATCAACCTACAAAAGTCATCACCAACCCCGAGTCAGTCCCTGACCTTCCTGGGAATGCTATTCAACACCTCCAGGGGTCTAGTGCTCCTTCCCAAGGACAAGGCACTGGCTCTCCGCCTAGGAGTTCGCACCCTCCTCCGCAAACCCCCTCGATCTCTCCGGTTTGCCATGAGAGTCCTCGGCAAGATGGGGGGCAGCAATAGAAGCGGTCCCATTTGCCCAGTTTCACCTCAGGCCTCTCCAACTAGCCATTCTCAAGTCCTGGGACAGGAATCCCTTTTCTCTCGACAGGGAGTTCAGCTAACGTCATCAACCAGGAGGTCCCTGCACTGATGGCTCAAGCCAACCTCGCTAGCACAGGGGAAATCCTTTCTCACAGATCAATGGAAGGTTCTGACCACCGACGCGAGCCTGACTGGTTGGGGTGCGGTGCACCTACATCACAGGGCAAGTGGTCCCCAGTGGAAGCGACCATGCCCATCAACATCCTGGAAATTCGTGCCATCCTCCTGGCATTGAGGGCCTTCCATCACTTACTGGCAGCCTCACATCAGAATACAGTCGGACAATGCCACGGCCGTGGCATATGTGAATCACCAAGGGGGGACCCGCAGTACCCAGGCGATGCGAGAAGTGTCACACATCCTCCGTTGGGCGGAGGACACAGGGTCGGTTCTTTCGACGGTCCACATTCCGGGTGTGGACAACTGGGAAGCAGACTTCCTCAGCCGACAAGGAATAGACTCGGGAGAGTGGTCTCCATCCCGAAATTTTTCACCAGATCTGTCACCGCTGGGGGACCCTGGATGTGGACCTAATGGCATCCCACTTCAATGCCAAGGTCTCCAAATTCATGGCCAGAACACACGATCCGCGGTCGCTTGGAGCAGACGCTGTGGTTCAGGACTGGACTCCGTTCCAGCTTCTGTATATTTTTCCACCTCTCCCCCTGATATCAAGAGTGGTGAGGAAGATCAAACAAGAGGGAGTTCCAACCATCCTAATTGCACCGAACTGGCCCAGACGTACATGGTACGCCGACATCGTGCAACTTACAGCAGACGCCCCCTGGCGTCTCCCCAACCACCACGATCTTCTATCGCAAGGCCCGTTCTACCACCAGAACTTAGGGGCTCTCAATTTGACGGCGTGGCCCTTGAGACCTGGGTTCTAACCCAGACAGGGCTCTCGCCGGTCGTTATTGGAACCATGATCAAGGCACGGAAGCCAGCCTCTGCCAAGATTTATTACTGTACCTGGAAAGCTTTCTTTTCTTGGTGCGAATCTCGTGGCCAGACCCCATTCCCTTATTCCCTCCCCAAACTACTTGGCTTCAATCGGATCTGGAGGCCAGGCTGTCCCTGGGCTCGCTTAAGAGCCAGGTGTCAGCCCTCTCAGTGCTTTTTCAAAGGCACATTGCTACCAAGCCGCAAGTAAGGACATTCCTTCAGGGGGTTTCCCAATTGGTTCCCCCCTACAGACGACCACTAGAAACGTGGGACCTCGACCTGGTCCTGACAGCATTGCCGGGACCACCCTTCGAACCCCTTAAGGAGGTCCCGCTCCGCCTTCTATCCCAGAAAGTGGTTTTCCTGGTGGCAATCACCTCGCTACGCAGGGTGTCTGAACTGACCACACTCTCCCTCAGATGGCTCTTTCTGGCCTTTCACCAGGACAAGGTAGTCCTCCGTACGGTCCCATCCTTCCTTCCGAAGGTTGTGTCCACCTTCCACCTCAATGAGGAAATTTCTCTGCCTTCCCTTTGTCCGGTTCCGGTTCATAGAGTGGAGAAGGCTCTGCATACACTTGACCTTGTCAGGGCATTGCGTATACATGTGTCTAGGACTGCGTCCTTCCGGAGGTCTGATTCTCTTTTCCTTCTTCCGGAAGGCGGCCGCAAGGGTCTGCCAGCTTCCAATGCTACCCTTGCCAACTGGATCAAATCCGCCATACAAAGGCCTACCGCCTTAAGAATTCTCCTCTTCCAGCCGGTGTTACGGCACACTTTACACGCGCGGTGGGGGCCTCCTGGGCCATTCGGCACCTGCTTCGGCACAACAAGTGTTTAAGGCGGCCACTTGGACTAGCCTACAGTCGTTTACTAAACACTACAGAGTTCATACCCAGTCCTCAGCGGACGCGAGCTTGGGTAGACGGGTTCTGCAGGCGGTGGTGCCCCAAGTTTAGGGGCCTGTCTGCACATCCATTGCTTCCCACCAAGGGACTGCTTTGGGACGTCCCATGGTCCTGTGTCCCCCAATGAGGCGACAGAGTAAAGGAGATTTTTGTGTCCTCACCGTAAAATCTCTTTCTCTTAGCCTCTAATTAGGGGACACAGCTCCCACCCTATTGCCCTTTACGGGTCGTTGTTACTGTTGAGTTCTCATATTGTTCCTTGAGCTCGTAGATAGTGGCCTTCTTATAGGAATGTCTATGTTATTCATGTTACGTTCCTCCTAATGCTTTTGCACAAAACTGGAGAAGGCTGACGACGTCCAGGGGTGTATACTGCAGAGGAAGAGCCACGGTTAATCTTTTTCAGATTATGCATATTGTCGCCTCCTAGTGGACAGCAGCATAACACCCATGGTCCTGTGTCCCCCAATTAGAGGCTAAGAGATTTTACGGTGAGTACACAAAAATCTCCTTTTCTCTTACGAGGATATGGAAGAACTAGTTTCCATAGTGAGAAACACCATGGGGGTGGAGGAAGTAGAGGTGAAACATTCAATTCAGGATGAGATGTTTGGGGGGCTGAAACCCAGGGGTAAAAAAGGGTTTCTGGTTCATGAGAATGTCCAAAAGCTTATATTTCAGGAATGGTCTTCCCCAGAAAAGGGACTTGGCATACCCTCGGAGTTAAAAAAATAAATAAATAAATAAAAAAATAAAAAAATCACTTTCCCCTTGAAGTTGATAGTTCTAATTGGGAATCCCTAGGGTGGACGTCCAGGTCTCTAAAATAACCAAGAGGACGTCCCTCCCCTTTGAGGATTCGTCCCAATTAAAAGATCCAATGGATCGAAAAATTGAAAGTCACCTGAAAAAAACCTGGGAAACCTCTACTAACCTGATCAAAGCCAACATAGCTTCTACTTGCGTCGCCAGATCCCTCTTTCTCTGGCTTCGTAAATTAGAGGAACACCTCTCTCAGTGGACCTCCAGAGAGGAGATCCTTCACTCCCTTCCCTTTCTCCAAAAGGCCACGGGCTTCTTAGCCAATGCCTCAGGAGAGTCAGTTCGGGTAGCATCAAAATCCTTAGTCCTCTCTTATTCCGCTAGAACAGCCCTTTGGTTAAAATTGTGGGGGTGGACATTACCTCTAGGACTAAACTCTGTGGCAGAAAAAAAAAAAAGAGAAGCCAGCACTGCTAATGGTCAGAACGCAATACAAATGGTGCACATGCACCTACTGAATTCTAACTGTAGTTCAAATATGAGACATTTAGCAAATAATTGATCAATTTTTTGAGCTACCCCGCCACTTCACGGCAATCTCATAATGGGGCAGTCCTACGCTACGTTTTTTATTAACGTTGTGCCATTACGGCCTCCTAGATGTATAAAAAGAGCATAAAAAGAAAGACACCATTACTAATACTATGACATGCAAGCTGTACCTGGAGACATTTTCAGAATCACCCCCTGAAGTGGCGGGGTAGCTCAAAGAATTGATCAATTATTTGCTAAATATCTCATATTTGAAATACAGTCAGAATTTATTATGTGCATGTGCACTTTGGATATTGCGTTTTGACCTTCAGCAGTGCTGGCTTCTCTTCTTTTTGCTTAAACTCTGTGGCATCCCCTTCTAGGGACACCACGTATTTGGTCCAGTCTTGGATGATATCCTTGAGAAAGCTTCGGATAAGAAAAAGTCGCTTCCCGAGCAGAGATTTACTAGGAAGCGTTTTTTTCGTCCCCCTCGTGAACATCCCCAGAAGGAATTCAGGGGAAAGGGTAAAACTGGATGGTGGAGCTACCCGAGAGGATGTAAAGGCAAGGAACATCCTTGTCCCTCAATAACAACAGACCCCGGACAAACAGTGACTCTCCGGTGGGGGGCCGACTCTCGGGCTTCCTTGCCCAATGGCAGTCCATATCTACAAACCAGTTGATCCGTTACACCATACAGTTCGGGCTGAAGTTAGAGTTCAAGAGTCTTCCCCCCCAGTGTCTGAGGAGTACACCGTTACAGTCTCCAGACGTCCAAAACTTCTTCCTCTTACAAATACAAGACCTCATGCGAGAAAAAGTAATTTCTCGAGTACCCCATCAGGAGATAGGCAGAGGCCATTACTCTCGCCTGTTTCTCATTTGAAAACCCTCGGGAAAATGCAGGGTCATCATAAACTTAAAACCCCTAAACCAGTTCATCAAATACCGGAGGTTCAAGATGGTCGATCAAGATAGCAATCCCTCTAATTGGGAAAAACTGGGTGATGGCTACAATAGACCTGAGGGACGCTTACTACCACGTTCCGATCCATCCGGATCACAGGAAGTTCCTCAGGTTCGCAGTCGCCCACAACCAAGGGATCACCCATTTCCAATTCAACACACTACCATTCGGCGTCTCCTCAGCACCGAGAGTGTTTTCAAAAATCATGAGGGAAGCGGTTATATTCATCCGGCTCCAAGGAATGTGTCTTTCCTTATTTGGACGTCTTCCTCATAGTCGCCCCATCGACATCTCGTATGAACCAGGATGTATCGAAAACCCTGGAGATCCTCGAATCCCGGATCCCCAACCTTCAAAAATCAGACCTCCACCCTTCCCCAAGGAAGAAATTTCTGGGGATCCTCCTAGACTTGGTAAAAAGGACATCTTTCCTTCCCCAAGGATCGTCAACACGACTTTCGCCAGAGAATCTCAAAATTCAAACAGCTGAGATCACCAACATCGAGGAAATCCATGTCCATTCTGGGATCGCTGACATCATGTATTCAGGCAGTATCCTGGGCTCAGGCGCACACTTGAACTATCCAATCTCACGTCCTTCTATACTCTCGAAGGTACAACAACGTACTGTCCAGGAGAATTCCGCTTCCCGGACATGTGAAATTGTCTCTCTCCTGGTGGCTGAATTGCCAAAACCTGCGGAGGGGGGTGAGCTGGGATCAGCTCCCCCTAAAGATTCTTTGTACAGATGCCAGCCGAAGGGGTTGGGGAGCTGTGGTCTAGGCAACATATTTTCAGGGATTATGGCCCCTGAACATAAGATCTAGATCTTCGAACTTGAGGGAGCTAAAGGCAGTAGAGGAAGCACTGATAGCTGCCTCACCTCTAATTCAAAATCATCATGTTCGGGTCTACTCCGACAAGGTAACGACAGTAGCCTACCTTCGACATCAAGGGGGCACGAAGTATGCCATCCTAAAACTAATCGCGGAAAGAATATTTTTTTGGGCAGAGAAACACCTGTTGTCTATCTCGGCAACACATCTCAGGGGTTCGGACAATGCCCAGGCGGACTTCCTGAGCAGGAGGGATGTCCATCCGGGAGAATGGTGCCTCAACCAAGTGGTCTTCCTATCCCTGACTGCGATTTGGGGGGTCCCGGACGTTTATTTGTTTGCAAATGCTCAGAATGCAAAAACAAAAACTTTTTTTCTCTCTCAGTCCGGCTTATGTGGCTCGGGGGGTAGATGCTTTCGCCCATCCAAGGAATTTCAACCTGGCATATGCCTTCCCGCCTATCCCTATGTTGGCGAAAACACTGCAGAAGATCCGATTTGGACCAGGTCACAACGATCCTAATTGCTCCAGTGTGGGCAGGGCGCAGCTGGTACAGCACACTGATGCACATGGCATTGGAGGGTCCCCTTACTTCTACCCCAGACCTCTGACCTCCTTTACCAGGGTCCTCTACAGTACTCAGACTTCAACAGACTGAACCTAGATGCTTGGTTACTGAAGCCAGCATCCTAAAAGCCAGAAGTCTCTCGGACAGGGTAATCCAAACGCTCCAAAAGAGCAGGAAACCAGTGGCAAAGTATGGATAAAGTTTTCTTCCTGGTGCCTTCCCAGTGTCTCTGATCCCTTCCGCCCCAACATTGCTCAAATCCTGGACTTTCTTCAGAAAGGGTTGGAGCTAGGTCTTTCCCCGAGCACTCTGAAGGTTCAGATTTCTGCCCTTAGTTCTTTTTTTTTTACCAAGACCTGGCGGGCCACCGCTGGATTAAACGATTTATAACCTCTGCAAGTAAAATACGTCCTAGACTCCCTAACCGTGTCCCTCCCTGGGATTTAAATTTAGTACTCAACAGTCTAACCCAGGCTCCCTTCCAGCCATTGTCCTCAATATCTTTTAAAACCCTGACTCTTAGGGTATGTGCACACGTCAGGATTTATTGCAGAAATTTCCTGAAGAAAACCGGAAATTTTCTGCAAGAAATCCGCATTTTTTTTTAGCATTTTGCAAGCGTAATTAGCTTGCAGAATGCTAAAGTTTTCCAAGCGATCTGTAGCATCGCTTGGAAAACTGACAGGTTGGTCACACTTGTCAAACATAGTGTTTGACAAGTGTGACCAACTTTTTACTATAGATGCTGTTTATGCAGCATCAATAGTAAAAAGATATCATGTTAAAAATAATAAAAAAATGGTTATACTCACCCTCTACAGACAGCCGATCTCCTCAGCGGCGTCCGTTCCTATAGCTGGAGTGTGTGCAGGACCTTCGGTGACGTCGCGGTCACGTGAGCGGTCACATGAGCGGTCACGCGACCAATCACAAGACCGCGACGTCATCACAGGTCCTTCACACACTCCAGCTATAGGAACGGAAGCGGCACCGTGCATCAGAAAGGCGGGAAGACTCCGGGGGCCATCAGAAGGTGAGTATATGACTATTTTTTATTTTAATTCTTTTTTTTCACCAATTATATGGTGCCCAGTCCGTGGAGGAGAGTCTCCTCTCCTCCACCCTGGGTACCAACCGCACATGATCTGCTTACTTCCCGCATCGTGGGCACAGCCACATGCGGAAAGTATGCAGATCAATGCAATCCTAGGTGTGCGGAATCCCCGCAATTCCGCAAATTTAATGAACATGTTGCTTTTTTTTCCGCGATGCGATTTTTTCGCGGAAAAAAATGCAACAATTGCACAAAAAATGCGGAATACACTGTAAATAATAGGAGGCATATGTAAGCGTTTTTTTCGCGTTTTTTTCGCGTTTTATCGCGTTTTTATAGCGAAAAAAACGCGCAAAATACTGAACGTGTGCACATGGCCTTAAGATGGTTTTTCTGGTGGCAATTACCACGGCTAGATGCATAGGAGAATTGCAGGCCCTGTCAATACAGGAACCCTACCTAACTATAAACTCTGATAGTATAGTTTTGCGTTTAGATCCCTCCTTTATTCCCAAGGTTGCCTCAGACTTCCATAGGGGTCAAGATATTGTGCTGCCCTCATTTTGCCCAAATCCTTCTAATGTGATGGAAGAAAATTTCCACACTCTGAATGTCCGCAGAGTGGTGCTCCATTACCTGGAACAATCCAGGGATTGGAGGGTTGACCAGAATCTTTTTATTCAGTTTTCAGGCCAAAATAGGTAAAAAGGCAGCTAAAGGCACAATTGCAAACTGGATCAAACAGGCCATTTGCTAGCGTACTCAATAAAAGATCTTCCTCCTCCTGCTTCACTAAAGGCTCACTCTACCCGGTCGGTCTCTACATCCTGGGCAGCGAGAGGGAACGCTTCATCTGAGCAGATATGCAGAGCGGCTACATGGTCTTCCGTACATACCTTCACCAGACATTATAGACTGAGCTTTAACAGGGATCTAATATTCGGCAGGCGTGTTCTGTAAGCTGTGGTCCCTCCCTAAAGAAATCAGTGTTGGTATTACTCCAAGGTGACTGTCGTGGAAGGTGACTGGAGAAAATAGAATTAGTCTTACCGGCAATTCAGTTTCTAGGAACCTTCCACAACAGCACTAATTTCCCTCCCTATCTGATATTCCTATTGGACGATTCCTGCTTTTTTGTGGTATATAACTATACATGCTTGTGTGTCCAGAAAAAAACACTGGAGACAGCAGGAAGGGGAGGGTTATTTAACCTCTTTGTGTTTCCTGTCCCCCATTAGGGTGGGGAGACATCCTCCAAGGTGACTGTCATGGAAGTTTCCTAGAAACCGAATTACCGGTAAGACTAATTATATTTTTGGGATTAGGGTTAGGGTTGGGATTAGTTGGGTTTGGGATTAGGGTTAAGGTTAGGGTTGGGATTGGGGTTAGGGGGGGGGTGTTGAGGTTAGGGTTTTGATTAGGTTTATGATAAGGGTTGGGGGTGTGTTGGGGTTAGGGTTGGGATTAGGGTTAGGGATGTGATTAGGGTTAGGGGTGTGTTGTGATTAGGATTATGGATAGGGTTGGGATTAGGGTTAGGGGTATGTTGTGGTTAGGGTTGGAGTTAGAATTGGGGATATCCACTGGTTAGGTACATCAGGGGGTCTCCAAACGCTACATGGTGCCACCATTGATTCCAGCCGATTTTGCGTTCAAAAAGTCAAATAGTGCCCTTCCCTTCTGAGTTCTGCTGTGCACCCAAACAGTGGTTTACCCACACATATGGGGCATCAGGGTACTCAGGACAAATTGAACAACCACTTTTGGGGTCCAGTTTCTCCTGTTACCCTTGGGAAAATAAAAAAAATTGGGGGCTAAAAAATAATTTTTGTGGGGAAAAAAATGATTTTTTTATTTTCACGGCTCTGCATTAGAAACTTCTGTGAAGCACTTGGGCGTTCAAATTGCTCACCACATATCTAGATAAGTTCCTTGGGGGATCTGGTTTCCAAAATACGGTCACTTGTGGGAGATTTCTACTGTTTAGGCACATCAGGGGCTCTCCAAACGCAACATGACCCCCGCAGACCATTCTATCAAAGTCTGCATTCCAAAAGGGCTCTCCTTCCCTTCCGACCTCTGCCATGCGCCCAAAAAGTGGTCACCCCCCACATATGGGGTATCAGCGTACTCAGGACAAATTGCATAACAACTTTCATGGTCCAATTTCTTCTGTTACCCTTGTGAAAGTAAAAATTTGGGGGGGCCAAAAGATAATTTTTGTGGAAAAAAAATATTTTTTATTTATTTTTTTAAACTTTTTATTGAAAGATTCCACAAAATAATATAACAGGCATGTGACATTGCAGTGTAACAAACAGAGTAATCCATCAAATCATCATCCACAATATCAATGATAAAATCATACTTTCAATGACAAAACAAGTAAAATAAGTAAAATAAAACAGTCAGCATAATGTATTCTCAGCAGCATTGCACCGTCAACCAAGAAGTTCTGTATCAAGGTTCTCAACATGTAACAGTTCAGGTTATAGTAGGCAAATATTCGTGAGTCCACATAGAGCATCATGTTCAGTGATTTTTTATTTTCACGGCTCTGCATTATTAACTTCTGTGAAGCATATGGGGGTTCAAAGTGCTCACCACAAATCTAGATAAGTTCCTTAATGGGTCTAGTTTCCAAAATGGTGTCACTTGTGGGGGGTTTCCACTGTTTAGGCACATCAGAGGCTCCCCAAAAGCGACACGGCGTCCGATCTCAATTCCAGCCAGTTCTGCATTGAAAATGTCAAACGGCGCTCCTTCCCTTTCGAGCTCTGTCGTGCGCCCAAACAGTGGTTTAACCCCCACATATGGGGTATGTGTATTCAGGAGAAATTGCACAAAAACGTTTGTGGTTCATTTTCTCTTTTTACACTTGAGAAAATTAAAAAAAATTGGTTCTGAAGTGAAAATGTTTGAAAAAAAAAATGTAAATGTTAATCTTTTCCTTCCACATTACTTAAGTTCCTGTGAAGCACGTAAAGTGCTTGCACACCCCTCAAGGTGACTTTAAATGTGAGATGGTGCCTAAAAAAATGGTTTTGTAAATTTTGTTGTAAAAATGAGAAATCACTGGTCAACTTTTAACCCTTATAACTTCCTAACAAAAAAAAATTTGTTTCCAAAATTGTGCTGATGTAAAGTAGACACGTGGGAAATGTTATTTTGGGGGGTGACAAGGACACTAAACTTCAGGAGGGCAAATTTCCAACGGATGAGAGAGGATCTTGGTGCAATTAACTGGGACGATATCCTGAGACACAAAAATACACAAAGAAAATGGGAGATGTTTATTAGCATCCTGGATAGGACCTGTGCACAGTATATACCGTATGGGAATAAACATACTAGAAATAGGAGGAAACCAATATGGCTAAATAGAGCTGTAAGGGGCGCAATAAGGGACAAAAAGAAAGCATTTAGAGAATTAAAGGAAGTAGGTAGTGAGGAGGCATAAATACAGAAAATTAAATAAATTCTGTAAAAAGCAAATCAAGGCAGCAAAGATTGAGACAGAGAGACTCATTGCCAGAGAGAGTAAAAATAATCCCAAAATATTCTTTAACTATATAAATAGTAAGAAACTAAAAAATGACAGTGTTGGCCCCCTTAAAAATAATCTGGGGGAAATGGTGGATGAGGATGAGGAAAAAGCCAATATGCTAAATGACTTTTTTTCATCAGTATTTACAAAAGAAAATCCCATGGCAGACAAAATGACTAGTGATAAAAATTCCCCATTAAATGTCACCTGCTCAACCCAGCAGGAAGTACAGCGGCGTCTAAAAATAACTAAAATTGACAAATCTCCGGGCCCGGATGGGATACACCCCCGAGTACTGCAGGAACTAAGTACAGTCATTGATAGACCATTATTTTTAATCTTTAAAGACTCCATAATAACAGGGTCTGTACCACAGGACTGGCGTATAGCAAATGTGGTGCCAATATTCAAAAAAGGGGCAAAAACTGAACTCGGTAATTATAGGCCAGTAAGCTTAACCTCTACTGTGGGTAAAATCCTGGAGGGCATTCTAAGGGATACTATACTGGAGTATCTGAAGAGGAATAACCTTATGACCCAGTATCAGCACGGGTTTACTAGGGACCGTTCATGTCAGACTAATTTGATCAGCTTCTATGAAGAGGTAAGTTCCGGACTGGACCAAGGGAACCCAGTGGACGTAGTGTATATGGACTTTTCCAAAGCTTTTGATACGGTGCCACACAAAAGGTTGTTACATAAAATGAGAGTAATGGGGATAGGGGAAAATATGTGTAAGTGGGTTGAGAGCTGGCTCAGGGATAGGAAACAAAGGGTGGTTATTAATGGAGCACACTCGGACTGGGTTGCAGTTAGCAGTGGGGTACCACAGGGGTCAGTATTGGGCCCTCTTCTTTTTAACATATTTATTAATGACCTTGTAGGGGGCATTCAGAGTAGAATTTCAATATTTGCAGATGACACTAAACTCTGCAGGGCAATCAATACAGGGGAGGACAATTTTATATTACAGGATGATTTATGTAAACTAGAAGCTTGGGCTGATAAATGGCAAATGAGCTTTAATGGGGATAAATGTAAGGTCATGCACTTGGGTAGAAGTAATAAGATGTATAACTATGTGCTTAATTCTAAAACTCTGGGCAAAACCGTCAATGAAAAAGACCTGGGTATATGGGTGGATGACAAACTCATATTCAGTGGCCAGTGTCAGGCAGCTGCTACAAAGGCAAATAAAATAATGGGATGTATTAAAAGAGGCATAGATGCTCATGAGGAGAACATAATTTTACCTCTATACAAGTCACTAGTTCGACCACACTTAGAATACTGTGCACAGTTCTGGTCTCCGGTGTATAAGAAAGACACAGCTGAACTGGAGCGGGTGCAGAGAAGCGCGACCAAGGTTATTAGAGGACTGGGGGGTCTGCAATACCAAGATAGGTTATTACACTTGGGGCTATTTAGTTTGGAAAAACGAAGACTAAGGGGTGATCTTATTTTAATGTATAAATATATGAGGGGACAGTACAAAGACCTTTCTGATGATCTTTTTAATCATAGACTTGAGACAGGGACAAGGGGGCATCCTCTACGTCTGGAGGAAAGAAGGTTTAAGCATAATAACAGACCCGGATTCTTTACAGTAAGAGCAGTGAGACTATGGAACTCTCTGCCGTATGATGTTGTAATGAGTGATTCATTAATTAAATTTAAGAGGGGACTGGATACCTTTCTGGAAAAGTATAATGTTACAGGGTATATACACTAGATTCCTTGATAGGGCGTTGATCCAGGGAACTAGTCTGATTGCCGTATGTGGAGTCGGGAAGGAATTTTTTTCCCCATGGTGGAGTTACTCTTTGCCACATGGGTTTTTTTTGCCTTCCTCTTGATCAACATGTTAGGGCATGTTAGGTTAGGCTATGGGTTGAACTAGATGGACTTACAGTCTTCCTTCAACCTTAATAACTATGTAACTATGTAACTATTTTGTGACATGTCTCTCTGAATTAAGGGCAGAAAAATTCAGATTCTAAAAATTGCAAAATGTTAAAAATTTTCACCATATTTCTGGGTTTTTTTTCATAAATAAACGCAAACAATATGGAAGAAATTTTACCACTAACATTAAGTACAATATGTCATGAAAAACCAGTCTCAGAATCAATGGGATCCATTGAAGCAGTCCAGAGTTATAACCTCATAAAGTGACAGTGGTCAAAATTGTAAAAATTGGCCCGGTCATTAAGCTGCAAACTGGCTCCGTCACTAAGGGGGTAATTTCCATGCATCGTGTTTTTAATAAGCTGCTGTTTATCCAATTTTCTCCATCTTTATATTTCTGTGAGATATAAAAATAATTGGTGACTGACAGAGGGTTTCTGTGTTATTTCTGTTCTGTAGGAACAATTAAAGAAGCTTGAATCTGAGCTGAAGGAAGTGAATAAGAACAAGGAGAAGTTACAGAAAAACTTGGTGGAGCTGACGGAGTATACACACATGCTGAGGGTGACAAAGGGCTTTGTACAGAGATCAATGGAGGTAAAAAATAACCTACTCCTGACTACTGTTCGGAAAGTGCCCTGATTCTACATGGATATGGCTCTTTTGATTGTAATTCTAACACTGTGGACCACTGTCCTGGTAATTGGGCATGTTATTGAATAAGAACCTTTCTATTGCTGACTGATGACTTGAAGCATAGCGTCTTGATATTACATGACCTTCAGATTTCTTTCTCTCTCCATTAATGTATGGGAGATTTGGGCTCCGATAAAAAATATTGTAATGAAAATTGGCTGAGCATGTTTGGCCACTTTGCCAAGAATTCAGACCAGGCATAGGTACCTTCTTTTGACATTTGGGGGCCCAGCAGTCGGAGCTCCTGAATCACTTAAAACAATGTTCTGATCCTTTCTGGCATCTCTGCCATCTGTTATTGTTGGTGAAAGCTTAGAGCAAATGCTCATTTAATGGGACATTAAATATGGCTTGTCAGTCCCTCTTCACTTATAAACTTGCATAATTTATTTCTGCTTTCAGCTGAATCTGCTTTTTGTTTTCTTGAGCTTAAGTGCAGGAAGTGAAATATACATTTCTTGTGTTCATTATCATCAAATAAATATGAATGATCATGTATTAAAAAAAAAAAAAAAAAAGTTTGCCTTCCTTATAGAGTGAAACATCGACTCCTACCAGATATGAAGAATTCCCTACGTTAGAAAAGGAACCCATAATGGACTATACTTGTATGCAAAGACTGGGGGCAAAATTGGGGTAAGCTGATTTTTATTTTTTTATTTTTGTAATATAATGCTTAGGGTCAGTGCATGCTTTAACATATAAAAAATGGTTTAAAGGGAACTTGTCAGCAGGAATGTGCTGAGTAACCTACACACAGTGTCAGGTCGGCGCCGTTACACTGATTAACATGATATCTTGATTGATGAAATCTGTCTTGTGGTTGTTGTATAATTTTAATTTTAGTTAATGATATGCTTGTGCTTCGGGGAGGCCTGTGGGTGAGAGAGGGGGTTTTCATGTGGTGCTCTGCTTAGCTATTCATACTAATGGCTTATGACAGGTCACTGATCCCTCTGTGATGTGCCGCCTATTTTACATGCTGAATGTTATATATATTCAGAATTAAAAAAAATTATCTTCAGCAAGCAGGTGTCAGCGCCTGCGCTACAGCATGATCACATGTGTAATGTGCATTTAATTATTTTATTTGCTTGTATACCTTATATTGCGGATTATAAGATGCATCGGATTATAAAACGCACCCCATATTTTGAGGAGAAAAATAGGAAAAAACGTATTTAATAAAATGGTGGTGCTTTTTATAATCCATGTGTCTTATTGCTTACTGGGCGTGGTGGCTGCGGTGAAGCGGGGTCCCAGGGTTGCTGCTGGATGAGGCTAGGCTGGGATGAGGGGGTGTTCGGATGTGCGGTGCACTGCTGCGGGTGTTCAGTGCTGCGGGAGAACTGCCAACATTTTGTGAAAGCCCAGAGCCCCCTCAGTTCCATGGTTTATTATGCGGTGGAATCTGGGGAAAATGGCTGCCGGGGGCGGCACATGCGCAGATGGAGATCTCGTCATCAAATTTTTGGGGAAAAAAGTGCGTTTTATAAACCGAAAAATACGGTAAATAAATTAAAAAAAAAAAGTCTCAAAATGGCGCAGCCTGCGCAGTAGCATGTATCGGCGATCTGATAGATGCTACTGCGCAAGCGCCATCTTGCTAGCGAAAACAAAAATTGCCTTCACTAAGATGGCGCCGGCGGCATCTGCGTAGTAGCATCTATGGGATCACAGCGTGATTAGGATAATCCAGCCCTGATTTTCTTGGATGAGCGAAAAACAACCTTTCAACCCCAAGCCAAGCCATGTTCAATCAGTGTGAACAGTTCAGTGGTAATGCCCAGTGAGTTCCAGAATAGGAATTCTACCATGGCATTACATGGGAAAAAAACAAGTATCTCTCACACAAATTCCCCTCCCACCCTCGGAAAAAAAAGGCCTATGCCTTCTAAAAACTGAGCTTCTGTATCATTATTTTCCTTTCTTTGGTTTTAAAAATGTAATGTGCAGTTGATTCTTGTTTTGAGATCTGTACAACCTTACTTTCTTCCCACAAGAGATGTATTAATTTATTTTCTGTCTGCAGCTTTATTTCTGGTTTGGTTCAATATGCAAAGTTACAATCGTTTGAGAAAATGCTTTGGCGATCTTGTAAAGGCTACACCATCCTGACGTATCAGGAGTTGGACGAGTATCTGATAGACTCGGAGACAGTGAGTTGGTGTTTTGCCATTTTATTAAATAATTTTGGATTTGGTGAATGTTCATTCCCGAATTCATATGTTGTTAAAAAAAAAAAATATATATATATATATATATATATATATATATATATATATATATATATATATATATATATATATATATTATATATATATACATACACTCACCGGCCACTTTATTAGGTACACCTGTCCAACTTCTTGTTAACACTTAATTTCTAATCAGTGCATTTAGGCATGTAGACATGGTCAAGACAATCTCCTGCAGTTCAAACCGAGCATCAGTATGGGGAAGAAAGGTGATTTGAGTGCCTTTGAACGTGGCATGGTTGTTGGTGCCAGAAGGGCTGGTCTGAGTATTTCAGAAACTGCTGATCTACTGGGATTTTCACGCACAACCATCTCTAGGGTTTACAGAGAATGGTCCGAAAAAGAAAAAAAATCCAGTGAGCGGCAGTTCTGTGGGCGGAAATGCCTTGTTGATGCCAGAGGTCAGAGGAGAATGGGCAGACTGGTTCGAGCTGATAGAAAGGCAACAGTGACTCAAATCGCCACCCGTTACAACCAAGGTAGGCCTAAGAGCATCTCTGAACGCATAGTGCGTCGAACTTTGAGGCAGATGGGCTACAGCAGCAGAAGACCACACCGGGTACCACTCCTTTCAGCTAAGAACAGGAAACTGAGGCTACAATTTGTACAAGCTCATCGAAATTGGACAGTAGAAGATTGGAAAAACGTTGCTTGGTCTGATGAGTCTCGATTTCTGCTGCGACATTCGGATGGTAGGGTCAGAATTTGGCGTAAACAACATGAAAGCATGGATCCATCCTGCCTTGTATGGAGCATCTTTGGGATGTGCAGCCGACAAATCTGCGGCAACTGTGTGATGCCATCATGTCAATATGGACCAAAATCTCTGAGGAATGCTTCCAGCACCTTGTTGAATCTATGCCACGAAGAATTGAGGCAGTTCTGAAGGCAAAAAGGGGGTCCAACCCGTTACTAGCATGGTGTACCTAATAAAGTGGCCGGTGAGTGTGTGTGTGTATATATATATATATATATATATATATATATATATATATATATATATATATATATATATCCATATAACCAATCAGCACTCCCAATGTGAACACGTGCACGCTGCAAACTGCAACATATAGATAAAAAAATCACAGCAGCACATGTACATGAATCGGCCATGTGAAAACACAGACAAATATACATTTCTCAAAAATATTTTTTCATAAAAATTTTTTTCAACATTTTTTTTTCATAAAACTTAGTTAAATGGAGATTCTCAGCGCATAAATTGGCCAATTCATGTGTGCCCATCAACCACGGCAAGGCGATCTCCCCCTGATGGGTCCTACTCTACTGTACATGCCACTCTTGGGCCACCAGCCTACAACTCTGGACAAAACATATCACTTTGGGCTAAGCCTACAATTTATGGGCAGGTAGAGTTGATTACCGCCACCTGCAAGGTCAATGGGAGGAGTGCAAGATAAGTCTGGATGCTGCCACATCCATACAAACAGAGAAAAAAAAACAAAAAACTAATCAGCACTCCCAATGTATATATATAATTTTTAATATTCCCCACCAAACCACAACTCTGGATACAATTCGCGTATTTTATTTTGATGAACTTTGATTTAAGCATTATTAGACTTGCACTTTGATGGAGTTATCTTCAAAAACTTAAGAAATATGTATGTTGGCCAACATTAACCCCTTAATGACCGCCGATACGCCTTTTAATGGCAGCAGTTAAGGGCACTTAAACCACAGCACCGCTTTTTAACGGTGCTGAGGTTTGTGTATAGCTCCCCCCAGCATCAGAATTTCTCCGGGGTCTCAGCTACCGGGGGTAGCTGAGACCCCAGAGAGCATGATTCGGGTCTGTTTTTACCAACCCCCGGTGTTGCGATCGCTGTTATTAATGGTTTAACGACATCCGCAAAAGTGTCAGATTTTCCATATCATTTCTCTCTCTGATGTGATCGCACATCAGAGGAAAGAGAAATAGGGTCCCCTGGAACAACTCGTCCCCACCCCCCGGTACCTCTGGTGTCCAGGCATCCCCCATATAGTTCCCCGGACCACCAGCGTCTTTTTCCGAGAGAAAATGGCATGCGAAATCTGCCGGCCAGCACCTGGCAACAATAGGAAATTTTTCCTATTGGTTCATGTTGATCACTGTGATAGACACTGTGATAGACCCTATCACAGTGATCAAATTTAAAAAAAATAGTAAATAAAACTCCTCTTTATCACCCCCTTGTTAATGTAGGGTATGCAGGACGCATGCAGCCGTAGGCGGAGCTGAATGAAGAGGCGCAGCAGTGGGCGGGGCTTCACGGAGGAAGTCCGCAGCCATGCCAAACGCTAGTGTGAAACTAGCCTTAGTTAGGGAAAAGTAATAACATAAAAAATATATATTTATTGCCATTTTTCCATTAGGGTTGGGCTAAAGTGAGTTAGGCTAAAGTGAGTTGGGCTAGGGGTGTGTTTAGAGCTAGGAGTGTGTTTAGGGGGGTGTTTAGGGCTAGGGGTGTTGGGGATTAGGATTGTGGTTAGATTTATGGTTAGGTTTGGGGTTAGGGTTAGAATTTGGGTGTAACCACTGTTTAGGTACATCAGGGGGTCTCCAAGCGTGACATGGCGCCACCATTGATTCCAGCCTATTTTGCGTTCAAAAAGTCAAACGGTTCTCCCTCCCTTCTGAGCCCTGCCATGCACCCAAACAGTGGTTTACCCCCTCGGTATCAGCAATCAGCATACTCAGAACAAATTGCACAACATCTTTGGGGGACTAATTTCTCCTGTTACCCTTGGGAAAATAAAATTTGGGTCCAAAAACATCATTTTTGTGGAAAAAGTTTTTATTTTTACTGCTCTACGTTATAAACTTCTGTGAAGCACTTGGGGGTTCAAAGTGCTCAGCACACATCTAGAGAAGTTCCTTGGGGGGTCTGTTTTCTAAAATGGTGTCACTTGTGGGTTTTTTTCACTGTTTAGGCACATCAGGGGTTCTCAAACGCGACGTGGTGTCCTATCTCAATTCCAGCCAATCCTGCGTTGAAAAAGTGAAACGGCGCTCCTTCCCTTACGAGCTCTGCCGTGCTCCAAACAGTGGTTTACCCCCACATAATGGGTATCGGCATATTCAGGAGAAATTGCACAACAACTTTTGTGGTTCATTTTGTTTTTTTACACTTGTGTAAGTAAAAAAAAAAAAATGGTTCTGAAGTAAAATGTTTGAAAAAAAAGTTAAATGTTCATTTTTTTCCTTCCACATTGCTTCAGTTCCTGTGAAGCACGCAAAGGGTTAATATACTTCTTGAATGTGGTTTTGAGCACATTGAGGGGTACAGTTTTTAGAATGGTGTTACTTTTTTTTTTTTTTATAAATAAACGCAAGTCATATCGACGAAATCTTACCGCTAACAATATGTCATGAAATACCAGTCTCAGAATCAGTGGGATCCATTGAAGCGTTCCAGAGTTATAACCACATAAAGTGACAGTGGTCAGAATTGTAAAAATTGGCTTGGTCATTAAGCAGCAAATTGGCTCTGTCACTAAGGGGTTAAAGCAGGGATCCCCAACCTGTAGCTCGGGAGCCACATGTGGCTCGCGATCTTATGAATTGTGGCTCGTGGTTGTCTTCTAGCATTAGCATTAGCTCCAGGTCTAGCAAAGGGCTTTGAAGAGCGTATCTCAAAATGGTGAATTTTGTGAGTAGTCCGGCACAGAAAATCACATCTGGATACACATATACTGGTCTTAGAGGTTTAGAGATAATTTAAGGATGTGTGCTGGAGACAGGATGATACTACCGGTCAGAGGAGGTGCTTAAAGCTGGATACGACAGTGTGGTGGGAGTGCCTGATGGGAGAATATTGAAGGGAGAGATTGTGGGGACCCTTGGATCTTGGTGTACTGCTTCTGTGGAAAAGGTTTGGCTGTCATTATACCCATAATGGGGGCTTTGGTTGCCACTAATTTGTGAGAGTGTGGGAGCTGGATGTGGGTCGTGACCCTCTCTCAAAGCTGAACATGGCTCGTCACCCTCTCTCAGAACTGGATGTTGCTCGCGAACCCCTCTCAGTGCTGGATGTGGCTCCCCACCCTCTCTCAGAGCTGGATGTGACTCACTGACCCTCTCTCAGAACTGGGTGTGGCACGCGACCCTCTCTCAGAGCGGATGTGGCTCGCAACACTCTGGTTTTCAACTGGTGCATGAGCTGCATGCACAGAGCAGTGTACGAGCTCAATAGTAATATGGGTCTGCACAATCCTATCACAGACCTGTCTACAGACCCATACATTTGCTATTGACCCCAAACCCTGTGCTTGAAATATAGATTTGGTGTGGTTAGGTGACATTGTTGTGGAAGTCAAATCTCCAATCAGGAAAAATGGAAACACAAATTTGTATATCGGTTTGTAAGTGACTTGTTTTGTGGCTAGGAACATTTTTATGCTGTTCGTAAAGATCACCAAAAATCAGAACACATTTCAACATAACGGGGTAGTCCACTAGTGACTTACTGAAGACCTATCATTCTAACATATTGCTGACCTATCCTATTCATCACAATGGGATCTGAGCGGCAGCACCTAAGAACCACCGCTACACAGTTTATGGTTTTGATCTGTTCTGCTCCGTACACTATTTGCAATTCCATCGTTGTCCGGATGTAAAAAGCTGATAGGTGGGAGTGGGACCCCATCTGATCTGATGTTGGTGACCTATCCTAAGGATACGCCATCATTATCCAAGTAAGGGTCCTGTAACTCATCAGTTGTCTTTTTTCAATTTATAGGAAGAACCAACTAAGTGGTTTGTGTTTTTGATTTCGTATTGGGGAGACAAAATAGGACAAAAAGTTAAGATGATCTGTGAATGGTGAGTAAAAATCCAATACAAAACAGCATCTGTTACGGTTGTTTCTCTTATTAATAAACATGTTAATAGGAAAGATTGTTTTAATGTATTTGCGATATATCATTTACTTTTAGTGATGTGGTTTATTAAAAAAAAGTAGTATTTCAATTTTATTACTTTTAATTTTTGATTGTACCTTAAGAGCTCTCAAAACAATGAACATTAAGAGCTCTCAAAACAAGACTCGTCCATCAGATGGTAAGCACATTTGCTTTTAAACTCGGATATACATTTTGTTTTGCTTTTATTTTGTGTTTTCAGTTACCATTGCCATATGTATCCATACCCAAACTCTTCTGAAGAACGTCAGGAAATCATGTCTGGGCTAAACACAAGAATTCAAGACCTTCATGCGGTAAGTTTGTACTGTACTGTAATTTTATGTGAAGTTCATTAGTTTAGCAATAGTTAAGGGTTTATGGTGTAACAAATGTAATCCTATAATAATGATTGTATAGCACCAACATATTCCACAGCAATTTACAATTAGATGGGAACATGTACAGGGAATAAAGACATTATAAACTAAAACATAGTCCAACAGTTACAGGAGGAGTGAGAGTCATGCTCGCAAGCTTAGAATCTAGAAGATTCTTATAATATTGAAGTATATTAAAAAATCTTCCTGTAGGTTTATCTGTAATTTGCACACAAGCTGATACATATTAGAAGAGTAGTATAAAGGAAAAAAGGGGGTTGGTACTGTGTTAGCCAGTTGAAAAATAATGCTCTGTGTGAAAACAAGATAATCTTGTAGTTATGATTCTTTTTAATGGCTAACAAAAATAAAATAAATGATGTTACAACACAAGCTTTCGGGACTTCTTAGGTCCTTTCCTCAGGCATGGTATAACAAAGTTTCCGAAGAAACACAAATATATGGACATACAAACAGCAAAAAAAAAGAAAAAACAAACAAGGGGCATGGTGTAATAAATTAACATTTACAAATAAAAACAAACTGAGCTCAGAGACTAAATCCACTACCACTGTCTACTACAATAACTTTTTTTTTTCATAAATCTTGCGGTTATGTGCCACTGAAAACATCCACTGTGTTTATTTTAGCAATATTACCATTTATCATGCTGTAGCAGCACATCTTCAGTGCTGGCTCCAGCTCTCATGAGGGTAATCGACAACTTCCTTTCTCCTGACTTATTGTGCTCTAATACTACAAGTTCCATGATGCATTGCACTGGCATCTAAGCCCGAACCTACCACACCCACTCCAAAACACACCCAAACCCCTCCCTCCTCTATCTTCAAAAAGATTTGTGATGTCATTTCAGTCCAACCTCCTCTTTTACATTTGTCCAACCCACACTCCATTACACACAGATAGATAGATAGATAGATATGGGATGGATAGATAGATAGATAGATAGATAGATAGATAGATATGGGATGGATAGATAGATAGATACATACAGAGATATATCTATCTATATCTATAGATATGGGATGGATAGATAGATACATACAGAGATATATCTATCTCTATTTCCATAGATATGTCCATATCCATGTTTTTAAACCCCTTCACCCCTGGAGCTTTTTTCGTTTATCGCTCCCCTTCTTTCCAGAGCCATAATTTTTCCATCAATATGGCCATGTGAGGGTTTGTCTTTTGCGGGACAAGTTGTACTTTTGAAAGACACCATTGGTTTTAGCATGTCGTGTAACAGAAAATGTGAAAAAAATTCAAAGTGCGATGAAATTGCAAAAAAAGTGCAATCCCACATTTGTTTTTTACTTGGCTTTTTTGCTAGGTTCACTAAATGCTAAGGCTGTGTGCACACGTTGCGGATTTAATTGCAGATCTGCAGTGTTTTTTGCCAAACAGAATTGCATCAAATCCGCAGTGTAGTGCACAACCATTGTAAGTCTATGGGAGCCGCAGAATTGTTGTGCACATGCTGTGGAAAAAGCCGCACCGAAACGCAGCTTTTTTTTTTCCGCAGCATGTCACTTCTTTTGTGCCGAACTGCAGCGTTTCTGCACCCTTAGACTTGCATTGAGTCAGGCACATCCACAGCAAAACCGCAGATGTAAAAAAGATCTGCAGTTTTTCTGCGGATGTGGGTCCGAGAAACACTGCAGTTCGGGAGGAGGGAATTGTGTGGGCGGTGACTGTGTGCGTGTATGTGTGTGCGGGTGGGGTGTGCGGGTGTGTGCGGGACTGTTCGAGTGTGTGCGGGACTTTTCGGGTGTGTGCCTGGCTGTTCGGGTGTGTGCGGGTGTGTGCGGGGGGTCTCTTGGGGGGTGTGTGCAGGCATCAACCGATGGGACGACAAGTACGCAGCATCCAATCTGCAGCTAATTCGGATGTAATCCGGACAGTGGACACGCACCCTACACTATCCATACATCTGTCAATAGATATATCTATAGATAGATATATGAATAGATAGATGTATGCATCTATAGTTCTATCTATATGTAGATCTGTCTATCCATTTCATCTATCATCTATCTGTGTGTGTGTAATGGAGTATGGGTTGGAAAAATGTAAAAGAGGAGGTTGGACAATAGTGACATCACAAATCTTTTTTTTTTTGTTCAATAATACATCTTTTGCTTACAAAAATGCATTAAAACTGCGCAAAAACAGCACCAAAAACGAATTAAAAAATGCAACAAAACTGTGCAAAAAACGCACCAAAAACGCATCAAAACTGCATTAAAACCGCACCAAAAACTGCATCAAAAACACATCA
Source organism: Ranitomeya variabilis (assembly GCF_051348905.1). Lineage (NCBI taxonomy): Eukaryota > Metazoa > Chordata > Amphibia > Anura > Dendrobatidae > Ranitomeya > Ranitomeya variabilis. Next base: position 228,346,225 of record NC_135232.1, read on the forward strand.
AAACTGCACCAAGAACTGCACCAAAAACTGCATCAAAAACACACCAAAAACTGCATCAAAACCGCACCAAAATTGCATCAACACTGCACCAAAACCGCACCAAAAACTGCATCAAAAACGTATCAAAACTGCATCAAAACTGCACAAAAAAAGGACCAAAAACTGCATAAAAAACGCATTAAAAACTGAATCAAAACCATGCAAAAAGAAGCCCCAAAAACTGAATGAAAAACGCACCAAAAACTGCATCAAAAACGCATCAAAACCGTGAAAAAAAAACGCATCAAAAACTCAGCTGCGTTTTCTGCAAGGAGACGCAGATTTTGTGCAGAAAATTCTGCACCCAAATCTGCAACGTGTACACACAGCATAAAACTGACCTGCCATTATTATTCTCCATGTCATTACGAGTTCATAGACACCAAACATGTCTAGGTTCTTTTTTATCTACCGTATTTTTCGGACTATAAGACGCACTTTTTTTCCTCCAAATTTGGGAGGAAAGTGTGGGTGCGTCTTATAGTACGAATATAGCATGTGGGGAGGGGGGCAGCAGCGAGTGGGATCGCATTGTTATCCCACTTCAGGATGTCCCCGCTGCCCTGAATCAGCTGCTCTGGAAACCACATGGCCCCGCTGATTAAGTGCAGTGAATATTCATTAGCGGCTCCCCGCCCACCGATCAGCTGAATGAATACTGCACTTAAGCAGCGACACACAGTTTCCCCAGCACTGATTCCGGGGAGAATCTGTGTGTCCGGGGGAGGAGGAGGCAGCAGCAGGGGCCAGGAGATCGCTGCCTACCTGCCTGTGCTGGACGCTGAGCTGTCTGTGCTGCACAGGGAGGACCTGTGTGATGTCAGAAGTGGGCGGGCTGGAGCATCACATGGCAGCTCAGAGCCCTCCCTCTTCTGACATCATCACAGGTCCTTCAGACTCCCACCTAGAATCTGCAGCTTCCTCTTATGTCCTGCGCTGTGGAAAGGCAACAACAGGAGGGCTCTGTGTGTGTGCAGCCATGGGATGCTCCAGCTTTTACCTCACCACAGTGTGGCTGGCTGCCACAATTAAGAGGTCAGTCTTTACAAAACACAATAAACCACTCTGCCACTCCTTTGGTGAACTATAACTCCCAGCATGTCATAGGATCTGCAGGACATGCTGGGAGTTATAGTTCTCCCATGGGATTTTAAAGCAGCACTCCAGTGTTATTTTGCAGTGCTGGAGTGGTGCTTTCACTATAAGCCCTGTGCACCCATTCTTAGGGCTCATTTCCACATGCGAGGCACACGTCCGTATCTCGCATGTGGAAACCAAGCTGTGGAGCCGGCACTCCAGAGCGGAGCGTGCGGCCGCATAGGAACACATGGAGCTGCACAGCTCCGCTCCAAAGTGTCGGCGCCAGAGCTTGGTTTCCACATGCGAGATACGGACGTGTGCCTCGCATGTGGAAATGAGCCCTTATACTCACCCTCCAGCGTCTTCATATCGTACTTCACAGACACCACACTGGTCCCGCAGCTTCCAACATAATAACATACTATTATATATAATAACACCACATATAATAGTATGTTATTTATGTTGTTAAATATTTTACCACATTTTTTTTGCTTCAAATATTTTTTTCCCTATTTTCCACCTCTAAAACCTGGGTGCGCCTTATAGTCCGGTGCGTCCTATAGTCCGAAAAATACGGTAAGTGGTGAAAAAATAATTCCAAACTTTGCTAAAAAAATAAATAAAAGAATTGCGCCATTTTCCGATACCCGTAGCGTCTATATTTTCTGAGATATCGGGTTGGGCGAGGGCTAATTTTTTGTGTGCCGAGCTGACGTTTTTAATGATACCACGTTTGTGCAGATATGTTCTTTTGATCGCCCATTATTGCATTTTAATGCAATGTCGCGGCGACCAAAAAAACATAATTTGGGCTTTTCTTTTTTTTTTTCTCGCTACGCCGTTTAGTGATCATGTAATTTTTTTTTTAAATTGAAAACAGCTGACATGTTGCGGCTTTGAAGTGGGCTAAAAGCCCACCTCAAAGCGGGGGATACTGCCAGCTGACGTACTATTTCGTCAGCTGGCAGAAAGGGTTAATAAACAATATGTTTCAGTTAAAAAAAAAAAAAAATGGCGTGGGCTCCCGCGCAATTTTCTGTGCCAGAGGGGGAAAGCTGGGGGCCAATATTTGTAGCCTGGGAAGGGAGTAATACCCATGGCCCCCTCCCAGGCTATGAATATCAGCCCGCAGCTGTCTGCGTAGCCTTTACTGGCTATTAAAATAGGGGGACCCCCCCAAAAAAATGACATGGGGTCCCCCTATATTTTATAGCCAGAAAGGCTACGCAGACAGCTGTGGGCTGATATTCATAGCCTAGAGAGGGGCCATGGATATTGCCCCCCCCCCCCGGCTACAAATACCAGCCCGCAGCCGCCCCAGAAATGGCACATCTGTAAGATGCGCCAATTCCAGCATTTAGCCCCTCTATTCCCACTCCCGAGTAGCGGTGGGATATGGGGTAATATAATTGTCTAAGGGGTACTTCCGTCTTTCTGTTGGCAACTTCCGTCACGGTTATTCTTTCGCTCATTGGTCGCGGCAGCCATGACAGGCGGCTGGCGAGACCAATCAGTGACGGCCACAGTCCGATTAGTCCCTCTCTACTCCCCTGCAGTCACTGCCCGGCGCCCGCTCCATACTCCCTGCAGTCACGGCTCACACAGGGTTAATGCCAGCGGTAACGGACCGCGTTATGCCGCGGGTAACTCACTCCGTTACCGCTGCTATTAACCCTGTGTGACCAAGTTTTTACTATTGAGGCTGCCTATGCAGCCTCTTTAGTAAAAACATCTAATGTGAAAAATAATAATAAAAAAAAATAACAAATCATTATATACTCACCTTCCGCCGCCTTTCCGACGCTCCGGTGACCGGTCCATACAAGCGGCAGGTTCCGGTACCAATTATTGTATGGCAGAAGGACCTGCCATGACATCACGGTCATGTGACAGCGACGTCACCACAAGCCCTGCGCGAAGAAGCTGCGGTACCATGAGACAGGCAGGGACAGCGTCAGGAGCAGGTGAGTATTTCATAGTCACCTGTCCACGTTCCATCCGCCGGGCGCCGCTCCGTCTTCCCGTCCTCTTGCAGTGATTGTGCAGGTCAGAGGGCGCGATGACGTATTAGTGTGCGCACCGCCCTCTGCCTGAACAGTCAGTGCGGAGAGACGGGACGCTGAGGATCAGCGGGCAGCGACGAGAGGTAAGTATGTGATTTTTTTTTTTTTTTTATTGCAGCAGCATTACATGTGGCACAATGCTGTATGGAGCGTCTATGGGACCATAAAGAACTGCATGGAGCATTGTATGGGGCATCTATGGGGCCATAACTGCATGGAGCATTATATGGGGCATCTATGGGGCCATAACTGCATGGAGCATTATATGGGGCATCTATGCGGCCATAACTGCATGGAGCATTATATGGGGCATCTATGGGGCCATAACTGCATGGAGCATTATACTATGTGACTGGGCAAAATACTACGTGACTGGGCAACATAGTACGTGGACATGCATATTCTAGAATACCCGATGCGATAGAATCGGGCCACCATCGAATGGGGTAATAAGGGGTTAATGTCACATTGCTATTGTAAGGTGACATTAAGCCCGGTTAATAATGGAGAGGCGCCAATAAGATGCCTATCCATTATTAATCCTATAGTAGTGAAAGGGTTAAAAAAAAAAATTAAAGACACAGCCAGAAAAAAGTATTTTAATATTCTTAATTTAACCATACTTACCATACTCGATCACCTGCAAAAAATTAAAAATAATAAACCGTATACTCACTTTCCACCGTGGTCCAATTAATAACGAGTGTCACACAATCTCCCCTATAGAAAAGTCACATTGGGTGATGTCACTACTCTATAGGACCTACAGTGACACATTGACAGGAGACAATGGCTCCTGCAGTGCATCACTGAGGTTACCACAGTTCAGGGTCTCACTTTATGGCAAAGCTGTGTGAGAATTTTCCCACACAGCAGTGCCAGAAGTGAGACTAGGGACTATTTTCTCACAGGGGCTTAGGAATACATTGTGGGGAATACATCGTGGAAGGATACCCTCCATCATTGTATTCCTAGAGCCCCTGGAGAGCGGTCGCATCAGCTGATGCTGCTGTTCTCCACGGGAGATCGTTGAGGGACACTCGTTTTAATTGGATTTCTGCGGATCAGGAAGTATAGTGTGTGTTTATTATTTTAGTATTTTTTACAGGTGACACTGGCTTCGGGATCAAAGTGACAATTGATGGTGAGCATGTACTCTGTTATATGTACTGTATGTCTATATGTATGTACTGTATGTGGCATGTTGTATGGTGCATGTTGCGTGGTGCATGTGCATGTCGCACGGTACATGTCACACGGTGCATGTCGTATGTTGCATATCGCATGGTGCATGGCGCATGTCGCATGATGTATAGTGCATGTTGCATGGTGTATGTTGCATGTTCTGTATGTGTGTAATGTATGTTGTATGTATGTTGTATGTCTGTACTGTATATGTGTGGTTTTTTTTTTTTTTTTTTACATTCAACACATTAGCCGGTTGATGGGACTACTACTGTCCCATCATTGGCTAATGTCACTCACTGTTACTGTAGCAGGCAGAGCCCAATGGGACTTGCAGTCCCATCGGACGATGCCTGCACACAGACACACACACCAATGACCCCCCCCCCCTCCGAAGCAGACCCACCACACAAAGCAGACCCACCGCACAAAGCAATGAACATAAGAATGAATGACCTCGGGGAGATCAAAACATCCAACACCGCGGAGACACCATCACGTGTTTCTCAACGCAGTGATCCAGGCTATTCATTGATTGCGTCGAGAAACACGTGATGGTGTCTCCGCAGCTTTTCTACATCCACCGCAGAATGCAGACCCCCGCCCGCACGCTCCAGCACCTTCCGCAGACGCACTGCGCAGAACCCCCACCGCCAGCAGATCCACCGACGGCAGATTCACCGTGCAACCCCCCCCGCCGCCGCACATCCCAGCTCATGAGCGCGGCCGGCCAGCAGACCTCAGCACATGAGCATGGCCAGCAGACCCCAGCCCCACCCGCAGATCCCAGCACCGCCTACAGCCCAGTCACTCTTGATGAGTGACCGCTGTCTGTGGAGCCTCGGTCACGCCTGCTCATGATGTCACGTCAATTTTCAGAGTCTGGAAATTGACGTGACGTCTGCAGAAATTAGCGGCGGCTGCAGCCTGGGGGTCACGTGACCCGGACTCAGCCGCCGCTATGGCGCCGCACACAGGTGAAAACGGCAACATAAGGTATTTGGAAAATTCATTAGGGGCCCCGGGGGGATACATTGGGGGGTTAATTGAAAGTAGTGGACAACCCCTTTAATTGTATTAGATTAGTGTTGTGAAAGTTGTCAAGTCCCAATATCCAAGTAAGATTAGAGGCCTGGTGCCCTCAACTTCTTTGGAGCAGAGTCTTCAGATTCTGTAGTGAGTCATAAATCCTTCTGACAGATTTAGGCCATGTGCACACGTTCAGGATTTTTCGTGTTTTTTTCGCTATAAAAACATGATAAAAACGCGAAAAAAACGCTAACCTATGCCTCCTATTATTTACAGTGTATTCCGCATTTTTTGTGCAAATGTTGCGATTTTTTCCGCAAAAAAATCGCATCGCGGAAAAAAAAAACAACATGTTCATTAAAAATGCGGAATTGCGGGCATTCCGCACACCTAAAAGTGCATTGATCTGCTTACTTCCCGCACGGGGCTGTGCACACCATGCGGGAAGTAAGCAGATTATGTGCGGTTGGTACCCAGGGTGGAGGAGAGGAGACTCTCCTCCACGCACTGGGCACCATATAATTGGTCGAAAAAAAAGAATTAAAATAAAAAATAGTCCTATACTCACCTTCGATGTCTTCCCGCCTCTCACCGCTGCATGCTGCCGCTTCTGTTCCTAGAGATGGTGTGGTTCAGGACCTGCGGTGACGTCACTGTCTTGTGATTGGTCGCGTGACCGCTCATGTGACCGCTCGCAACCAATCACAAGCCGTGACGTCACCGAAGGCCCTGAACCACACCGGCATCTATAGGAACGGAGGCTGCAGAGGGTGAGTATAACCATTTTTTTCTATCTTTTACTATAGATGCTGCATAAGCAGCATCTATAGTAAAAAGTTGGTCACACGTGTCAAACAGTATGTTTGACAAGTGTGACCAACCTGTCAGTCAGTTTTCCAAGCGATGCTACAGATCGCTCGGAAAACTTTAGCATTCTGCAAGCTAATTATGCTTGCAAGATGCTAAAAAAACCGCGAAAAAAACAGAAAAAAAACGCAAAAAAAAAAAAAAGCGGATTTCTTGCAGAAAATTTCCGGTTTTCTTCAGGAAATTTCTGCAAGAAATCCAGACGTGTGCACATACCCTTAGTCCTGTGTGGATGGATCAAAGAATAGGTTTGTATTCCCAAACCCTGCAATGTTTTTGTGATTTTAAAATTGATTTTTTAATATGACAAGTTTCATATTGTTTATGTTGTGTCCTGCACCACAGAAATGTTTGGCACCCGGTAAATGTTTTTTTGTTGTTTTTTTTTATCTGCAATTGTGTGGCAATGAAACCTAATCCTTGCTCTTAGTTTTTGTCCTGTCTCCCACATAGGGACCCCCCAATAGGACATATAGGACACAGAATTAAGTACACCACATTGGAAGAAGAGCATGTGCGTGTCCTGGGAATCTTATAGTACTAAATCTGTCAGAAGGATTTATGACCTACTACAGAATCTGAGGAATCTGATCCAAAGAAGTTGAGGGCACCAGGCCTCTGATCTTACTTGGATATTGGAACTAGACAACTTTCACACCACTAATCTAATACACTTAAGGATTTAGTCTCTGAGCTCAGTTTATTTTTATTTGTAAATGCCCATTTATTATACCATGCCCCTCTTCTTTTTATTTTTGGCTGTTTGTGCGTATATTTGTGTTTCTTCAGAAACGTTGTTGTACCATGCTTGAGGAAGGGACCTAAGAAGTCCCGAAAGCGTGCTTTGTAACATCATTTTTTTATTTTTGTTAGCCACTAAAGAGGTATCATAACTACAAGATTATCTTGTTTTTCCCTATCACCCATGACCGCACCAACGAGAGATGGGATCCTCCCCTCAAAGACAGGAAACCTTTAAGATAAAAAGGACGGCTCCTCTCTCCGCAACAGTGGTTTCCTGTCCTTGATGGGCAGAGCCATTACATGTATGGCGGCATCGCAAGAAGAAGAAAGAAGATCCCAGGCCTGAGCCCGGCGGCGGCGGCGGTAGGGCACCGACTCTGCTTCGGCCAACGCCAGTAATGCTGGAAGCGCCGCAGGGGGACCCATTGGGGTCTCGACCGTCAGTCGTGTGGGAGCCTTCTTAACCATCACCGCATGGTAGCCTGCAGTCCTGTGTCCCGATGCTGTGTCAGAGCGCGGCTGGTACCAGGAAGTCGCGCTCTGATGACGTGGTTGGGACCTTTGCACCCGAGAACATTTTCGGGGGCGGTACCAGAAGTTGAAGGAGATGCCGGCTGGAAGATCCCCTGTGGGCATAATTCTTATGGGTGGATTGTCGACCAGGCAGGGGCACCAGTGCAACGATGGAGGCACAGCAGCCCTCTCCACAGCGCCAGCAGCAGCAGAGCCTGCAGCCACAGCAGCAGCATTGGGAGCCAGAGCAGCTGCAACGACCCCAACGCCAGCCTTACCAGGATGGGAGTTCCTGACTATCCAGCGGGGCACGCAGGTCCAAAGATTCCAGGACAAGTCGGCGCAGCTCTTCCAGGATGGAAGATTCCGCGGTCCGTAAGGTAGACCTTTCGGACAACATCCTGCCTCCTGTTTCGGTACCCTTTAATTCTTGTGAGTGGTGAGTGAGCTACGAGAATGCCATTTTAATAATGCAAATCTCTCTCTCTCCGTCTCTCCTTCTCTATCTGACCACCTGGTAGGAGATCCCAGAAAGAGTACGGGAAAGTCAAAGCACCGAGTTTGTGCTCTATTAAATAATACAAATTATGCCAGCCATGTATCAATGACACGGTGGTCAATGAGACCCCTGATTTTTCTTCCACCTTGAGAACTTTCATCAGAGCCGAGGTGGAGAATTTATTAAATTCCCGGTCCCTTTCAGGGGAAACATCAAGGGATAGGGCGGAAATATCTCTTTCACCACTGTCAATGTCATCTGACGAAGGAGTTCTGCGGGTTACTTCGGAATCCTCTTCATTGGAGGCTGTCTCAGGCTCGGGTTATTCCTTTCGCCTGGAGGAGGTGAACAATTTAGTGAAGGCGTAAGATCCACAATGGGACTAATGGACCAAAGGCCTAAGAGATCTATCTAAGACGTTGTTTTTGGCACCTTGGTAAGAAAAAGCATAGAGTGAATGAGAAATTACAGAGTCTCCTTAGTAGAGAGTGGGAAAAAACAGATAGGAAAGGCCCCCTACCATCCTCCTTCAAAAGAAAGTATCACTTTGAGGAGGAGGCCTCCTCGTCCTGGAGTAAAGGTACCTTCACACGAAACGACTTTGTAACGATATCGCTAGCGATCCGTGACGTTGCAGCGTCCTGGCTAGCGATATCGTTTAGTTTGACACGCAGCAGCGATCAGGATCCTGCTGTGATGTCGCTGGTCGCTGAATAAAGTTCAGAACTTTATTTGGTCGTCCGATCGCCGTGTATCGTTGTGTTTGACAGCAAAAGCAACGATACCAGCGATATTTTACACTGGTAACCAGGGTAAACATCGGGTTACTAAGCACAGGGCCGCGCTTAGTAACCCGATGTTTACCCTGGTTACCAGTGTAAAATGTAAAAAAAACAAACAGTACATACTTACATGCGTCCCCCGGCGTCCGCTTCCCACACTGACTGAGCGCCGCAAAGTGAAAGTGAAAGCACAGCACAGCGGTGACGTCACCGCTGTGCCCTGCTACTGCCGGCGCTCACACAGTGCAGGAAGTGGACGCCGGGGGACGCATGTAAGTATGTACTGTTTGGTTTTTTTTACGTTTTACGCTGGTAACCAGGGTAAACATCGGGTTACTAAGCGCGGCCCTGCGTTTAGTAACCCGATGTTTACCCTGGTTACCCGGGGACCTCGGCATCGTTGGTCGCTGGAGAGCGGTCTGTGTGACAGCTCTCCAGCGACCAAACAGCGACGCTGCAGCGATCGGGATCGTTGTCGCTATCGCTGCAGTGTCGCTTCGTGTGAAGGTACCTTTAAGCTCCCAAGTTGGATGTTGCCATATCGAAGGCCTCAAAAACCTCATCCCTCCCCTTTGAGGACTCAGGACTATTAAAGGACCCCCTTGATAGGAAGGTTGATTGCCTTAGAAAGATATGTGCACACGTTGCGGATTTAGATGCGGATCCGCAGTGTTTTTGGACGTGCAGAATTGCATCAAATCCGCAGTGTAGTACACAAGCAATGTTAGTCTATGTGAAATTGACATTTGGTTTGCACATGCTGCAGAAAAAAACGTGTGGAATCGCAGCTTTTTTTTTCCGCAACATGTCAATTCTTTTTGCGGATCTGCAGCGTTTCCGCACCCATTGATTTCCATTGTGTCACACTAATCTGCAGCAAAACCGCAGGTTTAAAAACGATCTGCGGATTTGCTGCGGATGTGCGTGCGAGAAATGCTGCAGATCGGGAGGGAGGAAAATGTGTGGGCGGAGACTGTGTGTGGGCGGAGAAGATGTGCAGGTCTGTGTGCGGGTGTTTGTGTGTGTCTGTGTGTGCGGGGCTGTGTGTGTGTGAGAGGCTGTATGTGTGTGTGCGTGTCAGTCTGTGTGTAGGCAGGAATCGTCCTATGGGACTATGCCTGCTACAGTGAAAGGTAGCCGGGGATGATGGGATAGTAGTAGTCCCATCATCCGGCTACTGTGTTCAAGTGTAAAAAAAAAAAAACCCACATACACACATATGGATATACAGTACATACAACATACAGTATATACTCACCAATCACCTAGTCCCCGAAGCCCTCGATCACCTGTAAAAAAATGTTAAAATAATAAATCAATAGTATACTCCCTGATCCGATAGAATCCATTTAATAACGAGTGTCCCTTGACGATCTCCCGTGGAGAGCTATCGCATCGGCAGATGCGACCGCTCTGCAGGGGCCCCGGGATACAATGACGGAAGGCATCCTTCCGCACTGTATCCCTCCATCACTGTGAGTACAGTATAGTTCATATTGTCACTTGCGGCACCGGTGCGTGGAAAAATTCTCACACAGCAGTGTCGTAAAGTGAGAGAGGCCATTGAACCCTCAGTGATAACACTGCAGGAGCCATTGTCTCCTGTCAGTGTGTCACTGGAGGCCTATAGAGCTGTCACATCTCCTGATGTGACAGCTCTATAGGGGAGCTCATTGTGGGACACACGTTATTAATTGAACTGCATTGGACCAGGGAATATACTGTTGGTTTATTTTTTTTATTTTTTGCAGGTGATCGATGGCTTCGAGGAATTAGGCATGGTTGTAAGTATGGTGAAATTAAGAATATTAAAATACTTTTTTCTGGCTGTGTCTTTATTTAACTCTTACTCTACTATAGGATTAGTAATGGATAGGTATCTTATTGACTCCTCTCCATTACTAACCGGGCTTAATGTCACCTTACAATCAAAGGTGACATTAACCCCTTATTACCCCATAAGCCACCGCTACGGGCAGTGGGAAGAGAGAGGCTAAGTGCCGGAATTTCTGTGGTGGCTGGGGGCTGGTATTTGTAGCCGGGGAGGGGGCTATATCCATGGCCCCTCTTTAGGCTATGAATATCAGACAGCATAGCTTTTTCTAGCTATTAATTATAGGGGGACCACACGTCATTTTTTTTTTGAGGGGGTGTCCCCCTATTTTAATAGCCAGTAAAGGCTAAATATACAGCTGCGGGCTGATATTCATAGCCTGGGAAGCTCCATGGGTATTAACCCCTTTCCAGGCTAGAAACATCGGCCCCCAGCCGTCGGCTTTCCCTCTCTGGCGCAGAAAATTGTGTAAGAGTCCATGTCATTTTTTTTTTGCTAAATTATAGATCTTTATTTAAAGGGAAGGTGCCACCCAAAAAAAATTTTTTTTCCAGCAATTGAAAAAATGTAAAGAATTAATGTTAAAATTTTCTTAAAAAATATTATAATTTCTTTATAATTTAGTAAAATATGAAAAATAATTTTAAAAGGTTTGGCATTTCCACTTTTAAACACTAGGGGGAGCAGCTAATGAAATTTGACAAAAACCTAGTGTACATCTAGCTCACATTACTGCACTGCAGTAATTATGGGCGGAGTCTGCTGGCATGGCTGTGAACACAGTGAGAAGCCATTTTGTTGGTGACTGCAAAGTTATACTGACAAGTAGACAGTCACCGAGGATGGCAGGCAGCAAGGATTCTGGGAGATATATGGTGGAGGAAGCAGGGTGATAGCAGCACAGAGTATTTCAGGAGACCAGTGTGCTGGTCTATGGGGGGCACCCTGTTTGGTGTGCGGAGCAGCCAGAAATTGTACATAGAGCGCTGTCTTTTATACACATGGATGGACCGCCTGCTTGTCTGCTCCTCAGAAATCCAGGAAACATTTCTGTGGATTGATGGCCTGTTCTGATCCAGACTTTGCATGCAAAGACCCCATTCCCCTCCTCAGCTCCTGTCTTCTCCATCCTGTCCTGGCGATGTGTGAAAGCGAGGTGACAGTAAATGTAGCCATATTGTAACGATAAAAATGAGACGCCTCTCTTCAGCTGCTCACCAGCCTTTCCCTGATTGCATCTAACTGGAGGTCATGCAGCTGCTCAGCCAGAACCACCCTAGAATGGATCCCCTTTCTGAAGATAATACTGCCATAGTGTTCTCACATAATACCGCCACACAGATCACACATAATACTGTCCTATAGTTCTCACATAATACCATCATATAGATCGCAAATAACAACGCCATAGTGTTCTCACTTAATACCGCCATATAGATCACACATAACAGGGGGGAGAGGAGTGCATAGGAGAGGATTAGATACACGGCCCCGCAGTTAGTATCACACATAGGAGGATTAGATACACAGCTCAGCAGTCAGTTTCACACCGGATAGTATTAGATACACAGCTCAGTCAGTATCACACAGGATAGGATTAGATACATGGCTCAGCAGTCAGGATCACATAGGGGAGGATTAGATGCACATCTCAGCAAAGTATCACACAGGAGAGGATTAGATACACGGCTCAGCATACAGTAACACACAGAATAGGATTAGATACACGGCTCAGCACACAGTATCCCACAGGAGAGGATTAGATACACGGCTCAGCACACAGTATCACACAGGATAGGATTAGATACATGGCTCAGCAGACAGTATCACACAGGGTAGGAATAGATACATGGCTCAGCAGACAGCATCACACAGGAGAGGATTAGATACACAGCTCAGTCAGTATCACACAGGGTGGGATTAGATACACGGCTCAGCATACAGTAACACACAGAATAGGATTAAATACACCGCTCAGCACACAGTATCCCACAGGAGAGGATTAGATACATGTCTCAGCACAGTATCACACAGGGTAGGATTAGATACACGGCTCAACACACAGTATCCCACAGGAGAGGATTAGATACATGTCTCAGCACAGTATCACACAGGGTAGGATTAGATACACGGCTCAGCAGACAGCATCACACAGGAGAGGATTAGATACACAGCTCTGTCAGTATCACACAGGATAGGACTAGATACACAGTCAGCATAGTAACACTCATGGGAGGAGATACACTGCTCAGAGCCAGCATCACAAAGGAGAGGATTAGATTACCTCTCCCCCTCCCCTGCTGATATTACTTCACTGCTGCCAACGCTGCTCCTTTCTCACTACTGTGCCGTCCTTGGTCTCCTCCTCCTATAACAGCAGGGCTCTCAAGTGGAGCTCACAGATGATCTGTGAGCTCCAGAAAGATGGCGCCGATCTCCTCCCTCTGCTGTGATGTGGACGGCTCAGCGGGTGTGGCCAGATCACAGCAGGGAGCAGCTCAATGCAAAGGATAGGGTCGGATGTCGACCGCAGATGTCTATGCCCAGGGCTGCCGTATTTGCAGAGTCTAAGTGTCGTGCAGCTACACTTACACTCCTGCAAAACAAAATGGCGGCACCCAGTGGCTGAAAAAATAATTAATAATAAGAAAAATGTTAAAGTTAAAAATCTAAATTTGTATTAAAAATAATTGTTTATATAAACAATCATTTTTAATTGAGCAAAGTCCAGCTCGCCATAATTGACATCCTTGAAGACTCGGAGCATGGATCCGCTGTGTCAAGGCATGGAGAAATCAGGAAAATGATGAGGAATCCAGCTCAACGAGGTAGTGAAAAAACTCGTGTCTTTATTCACTTAAAAAATGTGTTCAGTGGAGGATAAAAACATCAGCAATTACAGAGAATAAAATGCAATATCAACGCGTTTCTGGTGACCAAGCACCCTTTGTCATGATATCTAATATATATGGATATCATGACTAAGGGTGCTTGGTCACCAGAAACGCGTTGATATCGCATTTTATTCTCTGTAATTGCTGATGTTTTTATCCTCCACTGAACAAATTTTTTTAAGTGAATAAAGAAAAGAGTTTTTTCACTACCTCGTTGAGCTGGATTCCTCATCATTTTCCTAATCATTTTTAATACAAAAATAAAATGCGGCACCTTCCCTTTGTTACAAAAACGCAGACAAATTTGCATGAAAAAAACGCATGAAAATCCGCTCAAAAATGCAGCAAAAACACCTCAAAAACGTGCGGATTTTTACCTGCATTGTCTGCCAAGAGATGCAGATTCTGTGCAGAAAATTCTGCAGATAAATCTGCAATGTGTGCACATAACCTAAGGAAACATTGAAGTCATCTGCAGGGGCATTGAGACCAGCCATCACGGCGACTTGCACAGCGAGATCCCTCATGGTTTGTTTGAGCACGTTGGAGGATCAGCTTTGCGATGGTTCATCCAGTGAGGCCATTAGAACCACGCTTCCAATGATCAGGGTAGCTGCAGCCTTCTTAGCAGATGCGTCGGCCAACTCAGCCACACTTGGCCGCCAGATCAGCCGCACTATCTAACGCAGACCGGAGAGCAGTCTGGTTGAAAAGCTGCCCAGGGATGTTCAGGCGAAAGGGATGCTATGTTCTCTCCCTTGTGAGGGTCAATTCAGCTCTATTCAGCTCTTTTCTGCTCGGTCCTAGATGACATCTTGGAAAAATCAGCCGATAAGAAAAATGGGTTCCTGAAGCCCCCCTTCTCTTCCTTCAGGCAGTCCTTTTCGGGGGAAACGATACAACCAGAGGAGATGGGTCGACGGGATTCCTGTTCGGTGCCTCTTCCCAAAGTGGGCGGAGGTCCTCCAAATGACTTTTTCCCAGGTGGGAGGAAGGCTGTCCCTCTTCCTTCCAGCCTGGGAGAAAATATCATCCAGTCCTTGGTTTCTCAGCCTGATGGGGGCAGGGTTGAGACTGGAGTGCGGGAATTATCCCCCAGACAGATTCATCATTACAGCCCCATGAGTGTCCATCTCAGAGCAGATGGCACTGGAGTCAGAGGTTCTGTGCCTCTTGAGGAAGAACGTTCTGCAGGATGCACCAGCAGGAGAAGAAAGGAAAGGGTTCTACTCTCCTCTGTTCCTAATAAAAAAGCCGGATGGCTCATTCTGGACAATCTTCAATTTGAAAGGCCTGAACAAGTTTTTGAAGATTCCAAAATTCATACTGGAATCAATAAAATCGGTAATTCAGCTGCTCTTTCCAGATTGCTATATGGCCGTCCTGGACCTGAAGGATGCGTGTCACCACTTGCCAATACACGCATCGTTCACAAAATATCTCCGGGTGGCGGTACCAATGGGAGGCACCGTAAGACACCTCCAGTGCAAGGCACTTCCCTTTGACCTGACAGTGGCCCCTCGGGTTTTCACAAAGCTGGTAGCGGAGGTGACGGCCTATCTCCGAGAAAGAAACAGACTAGTCATCCCATATCTGGCCGATTTCCTGATAGTAGGCCGTTCCTTCACTCACTGCCTTAATCAAGTGGAGGACATCGCACCCATCTTAAAAAATCTTTAAAAAAAAAAAAACTTGGGATGGTGTTTGAACCTGGAGAAGTCAAGGTTATGGCCACAAAAGACACAAATCTTTTTGGGACTCTTGCTCAACTCTTGCCGGCAGGAATGACGTCTGCCAGAGCCAAAAAAAGAAAAGCTGTTTCTTCTCATCTCCAGGTCAATTCAAAATCCAGGGATGACCCTCAGGAGTGCTATGTCCCTCCTGGGCACCATGACCTCATGTATCCCAGCAGTGAAGTGGGCCCAGATCCACTCAAGGGAGTTGCAGGTTGTCCTAGAAAGCCAGCAAACATTGCAGGGGTATCTGGAAGGTACACTGACACTACCATGGGAGGTTGTACGTTCTCTCCGCTGGTGGTTGAACATAAAATCCCTTCGGGAGGGGGTCCCGTGGTTTCCTTACGTCACCAATGTAGTTACCACAGACGCCAGTCCCAGGGGGTGGTGAGCACATCTGGACGACCATTTAGTTCAGGGACATGGTCTGCAATAGAAAGGAAAGCCTCCTCAAATATATTAGAGCTTTGGACGGAAGCGAATGCGTTACAGGCTCTCCTACCGTTCCTGTGACACCATCATGTGAAGATATTGTCAGACAACCAGGTTACTGTGGCATATCTAAATAATCAGGAGGACATACGGTCCCAGACCCTAATGAATGTGACCAAACGTATTTTCAACAGAAAATAACATCTTGTCCCTATCTGCACTCCACATCAAGGAGAAGGACAATGTAACAGTGGACTTTTTGAGCCCCAGGCCACTTCTACAGGGCTAATGGGCCCCCAAAACAACGGTGTTCAGTCGTTTGGTGGACATGTGGGGGGAACCGAAGATCGACCTTTTTGCCACTTGTCAGAACAGCAAAGTAAAGATGTTCTTTTCCCTGAATCCAAATGAGAATTCCCATGCGGTGGACGCCTTCCGAATCAGATGGCATTTTTCCCCAGCCTATGCTTTTCCCCCAATCTGTCTAATACCAGAAATTCTCAGGAAGATCAGGGTAATACTCATAGCCCCCTTTTGGCCCAAGAGGGCCTGGTTCTTTTGGCTGAGGAGCATGTCGGTCACAGAACTGTGGGTCCTTCCAGAGATCCCAGACCTTCTAGCTCAAGGGCCAGTGTTTCATCCTCAGGTGACTGGGCTGCGCTTAACAGCCTGGAACTTGAGAGGTCGGTTCTAGAGAGTAAGGGGTTTTCTACCAACCTGATCTCTACATTACTTGCTAGTAGGAAGCCGGTCACTACAAAAATTTATGGTAGGACCTGGAAAAAGTTCTTATCGTCCACAGGGTGTTCTCCAGAAGGAAAGGTACCCATAAAAAAGATCCTAGAGTTCCTTCAGAAAGGGCAAGAACAGGGCCTGGCTCTGAGTACCTTGAAAGTTCAGGTGTCAGCCTTAAGGGCTCTTTATAATTACAATCTAGCGGATAATCGGTGGGTGATCAGATTTATTGAGGCCTGAGCTAGATCCAGACTGGTCCCGATGGCCAGGGTTCCCCCAGGGGACTTGAACTTGGTCTTAAATGCTTTAACCGAACCCCCCTTTGAACCCTTAGCTGAATGGTCCATGAAACTAGTTACAATAAAAACCATACTCCTATTAGCACTTACATCAGCACGGAGAATCTGTTACATCGACATACATGCCCTTTAAAACCTGATCCTGCTTATCTGCCAAAGGTAGTCATAGATCGCAAGAGATACCTTTACCCTCCTTTTGTCCTGACCCAAAAAATGACAGGGAAAAGAAATTCCACATCCTAGATGGATCCTAGATGTTAGGAGGTGCCTCCTTCACTACTTACGGGTAACAAAGTCTTAGACGAAGGATAGGGCTCTGGTTATCTCCTTCCAGAGTTCTAGGAAGGGGACGGGAGTCTCGAAGAGTACCCTATCCAGGTGGATAAGGGAAGCTATCAGGTTGGCCTATGTCGGTGCGAGAAGACCAGTCCCGGACGATCTGAGGGCCCACTATACAAAGGTGATGGCAACATCTTGAGCTGCAAGAGCAGCATCTATTGAACAAATCTGTAAGACAGCTACGTGGTCGTCACCTTCAACCTTCTGTAGTCACTATAGACTGGATCTTTCTGCTTCTTCTGATCTCACGTTTGGGCAAAGGATTCTACAGGCTGTGGTCCCTCCCTGATAAAGTAATTCTCTATCATTCTCTTGTTGATGCTGTCATGGGTGATAGGAAAACACGTATATTACTTACCGGTAATGTGTTTTTACGAAACCCATGACAGCACTCTTATATTCCATCCCATTACGAAGTTTTCACCCTTTGGTTGGTGGGTCATTGTATATCGTTATCCACTTAGAGTGGGGTTGAAGATAATGGATATATTCAGTAATGTTTTATAAATGTGTATATATATGTTTGTATGCAAATTGCCTCTTCTGAGAAAAAGAGGACTTAAACTCTATAGCGCCACCTGTTGGAAGTAGCGATCCTACAAGTCACAATCAACCCTTTATCGAGTCATACAATATGACTTAGGATAAAAGCCAAATCAGTATCTCAATTCGCAGACACGGTGTTTCGGGCTGTTGACCCTCGTCAGTGCGAAGCATGAGAACTGATTTGGCTAGGTGAGAGGCTCTAGACTGGGGTCTAAGGGGTAATGTTTCTCCTTATAGAGAGTGACATACCATCTCTGGCTTGTCAAGGTAAAGAGGCTTATTCGCCGTGCAATGCTCCTCTGGGAAATATAATATGCAAATTGCCTCCTCTGAGAAAGAGGACTTAAACTCTATAGCGCCACCTGTTGGAAGTAGCGATCCTACAAGTCACAATCAACCCTTTAACGAGTCATACAGTATGACTTGGGATAAAAGCCAAATCAAAAAGCCAAATATGTTTGTTCACTAACCCGGAGGTCCTCTCATGCTCTGCAATCCACTGATGCGGGGAGAGGAGCCTCCCTTTTTATCTTAAAGGTTCCCTGTCCTTGAGGGGCAGATCCCCTCTCTCGTTGGTGCTGTCATGGGTTTCGTAAAAACACATTACAGGTAAGTAATATACATGCTTCACACTGAGAGCTTTATTAAGGTAACGTTCACATTTGCGTTGTTGGGCGCAGCGTCGTCGACTGATACCGACGCATGCGTCATGCGCCCCTATCTTTAACATGGGGGGCGCATGGAAATGCGTCGGTATGCGTTGTCAAGCGTTTTGTGACGCATGCGTCATTTGGGCGCAGCCGACTCTACATGATGCAGTTTTTCTGCGTCACATTTCATGTAAACGTCGGATGCATGCGTCACAAAACGGTGCGTTGTGCATGCGTTTTGCGTTGCGTCGCCGACGCTGCGCCCAACAACGCAAATGTGAACGTAGCCTAAGAGTAGTATAGTTAGAGATGACAGGCGATACTAACCATAGGCATATAATATGTTTCAATCTCCGTAACCCTCATCAGTACAAGATCAACCAAACTCTTGGCACTGTGGAGTTGGGCTTTGGTAATCCCAGTATAGAATAGTCTACAGTATAATGCCAGGTTGCAAAAGTCAAGAAAATCTACCGCCCCTTTCTTGAGGTTGGATTCTGCTGTATATTCAAGTCTACGTTATAAAGTGTCTGTGCTTTCAACTTCATGTAGGTGATTAACCAGACAGAAGATTATTTGAAACACGTTCTCTTCAAGGCATCAGAGTCGGTCTATAAGTGGGTTATTCAGGTCAAGAAGATGAAAGCGATTTACCATGTGCTGAATTTTTGTAGTTTTGATGTCACTAATAAATGCTTAATTGCTGAAGTTTGGTGTCCTGTGTCCGATCTCCAGAACCTCAAAAGAGCTCTTGAGGAAGGCTCGGTAAGAACTTTTGCCGTAGACCAAGTATTGACCTGTCTTAAAGGGAATCTGTCACCCCAAAATTCGTCTATAAGCTAAGGCCACCGGCATTGGGGGCTCATCTACAGCATTCTCTAATTCCCCCGATGTAATCTGAAAGAGGAGTTAGATTATACTCACCGGTCCCGGTGTGGTCCGGTCCGATGGACGTTGCGATGCGGGTCCAGCGCCTCCCATCTTCATACGATGACGTCCTCTTCTTTGCTTCATGCCGCGGCTCCTGCGCAGGGGTACTTTATCTGCCCTGTTGAGGGCAGAGCAAATACTGCAGTGTGCAGGTGCCAGGAAAGGTCAGAGAGGCCCGGCACCTGGGGTGACCGATTCCCTTTAATTCTTTAGATATGTTTGATGTTCTAATGAAAAAATCTGTACAGTGGTGGCTGCATTGAATATCTGTTCTCATTAATAGAGAAAGAGTGGTGCATCTGTCCCCTCCTTCATAAACCGCATTCCCAGCAATGACACCCCTCCAACATTAATTCGTACAAACAAATTCACCGTTGGCTTTCAGAACATAGTAGATGCTTATGGTGTGGGCAACTACAGAGAAGTCAATCCAGGTATGTTTCACATTGAAGACTGCTCTACTCTTCATTTTTATAACATCTTAAAGGGATAGTCCATTATTAGAAAAAGGGTCTCCTGGAAAGAAAGTCTTATCTGTCTATTATTTATATACACTCACCGGCCACTTTATTAGGTACACCATGCTAGTAACGGGTTGGACCCCCTTTTGCCTTCAGAACTGCCTCAATTCTTCGTGGCATAGATTCAACAAGGTGCTGGAAGCATTCCTCAGAGATTTTGGTCCATATTGACATGATGGCATCACACAGTTGCCGCAGATTTGTCGGCTGCACATCCCAAAGATGCTCCATACAAGGCAGGATGGATCCATGCTTTCATGTTTACGCCAAATTCTGACCCTACCATCCGAATGTCGCAGCAGAAATCGAGACTCATCAGACCAAGCAACGTTTTTCCAATCTTCTACTGTCCAATTTCGATGAGCTTGTACAAATTGTAGCCTCAGTTTCCTGTTCTTAGCTGAAAGGAGTGGTACCCGGTGTGGTCTTCTGCTGCTGTAGCCCATCTGCCTCAAAGTTCGACGCACTGTGCATTCAGAGATGCTCTTAGGCCTACCTTGGTTGTAACGGGTGGCGATTTGAGTCACTGTTGCCTTTCTATCAGCTCGAACCAGTCTGCCCATTCTCCTCTGACCTCTGGCATCAACAAGGCATTTCCGCCCACAGAACTGCCGCTCACTGGATTTTTTTTCTTTTTCGGACCATTCTCTGTAAACCCTAGAGATGGTTGTGCGTGAAAATCCCAGTAGATCAGCAGTTTCTGAAATACTCAGACCAGCCCTTCTGGCACCAACAACCATGCCACGTTCAAAGGCACTCAAATCACCTTTCTTCCCCATACTGATGCTCGGTTTGTACTGCAGGAGATTGTCTTGACCATGTCTACATGCCTAAATGCACTGAGTTGCCGCCATGTGATTGGCTGATTAGAAATTAAGTGTTAACAAGAAGTTGGACAGGTGTACCTAATAAAGTGGCCAGTGAGTGTATATTGCACCATTGATTTGATGGTGCTGTACATGAGAAGGGGTTACATACAAATGACAGATATCACTTACAGTAAGCAAACTAACTGATACAGAGGGGAGAAGACCCTGTCCTTGCGGGCTTACATTCTACAGGATGGTGGGGAAGGAGACAATAGGTTGAGGGTTGCAGCAGTGCCGGTGTTGGTGAGGCGGTAGCTCTGGTAGTGGTGAGGAGGCAGCGGGGTCAGTGCAGGCTGTAGGCTTTCCTGAAGAGTTGGGTTTTCAGGTTCCGTCTGAAGGATCCGAATGTGGTTGATAGTCGGACGTGTTGGGGCAAAGAATTGCAGAGGATAAGGGATATTTGGGAGAAGTTTTGGAGGCGGTTCGGTGAGGAGCGAATAAGTGTGGAGGAAAGAAGGAGGCCTTGGGAGGACTGGAGATTGCGTGAGGGAAGATATCGGGAGATTAGTTCAGAGATATATGGAGGAGACAGGTTATGGATGGCTTTGTAGGTCAGTATTAGTAATTTGACCTGGATACGCTGAGGGAATGGGAGCCAGTGAAGAGATTTGCAGAGGGGGGATGCGGAGGAGTAACGAGTAGAGAGATGAATTAGTCGGGCAGCAGAGTTAAGGATGGACTGGAGAGGTGCAAGGGTGTTAGCAGGGAGGCCACAGAAAAGGATGTTGCAGTAGTCGGGGCGGGAGATGATGAGGGCATGCACAAGCATTTTAGTAGATTGACTATTGAGGAAAGGACTTATTCTGGAGATATTTTTGAGCTGGAGGCGACAGGAGGTGGAAAGAGCTTGATGTGCGGTTTGAAGGACAGGGCAGAGTCAAGGGATACTCCGAGGCAGTGGACTTCTGGTATGGGGGAGAACATGATGTCATTAATTGCGATGAATAGGTCAGGTAAGGAAGATTTATGAGTTGGAGGAAAGATGATGAGTTCAGATTTGTCCACATTAAGTTTGAGGAAGCGAGAGGAGAAGGAGGATATGGCTGATACACTCTGGAATTCTGGACAGCAGAGAGGTGATGTCTGGGCCAGAGAGGTAGATCTGAGTGTCATCATCATAAAGGTGGTACTGGAATCCATGAGACTTTGAGTTGTCCCAGGCCAAGTGAATAGATTGAGAAGAGTAAGGGTCCTCGAACAGAGCCTTGTCTGAGTTGTAGCTACTATTGCAGCTCATCGTCGTTAATGGGAATATGGCTGAGCTGTAATTCTAGACACATTCCTTGGCAGCCTTGTCGTAATATCGTTGGGTAGAGACAGAACTAACTTTTGCGTTTCTTCATATTGCAGCTCCCTACACCATTATCACATTCCCTTTTCTGTTTGCTGTGATGTTCGGAGATTTTGGACATGGCCTTATGATGTCGCTCTTTGCTCTGGTTCTGGTTCTCTATGAAAACAGTCCAAAACTAAAGCGCACGCAAGATGAGGTAAGGAGCCCATTTATTTATAGCTTGATGCATCTAAGACTTTTTCTGAATATCTTCACTTCATAAGCAAGAGGTTTTTCGTGAATAAGCTTTTTTTTCTTATGGGAAGCTTGTTATTTTTATTTTATTATTTTTTAAATTAACTAGTTTCTGACTATTACATTTATCTACCCCACTCTCTCTTTTTCTTGAACTGAGACATTTGTGTTTTTGTCATACATTTGTTTTTAAAGGCTCTATCATTTTTTTTTCTGGTGCGGATATTCAAATTATTTTTGCCTTTTTTTTTTTTGTTCGCAACACATGGGGCTTAATTTGCTATTTTTATGTTATTTTATTTTTTTCTAATATCGGTTGAAAATGTACAGGGCCGCTAAATGCTTTTTGAATTTATGTTCCATTTTCCATAGAAATTACTTTTATATATTGGATGTATTTTTCAGTGGAAATGAGGCTAAAAAAGCGATTTTAATCTGGTAGTGTCTTTTTTTTTTTTTCTTTAAAGCCTTTTCCTATTTTATTTTTCTGCAATTTTCTTTTTTTTTCATTTATTTTATTCACTTTTCCCCTTAAGGAACAGTGTATAAGGAACATGGGGGATATTAATATCATTACATGTTATTTATTTATTTTTTACATTTTTGCTCATTTCCCTTGCCCCAGTTACATGGGAATTTCAGCCTGCAGGCTGCATAGCAAGTCTGTCTGAGTGTCCTAGGACTCAGCAGCTCCTGCCCCCACTTATTTACTGGGTCCAAGGAGGAAGGCAGTGTGAGTGCTTCCTAATCTCTATACATAAGCATTGATGCAGCACCATGTATACAGAGATTGGCAAGGTAAATCTGGCTGTATATGACTGCCAGCTCCCCTCCCCGAACATCAGTGCAGGGGTTACAGAGGACTGTCCGGACGTTCTATGGTTAGTCTAGAAGTACTGTATGTTCTGATCAATGCTGCCCCTTCTATATGGCTTTTACCATATGTAATCATTGCTGCTCAGCCCGCATGTAGTAGGGTCTTTATACTGTATATGTTGCCAGTTATGGGAAGGCTTTATACACAGTTTTATTTACTCTGTCTGTTGGAAAGGTGGCAATTTTAAGCAAAATGGATGAAAGATTTGTCCTGTAAAGCTACTATAGATTTACTGTAATGTTTATGATGTAATGGATACATTTTTATTTTTTTATTCTGTGTAATAGTTCATGAAGATGTTTTTTGAGGGTCGTTACATTATCCTGCTGATGGGGCTCTTCTCTGTCTATACCGGGCTTATCTATAATGACTGCTTTTCAAAGTCAATGAACATATTTGGCTCTAGTTGGAATGTCACAGCAATGGCTGAAGCCAAAGGATGGACGTGAGTATATCGTATACCGTGGTCAAGTTTGAATGTCTTTGGCAGGGCTGTGGATTTGGAGTGTCGGAGTCGGTGTCCATTTTTGTGAAGGCGGAGTCGAACTAGGAGTCAGCATAAAATGGACCGTCTTCTAAAAAAGATAATAAATTGGATTCAAGTAGTTCAGTGCAGGATGTGCTGTAAATGTTTTAATTGGGGTTGATCGAATAGCTTTGGATAAGAGCTTATCCGAATAGCTACAGTATAGCACTTCCTTAATATCTGCAACGGTTACCTAGATCGCGCCGGCTGATTAGCTGTTCGGCTCCGTAGCTGAATGTGTGACGGCTGTGTGACAGTCATAACACATGCATGGAGAGCCCAACAAACCGGCTTTCTCTTTAAAATGTTATCCTGGTTTGGCTCACTCTGCACTCTAAAACCTCTCCACAGTAAATAGGTTTTTATGAACTTTCTCTCACTGCTCAGCCAAGCATGTTTAGCAGGCCATCTAAGAATATTGGAAGAAGACCCAATATTCATATTTGGGCTGTTGATCAAAACATCCGCTTATTTCATAGAAGATTGAGCTCTTTGCCACTCTGTTAAATACTCAAGCTGGCAGGCAAAAATGGCATCTGGAATCTTACATGGGCCAGTCACCTGACATGAATCCTGTATAACAGGTATGCTATGATTGATCATATATGAGAAGACGTTGATAAAACCTGTTTTCAGTGGCGAGCTTCTGGTGTGTGTGTGTGTCAAAGTGCTAGTGTTCCGCAGGTCAAGGTAGCAGAACACATTGATTAAAATCCTGACCGGGTTAAAGCTTTGAAAAAAAAATATACGGTACATATTTGACTTTATCAAATGGATACTGAAATAAGACAAACAAATCAAGA
Source organism: Ranitomeya variabilis (assembly GCF_051348905.1). NCBI lineage: Eukaryota > Metazoa > Chordata > Amphibia > Anura > Dendrobatidae > Ranitomeya > Ranitomeya variabilis. The sequence continues at coordinate 228,370,548 of NC_135232.1, forward strand.
TTTACTTATGAATTGTCTCTGTACACTGTCACAGAAGAAAATTTATGAAGGAACTTAGATTCTAACATTTTGGATGACGGAACAGATTTGTAAGAACTATGGCTATTGAAATGAATCTGTGAATTCCATTGCAATTTGTTCATTTTAGTGTAGCAGATTTATCCAATCACTACTATTTTACACTGGACCCCAATGTAACAGGAGTTGTGAAAGGAGTGTATCCTTTTGGAATAGATCCTGTAAGTATAAAATATCTTTTTAACTTATATAATATCATTTAGTGCAAAAATGGACTGTGTATCCCTGTTGTCCAAATAATTACTTGAAAGGAAACCTGGTGTCCCGTGGCCCCAAAATCACCAGCAGTTGTGTCTACATAGCTAAATACCCTGCCTAAAGCCCCCGTCTCACATAGCGAGATCGCTAGCGAGATCGCTGCTGAGTCACTAGTTTTGTGACGCAACAGCGACCTCCATAGCGATCTCGCTATGTGTGACACGTACCAGCGATCAGGCCCCTGCTGCGAGATCGCTGGTCGTGTTGGAATGGCCTGGACCTTTTTTTGGTCGTTGAGGCCCCGCTGACATCGCTGAATCGGTGTGTGTGACACCGATCCAGCGATGTCTTCACTGGTAACCAGGGTAAACATCGGGTTACTAAGCGCAGGGCCGCGCTTAGTAACCCGATGTTTACCCTGGTTACCAGCGTAAATGTAAAAAAAAACAAACAGTACATACTCGCCTTCTGATGTCCGTCAGGTCCCTTGCCGTCTGCTTCCTGCTCTGAGTGCCGCCGTACAGTGAGAAGTGAGAGCACAGCAGTGACGTCACCGCTGCGCTCTGCTCTCGCTGTACGGCGGCTCAGTCAGAGCAGGAAGCAGACGGCAAGGGACCTGGACACCGAAAGGCGAGTATGTACTGTTTGTTTTTTTTGGTAACCAGGGTAAACATCGGGTTACTAAGCGCGGCCCTGCGCTTAGTAACCCGATGTTTACCCTGGTTACCGGGTGCTGCAGGGGGACTTCGGCATCGTTGAAGACAGTTTCAACGATGCCGAAGTCGTTCCCCTGATCGTTGGTCGCTGGAGAGAGCTGTCTGTGTGACAGCTCCCCAGCGACCACACAGCGACTTACCAACGATCACGGCCAGGTCGTATCGCTGGTCGTGATCGTTGGTAAATCGCTTAGTGAGACGGGGCCTTAAAAGTCCCTAAACAGATCTTTAGAAAAAGTATTTCTAAAGTACGTTTTTGATATGTAAATTAACCTTTTGACTAGTCAGTGGGGCGTTTAGTGTCCCCAAACTTGTCTGCCTGCTTTGATGTTATCACGCCCCTGTGAGCCTGATACACATGACTTAAGGTACCGTCACATTAAGCGACGCTGCAGCGATATAGACAACGATGCCGATCGCTGCAGCGTCGCTGTTTCGTCGTTGTGTGGTCGCTGGGGAGCTGTCACACAGACAGCTCTCCAGCAACCAACGATGCAGAAGTCCCCGGGTAACCAGGGTAAACATCGGGTTACTAAGCGCAGGGCCGCGCTTAGTAACCCGATGTTTACCCTGGTTACCAGTGTAAATGTTAAAAAAACAAACACTACGTACTTACATTCCGGTGTCTGTCGAGTCCCCCGGCATTCGCTTCCCTGCACTGTGTGAGCGCCGGCCGTAAAGCGAAAGCAGAGCACAGCGGTGACGTCACCGCTGTGCTCTGCTTTACGGCCGGCCGGCGCTGACACAGTGCAGGGAAGCGGACGCCGGGGGACTCGACAGACACCGGAATGTAAGTACGTAGTGTTTGTTTTTTTAACATTTACACTGGTAACCAGGGTAAACATCGGGTTACTAAGCGCGGCCCTGCGCTTAGTAACTCAATGTTTACCCTGGTTACCAGTGATGACATCGCTGAATCCGCGTCACACACGCCGATCCAGCGATGTCAGCGGGTGATCCAGCGATGAAATAAAGTTCTGGACTTTCAGCTACGACCAACGATATCGCAGCTGGATCCAGATCGCTGCTGCGTGTCAAACACAACGATATCGCTATCCAGGACGCTGCAACGTCACGGATCGCTGTCGTTCTCTTTGCTAAGTCGCTCAGTGTGAAGGTACCAAGCATCAGCATTATCGCTGGTGCTTTTCATACCGCTCACATTGATGCAGCTTTTGTCCCTCACTGCGTTGATCCTCTGAAGCAGGGTGTACACACACCGGCTTCAGAGAGGCACACTGTGCATGATCGCAAGTCTTCTGCACTTTAATCATCAGTGCACCTCTCTGAAGCCGGGATACGTACCTTCTGCTTGAGGATTAATGCAGCGAGGGAAAGAAGCCTGCACGAGGTATGTAAAGCGCACGTGATGATGTGGGCACTTGTATGTAACTCATGTGTATCACGCTCACAGGGGCGTGATAACATCTAAGCGGGCCGACTAGTCAAAGGCCTCATTTTTACATAGTTTCCTTTTTTATATATATATATATATATATCAAGATCAGATCATCAAGCAAATTTAAATAGCAGACAAAGATAACACAAGTATACACAGAATGCAGCTTTTAAATGAAGGTTTTTATTATGGGAAAAAGAAATCTGAACCTACAGGGCCCTGTGTGAAAAGGTGTTTGCACCCCTCCTTCCTTTCAAACATAAATTAACTGTGGTTTATCAGATCTTTTGGGAAGCAGAGTTCATATACCCTAGCCACACCCTTGCCTGATTACTACCACACCTGTTCAGAATCAAGAAATCAATAAATAGGACCTGCCTGACAAAGTGAAGCAGACCAAAAGTTCCTCAAATGCTAGACAACATGCCGCAATCCAAAGAAATTCTGGAACAAATGAGAACCCAATTAATTGAGATCTAGCAGTCTGGAAAAGGTTATAAAGTTGTTTCTAAAGCTTTGAGACTCCAGCGGACCACAGTGAGAGCCATTATCCACAAATAGCGAAAACTTGGGACAGTGGTGAACCTTCCCAGGAGCGGTCGGCGGCTCATCCAAGCAGCGACGACTCATCCAAGAGATCAGAAAAGACCCCACAACAACATCCAAAGAACTGCAGGCCTCAGTTAAGGTCAGTGTTCATGAATCTACCATGAGAAAGAGACCTAGCAAAAATGGCCTGCATGACTGAGTTCCAAGACGAAAACCACTTCTGAGCAACAAGGACATAAATGCTCTTCTCAGTTTTGCCAGAAAACATCTTGATGATCCCAAGACTTTTGGTAGAAAACAATATGGTCTGACGAGACTAAAGTTGAACTTTTTGGAAGGTGATTGTCCCATTACATCTGGTGTAGAAGTAAGACAGCATTTCAGAAAAGGAATGTCATACCAACAGTAAATATGGTGATGGTCTAAGGCTGTCTGGCTGCTTCAGGACCTGGAAGACTTGCTGTGGTAAATGGAACCATGAATTCTGCTGTCTACCAAAAAATCCTGAAGGAGAATGTCTGGCTATCTGTTCGTGGCCTCAAGCTGAAGTGCACTTGGGTTATGCAGCAGGACAATGATCCAGAACACACAAGCAAGACCACCTCTAAATGGCTTAGAAAAAGCAAAATGAAGATTTTGGAGTGGCCTAGTCAAAGTCCTGACCTTAATCCAATTGTGGCATGACTTTAAAAAAGCTGTTCATGCCCTACAATGTGGCTGAATTACAATTCTGCAAAGATGAGTGGGCCAAAATTCCTCCAGAGTGTTGCAAATACTTGATTGCAGTTGTTGCTGTTAAGGGTGGCCCAACCAGTTATTAGGTTTAGGGGGCAATCGCTGTTTCACACAGGCCCATGTAGGTTTAGGCTTCTTTTTCCCTTAATAATAAAGACTTTTCATTCTAAAACTGCATTTTGTGTTTACTTGTGTTATTTTTGTATAATATTTAGATTTGTTTGGTGATCTGAAACATTTAAGTGTGACTAACATGCAAAAGAATAGAAAATCAGGAAAGGCGCAAACACTTTTTCACACAACTCTATGATATACTGACTTTCAAAATATTTTTTTCCAAACATTCTGTTCATATATGTAATAAAGTAACCGGTAGGCAGGGTGTTTAGCTATGTAGACACAACCCATTCTGGTGCTCCTGGGTGCACAGGTGACCTGACAGGTTCCCTTTAAAGGGAAGCTGTCAGTGCATTCCACCCTCCCACATTCTGGGTGTGATCAAAGCACTTCCTGGGTCTTTGCCTCCCCAACTCTATTCCCCACCTAGTGCCACCACTTTCTGCTGGACTGACATGTAATATGCATTAATTAAATCTTGTACCTTGTCTCTTTAAGAAAGATGAGATGTAGAGAATTGTGGGTAGTTACAGAGAGGAGGGGGAGAAGTTACTTTCACTTTGTCATGCATGCAGAGACAAGCTTATGCAACGTGCTAAAGAGAAATAAAGATAATGAAGATTTACTAGTGTGGATTACATACAAAGTGTGGACATTACAACTGGCGACGAGGATGGGATGAAAATCTTCTGCTGCAGTGAGTACTAATCCCTATTTTACTGATCCACACGGCTGCACCACTGAAAAACTTCATCATGGCTGAATACTTACACAGTTTCCCACAGTTTGATATGGGAGAGATTAGTGACATCAGTCATAACTGGAGAAAATGGTTGAGCAGATTTGAGAACTTTCTAGAAGCCATAGATATAAAAGAGGAGAAAAGAAAGAAAGCATTACTTTTACATTGTGCAGGCACAGGAGTCTATGATATCTACTGCACATTACCTGCATCTGAGACAGATACATACAGCGATTGCAGCAAAGCTCTCACTGATTACTTCAATCCCAAACAAAACATCAGATATGAGAGATACAAATTCCGAATTGCTAAGCAGCTTCCCGAAGAATCCATAGACACCTATGTCACACGACTGAGGGAGCTAGCACATGGATGTGCATTCACAGATATAGATGATGAAATCCTAACTCAGGTAATCGTCACCTGCTCATCTAACAAAATAAGGCGCAAAGCTCTGCAGCAAGATCTCTCTTTACATGAATTACTCAAAATAGCCCGTGCTACGGAAATAGCAGATCATCAGGCTACTACAATGGAGAATGGGGAAAAGTCACAGGTACATAATCTCGTGCATAAAAATACACAAGACAAGCAAACCCCGAAACAGAAAAAATGCTATAGATGTGGACAGGAGTTCCCTCACCGCCTGGACAGATGTCCAGCTATAGGACAGACATGCAATAAGTGTGGAAAAGGGAACCATTTGGCAGCTGTCTGCAGATCAGCACAATACAAGCCTTCTCTGCCTATGACACGGCCTGCAGATGTAAAAATGGTAAATCAGGATACAGAAGAAGCATCTGGAGCAGAAAACTATGTGTTCACCACCTCTGCCACTGGCTCTGTACAGTCCCCCTGTATCACACTCCCAATCTGCGACACCAATATCACGTTTACAATAGATACGGGAGCGTCAGTGGACATCATAGACAGCACTACCTATGAGCAATTGAAGACGAAGCCAGTTTTGCAGCAAGTACATACTAAAATCTTCCCATATGGATCTAAAATACCTCTAACTACTAGAGGGCAGTTTGATGTTGAACTGAGCTATAAAGACAATAAGCAGAAAACTACCTTTCATGCGTTACAAGGATCAGGAGGCTGTCTTCTCAGCTATCACACTGCCTTGAAGCTAGGTCTCATCCAAATTATCCATACCATAACTGATCCTGCGGACATGGATATACAAACCATGGTGAATAATTTTCCCTCCCTATTTAGTGGCTTGGGGAAACTAAAAGACTCTCAAGTACATCTTCATGTGGACGATAGTGTTCGCCCAGTGGCCCAGTCACATAGGCGTATTCCATTTCACCTGAGAAGGAAAGTAGAAAAAGAACTCCAATTCCTCATGGACGAGGACGTTATTGAAACCGTTACTGGGCCCACTCCCTGGGTCTCACCACTGGTGGTAGTTCCTAAACCAAAGGCTCCTGACCAGGTGAGATTGTGTGTTGACATGCGCCTACCCAACACTGCCATTCAGAGAGAAAGACATATCTCACCCACAATTGATGACATCATTCATGTGTTAAATGGAGCGACCGTCTTTTCAAAACTCGATCTCAATAAGGGCTATCACCAGTTAGAGCTGAGTCCAGAATCCAGATATTTGACAACATTTTCCACACATGTGGGCCTCAGAAGATATAAAAGATTGACTTTTGGGGTCTGCTCTGCAGCGGAAATTTTTCAGGATGCAATAAGGGGCGTTATTCAGAACATTCCAAATGCCTTTAATTACAGTGATGACATACTGGTGTTTGGCAAAACTCAAGCTGAACACAATCGTGCTCTATATGCCGTCTTTGAATGCCTCCTCTCTGCTGGACTCACCTTAAACAAGGAAAAATGTGAATTTGATAAAAATTCATTAGAGTTTTACGGTCATATTTTTTCGGCAAAAGGGGTACAACCTGATCCCAAGAAAGTGGAATCCATTAAATCAGCCTCAATTCCACAAGATGCCAGTGAAGTACGCTCGTTTCTTGGAATGGCCAGTTATTGTGCTAGATACATTCCAAACTTCTCAACAATTAACAGTCCATTAAGGGAACTTACAAAACAGAGTTGTGTTTTTCAATGGTCTCCAGACTGTCAAATTGCATTTGAAACAATTAAAACTGAACTTTGCTCAACAACCACAATGGCCTATTTTGATCCAGCTCTCCAAACTGAGCTAATTGTGGACGCCAGTCCCGTGGGGCTGGGTGCCATCTTAGCACAATATAAAGATAACAATCAAAATCCTCAGATTATTTCTTATGCAAGTAAAAGCTTAACAAGCACGGAACGGAAATATTCACAACCTGAAAAAGAAAGCTTGGCAGTTGTCTGGGGATGCGAACATTTTCACTTATTTCTGTATGGAGCTCCCTTCACTGTTGTCACAGATCATCAAGCTCTCCTTACGATCTTTGGAAATCCCAGAGCTAAAATGCCTGCACGCATAGAACGGTGGGGTCTACGTCTACAGGAGTACAACTACAAAATTGTCCACAAGCCTGGAAAATTCAGCAATCCCGCTGACTATCTGTCAAGACATCCGATGACTGATGATCTACCTGAGCATTCCGCCATTGAAGAATACATATGCTTCATTACAGCCCATGCAGTACCAAAAGCTCTTTCCATTGATCACTTTGTGAACGCCACAACAAGTGACAAGACACTACGTGCTTTAATACAAATCATCCGAAATCGAAGGTGGCATGAAATTCAAAGAGAAAAATTTCCCGATCCTGAGATTGATCTGACAGAATTAAAACTATTCTCAAGTGTACGGTATGAACTATCTGTCACTGAGGAATGCCTCATCCTTCGAGGTACCAAATTGGTTGTACCTAAGACTCTGCGCAGCTTAGTAATACAGATAGCGCATGAAGGTCATCTGGGAATTGTTGGCACAAAGAAATTACTCAGAGAAAAAGTGTGGTTCCCAAACATGGATCAATTGGTGGAAGAGAAGGTTAAACACTGTTCCACCTGCCAAGTTATCACTCCATCATCACAGCTGGAGCCTTTACAAATGTCACCTCTACCCACTGCTGTCTGGGAGGAGGTGGCAGTCGATATATATGGACCGTTACCAAATGGCCAATACATTCTAGTAACAATTGACGAATATTCCAGATACCCTGTCATTTCTTTTATCTCTTCAACATCTGCTACTAGTGTGATACCAGAACTGGATAACATATTTTCAGCATATGGCATTCCAAGAGTGGTCAAAACGGACAATGGACCTCCATTCAATGGACACGTGTTCACACAATTTGTTGAATACTTGGGGTTCAGTCACAGAAAAATCACACCGTGCTGGCCGCAAGCAAATGGAATAGTCGAACGCTTCATGCGCACCATGGGGAAACGAATCAAGGCAGCTAGCCTGGAGCACACCCCACTGAAACAGTCATTGTACAAATTCATGTGCAATTACCGCAATACGCCACATTCTACTACCAATGCTGCTCCAGCGCATCTAATTTTTGGCAGAACTCTGCATATACGAATCCCTGACGTAGTCAGTCGTCCTGTACCAAGTGACTCCTCTGTGCGCTTAGCAGACTCTTCCAACAAACAAACCATGAAACACTATGCAGACAGAAGGCGAAGGGCACAGCCAAATGCTATCAAAAGAGGTGACGTCGTTGTGGTGCGTCAGAGACCAACCAACAAGACTTCAGCTGCATATTGTCCCGCAAAATATAACGTTATTGACAAGAAAGGCAGCATGGTCACGGCTGAGAGGGATGGACACTTCATAACTCGAAACTCTTCACATTTCAAAATTATTCCTCAAAATAATGACAATGGACATTCTCTGGGGGAAGATTCGGCACTCAACAGTGGAGAGAATCACCAGGAGGCAACAAGTTCTTCATTAATGGACACCATCGCTGAGCCCAGACGTTATCCATCGAGAGAGAAGGGCTCCATCCAGACTTATTGAAGAAGCGTGACTTCTTTTCTTTAACAGGGCAAAATGGACATACATTTTCTTGGACATTTTTCTTGTTACATCATGTTATTTTATTTTAGTTTTATTCGTTTAAAAAAAAAAAAAAAAAAAAAAGGGGGATGTTGTAATATGCATTAATTAAATCTTGTACCTTGTCTCTTTAAGAAAGATGAGATGTAGAGAATTGTGGGTAGTTACAGAGAGGAGGGGGAGAAGTTACTTTCACTTTGTCATGCATGCAGAGACAAGCTTATGCAACGTGCTAAAGAGAAATAAAGATAATGAAGATTTACTAGTGTGGATTACATACAAAGTGTGGACATTACATGACAGATCACTGGCTTGACTACACAGCTTGTGAGCTGTCAGCTAAGCAAAAGAAGGTGGGGCTAAAGTGGGGAATAGAGCCGAGGAGGCAAAGACTCGGGAAGTGCTCTGATCAAGTCCAGAGCACTTCTGCCTTATTTGCATATGGAATCAAGTAAAATATTGTTAAAGTATATGTACTGATTACCTTATGTTTTAAAGGCCTACATGCTCATATAGGCAGTTTGGAGGAGACTTGCTGGCAGATTCCCTTATAATGTCACTTACCATTACGATCAGTGTCATAGCTTTGATGTGCTAACTTTACTTTTGACATAATTTTTTTTATATATTAAGATCTGGAACTTGGCATCAAATCGTCTCACTTTCCTGAACTCTTTTAAAATGAAGATGTCTATTATTCTGGGAGTAATCCACATGACGTTTGGGGTAGTTCTTAGTGCTTTTAACTATCTGTAAGTCACAATTACTTATAGTAACATCACATTCTGTTCATTACCTATGAAATATAATGTAAATCACCAGACAACTAACAGGATTTCAATATTCTGTGCTTGTTAAATGTTTTAACTAGAAGATAGTAATTAACAAAGAGTCGAATTTCCCTGGTCAGGTCTAGTCACTACGTAATAATGTTGCGGTGGCTAGTAAGATGCAGAGGATTGTGGAAGTGAACACTACAGAGGACCAAACTGGATGCCAGACCGCGATAAATTGAATCTTTTTGCTTATCTCTACTATAAGTTTTCTGAATTTTTTTTCAATGGTGCTCTCAGTCAAAATACATTACTTGTTTCCATTGTCCCTTGGTAAATGTTGAGTCAGATTGTTAAAGTCAGTGTGTCATGTGTACACATATCATAAATTAGGTTTTTAATGACCAATGTATTTTTTTGTTCCATATCAGTCAATCAAAAATAACAAAATACATTTAACATAAAAACCTGATTTAAACCTGTTGGTCATTTTTTTTGATGACACATTCTCTTTCCATGCCAATTCAAACCCTTGATAACCAGTGATGAAATGTACATCATGGTAGGCAGCCGAAATGCTCTACATGATATACATCTTCTTGTCATTGTGATCTTTGTAGCTGCTGTGTCCGATATCCATGGTAGAAGTCACACACAACCAGGTCCATGCTGCAAATACTGGGCTGTGCTAGTGCTGTCAGTCACCAGTGAGGAAGACCGGGCCGTGCAAAAGCAGCAAGAGAAACTGTGCAATGGCTGAGCCTCTTGGCCACACAAAGGATGGCATCCAGTACCCTAATTAATAATTTGATTTAATTTCAATTTCTGTAGAATAGAGGCAGGATTTAAAAAAAAAAAAAAAATCACATTTTTTTTTTACATTTTTATAACCACAAAGGATCAGTGAAGTGTATTTTAAATTATGTTCCCCTTACCCTAACAATTATTTTTATATATTTGACACATGGGTTCTTTTTTTTTACGTAGGCAGGGCTAGCAACAGCTGACAATAGTGGATCCACCAAAGTTTTCTTGCCTGAAACGTCTTAAAGGAAAAGCAGGCGGTCTTTTTCCTGAAGCAGTTCCGCAGACTTTTTTGCTTTAGTTTTGTGGCGGCTCCGTCATCAGCATTTTTTTTTGGTTAGGGGGAGTTAAATCTTATCTAGCGGGCCACCCAAAAAATGAACAGGCTACTTATTTTAACAGCTCACCGGTATTCAAACTCTGAAGCAGTTAAGAGGTAGAAAAAGACTGAACATATGCACAACAATGTAATTTTAACATTGCTGTACAATATGTAAATTTGTAGCAGTTTTAAGGATGATTCCAGGCAGAAAAAAACTAACTTGGGCTGGTATACTTGCCCTGATTACAAGGGAAATTAAAGGGGTTGTCCACTACTTTCAATTAACCCCCCAATGTATCCCCCCCAGGGCCCCTGATTAATTGTGCAAATACCTTCTGTTGCCGTTTTCGCCTGTGAGCGGCGCTATGCTGGCGGCTGAGTCCGGGTCATGTGACCCCCAAGCTGCAGCCACCGCTTATTTCCGCCGACGTCACGTCAATTTCCAGACTCTGGAAATTGACGTGACGTCATGAGCAGGCGTGACCCAGCCGCACAGTCAGCAGTCACTCATCAAGAGTGACTGGGCTGCTGGGCTGTGCTGGGGGCGGACGGGGCTAGGCAGGGATGTACGGGTGGGGCTAGGCAGGGATGATTGTGCGGGGGTCTGCGGGTCGGTATGTGCGGGCCGGCGCCGGTAGGTGCGGGGGGCTGCGTGCCGGCGCCAGGGGGGTCTGCGTGCCGGCACCGGGGGTCTGCGTGCCGGCGATGGGATGTGCGGGCGGTGTTGGGGTCTGCGGTGGGTCTGCTGGCCGTGCTGGAGTCTGCTGCGGTGCGGTGGTGGTGGCGGCGGTGGTGGCGGCGGCGGGGGTGTCTCTGTGTGCAGGCTTCGTCCAATGGGACTACAAGTCCCATCGGGCTCTGCCTGCTACAGTGACAGTAAGTGACACATTAGCCAATGATGGGACAGTAGTAGTCCCATCATCCGGCTAATGTGTTGAATGTAAAAAAAAAACACATATACAGTACATACATACAACACACACCATGTAACATGTGACATGTGGCAACATACGACATGCAATAACATGCGACATGTGACAACATGCAACATGCAACGACGTGCAACATGTGACATGCACCATGCGATGACATGTGGCAACATGCGATGACATGCAACATTGCGGCGACATGCAACATGCGGCGACATGCAACATGTGACATGCACTATGCGGTGACATGTGACAACATGCACCATGCGACATGCACCATGCGATGACATGCAACTGGCACCATGCATCATGCGATGACATGCAACAAGCGGTGACATGCACCATGCAATAACATGTGACATGCAACATGCGATGACATGCATGCACCATGCGGCAACATGCGACGTCATGCACCATGCGTCAACATGCGATGTCATGCACCATGCGTCATGCACAATGCGGCGACATGCAACATGTGACGACATGCAACATATGCCATGCGACATGCACCATGCGACGACATGCAACATGCGATGACATGCAACATGCGACGACATGCAACATGTGACATGCAACATGCCACATACAGTACATACATACAGTACATACAACATACATAGACATACATTACATATAACATAGAGTACATACCATCACTTGTCACCTTGATCCCCGAAGCCAGTGTCATCTGTAAAAAATATTAAAATAATAAACACTATACTCCCTGATCCGCAGAAAATCCAATTAAAACGAGTGTCCCTCGACGATCTCCCGTGGAGAGCAGGAGCATCAGCTGATGCGACCGCTCTCCAGGGGCTCTAGGAATACAATGATGGAAGGTATCCTTCCACAATGTATTCCCCACAATGTATTCCTATGCCCCTGTGAGAAAATAGTCCCTACTCTCACTTTATGCCATTGCTGTGTGGGAAATTTTCCCAGGCAGCAATTGCCATAAAGTGAGACTTTGTCCTAAGGTAACCTCTCAGTGATGCACTGCAGGAGCCATTGTCTCCTGTCAGTGTGTCACTGAGGGTCCTATAGAGCAGTGACATCACCAGATGTCACTGTTCTATAGGGGAGATCGTCGTGGGACACTCGTTATTAATAGGACTACGGCGGACAGGTAGTATACGGTTTATTATTTTACGTTTTTTTGCAGGCGCTGAAGTATGGTAAGTATGGTTAAATGAAGAATATTAAAATACTTTTTTCCTAGTGTGTGTGTTTTATTAACCCTTTGTTAGTATTGGATTAATAATGGATAGGCGTCTTATTGACACCTCTCCGTTATTAACCCGGCTTAATGTCACCTTACAATAGCAAGGTAACATTAACCCCTTATTACCCCATATCCCACCGCTATACGGGAGTGGGAAGAGAGGGGCTAAGTGCCGGATTTGGCGCGTCTTACAGATGTGCCATTTCCGGGGCGGCTGCAGACTGGTATTTGTAGCCGGGGGGGGGGAACCAATATCCATGGCCCCTCTCTAGGCTATGAATATCAGCCCGCAGCTGTCTGCGTAGCCTTTCTGGCTATAAAATATAGGGGGACACCACGTCATTTTTTTTTGGGGGGGGGGGTCCCCCTATTTTAATAGCTAGTAAATGCTACGCAGACAGCTGCGGGCTGATATTCATAGCAGGCTACAAATATTGGCCCCCGGCCGTCGGCTTTTCCCCTCTGGTGCAGAAAATTGAGCGGGAGCCCACGCCGTTTTTGTCCGTTTTTTTAATTAAATTAAACGCTCGTTAAGGCCTTTTCCACACTTGCGTCGGTATTGGTCTGTCGCTATGCGTCGGGCCGATGTACTGACGCACGTTGTGAAATTTGTGCACGACGTGGGCAGCGGATGCAGTTTTTCAACGCATCCGCTGCCCATTCTGAAGTCCGGGGAGGAGGGGGCGGAGTTTTGGCCGCGCATGCGCAGTAGAAAATGGCAGACACGACGGACAAAAAACTTTCACTTGAACGTTTTTTTGTGCCAACGGTCCGCCAAAACATGACGGATCCATTGCACGAGGGATGCGACGTGTGGCCATCCATCACGATCCGTCACTAATATAAGTCTATGGGTAAAAAACGCTTCCTGCGAGCACATTTGCAGGATCCGTTTTTTTCCCAAAAAGACGTATTGCGACGGATTGCTAAAAACGCAAGTGTGAAAGTAGCCTTAGAAACATTGGCCTTTCTATTATATATCTATGGATATATCTATCTATAGATACATAGAAGTATCTATCCATATATCTGGCTGCTTTCACACATCAGGTTTTTGCCGTCAGGCACAATCTGGCGAGTTTTGTAAAAATCGGATCCATTTTTTTCCGCCGGATCCGTTTTTTTCTCATAGAGTTGTATTAGCACCGGATTGTGCCTGATGGCCACACACTTCATCCGTTTTTTGCCAGATCCGGCAAAAAAGCAGTTTCCGCCGGACGGAAAACACATAGAGGAACGTTTTTTCTGTCCGGCCCGGCAAAAAAACGCACAGCGATGGATCCGGCAAAAAATGTATGAAACTGAGATGTGAAATGATGAATCCGGCCTCCAAATCCGTTTTTTTCATGCATGTTTCCATTCAAATCATGCACATTTTCCATTTATTTATTTCCAAAAACGGCATCAAAACTGCACCAAAAACTGCATCAAAACCTGGTGCAGTTTTGATGCAGTTTTTGGTGCGGTTTTGATGCAGTTTTTGGTGTGGTTTTGATGCATTTTTTATGCAGTTTTTTTGCGCGGTTTTGATGCATTTTTTAATTCGCTTTTGGTGCGGTTTTTATGCGTTTTGGTGCGTTTTTGAAAGCTAAATAAAGATGTATTATTGAAAAAAAAAAAAAAAAAAGATTTGTGATGTCATTATTGTCCAACATCCTCTTTTACATTTGTCCAACCCACACTCCATTACACACACAGATAGATGATAGATGAAATGGATAGACAGATCTACATATAGATAAATCTATAGATGCATACATCTATCTATTCCTATATCTATCTATAGATATATCTGGATAGATATATCTATTGATAGATGTATGGATAGCGTAGGGTGTGTGTCCACTGTCCAGATTACATCCGAATTAGCTGCAGATTGTATGCTGCGTACTTGTAGTCCCATCAGATGATGCCTGCACACACACCCCAAAAGACCCCCCGCACACACCCGAACAGTCCCGCACACACCCGAACAGCCAGGCACCCACCCGAAAAGCCCTGCACAGGGCTGTCCACATCTGAACAGACTTGCACACATCCGAACAGCCCACAGACCCCGCACACACCTGAACAGTCCCGCACAGCGCCGCACACATCCGAACAGCCCGCAGACCCAGCACACACATACACGCACACAGTCACCGCCCACACACTTCCCTCCTCCCGAACTGCAGTGTTTCTCGGACCCACATCCGCAGCAAAACTGCAGATGTTTTTTACATCTGCGGTTTTGCTGCGGATGTGCCCGACTCAATGAAAGTCTAAGGATGGCTGGCGGTTTGGACGGAGTGGCAAACCCGCTCCGCCCTAAGCTCCGCCCCCTTCTGTGATGCGATGATGCCGGATATGTTCATTGCACACATCCGGCATCATCACACCCCACACATAGGGCCCTGTGATATACCTTGTGGCGGCGCAGCAAAATCCCCTCCACTATCCTGTAACATCTGGATGCTGCGTGTTTGAACGTGGACACATACCCTAAGGGTGCAGAAAGATTCGGTTCCGCACAAAAGAAGTGACATGCTGCGAGAAAAAAAAGCTGCGTTTCGGTGCGGCTTTTTCTGCAGCATGTGCTCCCATAGACTTACATTGGTTGTGCACTACACTGTGGATTTGATGCAATTCTGTGCGGCAAAAAACGCTGCGGATCTGTATTTGAATCCGCAACGTGTGCACACAGCCTTAGCATTTAGGGAACCGAGCAAAAAAGCCAAGCAAAAAACAAGTGTGGGATTGCACTTTATTTGCAATTTCATCGCACTTTGAATTTTTTCACATTTTCTGTTACACGACATGGTAAAACCAATGGTGTCGTTCAAAAGTAGAACTTGTCCCACAAAAAATAAGCCCTCACATGGCCATATTGACGGAAAAATTATGGCTCTGGAAAGAAGGGGAGCGATAAACAAAAAAAGCTCCAAGGGTGAAGGGGTTTAGAAACATGGATATGGACATATCTATGGAAATATACATAGATATATAGATATATCTGTATCTATCTATCTATCTATCTATCTATCTATCCATCTATCTGTGTGTAATTATCTTTTTGAAGATAGAGGGAGAGGAGGGAGCGGTTTGGGTGTGTTTTGGAGTGGGTGTGGTAGGTTCAGGCTTAGTGGCAGTGCAATGCATCATGGAACTTGTAGTATTAGAGCACAATAACTCAGGAGAAAGGAAGTTGTCGATTAACCCCATGAGAGCTGGATCCAGCACTAAAGATGTGCTGCTACTGCATGATAAAGGTAATATTGCTAAAATAAACACAGTAGATGTTTTCAGTGGCACATAATAGCAAGATTTGTGAAAAAAAAAAAAAGATATACTAGTGGACAACTTCTTTAAATCTAGGCAACATCAATGCTGTACACAGCTGTGGGGTGCCAGGTATTGGACACCAACCAGTGACAGGACAACCCCTTTAAGAAAAAGTCAACTGCATGATGTTTTATAAAGAAAAAACCTTTGTTTTTCTGTTGTGCCTTTATAACATGGTGTTTAAAGAGGGGACCTACCACCATTTTTTTCATGTTGAACTGGGCACACAATGTAATAAGTGGCTGCAGAGCAGAAAAATCCTATTAAAAAAACAGTCTTTCTGTTGCAGAGGTATTAGCAGTCAGAGTATTTTTCCCTAATGAGTTAATTTGTGATAAGTAAAAGTGGGTGTTATCAGAGTGATTTCACTTGGGGCGTATTCTTCTTCCTTCTGTATGATACTGTGAAATCATAAGCAGACATAAATACTCACCGCAAAGAAGAACATGCCTCCATCATGGCTTAGAGCATTTTTATCTGTATATCAGATGTATGACTAACAGCCCTTTTCTTCGGATCTAACCTCCTGCATGAGATAGTGTAGGGAGGACGGGCAGAGCAGCAGAGTTTAATTGGGTAAAATAACAAACTCTTCTTTCAGCTTTCTACTTCTCCTGGCACAGTCACCTCTGCTGTTATGCCCCTCTCTCCACACTGCCTGTCCGAAGATGTGTCAGTAATCAGACTTGTCTACTGTGCTTAGGCAGCTTGTAATTGCTCTCCAGTGAGATTATGGCTGCCAGTAAATTTCACACAGGAGTTGCCTGCCTGTTCTGTTTTTAAAGTTGAGCACAACAGAAGATGTGTGATACTGCCATTTTGATCTCTCATTTCAGGACAAACAGTGTGGGGGGAGGGGCAGTATAACACAGTTGACCATGCTAGGAGAGAAGAAAGGCTAATAGAAGGGTTTGTAATGTGACATAGCTAAACTCCGCTGCACTCCCGTCTCCCCATTGACTCATTTAGGAGGTTAGACCAGGACATCACAGCTGTATCATTACATCTCACACTGAGAAATCTATGTGTTCTTTTTCGGTTGTGTTACTGCCTTCTGATTGGTCGGCATCCTACAGGGAGAAGAAGTGCACACCCCAGAGAAAACACTGATAACACTCAGGTGCTAAATATTGATTGCTAATATCTTGTCAACTAAGAGGTGAAAAAAAACCCCACAAATGTTTTATATTTATTTCGTTCTGCAGCCACTATTACATTGTGTGTCTGATTTAGGCTTCTTTCACACTAGCGTCGGGCTCGGCCCGTCACAGTGCGTCGGGCCGAGGTTCCCGACGCTAGCGTTGTGTCCGCCGCACAATGGGGGCAGCGGATGCATTTTTCCAGCGCATCCGCTGCCCCATTGTGAGCTGCGGGGAAGTGCGGGGAGGTGGGGGCGGAGTTCCGGCCGCGCATGAGCGGTCGGAAAAAGCGGTCCGTCATCTGCAAAAAACATTACATGCAACGTTTTTTGCGGCCGACGGTCTGCCACAACACGGCGCAACCGTCGCGTGACGGTTGCGACATGTGGCAATCCGTCGCAATGCGTCGCGTAATGTTAGTCAATGCAGAAAAAACGCATCCTGCAAGAACTTTTGCAGGATGCGTTTTTTCTGCAAAACGACGCATTGTGACGGATTGCAGTTAACGCTAGTGTGAAAGTAGCCTTAACATGAAAAATTAGGTGAAATGTCCTCTTTGAAATTCTTTGTGTCTGCTGCTTACAGACGTCTTATGCTTACTAAATTAATTGCGTCTTCTGTATTCTTAGGCACTTCAAGAAGAAATTCTGCATGTATTTGGTTTTCCTCCCTGAGCTCCTTTTCATGATGTGCATCTTTGGTTATCTTGTATTCATGATTGTATTTAAGTGGTTGGCGTGGACTTCAGTGGATTCAAGGAGGGCACCCAGTATCCTCCTTCACTTTATAAGCATGTTCATGTTTACTGGTGGTGACGATGGCAACACTCCTCTCTACTCAGGGCAGGTCAGTGATTACTTTGTACCCATTTTTATTATGGTTTTTCTCTATTGAACATTATTTTTATATATGTTTTAAAGCCATTTTTTATATAGCTTATCCCTTTCAAGACCCAATGATTTTTTATTTTTGTACTTTTGGTTTTGCCTTTTGTACTTTCAGTAGTCATTAGTTTATTATTCCATCAATATTGGCTGCATGAGAGTGTACTTCTTTGTCTGAAGAAAAACAGCAAAATTCCATATGGAGTGAAAGGGTAAAAACTGAATTCTGCTATTTTTGAGGAGTTTTGTTTTGGCCATTGTGCTGTAAATATTACTTGGCAGTATGAATCTCGAGGTCAGTACAATTATGATACAAATTTAGTTTACTCTGTCGCCTCATTGGGGGACACAGGACCATGGGACACAGGACCATGGGTGTTATGCTGCTGTCCACTAGGAGGCGACACTATGCATAATCTGAAAAAGATTAACTGTGGCTCCTCCTCTGCAGTATACACCCCTGGACGGCATCAGCCTTCTCCAGTTTTTGCTTAGTGTCGCGTAGGAGGCACACCTAAAAGATTTTTACTCCGTTTTTTCCGACGGGATTACAGATGAAGAAAAGAGGGTCTCCTGTAAGACTCCCGGCATGGCTTCTTCCTCGTCCCCCTATTATGGGGTGCCCAGTTGAAGTAGAGATCGCTATTCCCCATGTTGCTCCTTCCCCAGTCCCTCGGGTGCTGGTTCGAAGTCAATACCCCCCTCCTTCCCCAATTCCTTTTGGTTTCTGGGTTGAGGTCGAGGCGAGGATAAAGGCCCCTGAATATGTGACAACAGCACCCTCCCTAATCCCCCTCTGGGGGTATTAGGTTGAGACACCTCAGGTAGGGCCTGTACAGGCAGCATTCTACAGCTCCCAGCAATGGGCCAGCACACTGCGCCTGCATCCAGGGACCCCAGCCCAGCTGCGGGCTCCTGTTGGGGCTGGGGGAGTGCAGGCAGGCATGGCACAGACAGACACAGGGCTCCCTACACCCCTGTCTCTGCGGCAGCACCAGCTCTATACTGCCTTAGGGAGACCCCAACCGGGCTCCCCCTTCAGCTTATAGCCCCACCGCCATCCCGCCTTTAAATTCGGGTGGGGGGGGGCCCTGGAGCCCTTCTGGGCCTCATGCATCTAATTTAGGCCCCGGCTTCGCCCTAGCTGAAGCCGCCGCCCCCCCGGCCCGCCCCCCGGATGACAAATATGACTCTCTATAGTGTCATAAAGGGGGTGGATCGAGACAGAAAGGGCACGTTTTTACACAGCCTTGCCGCCTTTTTCAAGCTCTCCGCCCCCTTCTCCCCCTTCCTCTCCTTCTCAGCAGCCATTTTCTGCTGCAGATTAACCCTGTATCTCCCGGTCTGCAGGACCAGGCAACCAGTCTCCGGGGGGCACAGGACTGTGGATCTTCGGCGCTGGACCTAGGGACACACTGGTGGGGTAAGATCACAGCTGGGTTCTTTACTTAGCTGTGAATCCATATTACCTATAAGGCTCCCCTATAGGTTTCTCTACCCCTGTAAGGTCCTTTGCATAGCACTGCACTCTGTGCACTATGCCGGGCTCAAGGTCCAAGAGAACCAGGCAGAACTGCTATTATGCATTCTGCACAGCCTGCGGGACCGCTCTCCCCAGTGGCAGCACGTACCCGCATTGCCAGAATTGTATACAAACTAATGTGTCAGAGCCCCAAGAAGCCCCTGCCAATGCCTCAGTGTCTAATGCCACGCCGGAATGGGCTACTCAGATATCGCAATCTATGACGCAGTCTATAGATAACCTAAACTCCACATTGCTTCAGGCTCTGCAGGGTCATGCCTCGGCTATGACCGTTACCCAGCAAAGGGAGAGCTTGACTCAGGAACAAGATGACCCTGGCACATCCACGTCTAGGTCAGGACGCAAGCGGACCCATAGATCAAGTCCATCTGCGTCATCCCATAGCACACGGTCATCCCCCTCTAGGGAGAGACACCGTAGCTCCAGGTCATCTAGACCGTCCCATTCCAGGGACAGACAATGCAGATCTCCGCAATCCCCGACCAGAGAAGGCCTCCTCCCCGGTTCACTCAGCAGGGGACGCCTCAGTGATACACAGGATTCGGAAGGCATCTGCGACTCTGACTCAGACAGGGAAACGGAGGGGTCCCTGATCCCAATCCCTCCTAGCAATATAGCGCTAGTTGAGGACATAATCTCTTCCATCCATCAGGTGCTGGACATTTCTGATCCGCCACCAGAGGCCCCAGAACATAAGATTTCCTTTGAAGGACCTCTGAAGCCGCCTAAGGTTTTCTCTAACCACCCAGAGTTTAAGGCAATCCTTAAAAAGCAGCTCACAGCCTGAGAAAAAATTCGCTAATCGCAAATATCTGGAGGCGAGGTACCCCTTCCCACAGAAGGACACCAAGGAATGGACAGATGGACCCCCCAGTCTCTAGCCTAGCAGCACAGACCCTCCTTTCACTGCCAGATTGCTCAAACCTCAGGGACGCAACAGACCGGCAGGTAGAACGCATGGCTCGTTCAATTTTCGAGGCAGAAGGGGCATCCCTGGCTCCCGCGTTCGCCTCTGTTTGGGCTGCTAAGGCCATTCTGGCCTGGGCAAAAATGTACAAGCTCTCCAAGCATCCGCTCCTGAGCTGTCGGACCAATCTCTGGATTCAGCAAGGGGAGTAGCGGGGATAGCATCAAACGCCATCACAATTCGGCGTATCCTCTGGCTGCAGGAATGGAAAGCGGACGCAGCCTCAAAGCAGTCCCTTACGCACCTCCCCTACCTCAGTGGGAGACTTTTCGGTGAACAGTTGGACACTATGATATGCAAAGCTACCGGGGGTAAGACTACTTCTCTTCCCCAACTCAGACCTAAACGCACTTACAAGAAGCGTAGCCAACCTCGATTCCGATCCTTTCGGAATTCCTCGGGCTGGTCCGTCTCGTGTCCAGCACAAAATTGTAACCGTTCCCCATGCAGGGACAACTCATGATCGACGCAAAGGTCAGACAAGACCTGGCAGTCAAAAGCAGGCCAGCCTAAGCCCAGAGGAGGAAAATCTCAGACTTTCTCCTCATCATGACTCACGGACTCCGGAAGACACCACTCCAGTAGGCGGCCGACTTTTGCTCTTTCATCAAGTCTGGCTGCCTATTACAGAAGACAGGTGGGTCAGGGAACTAGTGTCTTCCGGATACAAAATAGACTTCACCTTCAACCCACTGGACCGATTCTTCTCTCTGTCCCCCCAAAACCACCAGCCAAGGCTTGTGCCTACCACCAGGCGGTCTCCTCGCTTTTTCAAGCAGGAGTCATAGTACCGGTCCCCACGACCGACCGCTTCAGAGGGTTCTACTCCAATTTACTCCAATCTGTTCGTAGTTCCCAAGAAAGGAGGCTGCGTACGGCCCATACTAGACCCAAAACAGCTCAACAAATATGTACGGGTAAGTCACTTCCGCCTGGAGTCTCTTCGGTCCATCATTGCGTCCATGGAGAAGGGAGAATATCTCGCCTCCATAGACATACAAGACGCATACCTGCATATACCCATTGCACCTGCCCATCAGAGGTTTCTCAGGTTCACAATAGGCCAGGACTACTACCAATTCGTGGCTCTCCCTTTCGGACTCGCCACGGCTCCCAGAGTGTTCACCAAAGTCATGGCAGCCACCATGGACGTCCTGCACTCCAGAGGCATAGTAGTCGTTCCATACCTGGACGATCTACTCATCAAGGCTCCCACCTTCAAGGACTGCGAGCTCAGCGTCTCAATCACAACCGATACTCTGTCGCATGGGCTGGTTAATCAACCTACAAAAGTCATCACCAACCCCGAGTCAGTCCCTGACCTTCCTGGGAATGCTATTCAACACCTCCAGGGGTCTAGTGCTCCTTCCCAAGGACAAGGCACTGGCTCTCCGCCTAGGAGTTCGCACCCTCCTCCGCAAGCCCCCTCGATCTCTCCGGTTTGCCATGAGAGTCCTCGGCAAGATGGGGGGCAGCAATAGAAGCAGTCCCATTTGCCCAGTTTCACCTCAGGCCTCTCCAACTAGCCATTCTCAAGTCCTGGGACAGGAATCCCTTTTCTCTCGACAGGGAGTTCAGCTAACGTCATCAACCAGGAGGTCCCTGCACTGATGGCTCAAGTCAACCTCGCTAGCAAAGGGGAAATCCTTTCTCACAGGTCAATGGAAGGTTCTGACCACCGACGCGAGCCTGACTGGTTGGGGTGCGGTGCACCTACACCACAGGGCAAGTGGTCCCCAGTGGAAGCGACCATGCCCATCAACATCCTGGAAATTCGTGCAATCCTCCTGGCATTGAGGGCCTTCCATCACTTACTGGCAGCCTCTCACATCAGAATACAGTCAGACAATGCCACGGCCGTGGCATATGTGAATCACCAAGGGGGGACCCGCAGTACCCAGGCGATGCGAGAAGTGTCACACATCCTCCGCTGGGCGGAGGACACAGGGTCGGTTCTTTCGACGGTACACATTCCGGGTGTGGACAACTGGGAAGCAGACTTCCTCAGCCGACAAGGAATAGACTCGGGAGAGTGGTCTCCATCCCGAAATTTTTCACCAGATCTGTCACCGCTGGGGGACCCTAGATGTGGATCTAATGGCAACCCACTTCAATGCCAAGGTCTCCAAATTCATGGCCAGAACACACGATCCGCGGTCGCTTGGAGCAGACGCTGTGGTTCAGGACTGGACTCCGTTCCAGCTTCTGTATATTTTTCCACCTCTCCCCCTGATATCCAGAGTGGTGAGGAAGATCAAACAAGAGGGAGTTCCAACCATCCTAATTGCACCGAACTGGCCCAGACGTACATGGTACGCTGACATCGTACAACTTACAGCAGACGCCCCCTGGCGTCTCCCCAAGCACCACGATCTTCTATCACAAGGCCCGTTCTACCACCAGAACTTAGGGGCTCTCAATTTGACGGCGTGGCCCTTGAGACCTGGGTTCTAACCCAGGCAGGGCTCTCGCCGGACTTTATTGGAACCATGATCAGGGCACGGAAGCCAGCCTCTGCCAAGATTTATTACTGTACCTGGAAAGCTTTCTTTACCTGGTGCGAATCTCGTGGCCAGATCCCACTCCCTTATTCCCTACCCTAAGCACTTGGTTTTCTCCAATCCAGTCTGGAGGCCAGGCTGTCGTTGGGCTCGCTTAAGAGCCAGGTGTCGGCCCTCTCAGTGCTTTTTCAAAGGCGCATCGCTACCAAGCTGCAAGTAAGGACTTTCCTTCAGGGGGTTTCCCGATTGGTTCCCCCTTACAGATGACCACTAGAAACGTGGGACCTCAACCTGGTCCTGACAGCATTGCAGGAACCACCCTTCGAACCCCTTAAGGAGGTCCCGCTCCGCCTTCTCTCCCAGAAGGTGGTTTTCCTGGTGGCAATCACCTCGCTATGCAGGGTGTCTGAACTGACAGCACTGTGCTGCAGACGGCCCTTCCTGGCTTTTCACCAGGACAAGGTAGTTCTTCGTACGGTCCCATCCTTCCTTCCGAAGGTTGTGTCCATTTTCCACATCAATGAGGAAATTTCACTACCATCCCTTTGTCCGGTTCCGGTTCATAGAGTGGAGAAGGCTCTGCATACACTTGACCTCGTCAGGGCATTGCGTATATACGTGTCTAGAACTGCGTCCTTCCGGAGGTCTGATTCTCTTTTCCTCCTTCCAAAAGGCGGCCACAAGGGTCTACCAGCTTCCAAAGCTACCCTTGCCAGGTGGATCAAATCCACCATACAAGAGGCCTACCGCCTTAAGAATTCTCCTCTTCCAGTCGGTATTACGGCACACTCTACACGGGCGGTAGGGGTCTCCTGGGCCATTTGGCACCAGGCTTCGGCACAACAAGTGTGTAAGGCGGCTACTTGGACTAGCCTACTCAAGTTTACTAAACACTACAGGGTTCATACCCAGTCCTCAGCGGACGCGAGCCTGGGTAGATGTGTCCTGCAGGCGGCGGTGCCCTAAGTTTAGGGGCCTGTCTGCACAATATTCGTCCATTGCTTCCCACCCAGGGACTGCTTTAGGACGTCCCATGGTCCCGTGTCCCCCAATGAGGCGGCAGAGTAAAGGAGATTTTTGTGTACTCACCGTAAAATCTTTCTCTTAGCCTCTAATTGGGGGACACAGCTCCCACCCTGTTGCCCTTTTCGGGCTGTTGTTACTGTTGAGTTCTCATATTGTTCTTTGAGCTCGTACATAGTGGCCTTCTTACAGGCATGTCTGTTATTCATGTTACGTTCTTCCTACTGCTTTTGCACAAAACTGGAGAAGGCTGATGCCGTCCAGGGGTGTATACTGCAGAGGAGGAGCCACAGTTAATATTTTTCAGATTATGCATATTGTCGCCTCCTAGTGGACAGCAGCATAACACCCATGGTCCTGTGTCCCCCAATTAGAGGCTAAGAGAAAGAGATTTTACGGTGAGTACACAAAATTCTCCTTTTTTTTACATACATATTTTTTGGAGGTTAAAACAAAATTCAGAACTTTCATATAAACTCATAAGCCAAAAAGTTGTTTCAATTTGAAAAAGGAGTAAACAGACCAAGACATTATAATCAAATAGGTGTTTACTACATAATAGAAAAATATCAGACAAATATATGCAAATAATAAATACTCTATTAGGCTGGTCTTACACCAGCGTTTACCTGATCTGCGGACGGCTGCGGACTTCCTCCGTGAAGCCCCGCCCTCGGCTGCACCTCCGCCGCTAGCTCCGCCTACTTCTGCATGCGGCCCGCATGCGACCTGCATACCTATCTTTAACATTAGGTACGCAGGTCGTGCGGCTGTATGCGGATACTGCCACATGCGTCATTTTGACGATGCAAAAAAAAAAAATGCTACAGGCTGCGTCCTACGCTGGTCGCCGCATCGTCAAAACGACGCATGCGGCAGCATCCGCATACAGCCGCACGACCTAATGTTAAAGATAGGTACGCAGGTCGCATGCGGGCCGCATGCAGAAGTAGGCGGAGCTAGCGGCGGAGGTGCGGCCGAGGGCGGGGCTTCACGGAGGAAGTCCTCAGATCAGGTAAACGCTGGTGTGAAACCAGCCTTAGAAGACATGGATAGTAAAAAAAAATGTTAAAATCAAATGAAAAAAGGGGGAGGCTGATGAGGAAAATGCAATAAAAATAGCATGCAAAAAGGTAGCCACTAGGTGACAAATGACTACTAATGGTTAATGGTTGTGGTAGAAATGTATATATACCGATATATAGAAGTGCATCCATAAAGCTAGTGTAATGTATTACCCAAACATTGGAACATTGGATTAAATCTAAGATGGCAATATCAAGAGTATACAGGTGCACTATAATAAAATATACCAATCAATAGAAAGTATAGTGTGTCACCAGCACACATGAATATGGCAGTGGAGCCACTCAGGTTTGCAGAGGTGAATCAGTCAGTAAAAAAAAAAAAAACAGTGGTCTTCTTCCTGTAGAAACTTTGCGGGCGGTTTTAATGTCCTTTTTTTGTAGCGACTCTCTCGTTGGCACCTTATTTCTATATTTTAAGCTATAACTATTGAGCAGCTTCCTAGTAGAATCTGCCTGAATAATGGACATGCTGCTTCTTTTAACTACTCCACGGTGTCCAAACCATGAAAGGGGTAACAAAAGACTGAACGTGTGCACAGCATTGCCATTTAGACATTGCTGTGCATTATGTCCATTTTTATGCTGCATTTTTAAAGGATAACGACTTTACACTCTCACAATGACAAACCAGCCAGGTATAGCACCCATGTCTGCCAGATAGCAACTATCTGGGCATGAGAGTCCGTAAGGACAAAATGATTATAAAATGCAGGTTACTAACAGGAAGTCCTCGGACGTTCACTCTAGTTTTTTTTTATTGTGCTTTTCATGTTTGTTTTCTTATTCTATGAAATATTATATAATATAGTTTTTGTAATGTAGAAACAGAACACAGAATTTTAGTAACATTATGCAGAAAATCACAGTTGGTTTTTTTTCCCCCACGTAGTATGGTTTTCAAATCTTCTTGGTGGTGATTGTGTTCCTCTGCATTCCTGTGCTCCTGTTTGGGAAACCACTGTATCTGTACTGGCAGCACCACGGCGGTCAGACGTTTGGAAACTACATGGTAGGCAGTGTTCTTTTTTTTTTTTTTTATTCTCTTCTGTACATGATGATTTTGATGCTTTGTAAGAATTGCTAGGCCTACATCTTCAATGGCATTTTGAAAACAGGCTGAGACACATCGGATCTGTAGTAAAGTAATTTCAGCAATTTATGGTCTTTTATTCTGACAGTAAGTAATACAGCGATAGGAAGTTTGCTTATCAAAAAAGCAATAAGTGGACTATTTTCTACTGTCGCACACTTTGACCTAGATTCATTAACACTTGCGTTTCATACACCAGTCTTAATGAATTCAGTACATTTTATTCGTGGGCACCCTCCATCAAGAGGAAAAACAGCACTTAATGAATTCGGCCGATCTTATCAGTGGCGTGCGCCTCCATGTACCCCTCAGAAATGTTACTCCAGTGTGGGACATGAGTAGCATTTCTTGCGTAAGTAACAATGCCACTTTCCATGTTTTTAACTTGGTGTGAAACGCCAAAAGTCACAACATTTTTGTGCAACTCTTTGTTGTGTAAAAAATCTGCACCTGTCAAAAGTGTTTTATGCCAGTCTTCTGATGTGTTGGCCACTTTGTATTTATTGAAGTAAAAGAACGCATACATATGTGAGATTTTTGTTGCAGCAATTTCATAAGCTATAAAAGATGAATGCAAATAATACCATGCAGTTACATATTTAGATGTGTTATGGACCATCTTTTTATTCTACCCATGTAATGGAGAGTAGTTTTTTCTGTTACCCGTGACAGCAACAACGAGAGAGGGGAATGTATCCTTCAAGGACAGGAAACCTTCAAGATAAAAAATGCAGTACCTCTTTCCACATCAGTTGGTTTCCTGACCTTGATGGGGAATCTTTCGTAAGAAGACAGAGATGAAGAAAGAAGAAAAAAGTGTTGTTTTTTTTCCCCTGGGGACGAATACCTTCCGGGTGTACATAGTGTCTTGTCCACAATTGAGCAGACCTGATCATCAGTATGCGAGTATACTGTGCATGTCAGGTATAGTGAACTAGTGTTGTAGCACAGACACCATTATCAATACGAGAGTATACTGCGCATGTTAGATATAGCGAACCAGCGCAGATACAATCTGAGTTACATTGCGCATATCCGTATACCATATGTACAAATTAATAACATCATTATACGGTAAGTTTATCCGCATTCAAACCGAAAGGATATAACCAGCGCTATCTTTATGTATTAACATGAATAACATTCAAGATAATGAAATAGTACAGATAATAAAATTAATAATCATACACATTTATACAACTATATAGTCCCTTATTGGGGTGTATGAAAGTATGTAACATATATACGCACTCCCTAAGAGGGAAGTATCAGATACGGAGTGTATAATAAACCAGCTACACCTTAAATAAAACAGAATATTTCCAAATAAGTACCGTACTTCTCCTGGAAGGAACCTATAATACATCTCCATCCCTTATATCATTATTTTAAACTATATTCCATCATAGGTAAACAAAATAAATCATATCTTTATTAATAGCTGATGGGGTAAATAGAAGGTCAAACAGGGTGCTAAACCAAAATCAGATGTAAACATGACCAAAATCAATCCTCAACAAAAGCCGAATAAGTGAAGCCTTCATTAAGACCAAACGGGCTGCGAGAGTGTAATCTAAATATTCATCTGCATTCTTCTTGCAATAACAACTGATCTAGATTACCCTTTTGGGGTCTCAGTACCATATGTCTCAAACCCCATATTTGGAGATCAAGAGGGTTTTCAGAATGCACATTCCTCATATGTGCTGCTAATGGTGTTTCTATGCCTGTATTAATTGAGCTAATATGTTTTGATAGAAGTCTCCTCAATTCCTTTGTTTTCCCAATATACAGTTTGGGACATGGGCATCTTATCACAACACCTCTGGTCCTATATTTGATGTTATCCATTAGCTAATACTCTCTGTTGTGTACAGGGTTAACAAAATTATTAATTCTTGGAAACTATTTACAAAAAGTGCAGGAACCACAGGGATATGATGCCTTTACTGTCAAACTTTCTTCCTCATTGGGTGGATCTTTTTCTGTGGAAAAATGACTATGCCTCAAACAGCCCTTCAAATTTTTGCCCCAACGATAAGTAACAGATGGATATCATCCGATAACGTCCCTTAAATCAGGATCGGCTCTTGATATCATCAAATTTTTACGTAAAACACTATATGCACTAGAGGCTTTTGCATCATATGTCCCTATAAATCTTATAATCCGAACCTTCACGTTCCCGGGAGCCACATCCAACAGTGTGTCTCTATTTGTAGCCTTAGGCCCATTTCACCCATCAGTTTTTTGCCGTCAGTCATAATCCGTTGGCTCGACGGATCCGTCGCAGATTGTGAAAAACTGATGCGACGGATTTGTTTTTTTGTCGGATCCGTCTAGTGACTAATTGGATCCTAAAAAAATCGGAGCATGCTCAGTTAAAAAAACGGAATCCGGCGCCGGATTCCGTCATTTGATGGATTCGGCGCCCATAGGCTTCCATTCGAGCAAATGACGGACGGCGACGGAGCCGTCACTGTCCGATTTTTCGACATACACAAAAAACTTTACTTTGTCCGTCTTCTCCGGCCACCGTACAAACAATTTTCGACGGATGAAACGTGAGGCCATCCGTCGTTATTACAAGTCTATGAGAAAAAGCCGGATCCAGCGGCATCAGTCGCCGGATTCGTTTTTTTTTTTTTCAAAATTCGACGGGTTGCGACTGATAGCAAAAAACTGATGTGTGAAAGGGGCCTTTATTGAATGGCCTATGCAAAACCCTCTTAGGGTCTCTTCCAAAAAGGGCATCATTAGAGCAATTTCGCCTCACCCAAAGGTACTGTCCAACTGGTATGCAAAGTCACCATGTAAATGTATTGTCTTACAACAGAGTAACTGTAGCTTACATAAACCATTAGGGGAAAACTCTGTCAAGATCCTTAATGGCACAGTCTGATCAGTTCAGCTGGCGGAATCTTACAGCACCTTATATAAAGGGGGAAGAGGGTTGTAAGCATAACTCGGGCTTATGCTGGAACGTTTGGATTCTGCCTCAAACAAGATAGTCTCCCTAAAAACATCCCTGCTAGTAGAGCTTAACGTCAGCACGCAGAATAAGTGACATCTGAGCTTTATTAGCAGATCCTCCATTCGCTCAGGTTCTGATGATAGGATAGTTTTGAAATTAGACTTGGGTTATCTCCCTAAGGTAGTTTCAGAATTCCATACGTCACAGGAAATTGTGCTGCCATCTTTCTATTCTAATCCTATAAATCCTAAGTAAGGAAAACGACATACCTTAGATGTCAGAAGATGTTTACGTCAGTATTTAACAGTCACAGAAACTTGGAGGAAAGATAGAGCCCTTTTCTCTAGTTGCCTTCCACCACAGCCCAGGAGGTTGTCTCCATACCCTAATGGGGGACAGGAAGCACAGGAGGTTAAAAACCCCTCCCATTAACCAGTGTCTTTCCTGTTCCCCATGGGGCATGGAGAGGTTCCTGGTACGCTGCGTGGCCAGCTCTCGCAGTGCTACCTTATTCTTTTGCCGGGCACTGGTGGTCGGGCCCCTGGGCTTCCTCCTCCTTTTTATGCTCCCGTCTCCTCCGGATTCTGGGACCGCTATCCTGGTCCTCCTGTGTCCCCTTGTAGGGGTGAAGAGGACCAGTGATCCCCTGCCGGAAGCCTCCCTGAGCTCCCCGGCGTCTCCCCCTCCTGTGCGCGCTGTTCGGCGACCCGGAAGTCACGTGGCGCTTCACTTCCAGGTCGTTCACTCCTGTACAGGAGCGCTGTTACTTCCGGGATTCCGGACCTCTGAACGGCGTGTGAGGCACGCTGCATCCTCGCACGCCTGCCTTGGACTGCGGAGGAGGAGGGAACGGCTAATTGCCAGGCGCTGGAGCAGCATTTATTTTCTATTTCTATTCTAGTTTCTATATAAAGCTGCAGAAGACGTCTCAGGTAAGCCTGCTCAGCACGGATACGTTTTGCCCTGCAGCTGCAGAGCCCAGCGCTCCCCAAGCCCCAGTAAGTGTGGCAGGGATGGGTCCCATTTTAGGGTGGTTTTTAAAGTATACCTTCCCATACTGCTCCCTCTTTCGTTTCAGGGAGATAAGCCTGTCCATAAATCCACCACTAAGCGCAAATGTGCTATATGTAATGAAAAACTGCCCTTAAAATGGGAGAAAAAATTGTGCCAACCCTGTACAGACAAAATCCTCTGGGCCGAACATCCTTAACTAATAGAAGAGATACGTTCCTTAGTCAGGCAGGAGGTTCAAACCTCTTTAGCCACGTTTGCCCCTCCCCCGCCGCCACCACCACCCTCACCTGGTCCTTTGCTTTCCAAGAAAAGGAAGATCCAGGAATATTCAGACTCAGATTCTGATGGCTCTTATGCATCATCCTCAGTAAAATGGGAGGGTGTTCTACCTCATAAAACTTCCGAAATCAGGAAATACCTTTTTTCATCTGAACATATTGAAGAATTGGTGTCTGCGGTGCGGAATACTATGGGGCTTAAAGAGGAACCCGTTCCTCAGACAATACAGGATGAGTTATTTGGCATACATACTGATAAACAACTTGGCTTCCCCGTACATAAGAGTATCATTGATATGATCAATAATGAGTGGGAACTTCCAGAGAAACGGCTTACCACCCCGTCAGACTTTAAACACAGATTTCCTCTGGATGAGGATTCAATTAAATGGAACATCCCAAAAGTAGATGTTCAGGTGGCTAAGGCTACTTTCACACTAGCGTCGGGCTCGGCCCGTCGCAGTGCGTCGGGCCGAGGTTCCCGACGCTAGCGTTGTCACCGCCGCACAACGGGGGCAGCGGATGCATTTTTCCAGCGCATCCGCTGCCCCATTGTGAGGTGCGGGGAGGTGGGGGCGGAGTTCCGGCCGCGCATGCGTGGTCAGAAAAAGCGGACCGTCGGGAGCAAAAAACGTTACATGTAAAGTTTTTTGCTCCCGACGGTCCGCTACAACACGGCGCAACCGTCGCACGACGGTTGCGACGTGTCGCAAATGCGTCGCTAATGTTAGTCAATGCAGAAAAAACGCATCCTGCAAGCACTTTGCAGGATGCGTTTTTTCGGCAAAACGACGCATTGCGACGTATTGCAGTTAACGCCAGTGTGAAAGTAGCCTTAGGTGGCAAAAAAGACCGCCCTGCCTTTCGAGGACTCCTCCCAATTAAAGGACCCCTTAGATAGGAAGATTGAAAGCCTACTCAAAAAATCCTGGGAAACTTCCACCTCGGCTCTCAGGTTCAATATTGCATCCTCCTGTGTAGCCAGGTCTCTCTTCCGCTGGATGGAAGAATTAGAAAACCACATCTCTCAGGGTACTCCGAGAGATGAGGTGTTGGACTCCTTGCCTATTTTACATAGAGCAACTGGATTTCTTGCAGACGCCTCCTTGGAATCCATCCGTGTAGCCGCCAGATCTTTAGTCCAGACAAATTCGGCCAGAAGAGCTCTCTGGCTAAAAATGTGGAGTGGAGATGTCATTTCAAAAATAAAGTTGTGTTCCATTCCCTTTAAAGGTGACTATGTGTTCGGGCCTTCATTAGATGACTTCCTGGAAAAAGCCACGGACAGGAAAAAGACTCTTCCTGAACAGAGACATCCCAGGAAGCGTTTTTTTCGGGCCTCCCAGTCTCAGCCCTCCCAGGTTAAGGGTAAAGGGAAATCTGGTAGATGGAGCTATGCCAAGGGGAAACCCAAAAATATCCTTATTCCCCAGCAACCACAGCAAGAAAAACAATGTCTCCGATCCGGTGGGGGGGAGGCTTTCGAACTTTGTTCACAGTTGGCGGAATATCTCCAACAGCCCTTGGGTCGTAAATGTTATCCAGCAGGGTCTTCTTATAGAGTTCGAGGCGCCTCCTCCCAGGATCCTAAGAGTCACCTCCCCGTCATCTCGGGAGACTCAAAAATTGATGATGTCAGGATTACAAGATCTGATGACCTTGAGAGCAATTTCTATGGTCCCAGTAAATGAACAGGGAAAGGGGCATTATTCCCATATATTCATGGTAAAAAAGCCTTCCGGGCAAGCTCGGATCATAATAAATTTAAAAGCTCTCAATCAATACATCACTTACCGCAAATTCAAAATGGAGTCAGTAAAATCAGCCATCCCTCTGATAGCTCCTCATTCATATATGGCAACAATCAGTGGTTTATTCGGGGGGGGGCAGCCGGGGCATGTGCCCTGGGCGCAGCTGACGGGGGCACCAGCGGGCCGCCTGATGATGCGGCGGTCCAAGGAGGGGGTTGGCAGGGCCAGGGAGCGGGGGCTGTCTAATTATACTCACCTACTCCTGGCGCGGTCCCTGCAGGTCCCTGGCTGCCCGGCGCCCCGGCTTCTTCCTGTACTGAGCGGTTACATGGTACCGCTCATTACAGTAATGAATATGCGTCTCCACCTCCCATAGGGGTGGAGCCGCATATTCATTACTGTAATGAGCGGTAACGGTGACCGCTCAGTACAGGAAGAAGCTGCCGGGGAAGCAGGGACTGCACAGTGCCAGGAGTAGGTGAGTATAACGGGGAGGGGAGCGCTGCGCGATATTCACCTGCTCCTCGTTCCAGCCACCGCTCCGTCGTCTGCAGTGATGCTGAGGTCAGAGGGCGCGATTACGTAGTTAGTGCACGCGCACTGCCTGAACGTCATTGCAGAGGAGGCGGAAGATGGAGCGGTGCCGGAACGAGGAGCAGGTCAATATTGAAAGTTCCGGGGGCCTGAGTGACGGAGAGGTGAGTATGTGATTTTTTTTTTTTTTTTTTTTTATCGTAGTAACAGCAAATGGAGCAAATATCTGTATGGGGCATCTTATGGGGCCATAACATTTGTGCAGCACTATATGGGGGCCATAACGTTTGTGCAGCACTATATGGGGCCATAACGTTTGTGCAGCACTATATGGGGGCCATAACATTTGTGCAGCACTATAACGGGGGCAAGTGTCTGTATGGAGCATCTATGGGGCCATAACGTTTGTGCAGCACTATATGGGGCAAGTGTCTGTATGGAGCATCTTATGGGGCCATAACGTTTGTGCAGCACTATATGGGGCAAGTGTCTGTATGGAGCATCTTATTGGGCCATAACGTTTGTGCAGCACTATAATGGGGCAAGTGTCTGTATGGGGCCATAACGTTTGTGCAGCACTATATGGGGCAAATGTCTCTATGGAGCATCTTATGGGGCCATTATTAACCTTTATGCAGGATTATATGGGGCATATTTTAATATGGAGCATCTTATGGGGCCATCATAAACTGTATGGAGCATTATATGGGGGTATTTTGTATGGAGCATCTTATGGGGCCATCATAAACGTTATGGAGCATTATATGGGGCTCCTGATTCAATATGGATATTCAAAAACACTTAACCTACTGATGTCTCGATTAATTTTACTTTTATTGGTATCTATGTTAACATTATGGAGATTCAGGAATATACCTTGGCTTGGTCATACAGTTTCAATAGAGTTAAGGTTCAAATGGGGGAGGTTGATTTGGGGGGGGGGCGCCAAACTGATCCTTTGCCCCGGGTACAGGAAAGGCTAGATACACCTCTGGCAACAATAGATCTCAAGGATGCCTATTTTCATATCCCGATACATCCTTGTCACAGGAAGTATCTGAGATTTGCGGTTCAGTTGAATCACAAGATTCTACATTTCCAGTACAATGTTGTTCCCTTCGGGATCTCCTCGGCCCCAAGGGTTTTCTCCAGAGTCATGGCGGAAGCTGTATCTCATATCAGAAACCAAGATGTCGCCATAGTACCTTACCTGGAAGACCTTCTAATCATTGGTCCTTCCGCAGAAATTCTCAATCAGAGGGTTGCCAGAACTCTGGGTATCCAACCCAAGGGTTGTAGGATGTTCAATCTAAAGAAGTCTCATCTGTTGCCATCAAAAGTGATAAAAAAAAATTTTTTGGGGGGGTCCTGTTGGACTCGGAAAATCAAAAATCTTTCCTACCAGAAGATCACCGGAAGAACTTGACATCCAAAGTCCTAGACATCAAAAAACAAAGGTCCCCTACTCTGCGGACAGTGATGTCTCTCCTGGGGTCGATGACAGCCTGCATACAGTCAGTCCAGTGGGCTCAGACCCATTCCAGAGTTCTGCAGGCACACATTCTGGAAAACTGGAATGGAAATCCAAACTTCCTAAACAGAAGGGTATACACTCCAGGGAAGGTAAAAGCCTCCTTAACCTGGTGGGTGATCCAAACAAACCTTCTCAAAGGTGTGGACTGGATACAAAATCCACTGGTGACAGTAACAACAGATGCCAGTCGAAAAGGCTGGGGTGCGGTTGTGTCGCAGGTCCCATTTCAGGGTCACTGGAATCAGAAGGAAAGCTCCAGTTCTTCCAACCTCAGAGAATTGATGGCAGTGGAGAAGGCCCTTCTAGCCGCCAACAGTCTAATCGTAGGTCAACATGTCAGAGTGTACTCGGACAATATAACGACTGTAGCGCATCTCAAACACCAAGGGAGTCCAAAATTCAACTACCTGAGAGTTGTATCAAGCAGAATTTTTTGCTGGGCAGAGAAACATCTCCTCTCATTATCAGCAATACACCTCCAAAGGGTCAGTAAATGTTCAAGCAGATCTCCTAAGTTGTCACGACTTACAACCAGGAGAATGGAGCCTGAAGACGGACGTTTTCAGGATGTTGACAAACAGGTGGGGCCTTCCCGACATAGATCTCTTAGCTTCAAGTCAGAATGCACAGGTCGAGACCTATTTTTCTCTAAACCCCAGAGACAAAGCTCAGGGAGTAGACGCTTTTGCCCATACATGGAAGTTCCGGCTAGCGTACGTATTTCCTCCAATACCGTTGCTTGCAAAGACCCTTCGGAAGATCCGAGACGATCAAGTCCCGACTATCCTGGTAGCTCCGGCATGGCCGAAGAGGAGCTGGTACCACCTCATCAGGGAATTACAAGTGGATGGTCCAGTCTTTCTACAAATGTCAGAGGATCTTCTCCTTCAGGGTCCCTTTTATCATCCGAACCCCCAAAAATTCAAACTGGCAGCCTGGCTATTAAAGCCCAGGTACTAAGAGCTAAGGGTCTTTCAGAATCGGTGATCTCCACTTTACAAAAGTCCAGAAAACCTGTCACTAACGCTACATATAGCAAAATTTGGAAAAGGTTCTCCTCGTGGTGTCACCCTTATAATCCTGACCCACCCCTTCCACCCTAATATCTCACAAATATTAGACTTTTTGCAAAAAGGGCTGGAATTAGGGTTAAAACTGAGTACATTAAAAGTTCAAGTATCTGCCTTGAGTTCTGTCTTGGTGGGTCATCGTTGGATAAAAAGGTTTATGGTCTCAGCATCAAGACATCATCCAAAACAACACATTTTTGTGCCATCATGGGACTTGAACATAGTCCTAAAGGGCCTTACAGCTCCTCCATTTGAGCCGCTATCCTCCTGCTCCTCACAGCTGCTATCTTGCAAAGCTGCCTTCTTAGTTGCCATATCTACTGCAAGACGAGTAGGGGAAATACAAGCCCTTTCAATCAGGGAACCTTATCTCAGCATAAGGGATGATTCCATTGTGTTCCGACCTGGTCCATGTTTTCTTCCAAAGGTGGTGTCAGAGTTTCACCGATCACAGGATATAGTCCTTCCATCGTTCTGTCAGTCCTACAAATCCGGAAGAACATAGATTCCATACTTTGGATGTACGTCGTATAGTTTTACACTATTTAGAACAAACTAAATGTTTCAGAATTGACCAAAATCTTTTTGTTCATTTATCTGGGCGAAACAAAGGCAAAAAGGTAGCGAAGAGTACCATTGCCAACTGGATAAAAAAGGCCATAACTGAAGCATATATAGCTCAGAATGTCGCGGTACCTACAGGCCTAAAGGCTCATTCTACCAGATCTACTTCCGTCTCCTGGGCTGAAAGGGCTGGTGCATCCACGGAGCAGATTTGCAGGGCAGCAACATGGTCTTCTCTACACACATTCACTAAACATTATAGATTGGACTTCTGGTCCAACCGGGATCTAGTCTTTGGCCGGAAAGTTCTTCAGGCTGTGGTCCCTCTCTAAATACAAAATTGGTTGGCATTCCTTCTGGGCTGTCGTGGAAGGCAACTAGAGAAAATAGAATTATTCTTACCGTTAATTCGGTTTCTAGGAGCCTTCCACGACAGCGTTAATTCCCTCCCGACATTCTTGGATATGTTTCTGAGAACCTAAAAGGTAACCGGTGCTATGGGTTCAGTTGTAAGTCACTGGTTAATGGGAGGTGGGAGGGGTTGTTAACCTCTTGTGCTTCCTGTCCCCCATTAGGGTATGGAGACAACCTCCTGGGCTGTCGTGGAAGGCTCCTAGAAACCGAATTAACGGTAAGAATAATTCTATTTTTGTGTCATTTCATTTGTCTAGAAAGGTCCTTAAAGTGTCAAAGGGGACCTTGGCAAGATGGGTCAGAGAGGCTATTAATTTAGCTTATGTGAATGTAGGTAGGGCTTTTCCAGAATGTCTGAGGGCCCACTACACAGGAGCAGTGGCTGCATCCTGGGCGGAGAAGGTGGATGTCTCGATCGACCTGATCTGTAAGGCGGCCACATGGTCCTCTACCTTTTATCTGATCTCGCGTTCGGGGAGAAGGGTTCTACAGGCTGTGGTCCCTCCCTAATATATGATTAATTCTCTTCTTGGTACTGTCACTGGTGACAGAAAAACACATATGCTACTTACCAGTAATGTGTTTTTTTTGGAACCCATGACAGCACCCCTATATTCCCTCCCTTTACTAAAACAATCACCTTTTGATCGGTGGGTGTTTTTTTTTTCTTACACACCCCAATGGTGTTGGTGGAAATTAAAAATAATTATATTTATTTATTAGTGGCATAGCGACTGGTCATGTGATTGATGGACGGTATGTATCGCAGAGATGGGTGGGTTCAGTCACCTACAAACCCACCCAAAGAGGCGTGTCTGAACACGTAAGATGGTTTTGTGTGTAAGGACCTGTGGTGATGTCCCGCTCTACCAAACAAAAAACCTACCCCTTAAAACCATCAATCTTTATTAATAATCCCATATAATACCAAAAAATCCAAAAAAGTAGATAAAACACATCCCTATAGGAACTACATATACCAGGAACAAGGGATGCAGCCTACAAATAGAGACGCTTATACAAAAGGCATTTCAATGATCCCCCCCAAAAAAAACACAAGTGTAGAAAAAATGAAAAAAATATACAAAAGTAACAATAAAAAATTATCAAAATGAATAATTGAAAAAAAGAAAAAAAGAAAAAATATTGTTAAATATAATATGCCTCTCCTAGCCCTAATAGGCTCTGAAGCCTGATGTCCTTCCTAACAGCGGAGGTTGGCACCCTAAATATGCGATGAGGCGCCCCCGCTCCACGATGGCTGTCCCTTATATCCCTAGGTAATCCCTAACAAACTAGTAATCACAGACACAACACACACATATGGATCAGATTAGATCCATAATAAATATACTTAAGCACTATTATGTGTACTATAAACTATGGCTATCATCATTCCTATCAAAGTTCAGGACTCAAACCACTATAGTTAAACTATGTAGTGTAACAAGGCATAAGCCAGCAGAAGAAGAAGGCTATACTACATTTAAGCTGCCCTATATAGATATTACAGAAAAAATGCTATTACCGCTTAAGATTGTTTAATTTAGCTATACTTGATCTAAGCTGCCTTTCTGAGTTACACAAATAGGTTAGATATAAATTGCCAGCTCCATAGTTTATCGTCAGAAAAATATACCCACATCAACATTATGAAAAACTGGTGCCTAAGCAGATAAAGTGCTTAATGTGCTATACAGGTCCTTCTCAAAAAATTAGCATATAGTGTTAAATGTCATTATTTACCATAATGCAATGATTACAATTAAACTTTCATATACTATAGATTCATTATCCACCAACTGAAATTTGTCAGGTCTTTTATTGTTTTAATACTGATGATTTTGGCATACAACTCCTGATAACCCAAAAAACCTGTCTCAATAAATTAGCATATCAAGAAAAGGTTCTCTAAATGACCTATTACCCTAATCTTCTGAATCAACTAATTAACTCTAAACACATGCAAAAGATACCTGAGGCTTTTAAAAACTCCCTGCCTGGTTCATTACTCAAAACCCCCATCATGGGTAAGACTAGCGACCTGACAGATGTCAAGAAGGCCATCATTGACACCCTCAAGCAAGAGGGTAAGACCCAGAAAGAAATTTCTCAACAAATAGGCTGTTCCCAGAGTGCTGTATCAAGGCACCTCAATGGTAAGTCTGTTGGAAGGAAACAATGTGGCAGAAAACGCTGTACAACGAGAAGAGGTGACCGGAACCTGAGGAAGCAGTGGACTGAGTCTGGTGTGGAAACATCCAGAGCCACCGTGCACAGGCGTGTGCAGGAAATGGGCTACAGGTGCCGCATTCCCCAGGTAAAGCCACTTTTGAACCATAAACAGCGGCAGAAGCGCCTGACCTGGGCTACAGAGAAGCAGCACTGGACTGTTGCTAAGTGGTCCCAAGTACTTTTTTCTGATGAAAGCAAATTTTGCATGTCATTCGGAAATCAAGGTGCCAGAGTCTGGAGGAAGACTGGGGAGAAGGAAATGCCAAAATGCCTGAAGTCCAGTGTCAAGTACCCACAGTCAGTGATGGTGTGGGGTGCCATGTCAGCTGCTGGTGTTGGTCCACTGTGTTTCATCAAGGGCAGGGTCAATGCAGCTAGCTATCAGGAGATTTTGGAGCACTTCATGCTTCCATCGGCTGAAATGCTTTATGGAGATGAAGATTTCATTTTTCAGCACGACCTGGCACCTGCTCACAGTGCCAAAACCACTGGGAAATGGTTTACTGACCATGGTATTACTGTGCTCAATTGGCCTGCCAACTCTCCTGACCTGAACCCCATAGAGAATCTGTGGGATATTGTGAAGAGAAAGTAGAGAGACGCAAGACCCAACACTCTGGATGAGCTTAAGGCCGCTATTGAAGCATCCTGGGCCTCCATAACATCTCAGCAGTGTCACAGGCTGATTGCCTCCATGCCACGCCGCATTGAAGCAGTCATTTTTGCCAAAGGATTCCCGACCAAGTATTGAGTGCATAACTGAACATTATTATTTGATGGTTTTTTTGTTTGGTATTAAAAAACACTTTTATTTGATTGGTCGGGTGAAATATGCTAATTTATTGAGACAGGTTTTTTGGGTTATCAGGAGTTGTATGCCAAAATCATCAGTATTAAAACAATAAAAGACCTGACAAATTTCAGTTGGTGGATAATGAATCTATAGTATATGAAAGTTTAATTGTAATCATTACATTATGGTAAATAATGAAATTTAACACTATATGCTAATTTTTTGAGAAGGACCTGTATATGCACCATATAATACAAAAGTCATAACTCATATGAATAATTCACTTAGCTCTTTGCTCCTCCGGCATTCCCTTTGAGCATCCATGTCAATACATTAGCTCACGCTATCCCGACGCCTTTCTCCCCCGTAATCTTTTGTCAGGGGGTTCATCAGGGGACTTAGAGATTGCTTATCCTTAATAGGTTGTAGAGCTACAGACAGGAATCAACCTGCCGTCTGCCACACACCGATTACGGGGGAGAAACGCGTCGGGACAGCGTGAGCTAATGTATTGACATGGATGCTCAAAGGGAATGCCGGAGGAGCAAAGAGGCATCAGTTTTTCATAATGTTGATGTGGGTATATTTTTCTGACGATAAACTATGGAGCTGGCAATTTATATCTAACCTATTTGTGTAACTCAGGAAGGCAGCTTAGATCCAGAATAGCTAAATTAAACAATCTTAAGCGGTAATAGCATTTTTTCTGTAATATCTATATAGGGCAGCTTAAATGTAGTATAGCCTTCTTCTTCTGCTGGCTTATGCCTTGTTACACTACATAGTTTAACTATAGTGGTTTGAGTCCTGAACTTTGATAGGAATGATGATAGCCATAGTTTATAGTACACATAATAGTGCTTAAGTATATTTATTATGGATCTAATCTGATCCATATGTGTGTGTTGTGTCTGTGATTACTAGTTTGTTAGGGATTACCTAGGGATATAAGGGACAGCCATCGTGGAGCGGGGGCGCCTCATCGCATATTTAGGGTGCCAACCTCCGCTGTTAGGAAGGACATCAGGCTTTAGGGCCTATTAGGGCTAGGAGAGGCATATTATATTTAACAATATTTTTTCTTTTTTTCAATTATTCATTTTTTTCATTTTGATAATTTTTTATTGTTACTTTTGTATATTTTTTTCATTTTTTCTACACTTGTTTTTTTTTTTTTTTTTTTGGTATCATTGAAATGCCTTTTGTATAAGCGTCTCTATTTGTAGGCTGTATCCCTTGTTCCTGGTATATGTAGTTCCTATAGGGATGTGTTTTATCTACTTTTTTGGATTTTTTGGTATTATATGGGATTATTAATAAAGATTGATGGTTTTAGGGTATGTGCACACGTTGCGGATTCTGCTGCGGAAAAATCCGCAGTGCAAAACCACTGCGGTTTTCACTGCAGATTTTCCTGCGGTTTCTTCTGCGGATTCCTCTGCGGGTTTTCAACTGCACTTTCCTATTGGTGCAGGTTGAAAACCGCTGCGGAATCCGCAGAAAGAAGTG
This sequence comes from Ranitomeya variabilis, assembly GCF_051348905.1. NCBI lineage: Eukaryota > Metazoa > Chordata > Amphibia > Anura > Dendrobatidae > Ranitomeya > Ranitomeya variabilis. Next base: position 228,411,352 of record NC_135232.1, read on the forward strand.
ACATACTACTTCTTTTTTTTCCGCAGCGATTCCGCGTGGAATGTTCCGCAGCATGTGCACTTCGGTTTTTGTTTTCCATAGGGTAACATTGTACTGTACACCGCATGGAAAACTGCTGCGGATCCGCAGCGTCAAAACTGCTGCGGATCCGCAGCAAAAACCGCAACGTGTGAACATAGCCTTAAGGGGTAGGTTTTTTGTTTGGTAGTGCTGTTGGATACTCCCGTATAATAAATTGCTTGGACAGTTTTACTCTTGTGATGTCACGCTCACCTGACTAGCCATGTGACAGGTACCTGGGTGTGGTTACACCTACAGTTAGGTCCATATATATTTGGACAGAGACAACATTTTTCTAATTTTGGTTATAGACATTACCACAATGAATTTTAAACAAAACAATTCAGATGCAGTTGAAGTTTAGACTTTCAGCTTTCATTTGAGGGTATCCACATTAAAATTGGATGAAGGGTTTAGGAGTTTCAGCTCCTTAACATGTGCCACCCTGTTTTTAGAGGGACCAAAAGTAATTGGACAATTGACTCCAAAGCTATTTCATGGACAGGTGTGGGCAATCCCTTCGTTATGTCATTCTCAATTAAGCAGATAAAAGGCCTGGAGTTTATTTGAGGTGTGGTGCTTGCATTTGGAAGGTTTTGCTGTGAAGTAAACATGTGGTCAAAGGAGCTCTCCATGCAGGTGAAACAAGCCATCCTTAAGCTACGAAAACAGAAAAAACCCATCCGAGAAATTGCTACAATATTAGGAGTGGCAAAATCTACAGTTTGGTAAATCCTGAGAAAGAAAGAAAGCACTGGTGAACTCATCAATGCAAAAAGACCTGGGCGCCCACGGAAGACAACAGTGGTGGATGATCGCAGAATAATCTCCATGGTGAAGATAAACCCCTTCACAACAGCCAACCAAGTGAACAACACTCTCCAGGAGGTAGGCGTATCAATATCCAAATCTACCATAAAGAGAAGACTGCATGAAAGTAAATACAGAGGGTTCACTGCACGGTGCAAGCCACTCATAAGCATCAAGAATAAAAGGGCTAGACTGGACTTTGCTAAAAAACATCTAAAAAAGCCAGCACAGTTCTGGAAGAACATTCTTTGGACAAATGAAACCAAGAGCAACCTCTACCAGAATGATGGAAAGAGAAAAGTATGGCGAAGGTGTGGTACAGCTCATGATCCAAAGCATACTACATCATCTGTAAAACACGGCGGAGGCAGTGTGATGGCTTGAGCATGCATGGCTGCAAGTGGCACTGGGTCACTAGTGTTTATTGATGATGTGACACAGGACAGAAGCAGCCGAATTAATTCTGAGGTATTCAGAGACATACTGTGTGCTCAGATCCAGCCAAATGCAGCCAAACTGATTGGTCGTCATTTCATAGTACAGATGGACTATGACCCAAAACATAAAGCCAAAGCAACCCAGGAGTTTATTAAAGCAAAGAAGTGGAATATTATTAAATAGCCAAGTCAGTCACCTGATCTCAACCCAATTGAGCATGCATTTCACTTGTTAAAGACTAAACTTCAGACAGAAAGGCCCACAAACAAACAGCAACTGAAAACCACCGCAGTGAAGGCCTGGCAGAGCATCAAAAAGGTGGAAACACAGCGTCTGGTGATGTTCATAAGTTCAAGACTTCAGGCAGTCATTGCCAACAAAGGATTTTCAACCAAGTACTAGAAATGAACATTTTATTTAAAATTATTGAATCTGTCCAATTACTTTTGGTCCTTTTAAAAACCGTGTGGCACATGTTAAGGAGCTGAAACTCCCAAACCCTTCATCCAATTTTAATGTGGATACCCTGAAATGAAAGCTGAAAGTCTGAACTACAACTGCATCTGAATTGTTTTGTTTAAAATTCATTGTGGTAATGTCTATAACCAAAATTAGAAAAATGTTGTCTCTGTCCAAATATATATGGACCTAACTGTATGTAAAGGAGGTGTGTGTAGCACATGGTGAGTGTGTGGATGTGTGTCAGGGTGGACACACTTCCATGTGTCCTGGCTGGACACTGCAGAGTGGCCTGTGTGTTGGAGGGTTCCAAGTGGGGACAGACATCCTGAACAACACACAGACACCATCTTTAGGCTGGAGAGCCTACGTGCTGGACATAGCACAGTCTGTGTGCCCACAGACCTGAGAGAGCGGAGCTCTATTATGGACATTGAGGAATCATCTGTCTGACGTAAGACTGTTTACCTGTTGTTCCTGTTGCAATGTGGTTTATGGAGCAATAAACCCTGTGAACTTTTAAGGAAACGTGTCTCCTGAGTGTCATCCGCCGCACCTAAGCGAGTGTCCCCAGGACCCGTAGCAGGTGAAATGCTACAATTGGTGTTTCGAATGCGGGCAACGATCCAAGGAACACATGTTGCAGCGCAGGCTGGTCTGAGCCAGAAGAGTGGACGGTCTTGACAACCGTGAGTAAATACTGACCGGGGTCAGTGAGAACTGCTGTTTATGGGATACCTCTGAGGAGAAGAGGGATCCGGGAACCTGTGTGGCAATGACAGGGAGCGGATGGAGATCCGTGGGGTACTGACCGGGGTCAGTGGAAGGAAAAGAGAGACAATGCATCTTGGCACCTCTGAAGCCGAGGGGGGTCCAGGAACCCATGAAATTTGCCAACAGGTAACGGTCTGAAAACCGTATATTATGCTGGTCGGGATCAGTGAGAAATTGTATTTGGGCTGTAAAGCCGGGTGTGTAACAGACCGGAGTCTGTGTTGTTCTGTCCGGGGTCAGTGAGAGACTGTGTTTTTTCTATAAAGCACGTGTGCAGGTGCTTGCTGTGGACCGACGAGTCCATGTATTAATTTTTTTTCTTCTCTGATCAACTTGCTGTGGCTCGGCGGGGCCACGAAGACTGAAGGCGTCTGGCGGTAACTCGGCGGGGTTACGAAGTTTGCTGTGGATCGGCGGGTCCACGAAGGTGACAAGCCGCTTGCTGTGGATCGGCGGGTCCACAAAGTTTGCGGTGCAGGGCCTTGTGAAGTGTAGCTGCAGTTGCAGCAAAGAGAAAAAAAAAAAGTGCATTGCTGGACTAGGTCGTGCAGACTCTTAAAGGGCCAGTGCCGACCTAAAGAGATATATACTGTGGAGCTGTTGGGGCTTGTGAGTGTCGTGGGGGAGTCCACGAGGGGTGTCACTAAAAGGGGGGGTGTCCATAAAAGTGGGCAGTGACCCAAACGGGGATGGTTGCCCAAAAGGGGGCGGAATCCCAAAAAGGGGCGGTAACCTGAACAGGGGTAGTAGCCCAAAAAAAGGTGGAATCCCGAAAGGGGGCTGTATCCCGAAAGGGGGCTGTATCCTGAACAGGGGTGGTGTCAAAAAGCGGAGCACTTGCCCAAAAGGGGGCGGAGCCAAAAAGGGGCGGCAATCAGTGAGGAGTCACAACTGTGTCCTTTTTGGCTGGATGGAGAGTGTGTGCGGGGGTCGAAAGACCCGGGGAGAGAAGCGTCTTTGCTGGGAACCCTTCCAGGAAGTTCTGTGTCACCTGGGGACACTAAAAGTCTTCAGGTAGCCACTCTCTACATTGTCGCAGCTAATGTTTCCACATACCATGATGTGGCTGTAGTCCCGAACTTGTCGTGTCCTATGGTAATAGGACAGGATTTGGAAGCACTGTGGGACTGGTGGAAAAAGGGTGTAGTGTTTGTGGAAATGATGTGTTATGAAAATTAATGCAGAGAATGCACCCCCTATAGTTGACAGTCCTAAGTCAGGCGTGACCAAGGAAAATGGTGGAGGGTCCCAACTTACGGACATGACGTCACCTGATGTGTGCCACAATATGACTGTTAGTGATGTGGTAGATAAAACGTGTGGAGCTGACACCCGGAAAGAGTGTGACTTGGGGATTCACCATACTGTGGGCTATGACACAGACTATTCTGGTGACTGTGACTCTGAGGAAGTAAGGGTGTACAGTAAAGAAGAGCCCCACTAGAAGGAAAAGTCCTCCCTTCGCCGGAGACGTAAAGGATGCAAAGAAGTGGTACCAGTTGCACCTTGTGAAGAGCTGGAGGAGGCCACCAAAGGAGTGGGGCCTGAAGTAGATACCACCTCGCGAGATGAATGCTCAGCCAATCCAGAGGCTGGAGGGAGCGAACTAAGCATGGTCCAAGAGGCTGTGTATACCCGTTTGAAGCAAGAGGAGCTTCGGAGACAGGCCGCTGAGTGTCGTGTGAGTGCCTTAGAGAAAGTAGTGGCGGAGCTCAGAAGTCGCCTCAAAGAAAGCCAGTCAATGAATGTATAAAGCAGCCTGGGAGAAGGTGGAGCGGCAGGTGTCTATCCTGGCCAATCGTCTGGAAGCTGGTGATGTTCAGAGGAAGTTGGCTCTGAAAGCTGAACAAGATGGGTGTCTAATGACAGCTGAAGAGAAGGAGAGTTCCTTGTTCAAATGCATGATAGACGTACCTGAAGACCTGAGAGAGGCCTGTGCCAGGGAGTCTATGCATGAAGAGTTCAAGAAGGCTGTGGGGGCGCGTAAGGTGAACTGGACCCCAGAAACTAATCAGTTAGTGATACTGTCCACAACTGATGTCACAGCTAAGAGGGTAGCTACCCTGAGTGACATGCAGCTGAGATATATGTGCGTACAAAATGGATGGCCCAGTTGCGGAATGAAGAAGCTGCTAGACGACAAGAGCATGTAAGGAAAGCTTGGAGTCTTCGAGAAGATGTAATACAGGTACCCGTTTTTAGGGTGAAGAAAGTCATTGGAAGGAATGGTCAAGCCATGGAAGAGATGGTGGATAAGTCTGGAGTGGTAAGGTTGAGAATACCTGGTGTCCATGAAGACTAAATACCCCGAGAAAAGGGTATGGTTCCCTTCTTCGTTGTAGGAACAGTGGAGAGTCTTAGCAAAATACGGACTCTGCTGGAGTATCGCATGGTATATCTGAAGGAAATGGAGCAGTTAAGGGTTGAAGGACGGCACCTTACAGGACTGCTGCGCCCATTTGATGGAAGATGGCGGCCACTTTCGACCCGAAATGTGGACAAACAAAGGGGTGGAAGTACCCAGCCTGAAGGAAGAGTTAGATGCAGTGACTTCTCAGTTAGCTCAGGGCGGAGTGACTTACGTGGGAGACCCTGTAGCAGACGAGATGACAAGGGGTCGTGTTTATCAAAGGGTGTGACGGAAATGGTTGACGAATGCCGACGAAAGGGTTCAGTAACAGGCCCTGACTTTGACAGACGGTTTGACTGTCAGGGGCGACAGAGAAGGATCTCTGGTCTGGTAATAGAAAGTGCCAAGCCCCACGGCTTTAGGCAGAGGGGGGAATATGTGGCATAGCGACTGGTCATGTGATTGATGGACGGTATGTATCGCAGAGATGGGTGGGTTCAGTCACCTACAAACCCACCCAAAGAGGCGTGTCTGAACACGTAAGATGGTTTTGTGTGTAAGGACCTGTGGTGATGTCACGCTCACCTGACTAGCCATGTGACAGGTACCTGGGTGTGGTTACACCTACAGTGGGGCAAAAAAGTATTTAGTCAGTCAGCAATAGTGCAAGTTCCACCACTTAAAAAGATGAGAGGCGTCTGTAATTTACATCATAGGTAGACCTCAACTATGGGAGACAAACTGAGAAAAAAAAATCCAGAAAATCACATTGTCTGTTTTTTTAACATTTAATTTGCATAATAAGTATTTGGTCAGAAACAAACAATCAAGATTTCTGGCTCTCACAGACCTGTAACTTCTTCTTTAAGAGTCTCCTCTTTCCTCCCCTCATTACCTGTAGTAATGGCACCTGTTTAAACTTGTTATCAGTATAAAAAGACACCTGTGCACACCCTCAAACAGTCTGACTCCAAACTCCACTATGGTGAAGAACAAAGAGCTGTCAAAGGACACCAGAAACAAAATTGTAGCCCTGCACCAGGCTGGGAAGACTGAATCTGCAATAGCCAACCAGCTTGGAGTGAAGAAATCAACAGTGGGAGCAATAATTAGAAAATGGAAGACATACAAGACCACTGATAATCTCCCTCGATCTGGGGCTCCACGCAAAATCCCACCCTGTGGGGTCAGAATGATCACAAGAACGGTGAGCAAAAATCCCAGAACCACGCGGGGGGACCTAGTGAATGAACTGCAGAGAGCTGGGACCAATGTAACAAGGCCTACCATAAGTAACACACTACGCCACCATGGACTCAGATCCTGCAGTGCCAGACGTGTCCCACTGCTTAAGCCAGTACATGTCCGGGCCCGTCTGAAGTTTGCTAGAGAGCATTTGGATGATCCAGAGGAGTTTGGGGAGAATGTCCTATGGTCTGATGAAACCAAACTGGAACTGTTTGGTAGAAACACAACTTGTCGTGTTTGGAGGAAAAAGAATACTGAGTTGCATCCATCAAACACCATACCTACTGTAAAGCATGGTGTTGGAAACATCATGCTTTGGGGCTGTTTCTCTGCAAAGGGGCCAGGACGACTGATCCGGGTACATGAAAGAATGAATGGGGCCATGTATCGTGAGATTTTGAGTGCAAACCTCCTTCCATCAGCAAGGGCATTGAAGATGAAACGTGGCTGGGTCTTTCAACATGACAATGATCCAAAGCACACCGCCAGGGCAACGAAGGAGTGGCTTCGTAAGAAGCATTTCAAGGTCCTGGAGTGGCCTAGCTAGTCTCCAGATCTCAACCCTATAGAAAACCTTTGGAGGGAGTTGAAAGTCCGTGTTGCCAAGCGAAAAGCCAAAAACATCACTGCTCTAGAGGAGATCTGCATGGAGGAATGGGCCAACATACCAACAACAGTGTGTGGCAACCTTGTGAAGACTTACAGAAAACGTTTGACCTCTGTCATTGCCAACAAAGGATATTGTACAAAGTATTGAGATGAAATTTTGTTTCTGACCAAATACTTATTTTCCACCATAATATGCAAATTAAATGTTAAAAAAAGACAATGTGATTTTCTGGATTTTTTTTTCTCAGTTTGTCTCCCATAGTTGAGGTCTACCTATGATGTAAATTACAGATGCCTCTCATCTTTTAAAGTGGTGGAACTTGCACTATTGCTGACTGACTAAATACTTTTTTGCCCCACTGTATGTAAAGGAGGTGTGTGTAGCACATGGTGAGTGTGTGGGTGTGTGTCAGGGTGGACACACTTCCATGTGTCCTGGCTGGACACTGCAGAGTGGCCTGTGTGTTGGACGGTTCCAAGTGGGGACAGACGTCCTGAACAACACACAGAGACCATCTTTAGGCTGGAGAGCCTACGTGCTGGACATAGCACAGTCTGTGTGCCCACAGACCTGAGAGAGCGGAGCTCTATTATGGACATTGAGGAATCATCTGTCTGACGTAAGACTGTTTAACTGTTGTTCCTGTTGCAATGTGGTTTATGGAGCAATAAACCCTGTGAACTTTTAAGGAAACGTGTCTTCTGAGTGTCATCCGCCGCACCTAAGCGAGTGTCTCCAAGACCCGTAGCAGGTGAAATGCTACTATATATATATATATATATATATATATAAAGATAAAAAAAAGGAAAACCGCACAAAAATTTTTGTGTTGTTTTCCTTTTTTTTATCTTTATTACTGGAGGCCAATTGAACTTTGGTTGGGAAAGCGCTGCACGACAACTGCGGTAATATGTGATGCTGTTCCAATTTTGACATATATACAGTGCCTAAAAGTAGTATTCAACCCCCTGCAGATTTAGCAGGTTTAATAAGATGCAAATAAGTTAGAGCCTTCAAACTTCAAACAAGAGCAGGATTTATTAACAGATGCATAAATCTTACAAACCAAAAAGTTTTGTTGCTCAGTTAAATTTTTATAAATTTTAAGCATAAAAGTGTTGGTCAATTATTATTCAACCCCTAGGTTTAATATTTTGTGGAATAACCTTTGTTTGCAATTACAGCTAATAATCCGTCTTTTATAAGACCTGATCAGGCCGGCACAGGTCTCTGGAGTTATCTTGGCCCACTCTTCCATGCAGATCTTCTCCAAGTTATCTAGGTTCTTTGGGTGTCTCATGTGGACTTTAATCTTGAGCTCCTTCCACAAGTTTTCAATTGGGTTAAGGTCAGGAGACTGACTAGGCCACTGCAACACCTTGATTTTTTGCCTCTTGAACCAGGCCTTGGTTTTCTTGGCTGTGTGCTTTGGGTCGTTGTCTTGTTGGAAGATGAAATGACGACCCATCTTAAGATCCTTGATGGAGGAGCGGAGGTTCTTGGCCAAAATCTCCAGGTAGGCCGTGCTATCCATCTTCCCATGGATGCGGACCAGATGGCCAGGCCCCTTGGCTGAGAAACAGCCCCACAGCATGATGCTTGCCACCACCATGCTTGACTGTAGGGCTGGTATTCTTGGGGTCGTATGCAGTGCCATCCAGTCTCCAAACGTTACATGTGTGGTTGGCACCAAAGATCTCGATCTTGGTCTCATCAGACCAGAGAACCTTGAACCAGTCAGTCTGAGTCCTCCAAGTGATCATGAGCAAACTGTAGACGAGCCTTGACATGACGCTTTGAAAGTAAAGGTACCTTACGGGCTCGTCTGGAACGGAGACAATTGCGGTGGAGTACGTTACTTATGGTATTGACTGAAACCAATGTCCCCACTGCCATGAGATCTTCCCGGAGCTCCTTCCTTGTTGTCCTTTGGTTAGCCTTGACTCTTCGGACAAGCCTGGCCTCGGCACGGGAGGAAACTTTCAAAGGCTGTCCAGGCCGTGGAAGGCTAACAGTAGTTCCATAAGCCTTCCACTTCCGGATGATGCTCCCAACAGTGGAGACAGGTAGGCCCAACTCCTTGGAAAGGGTTTTGTATCCCTTGCCAGCCTTGTGACCCTCCACGATCTTGTCTCTGATGGCCTTGGAATGCTCCTTTGTCTTTCCCATGTTGACCATGTATGAGTGCTGTTCACAAGTTTGGGGAGGGTCTTAAATAGTCAGAAAAGGCTGGAAAATGAGATAATTAAATCAAACATGTGAAGCTCATTGTTCTTTGTGCCTGAACTACTTCTTAATACTTTAGGGGAACCAAACAGAATTCTGGTGGGTTGAGGGGTTGAATAATAAATGACCCTCTGAAAAAACTTTTCACAATTTAAAAAAATAAATAAACAAAGAAATAACATTCTTTTTTGCTGCAGTGCATTTCACACTTCCAGGCTCATCTACAGTCCAAATGTCAAAATGCCAAGTTAATTCCAAATGTGTAAACCTGCTAAATCTGCAGGGGGTTGAATACTACTTGTAGGCACTGTATATATATATATAATTATATGTGTGTGTGCGTGTATATATATATATATATATATATATATATATATATATATATATATATATATATATATATATATATATATATATATATATATATATATATATCTCTAAGGGTATGTGTTCAGGTTTGCTTCAGGCTTTGGTCAGGATTTTATGCAGGTAAAATCCTGACCAAAAAAGCACCTCAGGTCACTGGCAGGTCACCTGCGGTCTTCCTGCGTGTTTTGCTCATTGTAGCAACATGCTGCGTTCTGAAAAAACGCACCGCATGTGCGGCTCAGCGCTGCGTCAAAAACGCAGCGTTTTCTGAACGTGGACACATACCCTTAGAGGCATTGTGATTACTCGCTAATCCCGCCCCCTGCACAGTAGCTCCGCCCCCCACCACATCACCACACATAATCCTGCCCCCCACCACATTACCACACACAATCCGCACCACATCACCACACACAATCCTGCCCCCCCACAAATCCCGCCCCACCACATCACCACACATAATCCCGCCCCCACCACATCACCACACACAATTCCGCCCCCACCACATTACTACAGATAATCCCGCCTCCCACCACATCACACATAATCCTGCCCCCCACCACATCACCACACACAATCCCGCCCCCCACCACATTACCACACATAATTTCCCCCCACCACATTACCACACATAATCCCGCCCCCACCACATTACCACACACAATCCCGCACTCCGACCACATTACCACACATAATTCTCCCCCACCACATTACCACACACAATCCCGCCCCCCACCACATTACCACACATAATCCCGCTCCCCCACCACATCACCACACATAATCCCGCCACCCCCACCACATCACCACACATAATCCCGCCACCCCCACCACATCACCACACATAATCCCGCCACCCCACCACATTACTACACATAATCCCACCTTCCACACATTAACACAGATAATCCAGCCCCCCACCCCATCACCACACACAATCCCGCCCCCCACCACATCACCACACACAATCCCGCCCCCACCACATTACCACACACAATCCCACCCCCACCGCATTACTACACATAATCGCGCCCCCCACCGCATTACTACAGATAATCCCACCCCCCCACCACATTACCACACATAATTCCGCCCCCCCACCACATTAGCACAGATAATCCCACCCCCCACCCCATCACCACACACAATCCCGCCACCCCATCACCACACACAATCCCGCCACCCCATCACCACACACAATCCCGCCACCCCATCACCACACACAATCCCATCACCACACACAATCCCGCCACCCCATCACCACACACAATCCCGCCCCCACCACATCACCACACATAATCCCGCCCCCCACCACATCACCACACATAATCCCGCCCCCCCACCCCATTACCACACATAATCCCGCCCCCCCACCCCATTACCACACACAATCCCGCCCCCCCACCCCATTACCACACACAATCCCGCCCCCCCCACCCCATTACCACACACAATCCCGCCCCCCCCACCCCATTACCACACACAATCCCGCCCCCCCACCCCATTACCACACACAATCCCGCCCCCCCACCCCATTACCACACACAATCCCGCCCCCCCCACCCCATTACCACACACAATCCCGCCCCCCCACCCCATTACCACACACAATCCCGCCCCCCCACCCCATTACCACACACAATCCCGCCCCCCCACCCCATTACCACACACAATCCCGCCCCCCCACCCCATTACCACACACAATCCCGCCCCCCCACCCCATTACCACACACAATCCCGCCCCCCCACCCCATTACCACACAATCCCGCCCCCCCACCCCATTACCACACACAATCCCGCCCCCCCACCCCATTACCACACACAATACCGCCCCCCCACCCCATTACCACACACAATCCCGCCCCCCCACCCCATTACCACACACAATCCCGCCCCCCCACCCCATTACCACACACAATCCCGCCCCCCCACCCCATTACCACACACAATCCCGCCCCCCCACCCCATTACCACACACAATCCCGCCCCCCACCCCATTACCACACACAATCCCGCCCCCCACCACATTACCACACATAATCCCGCCCGCCTACATCACCACACATAATCCCGCCCCCCACCCCATTACCACACATAATCCTGCCCCCCCACCCCATTTCCACACACAATCCCACCCCCCCACCACATCACCACACCACCACACATAATCCCGCCCCCAACACATCACCACACTATTGTTATTAACTTCATTTTAGGTTAATTTACCACCTGCGTAAGCGCTATTGAATGTTGACACTATTTACTTTAGTTTAATCACCAGCGGCGTTAATTAGATAGCAATGAACGTGCCGAGCGTTAGCTGGCTGGAAACATCTAGTGTGTGTGTGTATATATATATATATAGAAAAAATTAGAACAGCATCACATTACCACACTTGCAGTGCAAAGCTCTCCAAGCCAGTATTCCAGTGGCTCCAATAATATGAGAAAAAAAGGAAAACAGCACAAAAAATGTAGAAAAAGTGGGCTTTAATGCCTGAACGGCGTGGTACGCCGTTCAGGCATTAAAATCCACTTTTTCTACATTTTTTGTGCTGTTTTCCTTTTTTTCCTATATATATATATATATATATATATATATATATATATATATATATATATATATATATATATATATATATATATATATATATATATATATATATATATATATATATATATTATAATATCTACTATATAATTGTCTAATGGTCACTTCCGTCTGTCTGTCCCGGAAATCCCGCGTCGCTGATTGGCGACGGGCACAGTCCGGCTGAGAATTAGTCCCTCCCTACTTCCGTTAAGTCAGTGCCCGGCGCCCGCTCCATACTCCCCTCCAGTCAGAGCTCACACAGAGTTAATGACAGCGTTAACGGCTAACGCGCTCCGATACCGCTGCTATTAACCCTGTGTGACCCACTTTTTACTATTGATGCTGCCTATGCAGCATCAATAGTAAAAAGATCTAATGTTAAAAATAATTATAAAAGATAAAAAAATCATTATATACTCACCTTCTGTCGGCCCCCGGATACAGCCCAGGCCTTTCCCGCTCCTCGCAACGGTCCGGTCCATGCATTGCGGTCTCACGAAACCGCTACGTCATCATCTCGCGAGACCGCAATGCGCTCTTGGGAGCGTCGGGCACAGTCCGGCCGCGAAATGGCCTCTCCCTACAAATGGCGACATTGGCGCGGGATTGAAATCACGCTTTGCTGATTGGTCGCGGTCAGCCAGCGCGACCGATCAGCGACATTGGCGTGGGATCTAAAGTTAAAAATAATAAAAAAAGCATTATATACTCACCTTCCGGATCCAGCCCAGGCCTTTCCCGCTCCTCGTGACGCTCCGGTTACTGGTCCATGCATTTTGGTCTCGCGAGATGATGACGTAGCGGTCTCGCGAGACCGCTACGTCATCTCGCGAGGCCGCAATGCACTCTTGGGATCGGAGCGTCGCGAGAAGCATCGTTTAACGCCTCGGCTGGATCTGGGGGGGCTGACGGAGGGTGAGTATATAACTATTTTTTTATTTTAATTCTTTTTTTAACAGGGATATGGTGCCCACATTGCTATATACTGCGTGGGCTGTGCTATATACTACATCTCTGTGCTGTATACTATGTGGGCTGTGCTATATACTACGTGGCTGGGCAATATACTACATCGCTGTGCTCTATACTGCATGGGCAGTGTGTTATACTATGTGGCTGTGCTATATACTACGTGGCTGTGCTATATACTACGTGGCTGTGCTATATACTACGTGGCTGTGCTATATACTACGTGGCTGTGCTATATACTACGTGGCTGTGCTATATACTACGTGGCTGTGCTATATACTACGTGGCTGTGCTATATACTACGTGGCTGTGCTATATACTATGTGGCTGGGCAATATACTACGTGGCTGGGCAATATACTACGTGTCTGTGCTATATACTACATCGCTGTGCTATATACTACGTGGACTGTGTTGTATACTGCATGGGTTGTGTTATATACTACGTCTCTGTGCTATATACTACGTGGCTGTGGTATATATTACGTGGCTGGCAATATACTACATCGCTGTGCTCTATACTACGTGGCCTGTGTTTATATACTGCATGGGCAGTGTTATATACTACGTCTCTGTGCTATATACTACGTGGCTGGGCAATATACTACGTGTCTGTGCTATATACTACGTGTCTGTGCTATATACTATGTGTCTGTGCTATATACTATGTGTCTGTGCTATATACTATGTGTCTGTGCTATATACAGTGGTGTTCAAAAGTCCTGCATAGGCATAGGATAAATTGATTTTTCAAGTTTTAAACGTTTTCTGTCGAATATCTTCGATGCTAATATGACATATTATATATGGTTTTGTTCAGAATACAATTTTGCATTCTCTCCCTGTAATATTTTTAGCTTTTGAAGCAGTTTTGCCTCAAATTATTGCAACAATATGGGAATTGAAAGCACAACTATATATTGTACAGCTTCAGATCCAAAATTAGCCAATCACAGATGAGGTTCTTGTGACCAATCATAACCTGGATATGGCAGCCAATCACATTGCATTACATTGCATCACATCTGCTGCTTTGTTTGTTTGTTTTATCTGTTGGTCTATCTAGTGAATCATACAGTAGAGTTTTATGATGGGAGCCTTCAGATTTTTGTCAGCGGAGGATCGTGTGCGAGTTGTGGTGCTACATGAAGAGGGTTATACTGGCCCCCAGATCGCAAGGAAGGTCGGCTGTAATCAGAGTATAGTCGTAAGAATTTTGCAGAAACATAAGCAGCTTGGAATTACCCAGGACAGGCCCAGATCTGGTCGGCCCAGAAAGTCAACTGAAAGGGAGGATAGAGTACTGATAAGAACATCCCTTGCCAATTGAAAGCTAACCTCTCCTCAGCTTCTGCGAGAATGGCAAGAAAAGTGCAATATTGAGGTAGCAAAATCAACTGTTAGGAAGAGATGTTTGGAAGCAGGATTGAAAGGGTGCAAGGCCCGAAAGAAGCCATTCATGACAGCCATACAAAGACAAAGGCGAAAACTGTGGGCATTGAAATATTTAAAATGGAGGAAGGAGGAGTGGGAAAAAGTGCTAATTAGTGATGAAAGCACTTTTTGCATTTTAGGAAATGATGGCAAGTCTTATGTGAGAAGGTTCCCACATGAAGAGTACAAGCCAGAGTGTTTGAGCTTCTCTGTGAAACATGTAATGAAAGTAATGGTCTGGGGCTGTATGGCAGCCAATGGTGTTGGAAGAACAAGGTGGCTACTATTGACTGGCCAGCTCAGTCCCCAGACCTCAATCCAATTGAAAATTTGTGGCACAAGGTATCATTAGAGATATCTAGAAAACAGCCAAGGACCAAGAGTGAGTTGATTGAGGCTCTGATACAGGCCTGGAACCACATCATCACTCGTGAACATCTGCAGAAGCTTGTTCACTCAATGCCACAGAGATGCAAGCTGGTGCTCAAGAGCAAAGGCTGGCCAATAAAGTATTAGAAGCTTAAGATGCACTCAAAAGGCCCTTTTCAGGACTCTGAATTAAATAAAAAATAATAAATCTTAAAAAGTAAAATTTAAAGAAGTTGTCCACTACTATAAAGTTTTTTTTTTTTTTTTCATAAATCTTGCTATTATGTGCCACTGAAAACATCTACTGTGTTTATTTTAACAATATTACCTGTTATCATGCTGTAGCAGCACATCTTCAGTGCTGGATTCAGCTCTCATGGGGTTAATCGACTACTTCCTTATTGTGCCCTAATACTACAAGTTCCATGATGCATTGCACTGTCCTCTAAGCCCGAACTTAGCACACCCACTCCAAAACACACCCAACCCCTCCCTCCTCTCTCTTCAGGCTGATGAGGAGAGGTCACATCTTGGTCACAAGCTGTAAAGCCGCACCAAGAACTGCACAACCATGGTGATCAAGCTTTTAGCTTTTTTTCTTTCTCATCTATTTCATAGTATATATAGTTTAGTATACATATGATATACTGTAAAGAGATCCTACTGCGTATATGTCTTAGATATGTAAATTACACAGTACATGTGTGGTTATATGTGTCCATCTACATACGCTTGTGTGCATGTATATATTATGTGTGTTCTTATTTTACACTATTTGTGCTCATATACAGGAGAGGCCCCAGTTTCAGAAACAATATATGGGCCATTTGCAGAAATAACAGCTCATCCTAAGTCACAATTCCACCTGCTTTCGAGGTAGAAATGGCCCCCATTGCATTTTAGCTGCACAAATATGTGATCACACCTTTTATATACACACCAATATATACTTCTATGTGTATGTATGGAATAAATTATTTATTCATATACATACACTTTAATATTTTGTTGCAGTGATATATACATACATATAGAACTTTGAAGGGTTTGTCCACTATTCTAACAACCCCCTCTCAGTCTGTATGTTTACTAGATTCCAGTGCCTGCACGTTCCAATAGTGTCGGCGCGGTGTCTCGCAGCGATTGTACCTGTGGTCAATCAGTGGCCGCATCACTCTCACCACCTTCTAAGCAAACTCTTATATCTGTAGGAAGTGAGTGTTGCTGCATTTTTTTTAAGAATTACCAAATGTAAGCCACTTCTTCCTAAGGCGAAGACAGTGAAGCAGCCACTGATTGTCCACAGGGTTCACATAATGACACTGACACAAATTCTCCGTGAGAGAAACCGTGGTGACAACATTGGGAGTATTCAAATCACATCCTTGTATTCACTCTCTGAGTGTAATATGAGTAACCAAAAATCTGCATTCACACTGAGAAATTACAGATTTGTAGACTGTAGTCTACACTGTGCATTTTATAGATTCAAAACAGTTTTAGTATCATATATTAAAGGGATTGTTCAGTACTTGTCCATTACTTTATATTTATGGTCTTTACTTTGGTTATGTCATCACTGGGATTGCGATAACCATATCTTCCACCCTCACCGATGATGCGTTTTTATAGAAAAAAAACTGAAAAAACACCCACCACCATCACGGTGATAAAGGGATCCAAACCCTAACCCTACCCCTAACCGTTTAATGAACATTTTCTGACAGTCATAGTGCCACGATATTTCAGTGCCACGTATTTCAGTGCCACGTATATAAGTGCCACGTATGTAAGTGCCACGTATGTAAGTGCCACGTATGTAAGTGCCACGTATGTAAGTGCCACGTATGTAAGTGCCACGTATGTGCCACGTATTTCAGTGCCACGTATTTCAGTGCCACGTATTTCAGTGCCACGGATTTAAGTGCCACGGATTTAAGTGCCACGGATTTAAGTGCCACGGATTTAAGTGCCACGTGCCACGTATGTAAGTGCCACGTATGTAAGTGCCACGTATGTAAGTGCCACGTATGTAAGTGCCACGTATGTAAGTGCCACGTATGTAAGTGCCACGTATGTAAGTGCCACGTATGTGCCACATGACACGTATTTCAGTGCCACGGATTTAAGTGCCACCTATTTCGGTGCCACGTATATAAGTGCCACGTATGTAAGTGCCACGTGCCACGTATATAAGTGCCACGTATGTAAGTGCCACGTATGTGCCACGTGACACGTATTTCAGTGCCACGGATTTAAGTGCCACCTATTTCAGTGCCACGTATATAAGTGCCACGTATGTAAGTGCCACGTGCCACGTATATAAGTGCCACGTATGTAAGTGCCACGTATGTAAGTGCCACGTGCCACGTATTTAAGTGCCATGTATGCAAGTGCGATGTATGTAAGTGCCACGGATTTAAGTGCCACGGATTTAAATGCCACCTATGTAAGTGCCACGTATTTCAGTGCCACGTGCCACATATTTCAGTGCCACGTACGTAAGTGCCACGTGCCACGTATTTCAGTGCCACGTATTAAAGTGCCATGTATTTCAGTCCCACTCCCGTGTAGCGGTGGGATATGGGGTAATAAGGGGTTAATGTCACCTTGCTATTGTAAGGTGACATTAAGCCGGGTTAATAACGGAGAGGCGTCAATAAGACGCCTATCCATTATTAATCCAATACTAAAAAAGGGTTAATGAAACACACACACATTAGGAAAAAGTATTTTAATATTCTTCATTTAACCATACTTACCATACTCCAGCACCTGCAAAAAAGTAAAATAATAAACCGTATACTACCTGTCCGCTGTAGTCCAATTAATAACGAGTGTCCCACGACGATCTCCCCTATAGAACAGTGACATTGGGTGGTGTCACTGCTCTATAGGACCCTCAGTGACACACTGACAGAAGACAATGGCTCCTGTAGTGCATCACTGAGGTTACTAAAGTTCACTGGTCTCACTTTATGGCAAAAAGCTGCGTGGGAACTTTCTCATACAGCATGCCATAAAGTGAGACTAGGGACTATTTTCTCACAGGGGTGTAGGAATACATTGTGGGGAATACATTGTGGAAGGATACCTTCCTCCCCTCATTGTCTTCCTGGAGCCCCTGGAGAGTGGTTGCATCAGCAGAGGCTCCTGCTCTCCACGGGAGATCGTCGAGGGACACTCGTTTTAATTGGATTTCTGCGGATCAGGGAGTATAGTGTTTGTTTATTATTTTAATATTTTTTACAGATGACAATGGCTTCGGGGATCAAAGTGACAAGTGATGGTGAGTATGTAATCTATGTTATATGTACTGTATGTCTGTTGTATGTACGTACTGTATGTGGCATGTTTCATGTCGCATGTCACATGTTGCGTGTCGTCGCATGTTGACTCATGGTGCATGTTGATGCATGGTGCATGTCGACGCATGGTGCATGTCGACGCATGGTGCATGTCGATGCATGGTGCATGTCGTTGCATGGTGCATGTCGTTGCATGGTGCATGTCGTTGCATGTCGCATGTCATTGCATGGTGCATGTCGACGCATGGTGCATGTCGATGCATGGCGCATGTCGTTGCATGGTGCATGTCGTCGCATGTCGCATGTCATTGCATGGTGCATGTCGTCGCATGGTCATGTCGCATGTCGTCGCATGGTGCATGTCACATGGTGCATGTTGTCGCATGGTGCATGTCACATGGTGCATGTCGTCGCATGGTGCATGTCATCGCATGTCGCATGTGGTCGCATGGTGCATGTGTCGCATGGTGCATGTTGTCGCATGTCGTCGCATGGTGCATGTCGTCGCATGGCGCATGTCGTTGCATGGTGCATGTCGTCGCATGGTCATGTCGCATGTCGTCGCATGGTGCATGTCACATGGTGCATGTTGTTGCATGGTGCATGTCACATGGTGCATGTCGTCGCATGGTGCATGTCATCGCATGTCGTCGCATGGTGCATGTCGTCGCATGGTGTGTATGTATGTATGTACTGTGTTTTTTTTTTTTTTTACATTCAACACATTAGCCGGATGATGGGACTACTACTGTCCCATCATTGGCTAATGTGTCACTCACTGTCAGTGTAGCAGGCAGAGCCCGATGGGACTTGTAGTCCCATCGGACGATGCCTGCACACACACGCACAGCGCCGGCACACACACACACACGCACAGCGTCGGCACACGCACACACAGCGCCGGCACACACGCGCACACACAGCGCCGGCACACACACGCACAGCGCCGGCACACACACGCACAGCGCCGGCGGGCAGAAGCACCAGCGCCGGCGGGCAGAAGCACCGGCGCCGGCGGGCAGAAGCACCGGCGGTCACAAGCACCGGCGCCGGCGGGCACATGCACCGGCGGGCAGAAACACCGGCGCCGGCGGGCACAAGCACCGGCAGACCCCCGGCGACCGAAGCACAGCCCAGCCACACATCATGATCCCAGCAGTGAGCACACACACAGCCCCGCCCGCCCCCAGCACAGCCCTGCAGGCAGCCCCAGCACCGCCCACAGCCCAGTCACTCTTGCTGAGTGACTGCTGACTGTGGGGGCTGGTCACGCCTGCTGCTGACGTCACGTCAATTTTCAGAGCCTGGAAATTGACGTGACGTCGGCGGAAATGAGCGGCGGCTGCAGTCTGGGGGTCATGTGACCCGGACTCAGCAGGAGGAATAGCGCCGCTCACAGGCGAAAACGTCAACAGAAGGTAATGGCACAATTCATTAGGGGCCCCGGGGGGGTACATTGGGGGGTTAATTGAAAGTAGTGGACAACCCCTTTAAGTCTGTGTGAACTTGCATTGGAAGTTAATGTACTTAGAAACCTGTTCATCATTCTACACACTGTACTGGTGTAGGTATGGTTATGCTGTAAAAAAAATTATCAAAAATGCGCATGCCATAAAATTAATACACTTGGGACATTCAAAAATGAGTATGGCAAACAATGAGGGATTACAAAAACATATATGTTCCACCAGTTTCACTGTAGAGCTGCAGAAGTATGAAACATATAGTTTTCTTCACGCCTATGCAGGACTTTTGAACACCACTGTACTACGTGGCTGAGCAATATACTACGTGGCTGGGCAATATACTACGTGGCTGGGCAATATACTACGTGGCTGGGCAATATACTACGTGGCTGGGCAATATACTACGTGGCTGGGCAATATACTACGTGGCTGGGCAATATACTACGTGGCTGGGCAATATACTGCGTGGCTGTGCTATATACTACGTGGCTGTGCTATATACTACGTGGCTGTGCTATATACTATGTGGCTGTGCTATATACTACGTGGCTGTGCTATATACTACGTGGCTGTGCTATATACTACGTGGCTGTGCTATATACTACGTGGCTGTGCTATATACTGCTTGGCTGTGCTATATACTATGTGGCTGTGCTATATACTACGCGGCTGAGCAATATACTACGTGGCAATTTGAACCACGCTTCACTAATTGCTCGCGGCTGGCCGAATCCTGTGTGTAAATTGCATTATTCTGAAAACTTTGTAAATAAACCACATACAGATTCTAGAATACCCAAAATACCCAATGCGTTAGAATCGGGCCACCATCTAGTGTGTGTGTATATATGTATGTGTATATATATATATATATATATATATATATATATATATATATATATATATACACACTCACCGGCCACTTTATTAGGTACACCTGTCCAACTTCTTGTTAACACTTAATTTCTAATCAGCCAATCACATGGCGGCAACTCAGTGCATTTAGGCATGTAGACATGGTCAAGACAATCTCCTGCAGTTCAAACCGAGCATCAGTATGGGGAAGAAAGGTGATTTGAGTGCCTTTGAACGTGGCATGGTTGTTGGTGCCAGAAGGGCTGGTCTGAGTATTTCAGAAACTGCTGATCTACTGGGATTTTCACGCACAACCATCTCTAGGGTTTACAGAGAATGGTCCGAAAAAGAAAAAAAATCCAGTGAGCGGTAGTTCTGTGGGCGGAAATGCCTTGTTGATGCCAGAGGTCAGAGGAGAATGGGCAGACTGGTTCGAGCTGATAGAAAGGCAACAGTGACTCAAATCGCCACCCGTTACAACCAAGGTAGGCCTAAGGGCATCTCTGAACGCACAGTGCGTCGAACTTTGAGGCAGATGGGCTACAGCAGCAGAAGACCACACCGGGTACCACTCCTTTCAGCTAAGAACAGGAAACTGAGGCTACAATTTGTACAAGCTCATCGAAATTGGACAGTAGAAGATTGGAAAAACGTTGCTTGGTCTGATGAGTCTCGATTTCTGCTGCGACATTCGGATGGTAGGGTCAGAATTTGGCGTAAACAACATGAAAGCATGGATCCATCCTGCCTTGTATGGAGCATCTTTGGGATGTGCAGCCGACAAATCTGCGGCAACTGTGTGATGCCATCATGTCAATATGGACCAAAATCTCTGAGGAATGCTTCCAGCACCTTGTTGAATCTATGCCACGAAGAATTGAGGCAGTTCTGAAGGCAAAAGGGGGTGCAACCCGTTACTAGCATGGTGTACCTAATAAAGTGGCCGGTGAGTGTATATATATATACTAGCTGTACTACCCGGCTTCGCCCGGGTTAATGACTGCTGTTAGCAAAATAGAATGTGTTAACAAAAATTTATTCTGCACACAAAAACCACAAAACAAATAGATAGAAATGTAATTATTAAAAGGCAAAAACTAAGCAAATAGAAGCATTTCACAACATATATTAGCTTTGTTATACTGAGAATGTCTTTGTTGCCTATATTAACCAATCAGAGCTCAGGTTAATTAACTGTAGCAAAATAGAAGCTGAGCTGTGATTGGTTGCTATTGGCAGCCTGATAAATCCCCAGCCAACAGGAAGCCCTCCCCCCTGGCAGTATATATTAGCTCACACATACACATAATAGACAGGTCATGTGACTGACAGCTGCCGTATTTCCTATATGGTACATTTGTTGCTCTTGTAGTTTGCTTATTAATCAGATTTTTATTTTTGAAGGACAATACCAGACTTGTGTGTGTTTTAGGGCGAGTTTTATGTGTCAAGTTGTGTGTGTTGAGTTGCGTGTGGCAACATGCATGTAGCGACTTTTGTGAGATGAGTTTTGTGTGGCGACATGCGTGTAGCAACATTTTGTGTGTTGAGTTGCATGTGACAGGTTAGTGTAGCAAGTTGTGTGCAGCAAGATTTGTGCATGGCGAGTTTTGCGCGTGGCGAGTTTTATGTGTGGTGCATTTTGAGTATGTGCAAGTTTTGTGTGAGGCAACTTTTGCATGTGGTGCAACTTTTGTACATGTGGCAATTTTTCTGTGTGTGCAAGTTTTGCATGAGGTGAGTTTTCCATGAGGTGAGTTTTGCACGTGTGGCGAGTTTTGCGTGAGCCTAGTTTTGCATATGGCGAGTTTTGCATGTAGCGAGTTTTGAGTGGTGACTTTTGTGTTTCGACTTTTATGTGGCGAGGTTGGTGTGTGTGTGTGGTGAAATGTGTGCTGAGGGTGGTATATGTGTTCAAGCACGTGGTAGTGTGTGGCGCATTTTGTGTTTGTGTTCATATCCCCGTGTGTGGTGAGTATCCCATGTCGGGGCCCCACCTTAGCAACTGTACGGTATATACTCTTTGTCGCCATCGCTCTCATTCTTTAAGTCCTCATTGTTCACATCTGGCAGCTGTCAATTTTCCTCCAACACTTTTCCCTTCACTTTTTCCCCATTATGTAGATAGGAGCAAAATTGTTTGGTGAATTGGAACGCGCGGGGTTAAAATTTCACCTCACAACATAGCCTATGACGCTCTCGGGGTCCAGACGTGTGACTGTGCAAAATTTTGTGGCTGTAGCTGCGACGGTACAGATGCCAATCCCGGACATACACACATACATACATACACACATTCAGCTTTATATATTAGATATACCTGTATGTAATCTCCTGTATATAGTATATACCTGTGTGTCATCTCACCTATATATAGTATATATCTGTGTGTCATCTCCTGTATATAGTATATACCTGTATGTCATCTCCTCCTATACATAGCATATACCTGTGTCATCTCCTCCTGTATATACTATATACCTGTAGGTAATCTGCTCCTGTATATAGTATATACCTGTGTGTCATCTCCTCCTGTATATAGTATATACCTGTATGTCATCTCCTCCTGTATGTAGTATGTACCTGTATGTCATCTCCTCCTCTATATAGTATATACCTGTGTGTCATCTCTCCTGTATATAGTATATATCTGTGTGTCATCTCCTCCTGTATATAGTATATACCTGTGTGTCATCTCCCCTGTAAATAGTATATACCTGTGTGTCATCTCCTGTATATAGTATATAGCTGTATGCCATCTCCTCCTGTATTAGCCCTCGTTCACACGTTATTTGGTCAGTATTTTTACCTCAGTATTTGTAAGCTAAAATGGCAGCCTGATAAATCCCCAGCCAACAGTAAGCCCACCCCCTGGCAGTATATATTAGCTCACACATACACATAATAGACTGGTCATGTGACTGACAGCTGCCGGATTCCTATATGGTACATTTGTTGCTCTTGTAGTTTGTCTGCTTATTAATCAGATTTTTATTTTTGAAGGATACCAGACTTGTGTGTGTTTTAGGGCGAGTTTCGTGTGTCAAGTTGTGTGTGTTGAGTTGCGTGTGGCGACATGCATGTAGGGACTTTTGTGAGATGAGTTTTGTGTGGCGACATGCGTGTAGCAACTTTTTGTGTGTCGAGTTGCATGTGACAGGTTAGTGTAGCAAGTTGTGTGCAGCAAGTTTTGCGCATGGCGAGTTTTGCGCGTGGCGAGTTTTATGTGTGGTGCCTTTTGAGTATGTGCAAGTTTTGTGTGAGGCAACTTTTGCATGTGTTGCAACTTTTGTGCATGTGGCAATTTTTCTGCGTGTGGCAATTTTTCTGCGTGTGCAAGTTTTGCGTGTGGCGAGTTTTGCACGTGTGGCGAGTTTTGCATGTGGAGAGTTTTGCGCGTGGCGAGTTTTGAGCGGCGACTTTTGTGTTTCTACTTTTATGTGGCGAGGTTGGTGTATGTGTGGTGAAATGTGCACTGAGGGTGGTATATGTGTTCGAGCACGTGGTAGTGTGTGGCGCATTTTGTGTGTGTGTTCATATCCCCGTGGTGGTGTGATTATCCCATGTTGGGGCCCCACCTTAGCAACTGTACAGTATATACTCTTTGGTGCCATCGCTGTCATTCTTTAAGTCCCCCTTGTTCACATCTGGCAGCTGTTAATTTGCCTCCAACACTTTTCCTTTCATTTTTTCCCCATTATGTAGATAGGGGCAAAATTGTTTGGTGACTTGGAAAGCGCGGGGTTAAAATTTCACCTCACAATATAGCTTTGACGCTCTCAGGGTCCAGACGTGTGACTGTGCAAAATTTTGTGCCTGTAGCTGCGACGCCTCCAACACTTTTCCTTTCACTTTTTCCCCATTATGTAGATAGGGGCAAAATTGTTTGGTGAATTGGAAAGCGCGGGGTTAAAATTTCACCTCACAACATAGCCTATGACGCTCTCGGGGTCCAGACGTGTGACTGTGCAAAATTTTGTGGCTGTAGCTGCTACGGTTCAGATGCCAATCCCGGACATACATACATACATACATACACACACACACACATTCAGCTTTATATATTAGATGTGTATATATATATATGTGTGTATGTATATATATATATATATATATATATATATATATATATATATATATATATATATATATATATATATATATATAATTAGGAACAGCACAAATCCTTTACTTATCTTCGGGTGCAAGGCCCCCAGGCAACCTGTCCACTGATTGTCCCAAGTCAATAAACTTCAAAAAAGCAGGCAGCCATATGTATATATTACACACGCAGTGTCTTGTGAAGGTATTCGGCTTCCTGGAACTCTTCAACCTTTTCCCCATATCATGCTTCAAGCATAAACATACCAAATGTAAATTTTTGGTAAAGAATCAACAACAAGTGGAACACAATTGTGAAGTTGAACGAAATTTATTGGTTATTTTACATTTCTGTGGAAATTAAAAAACTGAAAAGTGGATTGTGCAATATCATTCAGCCCCTTTAACTTAATACTTTGTTGCGCCACCTTTTGCTGTGATTACAGCTGCAAGTTGCTTGGGGTATGTCTCTATCAGTTTTTTACATTGAGAGACTGAAATTCTTGCCCATTCTTCCTTGGCAAACAGCTCGAGCTCAGTGAGGTTTGATGGAGATCGTTTTTGAACAGCAGTTTTCAGCTCTTTCCACAGGTTCTCGATTGGATTGCGGTCTGGACTTTGACTTGGCTATTCTAACACCTGGATACATTTATTTTTGAACCATTCCATTGTAGATTTTGCTTTATGTTTTGGATCATTGTCTTGTTGGAAGACAAATCTCCGTCTCAGTCTCAGTTCTTTTGCAGACTCCAACAGGTTTTCTTCAAGAAAGGTCCTGTATTTGGCTCCATCCATCTTCCCATCTTCCCATCAATTTTAACCATCTTCACTGTCCCTGCTGAAGAAAAGCTGGCCCAAACCATGATGCTGCCACCACCATGTTTGACAGTTGGGATGGTGTGTTCAGGGTGATGAGCTGTGTTGCCTTTACGCCAAACATATCGTTTGGCATTGTTGCCAGAAAGGAGTGGTCCTGCAGTTGGGGACCACAGACCACATCTCAGTACCAATGCTTTGTGGCTGTTTTGGACACTTTTGAATGTTGGTTGTGCTTTCACAATTGTTGTAGTATGAGATGGACTCTACAACCCACACAAGTGGCTCAGGTAGTGCAGCTCATCCAGGATGGCACATAAATGCGAGCTATGGCAAGAAGGTTTGCCGAGGCTGTCAGCGTAGTGTCCAGAGGCTGTAGGCGCTACCAGTAGACAGGCCAGTACACCATGAGACGTGGGAGTGCAACAACTCAGCAGCAGGACCGCTACCTTAGCCTTTGTGCAAGGAGGAAGAGGAGGAGCACTGCCAAAGCCCTGCAAAATGACCTCCAGCAGGCCACAAATGTGCATGTGTCTGCACAAATGGTTAGAGACCAACTCCATGAGGATGGTCTGAGTGCCATACGTCCACAGATGAGGGTTGTGCTCACAGGCCAACACCGTTAAGGGCGCTTGGCATTTGCCACAGAACACAGGATTGGCAAATTCTCCACTGGCGCCCTGTGCTATTTACCGATGAAAGCAGGTTCACACTGAGCACGTGACAGATGTGACAAAGTCTGGAGACGCCGTGGAGAGCGATCTGCCTGCAACATCCTTCAGCATGATCGGTTTGGCAGTGGGTCAGTAATGGTGTGGGATGGCATTTCTTTAGAGGGCCGCACAGCCCTCCATCTGCTCGCCAGAGGTTGCCTGACTGACATTAGGTACCAAGATAAGATCCTCAGACCCCTTGTGAGACCATATGCTGGTGCGGTTGGCCCTGGGTTCCTCCTAATGCAGGACAATGCCAGACCTCATGTGGCTGTAGTGTGTCAGCAGTTCCTGCAAGATGAAGGCATTGAAGCTATGGAATGGCTCGCCCATTCCCCAGACCTGAATCCGATTGAACACATCTGTGACATCATGTCTCGCACCATTCACCAGCGTCGCGTTGCACCACAAACTGTCCAGGAATTGGCAGATGCTTTAGTCCGGGTCTGGGAGGAGATCCCTCAGGAGACCATCCGCCACCTCATCAGGAGTATGCCCAGGCATTGTAGGGAGGTCATACAGGCACATGGAGGCGCCACACACACTACTGAGCATCATTTCCTTGTCTTGAAGCATTTCCACTGAAGTTGGATCAGCCTGTAACTTCATTTTCCACTTTGATTTTGAGCGTCATTCCAACTCCAGACCTCTGTGGGATATTTGTTGTGATTTTCATTGATAATTTTTAGGTTTTATTGTTCTTGACACATTCCACTATGTATTGAATAAAGATTTACAGCTGGAATATTTCATTCAATGATATCTAAGATGTGGGATTTTAGTGTTCCCTTTTATTTTTTTGAGATATATATATGTGTGTGTGTGTACACTAGCCTGGGAGTTCCTCTCATGCTCTGTAAACCAACTGATGCAGAGAGAGGTACTTCTCTTTTTATTTTGACTGTTTCCTGTCTTTAAAGAGCGGATCCCCTCTCTAGTTAGTGCTGTCATGGGTTCTGAAAAAGCACATTACCGGAAAGTAATATACGTTTTTCCCTATAGAAAGGTTATACTTTAGTTCGCCGTGGAAGCGAAGAAGAGCTGTCATTACTCAGATCACATGATTTGGAAGAGGGGGACAATCATACTGGCCATGAATCTCAGCGAGAAGGAGAAAAGGAAAAGGTAAGAAAATGACTACATTCTTAGTTAAGTAGCTATATATATATATATGCTAGCTGTTTCCAGCCAGCTAACGCTCGGCACGCTCATTGCTATCTAATTAACGCTGCTGGTGATTAAACTAAAGTAAATAATGACAATATTCAATAGCACTTATGCAGGTGGTAAATTAACTTAAAATGAAGTTAATAACAATAATTGTGGTGATACGGTGGGGGGTGGGATTATGTGTAGTAATGTGGGGGGGCGGGATTATCTGTGGTAATGTGGGGTGGCGGGATTATGTGTGGTAATGTGGGGGCAGGATTATGTCTAGTAATGGGGGGGCGGGATTATCTGTGGTAATGTGGTGGGGGCGGGATTGTGTGGTGATGTGGTGGGGGGGCGGGATTGCATGTGGTGGGGTGGGATTACGTGTGATGTGGTGGGGCGGGAATACGTGTGGTGGTGGGGCAGGATTATGTGTGGTAATGTGGGGGGCGGGATTGTGTGTGGTAACGGGGTGGTGGGGTCGGGATTGTGTGGTAATGTGGGGGGCGGGATTGTGTGTGGTAATGGGGTGGTGGGGTCGGGATTGTGTGGTAATGTGGTGGGGGCGGGATTCTGTGTGGTAATGAGGTGGTGGGCGGGATTGTGTGTGGTAATGGGGTGGTGGGGGCGGGATTGTGTGTGGTAATGGGGTGGTGGGGGCGGGATTGTGTGTGGTAATGGGGTGGTGGGGGCGGGATTGTGTGTGATAATGGGGTGGTGGGGGCGGGATTGTGTGTGGTAATGGGGTGGGGGGCGGGATTGTGTGTGGTAATGGGGTGGTGGGGGCGGGGATGTGTGATAATGGGGTGGGGGGCGGCATTGTGTGTGGTAATGGAGTGGTGGGGGCGGGATTGTGTGTGGTAATGGAGTGGTGGGGCGGGATTGTGTGTGGTAATGGGGTGGGGGGCGGGATTGTGTGGTAATGGGTGGGGGGCGAATTTGTGTGGTATGGGGTGGGGGGCGAATTTGTGTGGTATGGGGTGGGGGGCGGGATTGTGTGTGGTGGTGGGGGCGGGATTGTGTGGTAATGGGGTGGTGGGGGCGGGATTGTGTGTGGTAATAGAGTGGGGGCGGGATTGTGTGAGGTAATGGAGTGGTGGGGCGGGATTGTGTGTGGTAATGGGGTGGTGGGGGCGGGATTGTGTGTGGTAATGGGGTGGTGGGGGCGGGATTGTGTGTGATAATGGGGTGGTGGGGGCGGGATTGTGTGTGGTAATGGGGTGGGGGGCGAGATTGTGTGTGGTAATGGGGTGGTGGGGGCGGGATTGTGTGTGGTAATGGGGTGGTGGGGGCGGGATTGTGTGTGGTAATAGAGTGGGGGCGGGATTGTGTGAGGTAATGGAGTGGTGGGGCGGGATTGTGTGAGGTAATGGGGTGGTGGGGCGGGATTGTGTGTGGTAATGGGGTGGTGGGGGCGGGATTGTGTGTGGTAATGGGGTGGGGGGCGGGATTGTGTGTGGTAATGGGGTGGTGGGGGCGGGGATGTGTGATAATGGGGTGGGGGGCGGCATTGTGTGTGGTAATGGAGTGGTGGGGGCGGGATTGTGTGGTAATGGAGTGGTGGGGCGGGATTGTGTGTGGTAATGGGGTGGGGGGCGGGATTGTGTGGTAATGGGTGGGGGGCGGGATTGTGTGGTAATGGGTGGGGGGCGGGATTGTGTGGTAATGGGTGGGGGGCAGGATTGTGTGGTAATGGGTGGGGGGCGGGATTGTGTGGTATGGGGTGGGGGGGCGGGATTGTGTGTGGTGGTGGGGGCGGGATTGTGTGTGGTAATAGAGTGGGGGCGGGATTGTGTGAGGTAATGGAGTGGTGGGGCGGGATTGTGTGTGGTAATGGGGTGGTGGGGGCGGGATTGTGTGTGGTAATGGGGTGGTGGGGGCGGGGATGTGTGATGGGGTGGGGGGGGATGTGTGATGGGGTGGGGGGCGGGATTGTGTGTGGTAATGGGGTGGGGGGCGGGATTGTGTGTGGTAATGGAGTGGTGGGGGCGGGATTGTGTGTGGTAATGGAGTGGTGGGGCGGGATTGTGTGTGGTAATGGAGTGGTGGGGCGGGATTGTGTGTGGTATGGGGTGGGGGGCGGGATTGTGTGTGGTAGTGTGGTGGTGGGGGCGGGATTGTGTGGTAATGGGGTGGTGGGGGCGGGATTGTGTGGTAATGGGGTGGTGGGGGCGGGGATGTGTGATAATGGGGTGGGGGGCGGGATTGTGTGTGGTAATGGAGTGGTGGGGGCGGGATTGTGTGTAGTAATGGAGTGGTGGGGCGGGATTGTGTGGTAATGTGGTGGGGGGCGGGATTGTGTGTGGTGGTGGGGGCGGGATTGTGTGTGGCACTGGGGTGGTGGGGGTGGGATTGTGTGTGGTAATGGGGGGGTGGGGGCGGGATTGTGTGTGGTAATGGGGGGGTGGGGGAGGGATTGTGTGTGGTAATGGGGGGGTGGGGGCGGGATTGTGTGTGGTGATGTGGTGGGGGGCGGGGCTACTGTGCAGAGGGCAGGATTATATAATATATGTATGTTCCCCAATACACAGTTGTCATATATAACTTGTGTGTACTATATGTTGTAGTTATCACATGACTTTGACTACGGATGTGCCAGCAGATATACACAGCTATTAGCCCCTTTTTTTATTTAATTGGCCTAATCTGTGTTTTTTCAGTAGCAATAACAACCATGCTGTAGATTTGTGAAATCTGGAGCGTATTGCATATTTTGTATGGATTTATTCCGCTGTATATGAATCCGGTATGGAATACTACATTTATTTCCATTTCTGGCAGAATGTCAGCAGTGTCTAAATCCAGACCGGATCCTGACTATGTGCACGAGGTCAATGTCTTATTGCTGTATTGGTTTGTTTTGCAGTTTGATGTAGCTGATGCATTTATAAATCAGGCAATCCACACTATTGAATACTGTCTGGGATGTATTTCCAACACTGCTTCCTACCTGCGTCTGTGGGCGCTAAGCCTGGCACATGCTCGTAAGTGTTACTTTTTATACCTATACATCGATTATAATTTAACAGATCAGCAGCACCACTTTTGCAACTTTTTTGCAGCCTAGTATCGTGTACTTTTTGTCTGAGAAAAAAAAGTCTTAGTTATGAAATTTCACTTGCATTTATTTTGAGGGGTATGTTGGTGTCCCAAAACTAATATTGATTTTAATTGTAAATGTCAAACTGTTTATTGTAATTTTTTTCTATTAAACTTTTACAAAAAGTTCCCCTTGTTCCCTCTCTATTCTATCTGCTATATATTACAGTACAGACCAAAAGTTTGGACACAACTTCTCATTTAACCCCTTTCTGACATACTATCCCGTCGATGTGGTATGGGCCCGTATGACCACCGACTGGATAGTACGTCATTACCGATCGGCCGCGCTCACGGGGGGAGCGCGGCCGATTGGGGCCGGGTGTCAGCTGACTATCGCAGCTGACATCCGGCACTATGTGCCAAGAGCAGTCACGGACCCCTCCTGGCACGTTAACCCCCGGCTTACTGCGATCAAAGATTATTGCAGCGTTTCGGCGGCACAGGGAAGCATCACGCAGGGAGGGGGCTTCCCTGAGACCCTCGGAGGAACGCGATGTGATCGCATTGCTCCAAGGGTCTCCTGCCTCCTCCCTGCAGGCCCGGATCCAAAATGGCCGCAGGGGGCTTTCCGGGTCCTGCAGGGAGGTGGCTTGCAAGCGCGCACCTGCTCAGAGCAGGCGCCGACAAGCCTCCTGCAGTGCCTGTGTGATCGCTGATCTGACACAGTGCACTGCAAAGTGTAAGATCAGTGATCTGACACTATAGCATAATGTCCCCCCTGGGGCAATGTTAAATAGTAAAAAAAAATATATATATTGTTCCAATAAATACATTTCTTTATCTAAATAAAAAAACAATAAAAGTACACATTTAGTTTTGCCGCGTCTGTAACGACCCGACCTATAAAACTGTCCCACTAGTTAACCCCTTCAGTGAACACTGTAAAAAAAAAAAAATGACGCTTTATTATCATACCGCCAAACAAAAAGTGGAATAACACGTGATCAAAAAGACGGATATAAATAACCATGGTACCGCTAAAAACGTCATCTTGTCCCGCAAAAAAACAGCTGCCATACAACATCATACAACGAAAAAATAAAAAAGTTATAGACCTCAGAATAAAGCGATGCAAAAATAATTATTTTTTTATATAAAATAGTTTTTATCATATAAAAGCGCCAAAATATAAAAAAGATATAAATGATGTATCGTAATCGTTCTGACCTGAAGAATAAAACTGCTTTATGAATTTTACCAAACGTAGAACGGTATAAGCGCCCCCCCAAAAGAAATTCATGATTAGCTGGTTTTTGTTCATTCTACCTCACAAAAAGCGATAAAAAAAAGTCACGTGCCCGATAATGGTACCAATAAAAACGTCAACTCGGCCCGCAAAAAACAAGACCTCACATGACTCTGTGGACCAAAATATGTAAAAATTATAGCTCTCAAAATGTGGAGGCGCAAAAACTATTTTTTGCAATAAAAAGCGTCTTTTAGTGTGTGACAGCTGCCAATCATAAAAATCTGCTAAAAAACACACTATAAAAGTAAATCAACCCCCCTTTCATCACCCCCTTAGTTAGGGAAGAATAATAAAATGTTAAAAAATGTATTTATTTCCATTTTCCTGTTAGGGTTGGGGCTAAAGTTAGGGTTAGAGTTGGGGCTAAAGTTAGGGTTAGAGTTGGGGCTAAAGTTAGGGTTAGGATTGGGGCTAAGGTTAGGGTTGGGGCTAAGGTTAGGGTTGGGGCTAAGGTTAGGGTTGGGGCTAAAGTTAGGGTTGGGGCTAAAGTTAGGGTTGGGGCTAAAGTTAGGGTTGGGGCTAAAGTTAGGGTTGGGGCTAAAGTTAGGGTTCGGGTTGGCTAAAGTTAATGTTTGGGTTAGGGCTAAAGTTAGGGTTTGGATTACATTTACGGTTGGGATTAGGGTTAGGGGTGTGTTTGGGTTAGGGTTTCAGTTAGAATTGGGGGGGTTTCCACTGTTAAGGCACATCAGGGGCTCTCCAAACGCAACATGGCATCCAATCTCAATTCCAGCCAATTCTGTGTTGATAAAGTAAAACAGTGTTCTTTCCCTTACGACCTCTCCCGTGCACCCAAACAGGGGTTTACCCCAACATATGGGGTATCAGCATACTCAGGACAAATTGGACAACTTTTGGGGTCCAATTTCTCCTGTTACCCTTGGGAAAATACAAAAACCGGGGCTAAAAAATAATTTTTGTGGAAAAAAAAAAGATTTTTTATTTTCACGGCTCTGTGTTATAAACTGTAGTGAAACACTTGGGGGTTCAAAGTTCTCACAACACATCTAGATAAGTTCCTTGGGGTGTTTAGTTTCCAATATGGGGTCACTTGTGGGGGTTTCTACTGTTTAGGTACATCAGGGGCTCTGCAAATGCAACATGACGCCTACAGACCATTCCATCTAAGTCTGCATTCCAAATGAGCTCCTTCCCTTCCGAGCTCTGCTATGCGCCCAAATGGTGGTTCCCCCTACATATGGGGTATCAGCGTACTTAGGATAAATTGGACAACAACTTTTGGGGTCCAATTTCTCCTGTTACCCTTGGTAAAATAAAACAAATTGGAGAATAAATTTTTTGTGAAAAAAAGTTAAATGTTCATTTTTAAATAAAAAATTCCAAAAATTCCTGTGAAACACCTGAAGGGTTAATAAACTTCTTGAATGTGGTTTTGAGCACCTTGAGATGTGCAGTTTTTAGAATGGTGTCACACTTGGGTATTTTCTATCAAAATGACTTCAAACCCCTTTGACTTCAGATGTGATGTGATCCCTAAAAAAAAAATGGTGTTGTAAAAATGAGAAATTGCTGGTCAACTTTTAACCCTTATAACTCCCTAACAAAAAAAAAATTTTGGTTTCAAAAGTATTTTGTCTGACATATCTCTCTGATTTAAGGGCATAAAAATTCAAAATTGGAAAATTGCAAAATTTTCAAAATTTTCGCCAAATTTCCGTTTTTTACACAAACAAAACGCAAGTTATATCGAAGAAATTTCTAACATGAAGTACAATATGTCACGAGAAAACAATGTTAGAATCATCAGGATCCGTTGAAGCGTTCCAGAGTTATAACCTTATAAAGGGACAGTGGTCAGAATTGCAAAAATTGGCCCGGTCATTAACATGCAAACCACCCTTGGGGGTAAAAGGGTTAAAGATTTTTTTTCTGTATTTTCATGACTATGAAAATTGTACATTCACACTCGAAGGCATCAAATCTATGAATTAACATATGTGGAATTATATACTTAACAAAAAAGTGTGAAACAACTGAAATTATGTCTTATATTCTAGTTTCTTCAAAGTAGCCACCTTTTGCTTTGATGACTGCTTTGCACACTCTTGGCATTCTCTTGATGAGCTGTGTTGGATACACATCTGATAGGTCTACTGAATAGACTGTTAGCTGCTTTTTTCTTGCCATTATGCAAATTCTAAGTAAAGAAAAACGAGTGGCCATCATTACTTTAAGAAATGAAGGTCAGTCAGTCCGAAAAATTGGGAAAACTTTGAAAGTGTCCCCAAGTGCATTGGCAAAAACCATCAAGCGCTACAAAGAAACTGGCTCACATTAGGACCGCCCCAGGAAAGGAAGATCAAGAGTCACCTCTGCTTCTGAGGATAAGTTTATTCGAGTACCAGCCTCAGAAATTGCAGGTTAACAGCAGCTCAGATTAGAGACCAGGTCAATGCCACACAGAGTTCTAGCAGCAGACACATCTCTACAACAACTGTTAAGAGGATACTTTGTGCAGCAGGCCTTCATGGTAAAATAGCTGCTAGGAAACCACTGCTAAGGACAGGCGACAAGCAGAAGAGACTTGTTTGGGCTAAACAACACAAGGAATGGACATTAGACCAGTAGAAATCTGTGCTTTGGTCTGATGAGTCCAAATTTGAGATCTTTGGTTCCAACCACTGTATCTTTGTGCGATGCAGAAAAGGTGAACGGATGGACTCTACATGCCTGGTTCCCACCGTGAAGCATGGAGGAGGAGGTGTGATGTTGTGGGGGTGCTTTGCTGGTGACACTGTTGGGGATTTATTCAAGATTGAAGGCATACTGAACCAGCATGGCTACCACAGCATCTTGCAGCAGCATGCTGTTCCATCCGGTTGTGTTCCATCCAGGCTGTGTAAGGGCTATTTGACCAAGAAGGAGAGTGATGGGGTGCTACGCCAGATGACCTGGCCTCCACAGAAACCAGACCTGAATCCAGTCGAGATGGTTTGGGGTGGGCTGGACCGCAGAGTGAAGGCAAAAGGGCCAACAAGTTCTAAGCATCTCTGGGAACTCCTTCAAGATTATCGGAAGACCATTTTTGGTGACTACCTCTTGAAGCTCATCAAGAGAATGCCAAGAGTGTGCAAAGCAGTCATCAAAGCAAAAGGTGGCTACTTTGAATAACCTAGAATATAAGACATAATTTCAGTTGTTTCACACTTTTTTGTTAAGTATATAATTCCACATATGTTAATTCATAGTTTTGATGCCTTCAGTGTGAATGTACAATTTTCATAGTCATGAAAATACAGAAAAATCTTTAACCCCTTTACCCCCAAGGGTGGTTTGCACGTTAATGACCGGGCCAATTTTTGCAATTCTGACCACTGTCCCTTTATAAGGTTATAACTCTGGAACGCTTCAACGGATCCTGATGATTCTGATATTGTTATCTCATCATGACATATTGTACTTCATGATAGTGGTCCTACTTCTGACTTGGTGACATTTTGTTTGAGAATCCCCAGTGCATGTCAGGATACTCAAACAAGATGTCACCAGTGGGTATAAGATGCGGTCTGTGCTGCAGCCTTTGTCCCCACCATGAAACAAAGCTCCACCTGCGATGCTTGATTTTAGGGGCTGGGCTAGTCTTTACTGAGCATGTGTTGGTTGTCAATTCCAACTGTGTGTCACTGTGTGTTATCCTTTTCAATGCAGAGTGGCAGTGCACTCCCTCGCCGACTCTGATGAGAAGTGACAAGCTGGCAAGAGCACCCTGTCAGAGCACATTGTAAAGCGAGAACCTGGTGAGCAGGGAAAGCAGAGACTAGTTCTGCCCCCGAAACAGACATCGCTTTTGAGGGCAGAGCTGGTGTCTGTTCTCTCTGCTCACCGGGTTCTCTCCTTACAGTGTGCACTGACAGTGTGCTCTGTTCCTGGCTTGTCTCTTTTATAGTCGGCAAGGGATCACACTGTCACTGTGCATTGAAAAGGGTGCCACACATTGACAAAGGAGCTTATACTAGAGTATATGTCAGACTTTACAATCGATAGATGCTTCGTAGAGCTGGGACTAGCCCAGCCCCTGATATGGATCACTGATGATTAGTGTTGAGCGATACTTTCCGATATCGGAAAGTATCGGTATCGGAAAGTATCGGCCGATACCGTCACAGTATCGGAATCCAATCCGATACCGATACCCGATCCCAATGCAAGTCAATGGGACGAAAATATCGGAATTAAAATAAACCCTTTATACACTTGTAGGTTCATTCTACATGCAGGAAAACAACTAAGAATATTGTAGGATGTATTGGGGGACGTGGCGGAGATATTAAAGGGACAGAGGTTTAGCCCAATGTAATAGAATAGCAGGATTTTTTATTTTTTTTTATGAAGTTCGGCGTTAGAAAGAATTTGACTATGTTTTTTTTTTTTTTTTTATGTCAGATATTGATGTTTCACTACTTCCACGCCCTTCACCTTCTTTTTTACTTCTCCCACGCTTTCTTCTTAATTATCCTCATCATCAGCTTCTTTGACATCAACTTCTTCACCTTATTCATCTTCTTCTTCATCTTCTACCTATTATTTTTTGGGTTACATTGTTCATATTCTTTTTATTTTACTATTATCTTCATCATATTCAACTTCTTCATCATATTCTTATTTGTGACAGGCATTCCCGTAGTTGTTATCTATAAAAGTTTGAAGATTACACCTTCCGTTCTGCCTGTCACAAAACAGTTACATTTGTCCGCGTTCAGTTTGGCCTGCAGCATCAGGCTTTATCCAGGGGCACCACGAGGAGGAACGGACTCACCCCCATACACTGCTTAGTCTTCTTCTGCTTATAATTTACATAATATTTTTTGCTCTGATATTTTGTGTTATGCTTAATGTCCTTCTGCTCTTTGTTCTGCAGCCTCTTGTTCTTCTGCTTCTCGGTCTTCCAGGTCGTCGTCGTCTCCAGGGTCGTCGTCTCCGGGGTCGTCGTCATCGGGGTGGTCTTCAGGGTCGTCGTCTCCGGGGTCGTCGTCATCGGGGTGGTCTTCGGGGTCATCGTCTCCAGGGTCGTCGTCATCACGGTGGTTGTCGTCTCTGGTGTCGTCGTCATCTTAGGGGTGGTCTTCTGGGTCATTGTGTTTAGTCTCTTGAACTTGGAAATGTAGCAGAAGGTACAAGAAGGCTGAGAAAATGCCGAGAACCAGCTGATGGAACTGGAACTCGGATGGCTACCCGAAGGTCCAAGAGCCAATGGAACTACCGAGGACCAGCTGACGTTACTGGAACCCGGTTACTAAGCAGGAGGTACCTGTGCTGAAAGCACTACCAAGGACCACCTGACGTTGGTGGAACTCGGATACCCAGAGGGAGGCACCTAAGCCAAAGGCTCTGCCCGGAACCAGCTGACGGTACTGGAACCAGGATGGGGAGCAGAAGGTACAAGAGCAAAAGACACTGCCGAGAACCAGCTGACGGTGCTGGAACCCGGATGGGTAGCCGAAGGTCCAAGAGCCAATGGAACTACCGAGGACCAGCTGACGTTACTGGAACCCGGTTACTAAGCAGGAGGTACCCGTGCCTGAAAGCACTACCAAGGACCACCTGACGTTGGTGGAACTCGGATACCAAAGGGAGGCACCTAAGCCAAAGGCTCTGCCCGGAACCAGCTGACGGTACTGGAACCAGGATGGGGAGCAGAAGGTACAAGAGCAAGTGTCTGCGTGGCTTTTGCAGGACACGATGCCGGCTGCACAGCAGGGGAACAGCTGGCGGTGCTGGACCCCACTGACACATTGGCTGGTGTTTTTCTCTGTGCAGCTAGCACATCTGGGCCCCAACTGGCGGTGTGTTAGAGCCCAGGGACAGCAGGAGGAGGAGCAGGAGGAGGAGGAGCAGGGGGAGGGGAGTGTAGGCCGAAGCCTGCACTGGCGGCAGCTTTGGGTCTGTTGTGTCTGCGTGGCTTTTGCAGGACACGTTGCCGGCTACACAGCAGGGGAACAGCTGGCGGTGCTGGACCCCACTGACACATTGGCGAGGTGTTTGGCTCTGTGCAGCCAGCACTTCCGGACAGCAACTAGCGTTGTTGGAGCCCGGGCTCTGCAGGTGGAGCAGAGTGTAGGCCGAAGCCTAATTGAACCGATTTCAAAAGTCACCTTTAACCCCCCCTCAGGGGTTACAAAGTAGAAGAGCCACAGCTTATGCAGCAGTAGTGCTGCACAAGTCAAAGGTTGCTCTTTTAATTTTTCTCCTTGCACACGCTGAATGAAACACGTATAACATTTAGCCCTTTATACAGTCAAACTGTGTTGGAGGCGCGAGTTCCCTTTGTAATGAGACGCAGCACAGATGTCAAGAATCCCACCTTGGTGCTGGGTGCAGCCTCCCGAGCGTTGTTATTTGCTGTACAGGAGTCTGCGCTGTCGTGTTATCCCCTGGCCTAGCGCCGTTAGCGCTGCCCATCTTCTGGCATCATGTAATGTCGGCCGGTGCGGTTCGCGATGCCCATGAATCCCAGCCCCGCAGTGTCTTAACATTGTTAAAACACTGCGGGGCTGGGATTCAGGGCCTGGCGCAGCACATATGTTGGCCTCTCACACTCGGGTCCTTACACCCGCTTCAGACTGTGCGGCGTCATCTGATCCCTTATCGCATGCCACGGCCATGAAGCCGCACAGTCCGAAGAAGGCGGAAGGAGAGGAGGGACAGGCGAACTGATGCACTGATCCTGCCCATGAATCACACCCTCGCAGTCCCAATAAATACGACACCGAGGGGCGTTGTGTGGGTCAGGGCGGCCGCAGAGGCGCAGGCAGCC
Organism: Ranitomeya variabilis; assembly: GCF_051348905.1. Taxonomy (NCBI): domain Eukaryota; kingdom Metazoa; phylum Chordata; class Amphibia; order Anura; family Dendrobatidae; genus Ranitomeya; species Ranitomeya variabilis. Next base: position 228,449,598 of record NC_135232.1, read on the forward strand.
AAACAATGATGCCAGAAGACGGGCAGCGCTACCAAGGGGGTTGCAGCGTGTCATTACAAAGGAAAGTCACACCACCGGGACGGTTAAATGGTCACACAGAGGACACATTTCAGACGTGTTTTCAGTTCCACATGTGCGAGGAGAATACGTTTCTGAGCCACCTTGCACACATGCAGCATTACCGCTGTACAAGGTGGCTGGATAACGTAAAAACGCCTGGGGGAGGGGGGACAGGTTCCCTTCAATTTCAGTTCTTGTGTCTGCGTGGCGGTCGCAGGACACGTTGCCGGCTACACAGCAGGGGAACAGCTGGCGGTGCTGAACCCCACTGACACATTGGCTGGTGTTTTTCTCTGTGCAGCTAGCACATCTGGGCAAAAACTGGCGGTGTTAGAGCCCAGGGTCAGCAGGAGGAGCAGGGGGAGCGGAGTGTAGGCCGAAGCCTGCACTCGAGCAAGTTGAAAGGAAACCTTTAACCCCCCCCCCCCCCCCAGGCGTTTGTAGCTGAAAGAGCCATTGTGTACAGCACTAATGCTGGAAAAGGTAAACTTAGCTCTTTTAATTATGGTCCTTGTACATGCGGAACCTAACATTTATGAAATGTGTCCCCACACAGCGTTAAACCGTCCGGTAGGTGGAACTTTCCTTTGTCGTGTGACGCAGCACAGCCATCATTTTTACCCCCTTGGCGCCGTGCGCCGCCTCCTCAGCGTTGTTTGAATCTGTCCCGGAGCCTGCGCTGTTAGGTTAGCCCTTGGCCATGCACACATGTTGCGCTGCCCGTCTTCTGACCTCATTTGGTGTCAGGCTGGCTGCGCCTGTGCGGGTGCGCTGGCCGAGATCCCGCCTCGCAGTGTCGTCTAATGTAATCCCACCGCGGGCCTGTGATCCGTGCCCGTGCGCAGTGCATATCCTCTCCTCTCACTCCCCTCCCTACGGCTTTTTCAGACTGTGCGGTGTCACGGCCGTGGCATGCTATTAGGGACCAGCTGACATCGCACAGTCTGAAGAAGCCGTAGGGAGGGGAGTGAGAGGAGAGGATATGCACTGCGCACGGGCACGGATCACAGGCCCGCGGTGGGATTACATTAGATGACACTGCGAGGCGGGATCTCGGCCAGCGCACCCGCACAGGCGCAGCCAGCCTGACACCAAATGAGGTCAGAAGACGGGCAGCGCAACATGTGTGCATGGCCAAGGGCTAACCTAACAGCGCAGGCTCCGGGACAGATTCAAACAACGCTGAGGAGGGGGCGCACGGCGCCAAGGGGGTAAAAATGATGGCTGTGCTGCGTCACACGACAAAGGAAAGTTCCACCTACCGGACGGTTTAACGCTGTGTGGGGACACATTTCATAAGTGTTAGGTTCAGCATGTGCAAGGAGCATCACGAAAAGAGGCACTTTTTCCCTTTGCATCATTACTGCTGCACAAGGTGGCTCCTTCAGTAACAAACGCCTGGGGGGGGGGGGTGTCAGGTTCCCTTACATTTAACTTGTTGTGTCTGCGTGGCGGTCGCAGTACACGTTGCCGTATACACAGCAGGGGAACAGCTGGCGGTGCTGAACCCCACTAACACATTGGCGAGGTGTTTGGCTCTGTGCGTACAGCACTTCTGGACGGCAACTAGCGGTGTTGGAGCCCAGGGACAGGTGGAGGAGGAGGAGGTTGGAGGAGGTAGGAGGGATTGCCACACACACAGCAGGGGAACAGCTGACGTTACTGAACCCCAATAACAGAGGAGGGACTGTTGACTGTGCGTACAGCACTTCTGGACGGCAACTGGCGGTGTTGGAGCCCAGGGACAGGTGGAGGAGGAGGAGGTTGGAGGAGGTTGGAGGAGGTAGGAGGGATTGCCACACACACAGCAGGGGAACAGCTGACGTTACTGAACCCCAATAACAGAGGAGGGACTGTTGACTGTGCGTACAGCACTTCTGGACGGCAACTGGCGGTGTTGGAGTCCAGGGACAGGTGGAGGAGGAGGAGGTTGGAGGAGGTAGGAGGGATTGCCACACACACAGCAGGGGAACAGCTGACGTTACTGAACCCCAATAACAGAGGAGGGACTGTTGACTGTGCGTACAGCACTTCTGGACGGCAACTGGCGGTGTTGGAGCCCAGGGACAGGTGGAGGAGGAGGAGGTTGGAGGAGGTAGGAGGGATTGCCACACACACAGCAGGGGAACAGCTGACGTTACTGAACCCCAATAACAGAGGAGGGACTGTTGACTGTGCGTACAGCACTTCTGGACGGCAACTGGCGGTGTTGGAGCCCAGGGACAGGTGGAGGAGGAGGAGGTTGGAGGAGGTAGGAGGGATTGCCACACACACAGCAGGGGAACAGCTGACGTTACTGAACCCCAATAACAGAGGAGGGACTGTTGACTGTGCGTACAGCACTTCTGGACGGCAACTGGCGGTGTTGGAGCCCAGGGACAGGTGGAGGAGGAGGAGGTTGGAGGAGGTTGGAGGAGGTAGGAGGGATTGCCACACACACAGCAGGGGAACAGCTGACGTTACTGAACCCCAATAACAGAGGAGGGACTGTTGACTGTGCGTACAGCACTTCTGGACGGCAACTGGCGGTGTTGGAGCCCAGGGACAGGTGGAGGAGGTTGGAGGAGGTAGGAGGGATTGCCACACACACAGCAGGGGAACAGCTGACGTTACTGAACCCCAATAACAGAGGAGGGACTGTTGACTGTGCGTACAGCACTTCTGGACGGCAACTGGCGGTGTTGGAGCCCAGGGACAGGTGGAGGAGGAGGAGGTTGGAGGAGGTTGGAGGAGGTAGGAGGGATTGCCACACACACAGCAGGGGAACAGCTGACGTTACTGAACCCCAATAACAGAGGAGGGACTGTTGACTGTGCGTACAGCACTTCTGGACGGCAACTGGCGGTGTTGGAGCCCAGGGACAGGTGGAGGAGGAGGAGGTTGGAGGAGGTAGGAGGGATTGCCACACACACAGCAGGGGAACAGCTGACGTTACTGAACCCCAATAACAGAGGAGGGACTGTTGACTGTGCGTACAGCACTTCTGGACGGCAACTGGCGGTGTTGGAGCCCAGGGACAGGTGGAGGAGGAGGAGGTTGGAGGAGGTAGGAGGGATTGCCACACACACAGCAGGGGAACAGCTGACGTTACTGAACCCCAATAACAGAGGAGGGACTGTTGACTGTGCGTACAGCACTTCTGGACGGCAACTGGCGGTGTTGGAGCCCAGGGACAGGTGGAGGAGGAGGAGGTTGGAGGAGGTTGGAGGAGGTAGGAGGGATTGCCACACACACAGCAGGGGAACAGCTGACGTTACTGAACCCCAATAACAGAGGAGGGACTGTTGACTGTGCGTACAGCACTTCTGGACGGCAACTGGCGGTGTTGGAGCCCAGGGACAGGTGGAGGAGGTTGGAGGAGGTAGGAGGGATTGCCACACACACAGCAGGGGAACAGCTGACGTTACTGAACCCCAATAACAGAGGAGGGACTGTTGACTGTGCGTACAGCACTTCTGGACGGCAACTGGCGGTGTTGGAGCCCAGGGACAGGTGGAGGAGGAGGAGGTTGGAGGAGGTTGGAGGAGGTAGGAGGGATTGCCACACACACAGCAGGGGAACAGCTGACGTTACTGAACCCCAATAACAGAGGAGGGACTGTTGACTGTGCGTACAGCACTTCTGGACGGCAACTGGCGGTGTTGGAGCCCAGGGACAGGTGGAGGAGGAGGAGGTTGGAGGAGGTAGGAGGGATTGCCACACACACAGCAGGGGAACAGCTGACGTTACTGAACCCCAATAACAGAGGAGGGACTGTTGACTGTGCGTACAGCACTTCTGGACGGCAACTGGCGGTGTTGGAGCCCAGGGACAGGTGGAGGAGGAGGAGGTTGGAGGAGGTAGGAGGGATTGCCACACACACAGCAGGGGAACAGCTGACGTTACTGAACCCCAATAACAGAGGAGCGACTGTTGACTGTGCGTACAGCACTTCTGGACGGCAACTGGCGGTGTTGGAGCCCAGGGACAGGTGGAGGAGGAGGAGGTTGGAGGAGGTAGGAGGGATTGCCACACACACAGCAGGGGAACAGCTGACGTTACTGAACCCCAATAACAGAGGAGCGACTGTTGACTGTGCATACAGCACTTCTGGACGGCAACTAGCGGTGTTGGAGCCCAGGGGCAGGTGGAAAAGCAGAGGAACACAATGTAGGCCGAAGCCTGAGAAAGTCGAAAGGGAACCTTTAACCCCCCCCCCAAGGCGTTTGTAGCTGAAAGAGCCAGCTTGTGCAGCACAAAAGATGCAAAAGGAAAAGGTGGCTCTTTTCATCATGCTCCTTGCAAACACAGAACTAAACACTTATAAAATGTGTCCCCTGAAGCCGTGAAACCGTCCCGGAGGTGGGACTTTCCTTCGTAATATGACGCAGCACAGCCATCATTACTACCCCCCCGCCGCCGTGCCCCGGCTCCTCAGCGTTGTTTGATTCTGTCCCGGAGCCTGCGCTGTTATGTTATCCCGTGGCCAGGCACACTTAGCGCTGCCCATCTTCTGACATCATTTGGTGTCAGGCTGGCTGCGCCTGTGCGGCCGCGCTGGCCGAGAGCCCGCCTCGCAGTGTCTTCTGATGTAATCCCACTGGGGGCCTGGGATCCATGGCCATGCGCAGTGCATATCCTCGCCTCTCACTCCCCTCCCTACGGCTTCTTTTCCAGACTGTGCGGTGTCACGGCCGTGGCATGCTATTAGGGACCAGCTGACACCGAACAGTCTGAAGAAGCCATAGGGAGATGAGTGAGAGGTGGAGGTTCAGATATGCACTGCGCATGTCCATAGATCCCAGGCCCCCAGTGGGATTAAATCAGAAGACACTGCGAGGCGGGCTCTCGGCCAGCGTGGCCGCACAGGCGCAGCCAGCCTGACACCAAATGATGCCAGAAGACGGGCAGCGCTAAGTGTGCCTGGCCACGGGATAACATAACAGCGCAGGCTCCGGGACGGAATCAAACAACGCTGAGGAGCCGGGGCGCGGCGCCGGGGGGGTAGGAATGACGGCTGTGCTGCGTCATATTACGAAGGAAAGTCCCACCTCCGGGACGGTTTTACGGTATCAGTGGACACATTTTATAAGTGTTAAGTTTTGCGTGTGCAAGGAGCAAAACCAAAATAGCTACCTTTTTCCTTGTGCAGCATTACTGCTGCACAAGGTGGCTCTTTCAGTAACAAACGCCTTGGGGGGGGGGGGGACAGATTCCCTTACATTTCAGTTGTTGTGTCAGCGTGGCGGTCGCATGACACATTGCCGGCTACACAGCTGGGGATCAGCTGACGTTACTGAAACCCAATAACACTGGGTCGTATGTTTTGACTGTGCAGACGGCACGTCTGAGCCTCAACTGGCGGTGTTGGAGCCCAGGAATTTAAGTTCAGGTGGTAGAAAGATGAACACAACAGGAGACCTGGATAACGTATACAGTGACCTAATTATTTAATCAGGAGGAGGAGTGGCAAATTCCTGCGAGATCCAGGCCTTGTTCATTTTCAGGAAAGTAAGCCGGTCAACGTTATCGGAGGATAGTCGCATGCGACGGTCAGTTAGTACACCACCTGCAGCACTAAAGACACGTTCCGATAATACACTGGCCGCAGGGCAAGACAGCACCTCCAATGCATACTGGCTTAGCTCTGGCCATGTATCCAGCTTTGAGACCCAAAACTTGAAAGGGGAAGAGCCGTCTGGGAGTACAGCAAGAGGGCAAGACATGTAGTCTGTCACCATCTGACGGAACCGTTGCCTCCTGCTGACTGGAGCCGTCTGTGATGGTGTAGACTTTTGTGGGGGGCACACAAAACTGTGCCACAGTTGGGCCATACTGGTCTTGCCTTGGGCAGAGGCACTGCTTCTGCTCCCTCTTTGTGCAGAGCCTCCACCACTGCCTGGACGCACTGAGCTGCTTTGGAATGCAGTAGCAGCACTTCTCTCAGTTGGAATGGAGAAGATGATGGAACTGACCAGTGTGTCTTGGTACTCCCGCATTTTTCGCTCCCGGTTCAACGGTGTGATGAGGCTTTCTACGTTGTCCCGGTAGCGAGGATCGAGGAGGGTGAACACCCAATAATCAGACATGTTGAGAATGTGGTCGATGCGGCGGTCGTTTCTCAGGCACTGCAGCATGTAATCCACCATGTGCTGCAGACTGCCAACTGCCCAAGAAACGCTGTCCCCAGCTGGAGGCGTGATCTCTGCCCGCTCGTCATCACCCCACCCTCGCTGTACACACTGAGTACTGGACAATTCGGGAACTCCCTCCTCTGGACGGATGTCTTCCTCCTCCATTGACTCCTCCTCATCCTCCTCACAAACTGTCCCCTGCCTACGCGTTTGTGAGGAACCACGTGGCGCTGACTGTCCAGAAGATGATGGAAGTGGTGAATCCTCATCCTCCACCTCTTCCACAACATCATCCCTTAGCGCTTGCAGTGATTTTTCAAGCAGGCAGATAAGGGGGACAGTCATGCTGACTAGTGCATCATCTGCACTCGCCATCCGCGTGGAATAATCAAAGGGACGCAAAACCTGGCAGACATCCTTCATAGTGGCCCACTCTGTGGTTGTGAAGTCTGTACGGCGCTGACTGCGACTTTTTTGCGCCTGATACAGCTGGTACTCCATTACAGCTTGCTGCTGCTCACACAACCGCTCCAACATATGTAACGTGGAATTCCACCTGGTAGGTAGGTCACATATGATGCGGTGTCGGCACTGCAGAGCCGCAATGCGCGCTTTTGCCGTGCTGGAACGCCGCAAGTGAGCACACTCTAGGCGGACCTTGTGCAGCAGTGCATCAAGATCCGGATAGTCCCTCAAAAAACTCTGCACGACCAAATTGAGCACATGTGCCAGACATGGGATGTGAGTGAGGTTGCCGAGGCCCAGGGCTGCCACCAGATTTCGGCCATTATCACACACTACCATGCCTGGCTGGAGATTCGCTGGCTCAAACCACACATCGCTCTCCTGCTTGATGGCATTCCAGAGCTCCTGCGCTGTGTGGCTACGATTCCCCAAAAAAATTAATTTCAAGACGGCCTGTTGACGTTTGGCCACGGCTGTGCTCATGTCGGTCGTAACAGGTACACGTTCATCACGGGTCCATGTGGAGGTGGACTGTGACGGCTCCTGCAGCGATGATTCTGAGGAACTGGTGTAAGAGGAGGAGTCAATGCGTACAGAATGGATTCCTGCAATCCTTGGAGTGGGCAGGACACGTCCTGCGCCACTCGCACGGTCTGTACCCGGCTCAACTACATTAACCCAATGGGCAGTGAGGGAAAGGTATCGCCCCTGTCCATGTTGACTGGTCCACGCATCGGTGGTGAGGTGGACCTTGCTACTGACGGCGTTCAGTAGCGCGTGTTTTATGTGTCCCTCCACATGCTTGTGCAGGGCAGGGACGGCTTGCCTGCTGAAGTAAAAGCGGCTGGGCACACTGTACTGTGGGACTGCCAATGACATCAAGTCACGGAAGCTGTCAGTCTCCACCAGCCTGAATGACAGCATTTCCAGTGACAGAAGTTTGGCAATGCCTGCAGTCAGAGCCTGTGCTCGTGGGTGGTTTGACGAGAAAGGCCGCCTTTTCTCCCATGCCTGTACTACCGATGGCTGTAGACTGGGCTGGGAGTGTGTGGTTGACTGGGAAAGTGGTGCTGCGGGTGGAATGACAGCGGGTCTCTGGACAACAGGGCCAGAGGTTCTTCCACGGCGATCCTGGGAGGAAGCCGAACCAGCTGCGTGTGAGCTAGAGGAAGAGGCAACACGAGCTGAAGAGGTGGTAGCTGCCGCTGTTGGTTGGCCTAGCTCTTCAGTGTGTTTGTCTAACTCCGCCGGGTGCCTGTTGCGCACATGTTTCCACATGTTGGAGGTATTGAGGTTGGCGACTTTTTGACCTCTTTTGATTTTTTGATGACACACCTTGCATCTGACATAGCAAATGTCATCTGCAACTGTGTCAAAAAAGGACCAGGCACTGCAAGTCTTGGGAGCCCCCCTTTTGACTTTTGGAAGAGACATGCTCCTTACGGGTGCCAAAGCGGAGGCTGCAGGATCCGCAGTCTTCCCCCTCCCTCTCCCTCTTTGGGCCGTACGGGGAATCTCTTCCTCAGAGCTGCTCCCACCACCTTCCTGTCCCTGACGCCAAGATGGGTCAAGGACCTCATCATCTACACTACCCTCTGCCCCCAACTGCTCCTCCTGGGTAGTCTCAGCAGCAGAGCACGCACCAGTAAGTGGCACCTGAGTGTCATCATCAGCTGATGCGGCCTGCGAGGTGGTGACCGGAGCCACTGGCCCACCCGCCTCTTCAGAGGAAGACAGAAAAAGCGGTTGGGCATCACTGCACCCTGCCTCTTCTTCCATTTCTCCAATGCTGCTTGGCTGGCCCCCTGTTTCCAAGCCAAGAGATGATTCAGAGAACAGAAGTAGAGACTGCTCCTGTCCTGGGATCTCTGTCTGCCTGGGCAATTTTGCAGGTGGTGAAGAGACAGATGGCTGCTCTCCAGTGCTCTGTGTCTGAGAGGATGTGGCACTAATGGAAGTTGATGCATTAGCTGCCATCCATCCCACAACGGCTTCAATTTGGTCTTGACGCAGCAGCGGTGTACGGCGCTCGGCGACAAAGCTGCGCATGAACGACTGTTCCCTTGTGAAAGTGGGTGCTGATGACTCACCGGTGCCCGCAGCAGGCACAGAATCCCCACGTCCCCTCCCTGCTCCGCGCCCACGCCCACGCCCACGTGCCTTACTCACTGCCTTCTTCATCTTGGTTGACTGATAAAGATAAGCAGAAAAGTACTAACGGCTTTGTGTGCTTATTCCTGAGCAACTCCTCCTAACAGGTATAAGACACACTAATTTTCTAAAGTGTGGACTAGACTTGAATATGAGCTAATGTGGCCTACACAAATGTAAAGTGGTGTAACTGGTGTGTTTGGTGAACTTTATTATTTATTTATTTTTTTGGGGCTGAACTGACAACGGATAGAGCTGCAGTCACACGGAGACCGTGCAGACAGACGTAAACGGCGCTGCAAGGCCCAAAAACCCTCCTCTACTTTATCCTATGTAGTGTTTTTCCACAAATTAGCTGGAGACGGGTGGAAAGACACTAATAGGATTTTTTTAAATTAATTAGCAGCAGACTACACTACTTGAAAACAAAATGAAAATTGATTTGGCGGTATGACGCAGTGAACAACCCTGAGCTGGAGACAACCAAGCTACGGCTGCTCACAGGCTACAGGGCGAGCTGCAGTCACACGGAGACCGTGCAGACAGCCGTAAACGGCGCTGCAAGGCCCAAAAACCCTCCTCTACTTTATCCTATGTAGTGTTTTTCCACAAATTAGCTGGAGACGGGTGGAAAGACACTAATAGGATTTTTTTAAATTAATTAGCAGCAGACTACACTACTTGAAAACAAAATGAAAATTGATTTGGCGGTATGACGCAGTGAACAACCCTGAGCTGGAGACAACCAAGCTACGGCTGCTCACAGACTACAGGGCGAGCTGCAGTCACACGGAGACCGTGCAGACAGCCGTAAACGGCGCTGCAAGGCCCAAAAACCCTCCTCTACTTTATCCTATGTAGTGTTTTTCCACAAATTAGCTGGAGACGGGTGGAAAGACACTAATAGGATTTTTTTAAATTAATTAGCAGCAGACTACACTACTTGAAAACAAAATGAAAATTGATTTGGCGGTATGACGCAGTGAACAACCCTGAGCTGGAGACAACCAAGCTACGGCTGCTCACAGACTACAGGGCGAGCTGCAGTCACACGGAGACCGTGCAGACAGCCGTAAACGGCGCTGCAAGGCCCAAAAACCCTCCTCTACTTTATCCTATGTAGTGTTTTTCCACAAATTAGCTGGAGACGGGTGGAAAGACACTAATAGGAATTTTTGGAAAAAATGTGCAGCAGCCTGCACTACTTCAAAAAAAAAAAAAAAAAGGACAGTATGAGGCAATGAACCACCCTCCCTGAACTGAATACAACCAGCTATGGATGGCCTATGTGGCTGCACTCAGACTAGAGAGTGGGCTGCACTCACACACACACACAGAGAGACCTTGCAGATCGCTGTGAAAACAGCGCTACAAGGCAAAAGGAAGGTGATTAGTAGGTGAACACAGCGGTTGCTAAATTAGCCTTTGGAAAGCACAAAGAAGCAAATCGCTATCTCTAAACTGTCCCTCAGTCAGCAAACAGCGTCCTGTCACTAACTGAATTCACAGCAGAGTGATCGCAAAATGGCGCCAGCGACTTTTAAACTGCATCATGACATCATTTAAGCAGCCAATCACAGCCTTGCCAGTAGTTTCATGCCCTCCATGCTAAACAGGATGTGCCCACACTTGGAATCTTTCTCATTGGCTGAATTTCTGAATTTTGAATCATGGAACTTCCGATTCCGGTATCCGATACGCGCCAAGTATCGGAATCCCGGTATCGGAATTCCGATACCGCAAGTATCGGCCGATACCCGATACTTGCGGTATCGGAATGCTCAACACTACTGATGATGCTTCGTTTCAGGGTGGGGACAGAGACTCTGACTATGACCACAGCTTCTACCTCCTAATGACTTATTGTTTGAGTATTCCAGCACGTGTACTGGGTTCTCAAACAAAATGTCCTCAAGCCGGAACTAGGTAATTAAAGAAATATAAAGCAGTTAGAATAGAGAGGGAACGCTAGCGACTTTTTAAAGTATATGTCAAAAGTGATTAGATTATTACAATAGATAGACATTTAGGATTAAAATCTTTGGACCACCAATTTAAGAGCACTGTCATGTATGTCCACATGATACGATTATACTGCAGGATTTTGTAATTTATTGGAAATAACAGCAATATTCAGCTATGACATTATGTTAACATATTCTTAGGTTACACAGGCACCCTAAAGGTACCTTCACACTGAACAACTTAACAACGATAACGATAGCTATCCGTGACGTTGCAGCATCCTGGATAGCGATATCGTTGTGTTTGACACGCAGCAGCGATGAGGATCCTGCAGTGACATCATTGGTCGGAGCTAGAAGGCCAGCACCTTAAGGTACCGATACACTAAACAACTTACCAACAATCACGACCAGCGATACAACCTGGCCGTGATCGTTGGTAAGTCGTTGTGTGGTCGCTGGGGAGCTGTCACACAGACAGCTCTCTCCACCGACCAACGATCAGGGGAACGACTTCGGCATCGTTGAAACTGTCTTCAACGATGCCGAAGTCCCCCTGCAGCACCCGGGTAACCAGGGTAAACATCGGGTTACAAAGTGCAGGGCCGCGCTTAGTAACCCGATTTTTACCCTGGTTACCATTGTAAAAGTAAAGAAAAAACACTACATACTCACCTTCTGATGTATGTCACGTCCCCCGCCAACGGCTTCCCTGCACTGAATGTGTCAGCGCCGGCCGGCCGTAAACCAGAGCTTACACAGTGCAGGGAAGCGGACGCCGGGGGACGCGACAGACACCGGAATGTAAGTATGTAGTGTTTGGGTTTTTTTACATTTACACTGGTAACCAGGGTAAACATCAGGTTACTAAGCGCGGCCCTGCGCTTAGTAATCCGATGTTTACCCTGGTTACCCGGGGACTTCGGCATCGTTGGTCGCTGGAGAGCTGTCTGTGTGACAGCTCTCCAGCGACCACACAACGACGAAAGAGCGACGCTGCAGCGATCGGCATCGTTGTCTATATCGCTGCAGCGTCGCTTAATGTGACGGTACCTTAATGCTTTCACATGCTGTGTCGGTGAGTAAACAATGTGAATGTGGCCTTAGGGTGCCTGGGCTCCAAGCAGGTTTTACAGCCCAGCTAATAACCAGGTGCACAACCAAGCACGGTACTGTGAATTGCACTTGTTTTGCAATGAGGATTTTGACCACACAGCCACTACAGATGAAGCCCAGACGAACCATATGCTTCCCATGTACAAGCAGTGCAGCCAGTGCCGCATTACAAATCTGGTATACAATTTCATGCAGTTATTGCCTTGCATTTCCCATCCATATAGTCTGCACACTGCACTGTTTCCTAAGGTTTAAAAAAAAAAAGAAAAATTAAGAAATATTTGGTCCTTTGTTTGTCATTTAACGTAGAATGGTAAATTGTCATAAAAGATATTGCACGCTGATTCTTCTGAAAATGTTAATTACAGTCTGAAGTTTTGTCAGTGGGATTTGCTGGTAAATGTTCCTTCTCTCCTTTCAGAGCTGTCTGAGGTCTTGTGGACGATGGTGCTGAATAAAGGCCTTCATGTGCTGCCCTCTGATATCGCAGTGTTTGTGCTGGTGCCAGCCGTGGCCGCATTTTCTTGTTTGACGGTTTTCATTCTTTTAGTTATGGAGGGCATGTCTGCCTTCCTTCATGCTCTTCGATTACACTGGTAGGTTTTATTAGCTAGCCTTATGCTTGTGTGTCACACATATTTCTACTGCTGACAAAATATATTTATTAAATATAGGTGAATCTATGATTAAAAAAATTCTCTTCACCAGGGTGGTAGAGGTTCCTCTGTGTGTGTGTATTAGTGTACTTCATACACTACTGTGTGTGTGTGTATGTGTGTGTGTGTGTGTGTGTGTGTGTGTGTGTGTGCGCTTTATACAGTACTATGCAAAAATGTAGAGAAAATGCTGCTAAGTTTTTTTTCTAGAAGCAGATATATCAGAGCAATAATCTCAAATAAATGTAAATGACGGCCAAATAGCCATGAGGGGTGTCATGAAACGACAGAACACTCCTATTTATACCCTTAAATACTGAGAGGCATGGTGTCAAAACAGTTTGTCTATAGTAAGTGCAAACATCTTTATTATTACATCATACAACAACATCAAAAACACAATCGGAATAAACAGTAGTACAAAAGCATGAATGTAGATCATGAAAAACTCAGGTAGAACGAGTATGGGGTCAACACATAAAAATGTAGTGTAAGGGTCGGGGGAATGGTCAACCTGAAAAATCTGTCCATATTAATGAATGTGTAGGTACACCTTTTAGTAAAGTGACTAGTTCAGGAATGGTTCTTACCCATGTAAATGCCCGTGTGACTCCAGAGAGCCAGAACAAGCCTCTCATAGACTTGCATTGAATAGTGACCTCTATCTTGCTTCAGCAAACACTGGAGTGATCCTGTAGGTCACAAACTATTTCAGGCCGATGGGAGCAGCGGGTATAGAAGGTGAAGACAGCGGTGGATCTAAGACTAGTGGTAGGGAAGTTATATTAGAAGTACCACTCATTCCACAGCAATATAAAAAACCCCGGAGTGCTATTCCAGCCTTATGAGTGTCAGCAATGGACATCCTTTTTCATGATATTTGCATCTGGGTTTTATTTTATGCCCATTTTGATTTGACGGCTTTTATGATCTGTACTGACTATTGCTCCATTCACTGTCTATGAGATTATTCCCATGGACCCATGTAAGGAAAAATAGAGCAGTGGTCACGCATGCACACTACCCCTTTATTCACATGCGGGATTTGGGGCCCCTCCATTCTATAGATTGATTGCTGTGGGCTGAACTACTGGAGACCACACAGATTTATCACAGTTTATGTGGATACTTGATAGTATGGGAGATTATTGTGAAATTTTTCAAATAAAATTATTGAAACAAAAAAAACTTCTGAATTTTGTAACTGGCATATGAATATGACTATTATTATTCTTGTACTTACCCTGCAGAATATACTATGTCTCTAACTGTGTATTTTTTTATTTTTTTTTACTTCTATAACAGGGTGGAATTTCAAAACAAGTTTTATTCTGGTGCAGGATACAAATTTACCCCTTTCTCGTTTAACAATATGGCCTTGTACCTGGACTGAGCCCTTTTGTGTTTTACTTGTATGTGTATTAAAAATAAATTTTCCATCTGAACACCACAGATTTTACACATTTCATCTGGGAGCATCCACAACATTTGTTCCTTCAGTATTCGTCTGGTTGCATTCCTGTAAGCCATGCCAGTCGTCTTGCATAAATAATTTAGTGTTGTTCGTGCGCAGAAACATTGCGCAGACATATCCGAGAAGTGCATGAATATCCGTCTCTCATCAGGGCAGACGGATTCACACGTCAGTAATGATTTCTTCACCGTTTACAAGCATTTTTTTTAGTAATGAAGAGTTTATGGTGCAAGTTACAGGCACACTTTCTTATGAACAGCAGCTGCATGAACGATGTTTCAGTTTTGCTTTACAACTCTTAAAACCTCATATTTTTGTCCGTGATCTGTATGCAGAGATTTTTATAAAGGTGTCACCAAAAGTGCTGTACTTTAAATAATAACAATATCTGAAAATAACACTCCATTGAGAAAAATATTATATCCATTTCCTATAATGGACTGGATGGTATACCAAGAAAGTTGACATAATTTATTTTATTTTTTTAATACTGCGTTGGAATGCATAATCTACTAAAGATTGCAATCCAAAAGCATTGCTGGTGAATGTATTTAGCTGTAAATTATACAGTTGCATACGTTTGACACAGACAAAATGTCATTTCCCCTGTATATTATGCGGACATGCACAAGTGGTGTGAGCAGAACCTAATAAGCACTCTGTTTTGTACCTTTCAGCCATTTTTTTTAAAGTGTTCAACACTGGTATGTAGAGTCAGGTATCACAGTATGAATGATTGCCTAGGACTTGTCCTCCTCCTACTATTTACTTATGTATCTGCCAGGTTTATTTCTTTTTTACTGTATAAAACAGTGCCTCATATTACTATTTGGACTTTTTAAAGCAACTAAGGGTGGTTTCACACTTGCAGTTTGATCTGCAGCGTTTTTGCAGAAAAAACCGCATGCGGTTTTTTTTCTATACTTAACATTAAAAACGCAGGCCTTTTTTTGCATGCGTTTTGACGCGTTTTTTGCAACGCATGCGTTTTTGTATGCTTGCGTTCAGTTGCAGAAATGCAACATGTAGTAATTTTTAGCGGCATTTTTTTGCCGCAAAAAAAACCGCATGTGTTTTTAAGCACATGCGTTTGCATGCGTTTATAAACGCATGCGTTTCTATATAAAAACACAAGAAAACACAAAAAAAAAACAAGAAAACCCTAACCCTAAGGTTAGGATCCCTAGGGATCCTAACCCTTAGGGTTAGGATCCCTAGGGTAACGGTTAGGGTTAGGATCCCTAGTAACCCTAACCCTAATGATCCTAACCCTAGGGATCCTAACCCTAACCCTAGGGATCCTAACCCTTAGGGTTAGGGTTAGGATCCTAACCCTTAGGGTTAGGATCCCTAGGGTTAGGGTTAGGATCCCTAGGGTTAGGGTTAGGATCCCTAGGGTTAGGGTTACTAGGGATCCTAACCCTAGGGATCCTAACCCTTAGGGTTAGGATCCCTAGGGTTAGGGTTTGGATCCCTAGGGTTAGGGTTAGGATCCCTAGGATTAGGGTTAGGATCCCTAGGATCAGGGTTAGGATCCCTAGGGTTAGGGGTAGGATCCCTAGGGTTAGGGGTAGGATCCCTAGGGTTAGAGGTAGGCTTTGGATCCCTTTATCACCTTGATGGTGGGGGGTGGCTTATCAGTGACCTGGTGAACAGGACATTCTTCTAATAAAAAGCTACCCCTAACCCTAGGGATCCTAACCCTAGCTAATTCTATTAATAGTGGGTTTTCTAGTTGATTTTGATGATTGCCAGCTGTCACACACTTCTCAGCATGCGTTTAAAAAACGCAAACGCAGGAAAAAACGCATGTAAACGCGTCAAAACGCCACGTTTTTTTTTCTGCATGCAAAAACGCATGCGTCAAAAAAACGCAGCGTTTACATGCGTTTTTTCACCACCTGCGTTTTTTTTTAAAACGCTGCAGATCAAAACGCAAGTGTGAAACCAGCCTAACACAAGTGTGAACATAGCTTAAAGCATCTTTCCAACAGCATTTTTTTTACCTAAATAGAACAGCATAACACAGCATTAAAGAATAACACAGCAGCTCTTGTGCCTTGTGTATACCATTTTACTTGATGTTACAATTCTGGAATGTCTGCCATGTTGATTCATTCCTCCTTTCCGATGTGGTTTCCCTACATTTCCCATAAAGCCACTGGCTTTGCAGAGGGGCAGATCTCGCCACTACATATGCTTAGTTCTGAGTTTAATCGAATTGCAGCATTATCATACACTGTGTGCAGAATTATTAGGCAAGTTGTATTTTGATCACATGATACTTTTTATACATGTTGTCCTACTCCAAGCTGTTCAGGCTTGAGAGCCAACTACCAATGAAGTAAATCTGGTGATGTGCATCTCTGTAATGAGGAGGAGTGTTGTCTAATGACATCAAAACCCTATATAAGGTGTGCTTAATTATTAGGCAACTTCCTTTCCTTTGGCAAAATGGGTCAGAAGATAGATTTGACAGGCTCTGAAAAGTCTGCAAGACATCTCACAATTTTAGAAGGATGCAGCAGTCTTGAAATTGCCAAACTTTTGAAGCGTGATCACCGAACAATCAAGCGTTTCATAGCAAGTAGCCAACAGGGTCGCAAGAAGCGTGTTGGCCAAAAAAGGCGCAAAATAGCTGCCCATGAATTGAGGAAAATCAAGCGTGAAGCTGCCAAGATGCCATTTGCCACCAGTTTTGCCATATTTCAGAGCTGCAACGTTACTGGAGTATCAAAAAGCACAAGGTGTGCGATACTCGGGGACATGGCTAAGGTAAGGAAGGCTGAAAAACGACCACCTTTGAACAAGAAACAAGATAAAACGTCAAGACTGGGCAAAGAAATATCTTAAGACTGACTTTTCAAAGGTTTTATGGACTGATGAAATGAGAGTGACTCTTGATGGGCCAGAGGCTGGATCAGTAAAGGGCAGAGAGCGCCACTCCAACTCAGACGCCAGCAAGGTGGAGATGGGGTACTGGTATGGGCTGGTATCATCAAAGATGAACTTGGACGTTTTCGGGTTGAGGATGGAGTGAAGCTCAACTCCCAGACCTACTGCCAGTTTCTGGAAGACAACTTCTTCAAGCAGTGGTACAGGAAAAAGTCAGTATCGTTCAAGAAAAACATGATTTTCAAGCAGGACAATGCTCCATCACATCCCTCCAACTACTCCACAGTGTGGCTGGCCAGTAAAGGTCTCAAAAGAGAAAAAATAATGACATGACCCCCTTGTTCACCTGATCTGAACCACATAGAGAACCTGTGATCCCTCATAAAATGTGAGATCTACAGGGAGGGAAAACAGTACACCTCTCGGAACAGTGTCTGGGAGGCTGTGGTGGCTGCTGCACGCAATGTTGATCGTAAACAGATCAAGCAACTGACAGAATCTATGGATGGAAGGCTGGTGAGTGTCATAAAGAAAGGAGGCTATATTGGTCACTCATTTTGGGGGGTTTTGTTTTTGCATGTCAGAAATGTTTATTTCTAAATTTTGTGAAGTTATATTGGTTTACCTGGTGAAAATAGACAAGTGAGATGGGAATATATTTGTTTTATTAAGTTGCCTAATAATTCTGCACAGTAATAGTTGCCTGCACAAACAGATATCCTCCTAAGATAGCCAAATCTAAAATAAACCCACTCCAACTACCAAAAATATTAAGCTTTGATATTTGAGTCTTTTGGGTTGATTGAGAACATAGTTGTTGATCAATAATAAAAATAATCCTCTAAAATACAACTTGCCTAATAATTCTGCACACAGTGTAGAACTTCTGTCCCCTCACAGTACAGAGTTCGACTGCATCTTATACTCTGTAGCTTCAACTAGTATCCTCTGCCTCCTCCTTGTGATAGGTTTTTCCCTGTCAGCCCTTACAAACAGGATACAGGGGGGAAGCAGTGTGCATTACAGTTATAGACAGCGTAAGTAAAGGGATTTTTTTTAACCAGCTAGTTAATGTTTGACTGTTATATTACTGGAATCATATATAAGACTGGTTCAATGAAGAACATAGAGGAATAAGATGGTTGTAGCTGGGTAAGGAGGGAAAGCATCTGGGCGCTATAATGTAGACGTTCAACTGCAGGAGTATCAGTGAAGAGTTGGCATTATATGTGCAAAATAAAATGCTACTTTTACTTGTATACCATTATGAATATTGGGTCTGCTCGATAGTGGCCGTGGTGGTGTCACACTAAAGGCCAGATTCAACACCTTGTTGTGGCGTAAATTATGTGAGTTTACTCCAGCGCCTGGCTACAGTAACATTTTTGGTGGTGGTTCGCGGCAGTTAAAGGATGCAGCAAATTCATTAAGGGGCGCACGTCTCAATGAATAAGGCGCATCTTACAGAGCGCACAGGTCAACAAGACTGGCATACAATGCACCACCAGCTTTTATGAATCATGCCCTAAAGCCCCAAAGCTTAGACGTACAGTATATATAGCCCTTAGTCAAACATTATCCTAACATAATAAGCACATGGCGCTAATGAAGTTTGGCGCATCATTGCCTGTCTGGGCACTAGAATGTGAAATCTGCCCCGAATATTTAAACCAATAATAAATCTATAGTGCTAGTTTATTAAATTCTTGGTAAATGTTCCTCGCTTAAGAATGTAAGCCATTAGCTTCTGAGACGTTATTCTTCACAGATTTTCTACCTCTTCAGCTGACAGTCTGTATGATTGGTATATTTTGTGAATATCTCTGGTTCTACAAGTTTTATGGAAAATAAAAATTCTTTTCACTCTAATTTTCCATGTAAAATTTAAAAAATTCTCATGTTAAATTAAGCTAAAAATTAAATTTGTTGTGTAAGAAAATGTAAAAGATTTATATATTTGTAAGATTATATGTATGATACGAACATTTCTAACAATTGTACAGTATCAGATACTTGTGATTTTTTTTTTTTTTTTTTTAAATAAAGATGAATAAAAACTGTAATCTCCCATTTGTAATGTGTCATTTAGGCAAAGATATTTTGGCAAGTATTTGCACTGAACATGAAATCAATTGGACTGTACTGTAGCTACCTGGACAACCTGTGGCCGGGAGCACCAATGTGCATGAAAAAACGTCCAGTCTATTCTGAGATGACACCACCTATTAGGCCAGTCTCAAGTCCAGATAATTCCGGTACCGGAGTTATCCGTGTCCGTGTGCTCACGTGGCAAATCAGTGTGGCAGCTCATGAGCGGTACCACGTGACCGCTCACACAAGACAAGCTGCTGGCGCTGATAGGACGATAATGTGTGCAAACTGTAAAGCGCTGCGGAATATGTTAGCGCTATATAAAAATAAAGATTATTATTATTATAGGAGACATCGCAGGAGCTGGATGAGCATTTCTCTGCAAGCGGGCGGGCGCACGGGGGGTGGGAGGCGGGAGGTGACCCCCAAACTTTATTTTTAACAAAAAAAAACTTGATTTTTCATCTCTTCTCTCCTGCAGGGGAGAAGAGATGAATGCCGCCTTCAGCACCACACGCAGGGGGGACAGCGCTTACTGTAGCGCTGTCTCTCCTGCGGGCGGTACGTGCACACGGAGGAGAGTGCACACTGTTCTCCGTGTGCATGTGTGCAGGACGCTTTGCGGACCGCGCTGCTGGACAAAAACGGACATGTCTCCGTGTTTTCAACATGGACACACGGTCCGTGAAAGTACGGAGACGTGTGCATAGATCCATTCATTTGAATGGGTCTACATGTCTCAGTGTCTCCGGTACGTGAGAAAACTGTCACTACACGTACCGGAGACACGGACGTGTGAAACCGGCCTTAGTTTGTTAGAAGTTTGATGCATTAACCCCTTTCTGACCTCGGACGGGATATTACGTCTGAGGTCAGATCTCCTGCTTTGATGCGGGCTCCGGTGATGAGCCCACATCAAAGCCGCGACATGTCAGCTGTTTTGAACAGCTGACATGTGCGCACAATAGCGGCGAGTGGAATCGCGATCCACCCGCCGCTATTAACTAGTTAAATGCCGCTGACAGCGGCATTTAATTACCGCTTCCGGACGAAAATGCTCTCATCGCCGACCCCGTCACATGATCGGGGGTCAGCGATGCATCGGCATAGTAACTAGAGGTGTCCTTGAGACCTCTATGATTCCTGATGCCCTGTGGTCGGCGCTCACAGCAAGCCTGTAATTAAGCTACATAGCAGCGATCATCAGATTGCTCCTATGTAGCAGAGCCGATCAGGCTATGCCAGCTTCTAGCCTCCCATGGAGGCTATTGAAGCATGGCAAAAGTAAAATAAAAATGAAATAAATAAATAAAATATATAAAAGTTTAAATCGCTCCATTCAATATAAAACAAAAATAAAATCAAATATACACATATTTGGTATCGCTGAGTTCACAATCGCCCAGTCTATCAATAAAAAAAAGGATTAACTTGATCGCTAAACGACATAGCAAGAAAAATTTGAAATGCCAAAATTACGTTTTTTTTTGTCGCCTCGACATTGCATTAAAATGCAATAACAGGCGATCAAAAGAATGTATCTACACCAAAATGGTATCACTAAAAATGTCATCTCGGAAAGCAAAGCCCTAAGCCCTCACCCGACCCAAGATCACGAAAAATGGAGACGCTACGGGTATCGGGAAATGGCGCCCTTTTTTTTTTTTTTTTTCTTTTTAAAAAGCAAAGTTTTGAATTTTTTTTCACCACTTAGATAAAAGAATAACCTAGACATGTTTGGTGTCTATGAACTTGTAATGACCTGGAGAATCATAATGGCAGGTCACTTTTAGCATTTAGTGAACCCAGCAAAAAAGCCAAACAAAAAAATACGCATGGGATTGCACTTTCACCGCACTTGGATTTTTTTTTCCATTTTCTAGTACACGACATGGTAAAACCAATAATGTCGTTCAAAAGTACAACTTGTCCCGCAAAAAATAAGCCCTCACATGTCCATATTGACGGAAAAATAAAATATTACTTAAATTACCCTGCCTGCAGGAAATCAAGATTTACTACTGCCTATATTTCCAATAACACTGCTAAGATGGTCACTCCGGCCCCCCACACAGCCCGAATACGGTATGATGGAACTCCCACACATTGATAGTCACCACTGGCTCCCACAGTGTTATGGTACCCCCCACAGGATGAGGTGGTATGTGTATGGTGTTCTCCAATGCTCCTCACACAGCATAATGGTTCCCACAAACAGGGCTGCCACTAGAAATTTCGGGGCCCCATCCTGGCAAAATTTTCGGGGCCCCTTGAGACTCCACCCCAGCCCCGCCTCCACGCTCCACCCCTCGAACTGTCCACAGTCCCACCGCTCTCTCTTGGAAAAACTCCACTTCTCACCAATCACACATTGAGGGTACGTGTCCACCTTCAGGATGGCCGGCGGTTTCGTCGGAGCGGCAAACCCGCTCAGCGCTAAGCCCCGCCCCCATACTGTGACGCGATGATGCCGGATGTGTTCATTGCACACATCCGGGATCATCGCACCCCACACATAGGGCCCTGTGTTACAGCTTGCGGCGGCGCAGCGTCTCCGCAAGGAACACAGACATGCTGCGATCTTAAAAGACGCGCCGCATTTCCGGAGTCGCAGGGTCGACGGATGCGTGTTACCACGCATAGTGGAGACGGGATTTCATAAAATCCCCTTCACTATGCTGGAACATCTGGACGCTGCGTGTTTGACACTGCGGCCCCACGCAGCGTCAAACACGCAGCGTTTACTTAACGTGGACACATACCCTAACAGTTCCCATCACCAGATCACACATATAGCCGGCAGCTTTTGTTTTGGCCAAAAGATTTTGTAAGCCGCCACCATAACACGGTAGACACTTTTGGCCGGGCCCTACTCTGCTGTAACCTATTAAATATTTGTTAAAATATGCAATACAATTTAGGTATATTTTTATTTTTCAATTTTTAAAATGACCAATAATATCACATACAAAGAACAAATACCGCTACACCATGACCAGATGACATATTACCACCACAGTGATTGAATAATATCACATACAAAGAACAAATACCGCTACACCATGACCAGACCGCATATTACCACCACAGTGATCGAATAATATCACATACAAGGAACAAATACCGCAACACCATGTCCAGACCACATATTACCACCACATAGTGACTGAATACAATTCTGATCAGTAATAAAAAAAAAAAGCACCTTACTATCACCATAAGTGCCATTATACACAGGAGATCTGTACTTAGTATGCAGTGTCTGTGTACAGATAATACAGTGATCACTAGTGAAATTATACACAGGAGCTCTGTATATATAGTATACAGTGTATTGTGTCAGTGTATAGGTAATACTGACTCCCCAGTGACGTCTCTAGGTGAAGTCCTTCATCTTTCATCCAGCACAGACCGCCATCATGTCTTCCAGCCAGGACTCGTCTCTGCAGGAAATAACAGAGTTATCTCGAGCTCCGCTTGTAGAACACATTACTTAATTTTTCCCAACTTCTACATTACACCACATGAAGAAAAAGAGGCGACATAGTGTCACTCTACACAGTAACAGGACCGCCCCCTCATTTAAAACAGTATACTCAAAGAAATAAAATAAATACATCACTGCAGTAATAATATCCCTAAATTAGTCCCTATGGTGGTAATATTCCCCATCCTGGCCCCGTGTGTCTCATTCCTGGCGTCAGCCATATGTTCTCCCATCCTGCCCTGAGTATCCTTTCTGCACCATATGATCTCCCCATCCTGATCCATTTGTCTCCATCATATCCATCCTGCCCCATAATCCTGCACGATCTGTCTCCAATCATGCCCCCAGTGTCTCCAATCATGCCCCATCTGTCTCCAATCCTTCCCCATCTGTCTCCAGTCATGCCCCCATGTCTTTCATCATACCCCGTATCTCCATTCTGCCCGTGTCCAGCATCATAGCCCCCGTGTCCAGCATCTCTGCCCCCGTGTCCAGCATAATGCCCGTGTCCAGCTTTGGGCCCCAGCGTGTCCAGCGTTCTGCCCCGGGCCCCAGCATGTCCAGCGTTCTGCCCCGGGTCCCAGCCCCCTGGGATCGCCGCTCTAAAAAAAAACAAAAACGAGTTCTTACCTTGCCATGCTCCTGGGGCGGGGAAGCTCACTTCCTCCACGCAGGTGAAGGACGCACTCGCCGGCGGCTGACAATGACGCCAGACGCCGGCGAAGTGCGACTGCGCACTGCAGCCGCTCAAGTCAGCTGCCAGCCTCCGACTGGCTGGCGGCGGCTGTTAACTATTGACGTGCGGGTACGGGCCCGTGGACAAATCTGAACTCATTATCTTTCCTCCATCACGCATATCTTCCCTACCTGATCTATCTATCAAAATAAATGAAATCATACTTTCCCCTGTCCCCAAAATCCGCTGCCTCGGAGTAACCCTGGACTCTGCCCTGTCCTTCAAACCGCACATCCAAGCTCTCGCCACCTCTTGTCGCCTCCAGCTCAAAAATATTTCCAGAATCAATCCTTTCCTCAACCCACACTCTACCAAGGTGCTCGTGCATGCCCTAATCATCTCCCGCCTCGATTACTGCAACATACTCCTCTATGACCTACCTTCTAACACCCTTGCACCTCTCCAGTCCATCCTTAACTCTGCTGCCCGATTAATTAATCTCTCTCCTCGCTACACTCCTGCTTCACCTCTTTGCAAATCCCTTCACTTGCTCCCAATTTCCCAGCGTATCCAGTTTCAATTACTAACACTGACCTACAAAGCCATCCATAACCTTTCTCCTCCGTATATTTCCACACTAATCTCTCAATATCTTCCCTCACGTAATCTCCGGTCCTCCCAAGACCTCCTCCTCTCCTCCACACTTATTCGCTCCTCAATCGCCTCCAAGACGTCTCCCGAATATCCCCCATCCTCTGGAATTCAGTGCCCCAACACATCCGGTTATCCACTACTTTTGGATCCTTTAAAAGAAACCTGAAAACCCACCTCTTCAAAGAAGCTTACAGCCTGTAAAGACCACACGGCCACCTCAACACCATCGGAGCTCCTGCAACCCCCGACCTACTGTCTCCTTCCCCATAATCCTGTAGAATGTAAGCCCTCAAGGGCAGGGTCCTCGCCCCTCTGTACCAGTCTCTTATTGTTAGTTTGTTTACTGTAAGTGATATTTGTATTTTGATGTAACTCCTCATGTACAGCACCATGAAATCAATGGTGCTATATAAATAAATAATAATAATAATAGTGTGCCGCAGTGCCTGCAGGGGGGGGCCCGATGCGGGCCCCCTCTGCCCACCGGGCCCCATACGCCAGTCATGCCCTGATGGCGGCCCTGCCCACAAAGCATGATGATCCCGCCACAGTGTTATGGTTCCACCAAAATATGAAGGTCCCCACACAGCATGATGGTCTCCACAGCCCCCACACAGCATTATGGTTCCCCCATACTGCCCCACATGGTATGATTTAAAAGAAAACAGGAGAATTCAGCTCAACAACGATGAAACCACCTGTGCCATGAGGAGGAGCAGTGCACAGAGCCTCCCAGGCCAGGGTTGCAACAGCAAATAGGGAAAAGAAATCAGCGCTGGCGTCACTGTCTCCGCCTTCGGACAAACCGAACATGAAGTGCAAGCCAGGGACCAGCTGCAGCCCGGACTGCCTCTTCATGTTCAGTTTGTACGCAGGCGGAGACAGTGGTGCCAGTGCTGATTGGGCGCCGAACATCACTTGTCATTCCACCGCATCACAGTCCCAGGACTGTGGGGTTTAGTTTAAGAAGGGGTTATCCTAGTAGTGGACAACCCCTTAAAGTGCAGAATCAAAGCTTTTCTGTACTATAAAAAGCACACTAAAAACGCGGCTTCACATCTGCACCAGAAATGCATCAAATAAGGGGAAGAGGATTGTTATTGTGTAGTTTGGTGCGGATACTGCAAAGAACAAAAAATACATTATTTCTGCAAAGTGTGAACATGGCTTCACAGACGCTAAAAAGCCGGATGTCATCTAGTTAAGCTACATAAAGATGAGAGTGTTCTGGCGGCTCCGACTGTGAATTAGGGAACAAAAAATAATGCACAGGTCCCAACTAGAGATGATCAGGACGCACAGATGACGACGGGTGGTAAGAGATTCACGGGCTCCCGTACAGCCGCCAGGTGCCACTGACCATGCTGGACCGGAGACCCATGACTAGCCCAGACAGTCCTGGGTACTGCAGACAGTCCGGCTGAATGGCCCTCACTACCAGCGCCCCTCTCACAGCTCCTCCTGCCGGGGAGAAAGAAATGGTAAATGGCCGTGGATTGAGGTGTGGCCATAATGTGCCACGGAGCGCTATGTGCGCCACATGACCTGTCCCTCTGTTCTTCAGAAGTGGTGAAGTATGAAATACTGAGGTAAAAAGCTCACCAAATACTCCGCGTGTTCACGTGGCCTAATGGCGCCGACCCTGTCACCGTGTGCTCGGCCGTGCATCATTTTCGGACATACACGCCGGGAGGCGAACACTTGTAGCAGTCTACTACAGCTAGGTGTCCGCTTCCAGGTGTACAGCCCTAAATTAATGCACGACAGACTCTATCAGCATCATTATATTTAATGGCCGTTTGCAGGGAGTGCGAACATAAGCCCGGACAGGACCACTGACTATGGCCAAGATCCTAATGTGACCAGGGTCTTAAAAAAAAACAACTTGTACCTAGTGTCAAGTTGTGATAGGTAGCAAGTCGCGATATGACACTATAGGAAATCATTACATGTAATGTCACTATGGAAAAGTGTAATATCACTGTCTCGCCACACATGTCGCCCTAGCCTAAATCCATACAGGCGTGCAGTGCTGCATCCATTCCAGCAGGGGGAGCGCTGAATGCTTCCGTTCTAGTTTGTACTCACACAGACTCCGTAGTCTCTGTTACTAGGGCCGGCAGCGTCGCGTTGCTATAGTTACACACCACAAACTGAAAGAGCGTCCAGCGGAGAACACGGCCATGGACGATCCGCGCCTGGAGTGGATCCGGGACCGTGTCATCTGCGGATTTGGCTTGACGGATCCGAATTGCTTTGAGGAGCTGCTCAACCGGAACGATGGAGAAGACGAAGTGAAGCTTCTGCGGTTTCTGAACGAGAGCACGGAGGAGGAGGAGGGCGCATCAGCGCTGCTGTTCTTCAAGAGCTCCAGGCAAGAGGAGCTGGAAGTGGAGATAGCAGTCGGTGAGAGGAGTGTAGCGGTGTGCGCATGCGCAGTGTGGCGCTGTCACTATGCAGCACTGTTATCACATTACTATTACTATGTGTGTTATAGGACATCTTATTATATGTACATCTAATGTGTATTCTGTCTCACTGTGATTAATAAGCTATGATGTGTATTATATTAGACTATTATGTGTATTATTAGGCGGTATATTATGCTACATTATCCTATGCTGCAATGTGCATTCTATTACACTTTTGTGTATTGTACTATAGTATCTATTGTGCAGGACATATAATACCGACATCCCAGGTCTGAAGTCTCATTAACACGACCCGTCGGCTGAAAGTATCAGGAAAACTGGGAAAACTCCACTGGTCCTGTAATAGGCGCACATGGCACAGGAGACATTGGCAGGGCCGTATTTGCCACTAGGACTAGGCACTTGAGGGCACGTGCCTAGGGCACGTGCCCTATTAAAAGTACCAGGGAGCCTCCACTATCACTACCAGCCAGTGCCCTATTAAATGTGCCAGAGAACCTCCACCATCAGTACCAGCCGGTAAACTGTTAAATGTGTAGGTCAAGGAGCCTCCACTATCAGTACCTGTCAGTGCCCTATTAAAAAAATGCCAGCTGTGCTCCACTAACACTGCGAGCTGTAGTGTGGATCCCGTCTTACATCTGTACTCCTGTACTACATTTCTAGTTCTCATAGGTTTCTTTCCTGCCTCTGGTCTCCTGGTAGACAGGCAGACAGGCAGATAATTAGAAAATATCTAAATTAAAACCTTTTAGATTGATGGAAGGTAAAGTATATTCGCACATTGCATTTTAACCCATTGTTCCCACGATTTTGCAGTTCTACCAGCAGAGTGAATGAGATTTCTGAACTCTCATTGCATATTTTTTCCTTGCAAATGTGAAGCAGTTTCAGATCTGCAGCATGTCAATTCTGTCACCTATTTTGCAGCATTTTTCACCCATTTCAATTAATGAGTAAAATAAAGCGCATCAAAAACTCACGCAAAACGGTGGGTATTTTACTCAGGATTATTCCTGCCAACACTCCAGTATTTGCAGAAGACTTTTCTGCTGCAAGTATTGAACATCTGACCATACCCTTAGATTGTGTTCACAGGTTGCATTCATGCTGCAGTAAGTCGTTAGTAAGTTTGGCCAGGGCAGTATCAGTGGAATAGTGGGGACAGGAGCCAGATTGTAGGTTGTCGAAGAGTGAGTTAGATGCAAAGTGAGAGGAAAGTTTAGCGTTGACGTGCTGCTCAAGGAGTTTAGAAGCAAATGGGAGCAGAGATATGGGGCAAAGTCCTCGGCAGAGATTAGGGAAGTCGGATGGGGCAGTGGTGGGTGGAGGGGGGAATTAAAAGTGTGGGCACTTGAGGGCACGTGCCTAGGGTGGGACGATGCGGGGGGCGGCACCTGAGCAAGTCCTAGGTCACCTCCCGACCAACTGACCACACCCCACAACCCGCCTGCCTCCCACCGTCCTTGAAGACGTCATACTCACCCTGCTCCAGCGATGCCTGGTCTCAGCGCCTGCAGCTCGTCCTGAGTGAGCAGTCACATGGTACCGCTCATTAAGGTCATGAATATGGGCATATTCATGACCTTAATGAGCGGTACCACATGACCACTCACGCAGGAAGAAGGTGCTGCACCGGGAGTCGGGACAGAGCTAGAGGAATGTTCGGCGTGGCCGCGCGGTGTGGGAAGGGTGAGTATGAGGGACGGGGGGGGGGGGGGATGAAGGAGGACGGGGAGCCAAGCCATGCAAGATGGGAGTTGGGGGGGTTGAGAGTTGAGCCATGCATACAGGAGGGGGGGGGGAATATGAGCCATGCATACAGGAAGGGGGGGAATATGAGCCATGCATACAGGAGAGGGGGGGAATATGAGCCATGCATATGGCATGGGAGGGAGATGAGCCATGCATACAGGGGGATATGAGCCATGCATATGGGATGGGAGGGAGATGAGCCATGCATATGGGATGGGAGGGAAATGAGCCATGAATACGGGAGGGGGATGGGTATATGAGCCATGCATATGGGATGGGAGGGAGATGAGCCATGCATACAGGAGGGGGGGGATATGAGCCATGCATATGGGATGGGAGGGAAATGAGCCATGAATACGGGAGGGGGATGGGTATATGATCCATGCATATGGGATGGGAAGGAGATAAGCCATGCATACAGGGGGGGATATGAGCCATGCATACAAGATAGGAGGGGGGCATTATACAGTATTGAGCATCATGTGGGGTCATTATACAGTATTGAGCATCATGTGGGGTCATTATACAGTATGGAGCATCATGTGTGGCCATTATACAGTATGGAGCATCATGTGTGGCCATTATACAGTATGGAGCATCATGTGTGGTCATTATAAAGTATGGAGCATCATGTGTGGCCATTATACAGTATGGAGCATCATGTGTGGCCATTAAACAGTATGGAGCATCATGTGTGGTCATTATACAGTATGGAGCATCATGTGGAGCCATTATACAGTATGGAGCATCATATGTGGTCATTATACAGTATGGAGCATCATGTGTGGCCATTATACAGTTTTGAGCATCATGCGGGGTCGTTATACAGTATGGAGAACTGTGTGCGGCCATTATACAGTATTGAGCATCATTTGTGGCTGTTATACAGTATGGAGCATCATGTGTGGCCATTATACAGTATGGAGCACTGTGTGGCCATATTTTTTTTTGTTTATAATTATTGTTTGTGAAACAGTGTGATCAGCAGTGCTAAATGGGTGTGGTTGGGACGTGGATATAGGTGTGACTAGTTGTGAAATGAGTGTGGTCAGAGGCGTGGCCTAAAATTTGCTGCGGCGCACTACGCACGCCACAAACTTTAGACCTCTTTCCCCTCTTCAAAAGTTGGGAGGTATGGTACTGTATTTGCCAGATCACGGCAAGTGCCGCAAATCCCATAGGGAATGAATGAGGCCAAATGCAGTGTTGCCGTAAGTGATCCGTTACGCGGCAGATGCAGAAAAACTGCCCGATCTGCTGCAAAAGGCGACTTTCACATCAGCGATTCTTGCCAAAGTCACTGCCGATAGTGTCATACTCACCAAAGGGGGAGGCAGCACTAAAAGTACCTAGGGCAGCAGAAACTCTAAATACGGCCCGGGACATTGGTATCGTGTGTTTGCTCTGCCAGTCTGTCAGCAGTCAGCTTTCTGCAGCTTGTACAACCATCTGTGGTTAATCCATGGGTGACAGGTTTAATAGAAAATCCATTGTACATACAGCTGACAATCATATTCAGCCAGAGATAACAACAGTCAGGGAGCCTCCACTATCACTACCAGCCGGTGCCCTATTAAATGTACCAGGGAGCCTCCACTATCACTACCAGCCGGTGCCCTATTAAAAGTACCAGAGAGCCTCCACTATCACTACCAGCTGTTGCCCTATTAAAAGTACCAGGGAGCCTCCACTATCACTACCAGCCAGTGCCCTATTAAATGTGCCAGAGAACCTCCACCATCAGTACCAGCCGGTAAACTATTAAATGTGTAGGTCAAGGAGCCTCCACTATCAGTACCTGTCAGTGCCCTATTAAAAAAATGCCAGCTGTGCTCCACTAACACTGCGAGCTGTAGTGTGGATCCCGTCTTACATCTGTACTCCTGCACTACATTTCTAGTTCTCATAGGTTTCTTTCCTGCCTCTGGTCTCCTGGTAGACAGGCAGACAGGCAGATAATTAGAAAATATCTAAATTAAAACCTTTTAGATTGATGGAAGGTAAAGTATATTCGCACATTGCATTTTAACCCATTGTTCCCACGATTTTGCAGTTCTACCAGCAGAGTGAATGAGATTTCTGAACTCTCATTGCATATTTTTTCCTTGCAAATGTGAAGCAGTTTCAGATCTGCAGCATGTCAATTCTGTCACCTATTTTGCAGCATTTTTCACCCATTTCAATTAATGAGTAAAATAAAGCGCATCAAAAACTCACGCAAAACGGTGGGTATTTTACTCAGGATTATTCCTGCCAACACTCCAGTATTTGCAGAAGACTTTTCTGCTGCAAGTATTGAACATCTGACCATACCCTTAGATTGTGTTCACAGGTTGCATTCATGCTGCAGTAAGTCGTTAGTAAGTTTGGCCAGGGCAGTATCAGTGGAATAGTGGGGACAGGAGCCAGATTGTAGGTTGTCGAAGAGTGAGTTAGATGCAAAGTGAGAGGAAAGTTTAGCGTTGACGTGCTGCTCAAGGAGTTTAGAAGCAAATGGGAGCAGAGATATGGGGCAAAGTCCTCGGCAGAGATTAGGGAAGTCGGATGGGGCAGTGGTGGGTGGAGGGGGGAATTAAAAGTGTTGAACAACTGTTTGGGGTTGTGAGATAAGGAAGATACAAGAGATGTAAAGTAGACCTGTTTAGCAGAGGTGAGAGCTGATTTGAATTTGAGTGTTGCTTGTTTGAATGTGGTGAAATCATTTTGCGAATGCGTTTTCTTCCAACGCTGCTCTGCAATTCTGGATACTTGTCTAAGCTTTTTAGTGATGTTATTGTGCCAGGGTTGTCTACTGATTCGTCGCACTCTGCTGTGCATGAGAGGGGCGACACTGCTTCGATAGCTGATGCGAGAGTGGCCTTGTAGAAACTAGTGACAGTGTCTGTGTTGTGGAGTGAAGGTATGGAGGACAGTGGTAGAATAGAGTCAGAGTGTGCGAGTGTCTAGATGCGTGAGGTTTCTGCGGGGGTGCGCAAATTGGTGGACATGGGTGACAGGTGAGGAGGACAGTGATGAGAACGTTAGTAGATGGTGGTCAGATAGAGGGAGAGGAGAGGTTGTGACGTTAGATAGGAAGCAGAGACGGGTGAAGACCAGGTCTAATGTATGTCCATCTGTGTGGGTGGCTGAGGAGGACCACTGAGTAAGTCCAAAAGATGAAGTGAGCGACACGAGTTTATAGGCCTATGCATCATTTAATTTTATGCATTCTATCTTTCTCCTAGAACCAGAAGAGCTAGTAGCACAGAGCACAGGACCACGTGAAGACGATATTAACCCTCCACTCACCGATAGAACAGACCTGACCATAAGATCTGTTGACACAAACTCACTGGATCCATCTGGTGGCAGTAAGAAAAAATACTATTTGTGTTCTAGTATCATAGGTATAGTCAGGGGCCGACACGGACAGAAGAGGGCCCTGTGCAAGAACGATATATGTCTCATCATAATGCACATTTCATCTTGCTTTGGAGGTAGAATTGGTCTCACTTTTTAGGCCCAGGTTGCACCAATCATACGTCCTCTCATGTCTATATTAAAAAAAGTTTGCCTAGCTCCTATAAATTCACGGATGGTCTGTAAAAATAGGAGGCTGTTTTCTATTATATGTAAGAAATGTAGATGCTTCTGGGACGTCCTGAAGCTAGGGTTTGTATGCCGGTTAAGGCTTGTTCACACGACCGTATATTCGGTCCGAGCGCTATCCATGAAATAAAAGACAGCACTTGGACCAATGTTGTTCAATGGGACAGTGCAGATGAGCGATTTTTCACTTTAGGATTAGATTTACTCAGAAACGAAAATACCGTTGGTGAAACCTGTGCAGCCACATAGGGGCCCAAGAGGTAAGGGGTCCATCTCCGCCTCCAATGTAGGGCCAGTAAATTGTCCTGCACAGGGGCCCTCTTCTGTCTGAGTCCGGTCCTGTACTTACCCTCTCAACAGATAAACTAATGATGGAAAATTGTGATTTACATGTAGAGAAAGAAGAGGCATCGGACAATACCAGTCTGCACATAGACTCCGATAGAAAGGCAGAGGCTTATATTCCTTTGGGGACTGACAGTGGCCCGGAATCAGGCCAAGAAGAAGCTGCTGACAGTGAAAATGTGACTCCTATCAAACTCACTGTAAGAATGAACTGATTGATCAGCCGCCATCTATCATATCTGCAGCTTTTATTTATTTGTTTAATGGCAGTTTTTCTGTTGTTTACGGTATATAGGAGATTTGTGGCTGTTATATACTAATACCATTATTTCGGTTTAGTATGTACTTTTGTACTGGGAATGACACTATATCTAATAATGTTTGTTTTTGTGTGTAGCATTAACCAGGCCAAATTTTTCAACTCTGTCTTGTCACTTTATTTGGCAATAACTGGATGGAATGTTTCATCACGTCCCAGGGATTTTTTTGCTTGATTTTTTTTTATAACACGGTATACTTTATGATAGTGATACATGTTTAATTTTTATTTATAAAATATCAGAAATTTCACAAGAATTTCTGATCGCATCTGCTACACACCCATTGGGGGGGACGCTATTTTTTTATATCTCATGGCAGTAAAAAGGCATATTTGTGGTCATTAACCCCATAGCGACCAAGCAACATTTTTTTAAATCTGACCAGTGTCACTTTATGTGGTAATAACTCTGGACTGTTTCAACATATCCCAGTGATTTTGAGATTGTTTTTTTTTTGTGTGACACATTGTACTTTATGTTAATAGTAAATTTAGGTCGATGTGGTTTGCGTTTATTTATAAAGATATCAGAAATTTAACAAAAATGTTAAAAACAATTTGCAAAACCACACAAAACAGTTAATATAGAACATTTCCCTCATGTCTGCTTTATATCTAAAGCATTTCTAAAATGTCCTTTTATTTTCTTAGGATGATAGAAGATTTAAAAATGTAGCAGTCATTTTTTTAATTTTTCAAGGAAATTTTCAAAGATTATTCTTTTAGGTACCTATTCAGTTTTGAAGTGACTTTGGGAGACCTATATATTGGAAAATCCCCCAAAATGACACTTTTAAAAACAGCCCCTTCAACATATTTAAAACTGCTGTCAAGTAGTCTTTTTGAACCCTTCAGGTGCTTTTCAGGAGCGGCATGACAAAAAATAGAATTAGAACTTACCGGTAATTCTCTTTCTAGGAACCTTCCACGACAGCAGTATCGGAGGATGTCTCCCCGCCCTAATAGGGGACAGGAACAGAAAGAGGTTAAATACCCCTCCCCTTCCTGCAACCACCAGTGTTTTTTCTGGACACAGTAGCATGTTTAGTTACCACTTAAGTGCAGGAAACATTTAATATATAAATCAGATAGGGAGGGAAATTAGTGCTGTCGTGGAAGGTTCCTAGAAAGAGAATTACCGGTAAGTTCTAATTCTATTTTCTTTAGTCACCTTCCACGACAGCAGTATCGGAGCAATACCAACCGCTAATTTCTTTAGGGAGGGACAACAGCCTGGAGAACTCGTCTGCCAAACGATAGGTCCCTATTGAAGTTGAGCCTGTAGTGCCTGGTGAATGTATGGACTGACGACCAGGTGGCGGCTCTGCAAATCTGCTCTGAAGATGCGCTACCCCTCTCTGCCCAGGAAGTTGAGACTGCACGGGTGGAGTGTGCTTTTAGAGAAGCTGGAGGAGTTAGATTCTGGGATGAGTAGGCAAGGCTAATGGCCTGTTTAATCCAATTTGCTATTGTACTTTTGGCTGCCTTCTTGCCTTTATTACGTCCTGCCCACTGGACGAATAGATTCTGATCCACCCTCCAACTTTCCGTCTGTTGAAGGTAGAATAGGACCACTCTGCGGACGTCCAGGGTATGAAAGACCTCCTCTTTTGGGTTAGATGGATTCGGACAGAAAGAGGGCAAGATGATTTCTTGATTTCTGTGGAATTCAGAGACCACTTTAGGCATAAAGGAAGGATCTAATTTCAGGATTATGCTGTCCATAGTTACGGTCAGGAATGGCTCCTGGATTGATAACGCCTGTATCTCCCCTATAC
Source organism: Ranitomeya variabilis (assembly GCF_051348905.1). Lineage (NCBI taxonomy): Eukaryota > Metazoa > Chordata > Amphibia > Anura > Dendrobatidae > Ranitomeya > Ranitomeya variabilis. The sequence goes on from NC_135232.1 coordinate 228,483,617, forward strand.
GCCTGGCGGTAGTGATCGCCACCAGAAAGACTGTTTTTAGGGTCAAGATCTTTAAGTTGGAAGCTGAAAGGGGTTCAAAGGGGTCACCGGTCAGACTGTTCAAGACAAGATTCAGGTCCCACGGAGGGGTGTGGATGAGACGTCTTGGACGGATTCTTGTTGCTGAAGCTATAAACCGTTTGATCCATCGGTGACTTGCCAGATCTTGGTCAAAGAAAGATCCGAGGGCCGACACTTGGACCTTCAGGGTACTTGGTGAGAGTCCCATCTCCAAGCCCTTCTGGAGGAATTGAAGGATTTGAGCAATTTCCGGGTTAAATGGATCTGGTTTGTTCGGAAGACACCATGAAGAAAATTTCTTCCATATTTTCCCATAAATGGCATTAGTTATCGGCTGCCTACTTTTTTGTAGGGTTTCAATCACGTCTTGAGAGAGCCCCCTGGTGCAATGTTCTGGATAGCAATGGGATTGGCGGGAAGGCATACGCTAGGGTAAACTCCCAAGGATGTGAGAATGCGTCCAGTCCTTGAGTCTCGTTTGAGATGTTCAGGGAGAAAAAGTTGTCTGACTTTTTGTTCTGACTGCTGGCGAACAGGTCCACCTCGGGGGTTCCCCACCTCTGGACCAAGGATAGGAATATCTCCTGGTTTAGGGACCATTCCCCAGGATGAAAGTCCCTCCTGCTGAGGTAATCCGCCTGGGAATTGTCCAGCCCTTTTATATGTACCGCAGAGATGGACAGGAGGTGTTTCTCTGCCCAGGAAAAAATCCTTCCAGCAGTTAGCTTTAGGCTTGAGTATTTCGTGCCCCCTTGGTGTCGGAGGTAGGCGACAGTGGTCATGTTGTCGGACATCACCCGTACATGGTGACCCTGGATGAGGGCCGATGAGGCTTTTAGCGCCTCCTCCACTGCTTTTAACTCTCTCAGATTTGAGGAGCTGCGTCTCATCTCTAGGGACCACAGACCCTGAAAGTGGGATTTCTCGATCACAGCACCCCAACCTCTCTGACTTGCGTCTGTTGTAAGTATTCGGAGAGGGGTCTGATCCCAGCTGACTCCCCGCTGTAAGTTTCGGGGATTCCGCCACCATGAGAGGGAGGATCTTACATGAGTGGGAAGAGGAATTTTCCTGGATAAAGCCATCTGGTGTCCTCTTGAGTACGACAGGATGTGAGACTGAAGAATCCTTGTATGGGCCTGGGCCCAGGAGACTGCCTGGATGCATGATGTTAGAGAACCCAGGATTGACATAGAGTCTCTTAGAGTTGGGTATTTCTGGTCTCTGAATCTGGAGATCTTGTGGACCAGATCTATCCGACGGTCCCTGGGTAAGAAGGACATTCTCTTTTCTGAGTCCAGCAGAATTCCTAGAAATTTCTTCTGGGGAGATGGCCGGAGATCTGATTTTGCCAGATTTGGAATCCACCCGAGAGACGTTAAGATGCTGAGAACCTTCGCCACGTCCTGATTGAGGCGAGAAGCTGATGGAGCAATGAGGAGGAAGTCGTCCAGGTATGGAATGACGCAGACCCCCTGTTGTCGGATAAAGATTATCACTTCCAACATGATCTTGGTGAAGACCCGTGGAGCTGATGACACTCCGAAAGGAAGGACATTGAACTGGTAATGGCTGATCCGTTTGTTTTGGGAGATGGCGAACCTGAGGAACCTCCTGTGGTCTGGGTGTATTGGCACATGGTAATATGCGTCCCTCAGGTCCAATGTGGCCATTACCCAGTTCTGTCCAATCAGCAGGATCGCTGATCTGATAGATTCCATCTTGAATCTTCGATATCTTATCACCTGATTCAGAGGTTTCAGGTTTACGATGATACGGTGTTTTCCTGAGGGTTTCTTCACCAGAAAGAGATGGGAATAATGGCCTTCTCCTTTTTCCCTTTGTGGTACGTGGGAAATCACTTTCTCCCGGAGCAGGCTTAGAATATCCGATCTCAGAGCTTCCTGTAGTTTTGGAGATTGTGGAGAAGTGATTGTTAGATGGCGAGGAGGAGGACTCTCGAATTCCAATTTTAGGCCATCCTGTATGGTACGCAGGACCCACTGATCCCTGGTGATCTCCTGCCACCTGGAGAGGAAATTCGAGAGTCGACCCCCGACGTGGAAGCAGTCATTGTTTTTCAGAGGGCTGCTGGGGCTGGGGGACCATGATGTTTCTGGCTTTCCCACCTTTAGGGTAGCTCCATCGCCCTGTTTTGCCTTTTCCCCTATAGTTCTGTTGGGGTGGTTGTTCACGGGGGGGACGAAAAAACCGCTTCCTCGGGTTCCGTTGTTCTGGAAGGTCCTTCTTTTTGTCCGAAGCCTTGTCCAGGATGTCGTCCAAGGCTGGTCCAAAGACATGATGGCCCTGGAAGGGGATACCACAAAGTTTGGACTTTGAGGTAATGTCTCCCCCCCAAGACTTAAGCCACAGGGCCCTCCTTGCTGAGTTTGTAAGGACAGCAGATCTAGCGGCTACCCGAACTGATTCCGCGGAAGCGTCCGCGAGGAATCCGGTTGCTTTTTGGAGCAATGGAAGAGAATTAAGGATGTCCTCTCTGGATGTACCTTGTACGAGGTGGTTCTCTAAGGTACGAAGCCAAATAAACAACGATCTGGCCACACATGTTGAGGCTACGTTGGATTTTAATAAGTTAGTTGAGGTGTCCCAAGATCTCCTCAGTAAGCTCTCAGTTTTACGATCCATCGGATCTTTAAGTTGGGAGGAGTCTTCGAAGGGTAGGGCCGTTTTCTTAGTGACCCTTGACACCTGAACATCCACCTTGGGCATATCAAATAAAGAACAATCTCCCTCCAGGGGAAAGCGATTTTTGAACTCAGATGGGACGTTCAGCCCCTTTTCTGGCAGGCTCCACTCCTGGAGGATAATGTTTTCGATGTTTTCATGTATGGGGAATCCTTTTACCGATTTAGGTTTCAGACCCCCGAACATATCATCCTGCACGGAATGGCCCTCTATCTCCTCCTCTACCCCCATGGTGCCTCTCACCATGGAAATTAACTCTTCCAAATCTTCAGAGGAGAAGAGGTACTTCCTACTTTCCGATTTGGGAGCAGGAGTAGAAGTAGAACCCTCTTTTTCCCAGCTGTATTCTGAACCCGAGGTATGTATCTCGCCCGAGTCAGAGTCTGAGGCTACCCGGCCCAATCTCCTTTTCTTAGGAGGGGGAGGCTGTGGGGTCGGGGCTCGAGAGAAGGTTGCCATAGAGGATTGAACCTCCTCCCTGATGAGGGTTCTAATGCTATCCATTAAAGAAGGCTGTTCGCTACGCAGCACTTCGTCTGTGCATGGTTGGCAGAGCTTCTTTGTGTATGCTGAGGGGAGCTTGGCTGCACAAGCACCACACTTGCGGCTGGGCTTCCTAGTGCCAGTGACCTTGTCTCCCTGGAACGAGAGAGAAAGGTGGACTGAGCCGCTTAAATTTTTCAAAGAATGGACAGCAAGGGACATCATCCCACTACTTACAGTAGAGGGGTGCGCGGTGGGCTCTGCAGTGGCAGAGTGAGAGGTTTTGTCGCCGTCCATAACGCCAGAGGTACTGTCACCGACAGACGTCTCACTAGGAGGGCTCCCCAGTCAGGAATAAGTAGTCTTACCGAGATTCCAGCGAGTTTGGTGCTCTTCCCTCGAAAGTGTCCCTGGGGGGGGTCCGCGACGCCCGCCCTGGCCGCCGCTGCTGTTCCCAGGTTCAGGACGCCGGCCGGCGCGCGCCAAAGCTCCAGTTTGAAAAACCGGAAGTCCCGGAGTGTGTCACTTCCGGCGCGCGCGCGCGCCAACCCCGCAGCGGCGTGGGGAGAGGAGGAAGCCGGGGAGCTGCAGGAGGACCCCGGAGCACTACACCGCTCTGCATTACCACCCGAAGGTGGCGCAGGAAGAGCGGGTGGGGGTCCCAAGTCACGCGGGGACCGCGGAGATGGGAGCAGTCTGGAGGCGGAGGAAGAGAACGGAGCTCCCGACCGCGACTGCCCGGCTGACAGGTAACCAGTGCTCTCGTTCGCCGGCCACGGCAGCACTATCGGAGAACCTCTTCATGCCCCATAGGGGACAGGAAAAACACTGGTGGTTGCAGGAAGGGGAGGGGTATTTAACCTTTTTCTGTTCCTGTCCCCTATTAGGGCGGGGAGACATCCTCCGATACTGCTGTCGTGGAAGGTGACTAGAGAAATGTGAAATTGTATTTTTACCTCTAAAATATTGCTAACATCTGAACTGGCAGACTTTAACCCCTTCACAACCTTAGAAGTATTCATATGTTCTGCCTGGGAAGAGGTTCCCAACATATGATGTATGGATACGTCCTGGCTATTGTGCGGACACAGGAGCTGTGCACATGCGATTGTTGCCGGATGTTCAGCTAGCACGACAGCTGACACCCGGCTCTCACTGCCAGGAGCGGTGCTGCACAGCTCCCGGCTATTTAACCCTCTAAATGCTGCGATCGATATTGATTGCATCATTTAGAAAGCAATGAGAGGGAGGCGGCACCCTCTTCTCTCAGATCGGCGCCCCCCCCGTAAATTTTGTTGGAAAAATTAGAAATTGATGATCAACTTTTAGCCCTTCTAACTTACTAACAAAGAAAATAATGCTTCAAAAATTATTCAGATGTAAAGAAGACATGTCGGAAATGTTATTTATTAACTATTGTGTGTGACATAACTCTGTAATTTAAGGGAATAAGAATTAAAAGTATAAAATTGCAAAATTTTCTCCAAATTTCTGATATTTTCACAAATAAGCGCAAGTCATATTGACCAAATGTTACCGCTATCACGAAGTACAATATGTCACGAAAAAAAACTATCTCAGAATCAGTGGGATACGTTGAAGCATTCCAGAGTTATTATCTCATAAAGTGACAGTGTTCAGAATTGTAAAATTTGGCTTAGTCATGACGGTGAAAACAGACTTGGGGGGTGATGGGGTTTACACCATTGCTCCACCATGGATTGTCATGGTGACCATCAGATCCAAACAATCGTGATCTCAGGGAATCGAATACTGTAAGGTTAAAGAGGGAGCATCCACGCTCTTATAACTATCTCAATGCTGCTGTCACTATAAACGGCAGCATCTAAGGGGTTAAAGGGCTTTGGTCGGTGCCAACACCAATTGTGACTGATGCAGTAGGGCAGTGATGGCGAACCTTTTAGAGACTGCGTGCCCAAACGACAGCCCACGGACATGACGGGAGTCATTGAGGCTGGTGCGGACATGACAGGAGGCATTGGGGCTTGTGCGGACATCGCAGGAGACAGTTGGGATGGAGACAACATCACAGAAGGCATTGGGGCTGCTGCGGACATCGAAGGAAACAGTTGGGCTGGTGCGGACATCACAGCAGACATTGGAGCTGATGCGGACATCACAGGAGACAGTGGAGCTGATGCAGATATTGCAAGAGACAGTGGGGCTGGTGCGGACATAGCAGGAGGCATTGGGACTAGTGGGGACATTGCAGGAGACAGTCGAGTTGGTACGGACATCGCAGGAGAAAGTGGGGCTGGTGCAGACATCAGAAGAAACAGTGGGGCTGGTGTGGACATCTCAAGAGACAGTGGGGTTGGTGGGGACATCGCAGGAGACAATGGAGTTGGTGCATGCATCACAGGAAACATTGGGGTTGGTGCGGACATCACAGGAAAAATACACAAATATACTGTGTATAGGGAGCAATGTATGGGCTCACTGAATATAGAAGGCTATATATTGGCGCATACTGTATATAGGAGGCTATATGGGGCCCTTACTGTATATAGGAGGGTGTATCAGGGCTCATACTCTATATAGAAGGCTATATGGGGCTCATACTGTATAAAGGAGGCTATATACGGGCTTATACTGTATATAGGAGACTATATGCAGGCTCATATTGTATAAAAAGAACTATATAGGAGCTCAAACTGTAGATAGGGTGCTATGTGAGGGCTCACACTCTATATAAGAAGCTATGTGGGGTTTATACTGTATATAGGAGGTTATGTGGGGGCTCATACTGTATCTAGGGAGCTATGTGTGGGCTCATAGTGTATCTAGGAGTCTATATGGAGGATCATACTGTATATAGGAGGCTATATGGGGGCTCGTACTCTATATAGGGAGTTATATGCGGGCTCATACTGTAAATGGGCTATATGGGGGCTCATACTGTATCTAGGGAGCTATGTGCAGGCTCATACTGTATCTAGATAGCTGTATGGGGGCTCATACTATATATAGTTTGTCAACTAAGAACAAAGAGGTGCACGCTAAAAGATAGGGAACACCCAATGTATAACAAAGAATGAATTTTATTAATAGTAACAACATATGCAAATGGACAGACAATTAAAACATTTAAACACCAAAACACGGCTATATAAGGTTGAAAACATGCAGTAACCATAAAGTGCATAAGTATAAAGTGAATAGCATTACTGAGTCAAATAATAATAATAATCTTTATTTTTATATAGCGCTAACATATTCCGCTGCGCTTTACAGTTTGCACACATTATCATCACTGTCCCCGTTGGGGCTCACAATCTAAACTCCCTATCAGTATGTCTTTGGAATGTGGGAGGAAACCCGCAAAAACACAGGGAGAACATAGAAACTCTTTGCAGATGTTGTCCTTGGCGGGATTTGAACCCAGGACTCCAGTGCTGCAAGGCTGCTGTGCTAGCCACTGAGCCACTGTGCTGCCCCATCAAATGACGCAATGTAATAATGGCAGATGCAAGTTGAAACATCTTAGGAAAAAGAAATGATTATTTTTTTAAATAAATTGCATCTGTGGGAAACTGTCGGAAATCAGACCTGCTGGTGTCAAAATGAGAAGACTGCAGCTGAGGCCATGTGAACCAACAAGAAACTATGGAGGAGCAGACCCCACGCGTATCGCCACGGACATCTGTGGTTTCTTCACGGAAAGTGACACTTCTAGCAGATCTGATTTCCGACCGTTTCCCAAAGATGCAAATTATTTTGAAAATAATAATTTATTTTTGCTAATATGCTTCATCGTGCATCTGCCATTATCTCATGGGGTCATTTGACTCAGTAATGCTATTCACTTTATACCAGCTGAACTTTGTGGTTACTGCATGTTCTAAACCTTATATTGCCATCTAACTAGGTGTCAGGTTATAGTATGGTGCTGTAATAGGTCTGTCCATTTGCATGTGTGGTTACTATTAATAAAATTAATTATTTGTTATACATTGGGTGTTCCCTATCTTTTAGAATGCACCTCTTTGTTCTTAGTTGTCAAACCATGTTGCTAGTCAGCATGCTTTCAGAGATCCCCTTTTATATTTGGCGGTGCCCTCCATTTGCATCTAACCCTCATACTGTATATACGGTAGGTAGCTATATGGGCTTTATACTAAGCTTTAAGCTATGTGGGGGCTCATACTGTATGTAGGGGGTTGTGTGTGGATTCATACAGTACATAGGGGGCTGTGAGGGAGCTCATACCTTATGTAGGGGGCTATATGGGGACATAATGCCTGGTCCTGTGAGCTGTTATCCTCATTGCAGTACAACATATGGCTATGGTCTCCTTTTCTTGTCCCGATTGAGGGAATTCCCTGATGAATCCCTGAATGACTAAAAGAGGGTGGAAACGCGTCGGAAGAAGATACCATTAAAGCTATGTACTGCCATTTATGATTTGAACGGTTATTCGTTGTTTGATAAGGACTTGTGTTGGCTCGATTTATCTGATCCTGGAGAAAAATGGATATGTCTCCGTGAGTTTTACAGAGACACAAGGTCCATGAAAAAACACAGACATGTGAGTAGCCCAATAGACTATAATGGGTACAAGTTCCCCAAAAAAAATTTTGTCAAAATTTATATGAGTCGCCCCGTACTCGGTACTGGGTCCTGTGGTTCACAGGGGGATGTCACGTTGGCTGCGACCCGGTTCATGGCCCAGGGCGCCAATGTAAAAGAGAAAGGTCTTTAAAGGGATAGAGTTTATGTTTGTGACGCCACCTGTGGTATTTGGTCAGGGTGACCGACGCTGCTTTAAGGGATCCGCTGGGGTGATGTTATGGCAGCTAGATGGTATACCTTCCCACAGGTGAAGTATGTCCCCAGGGCTTCCCGGTGTAAAGATGGTGGTGTGGTGAGAGGCGCAGAGAAGAACGAGGACACAAGGTTGCAGTCTTTTTACCTTTACTGAAGACTTCAGCATCCACAGTCCAGAGCACCAGATCACGGGGCAGGCAGAGTCGGGACGGTTTGGAGGCAAGTCCAGAGTTCCCTTGTCCAGGTGTAAATCAGTAGCCTTCCCTTGCGCTGCGGTGGTGTAGTCCCTTACTGCATATGGCTTCACATAAGGGTCTCACTGATTTTGTGTTTCGTTCTCTCTGTCCCCCATATAGGATAGGACAATACCCGTATGACTGGTGACTTGAGCCTGTTTATAGGGTCTCTTAGATAACCCGGCTCTGTAGGTGTCACTGTGCCTCCTGGGTGTAGGTGCGGACAGGTAACCTGCAATTAGCTGACCGACGGTCTCCAAAATAAGGCATAGAGGTCCTTACTCCCTCGGTGTTCCGGCTACCAGGATTTTGCGCCTCAGAAGGAGGCAGCCTGAGCGGGGCTGGTCTCCTTCTGGTATCCTCTCCTTTGATTCAACTTCCTTCATGCTCGCTGCAATACAATTCTGCCTTTCAGTGTCTCTTTCTGGGAGCTGCAGCTCTGAGGGCATGCAGAGCTCCGATGACCCTCTGTCCTCCTCAGACCACTGTCTGGAACTGACTACCAGAACTCCTGTCTGGAGCTCTGTCAGGAACTAACTAACTTTCCCTACAGACTACCAGTTATATCTATGCGGGGAGTGACCTAATAAATAGGAGCAAAAGCTCCCCCTGGTGGCCTGGAGTGTGAAATGTGTTGCATGTTTGTGGTACCTCGATGCAGTTATCCTTCATTGCCAACAAACGTAGTATCACTCTCCCCGAGAGGAAAGCAATACCACCGCGATGACTAGGACCCTGGGGCGCCGCTTATACACTTTCTGATGTTTGCAATGAACCAATTAAGCAAGAATAATTTTTAGAACTAATATAAGAAGTGATTTCTTAAAATAAAACAAAACGCCGCCTTTAATGACTGCTGCAGTCTTGGGGCGCAGTCAGACGGTCGTATTAATCTGTGTGCGATCGGACCACAGTGCACAGACTGGCTGGCGGCTCTCTTTAACTATTTAAATTACTCTTGTTTGATTGGTTTATTGCAATAATAATCTTTATTTTTATATAGCGCTAACATATTCCGCAGCGCTTTACAGTTTGCACACATTATCATCGCTGTCCCCGATTGGGCTCACAATCTAAATTCCCTATCAGTATGTCTTTGAAATGTGGGAGGAAGCCGGAGTGCCCGGAGGAAACCCACGCAAACACGGAGAGAACATACAAACTCTTTGCAGATGTTGTCCAAGGTGGGATTAGAACCCAGGACTCCAGCGCTGCAAGGCTGCTGTGCTAACCACTGCGCCACCATGCTTGCAATCATCAGATTAGAAGGTGTGTACATTTTGATAAAAAGCATAATTTGCACTAGGGGTTGAATAGTTTATATTGCAACTGTAATTATTTCTTGTTTTACAGCTACTTGTTCATCACTTTTTTTTTTATGAGATGGGACGCCTTTAATTTGTATTGTACGATAGCTAGCATCATGGAGCGACAGGCATCAAAGTGAGGAATTATAATTTCAGAGTTCTTATATCGCAGGGGATTTTTAGATGATATTAGTTGTGTTGAGCTACTTAAATTGTTGACTAACAGCTGAAAGTTTGTACATTTTGTTAATGCAATGGGGCTGAATAATTTTGATTGCAGCCGTAGCATTACCTACACGTTGAAGCCCCTGCAGCTCCAGCATTGCCTCTTTACTGCTGCCTGCGGTGGTAATTTCTCATCTACAACTTTTGATCACTACAGTCATTCATTCATTGTTTTATATATATCTTATACTACTTGACAATTTTACTTCTTAGGAGCAAGGCCTATATATTGTTTTTCTACAAGTCTCCCCCTCCTTTAAGGGGCATCTCCTGTCTACACCAAAAGTGATATCCGTTACCAGCCCTGACTTGTAAAGTACACTATTTTTTGGTGTAGACAAAAGATGCTCGTAAAGAAGCAGGACCCTTGTAGAAAAATAATACATGACTGTCCTGACACAAACGTCATGCGCGTTATTTCATTCCAGAAAACGATCAAACAGACGGTGAATCGCACTGTTCTCCATGTCGCTTTCAATTGCATCCCACAAGAATTTGCAGAATCGAACGCCTTGTATTTTCTGCGTAATACCCAAGGTATTTTACATTTATTTTATTTTTATGGGTTGATTTTGGGATATTTCTGGGTAGATCATCTGGTTACATCAATATGCTAATAAATTACCTTTGTGTGCAGAAACGATTTCCGAGCCCAATGATATGCAGGAAGCCAATGACATCATGCCAATGTACCTGGAGTATGGATATCTTGATGGAAATTGCCTTCTCATGCTAAATCAGGTTTTCTCACAGGTATTAAATAACACTCTGCTAGATCAAATAGAAATGTAGACAATGTAATAAAGGTTTCGTCAATGATGCAGGGTCATTTTGTGTTTCTTATCTTCATAAAACAGCAGAGTATTGTTATGTTGACAGTGACTAAAATCTAAGCAGTGGCTTATGTTTGTACAGTAAAGGAGCTGTCTGCTTCAAAAATATCTTTAGATGTGTTTAACATAAAAATGGAGAGGATAGAAAAAATAAAAAAACAGCTCACAATCTGCACAGAAACCTGCGATCCATGCCACTGCACGGCATTACTTAGGCCTCTTTCACACATCCGTGTCTCCGGTACGTGTGGTGGCACTTTTTACACGTACCGGAGACATGTACACACGTAGACCCATTCAAATTAATGGGTCTGTTCACATGTCCGTGTGCTTGCGTAGACCGTGTGTCCGTGTGCCCCACACGTAGACGTGTCCGTGTGCCCCACACGTAGACATGTCCGTTTTTTACTGTCATCACGGATGGCAAAACGTCCCTCACACGTGCACCCGAAGAACAGACAAAGGTGTCCTCTGTGTGACACGCATCGGCACTGGGGAAAAAGCGCTACAGTAAGTGCTGTTCCCTGGCGGCTGGTGCTGAAGACGGCTCTCATCATTCTCCCCTGCTCTGCCGGCAATCAGCGCGAGCAGAGGAGAATGATGAGAGTTATATTAAAGTCCGAACGATGACAGCAGGTGGGGGCTTTTGGGACTCTTACTTCCATCATCCGACACCTGCTGCCCCTAATAACAGTGACAGCAGGATTGGATGATAGGGGCGTTCCTCAGCCGCCATCTGTGATCTAACATAATAAATGGATGAAAAACCTGACGTGGTTTCCCCCCTATTTTCTTGAACCAACCAAGCAAAACTCACAGCTGTGGGCTGCAGCACTCAGCTGTCATCTTCAGCAAGGTTGGTTATCAAGAATAGAGGGGTCCTCACGCTGTTTTTTTAATTAATTAAATAAATAATTTTAAAAAAACGGCGTGGGGTCCCCCCCATTTTTGACAACCAACCTTGCTAAAGCTCACAGCTGGGGGCTGGTATTCTCAGGCTGGCAAGGGGCCATTGATATAGGCCCCCAGCCTAAAAACAGCAGCCCCCAGCTGCCCAGAAAAGGTGCATCTATGAGGTGAACACTAAGTTTTAGACTTCAATGTTCATTCCTTCATTCATTTTCAGATCATTCTGCTAGGTTTAGGTTTTCTTCTGTGAGTGTACCTACTAGTAATTCACAGTGGACATGTGATCTCTGCAATCCAAGATGCTTCCTCCTTCACTAGCTCTTATATATCTGATCAACTTTTTTGCTGTGCTGATTTCTCCTTCTACAACTTCTAAGGTATCTCCTCTTACTTCTACTGACAGACATTGATACTGATGAGTGTATGATTCACCCACCCTTACAGGGTTTGCCTGCTGTAACAAATGGAAGCGGAGGCAAAGGTGGTGAAGTTCACATTCGTTTTTTATTGATATTTCTGTGGAACCTCAGGACCACGGTCCGGGGGGCTCCGAAGGGGCCTTGACTACGTGAGCCCCAGGCACCCATGGTAAGTCTTCTCGAACAGGGTCAGAATGGAATGCCTATGGGACACGGGTGCTACCTCCAGTTAGACCCCGGACACGTGGCAGCTGTCCCAGCGGGACAGACGGACTAGCAGGGTTAACAGATGTCATGGAGCTGACCGGCGTGTTCTGTGTGTACGGGTAGGAGCTGGCACAGGTGGTACTGACGTTGTCCAGAGGTACGTGACGGAACTGGCATAGACAAAACGGATGTCATCCAGGATAGCCGGGTAACAGGTAGCTGACAGTCTGCGGAGACAAACAGTGTAAGCGGAGCACTGGCAGAACACTTCAGAAACTTAAGCACACACTAGCAGAAACTGGAAGCTAGCAACAGAGGATACTTGTTGCTCCGGCACCCTCCCTATGGCAGAAGGGCTAGAAATAGTAATCACTAACATGCCATTGGTCAGAAGTACTTTTGAAAAATGAGCGCTGACTCTTGAAGAGACCGGGAGCACGCGTGTGCACGACCTAAGTACATTACTCGGGAACCTGCTGGAACCAGAGGCTGCAGCAGGATGGCGTGGGGCCGGCACAGAGCGGGTGTCCCGACAGGGACCCCGCGAAGGTACAGGACCGGGACCGGGTGTAACACCGGCTATGGGTGACCTCACCAGCTTTTCCCTGCAAACTGCTTTGGAATATGCTTTCCTTCCTCAGCCTCTGTAAGCTGCCCTCCCTGATAACATGGATGCTTCCTCCCCTCTCTGATCAGCCATGTTTATTCACCCCCACCTCACCGCTGCTATTTCTGCACGACAGCAGAGCCTATATGGATATAAAGGTTGATTTGCTTCTGTTTTAGATTTTTATGCCTCTGTTGTCTTACAATGAACACAAAAGCAAAGATCTCTTGCTGCAAGAGGATCAAGATCAGCAAACAGGAGCCCCTGAAAACATTAGTGACAAAGATTACTTAAAAATGGAAGAACCCAATGTGGAACTAAGAAGTGTACAACTAATTCGAGATGAATTCCTCATGAATATGCAGAAATTCCTGAACCATATTCAACAAACAATACAACAACTTGAAGGTAAGTGTTTTTTTTCCAGTAATATCAAGACTATAAGATGTTTCACATGACTTTCCATTGATGACTGTGGTAGTTCAGCTCACTCAACGGTACTTGGAGGTAGAAAACAGGAACACTTTCTCTTTAACCCCTTAGTGACGGAGCCAAATTTTTGAAATCTGACCAGTGTCACTTTATGTGCTAATAACTCTGCAACGCTTCAACAAATCCCAGTGATTTTGAGACAGTTTTTTCATGACACATTATACTTTATGTTAATGGTAAATCTAGGTCAATATGTTTTGTGTTTATTTATAAAAAGTATCAAAAATTTTAGTAAAATGTTAAAAAATTTGCACTTTTCTAAATTTGAATGATTATCTCTTTAATCCAGATTGTCACACCACAGCGAACCATTAATAAATAACATTTCCCACGTGTCGGCTTTATATCAGCACCATTTGTAAAATGTTATTTTGTTTTGTTAGAATTTTATGAGGTTTAAAAATGTAGCATCAATTTTTCATATTTTCAAGGAAATTTACACAATTTCTTTTTTTAAGGACTTATCCATGTTTGAAGTGACTTTAGGGGTCCTATATATTAGAAAACCCCAAAAATTGATACCATTTTAAAAACAGGACCCCTGACATATTGAAAACTGCAGTCAGTTAATTTGTTAACCATTCAGGTGCTTTACAGTAATTAATGCAGAGTGGCATGACAGAAATGAAAATGTCTATTTTTACCACCTAAATGCCTCTAACTTCTGAACAGATTACTACAGCAGTCAGACTCTAAGGCCGCTATTTGGTCTTGAATTGCCATGGCAAACATCAGGACCACACAATCATGATCTGAGGGCACCAATTTGGATAAAGAGGGAGCCCTCACACTCTGTTAACCATTTATAATGATGTAGTCACTACTGACAGCAGCATCTAAGGGGTTAAACAGATTTGGAAGGTGCAAACACTGATCATGGCTGATACAGCAAGTTGTCAGCTATAGTGCACAACCGACAGATGCTGGATTGTCACCTGTATGGCGAGGCTATTCTCTCATATCTCAGGTCAGTTAAAAGATGTATTGGTGGTCATTAAGGGGTTAAATCTTCTGTTGGTTTATTAGGGTATGTTTCCACGTGCCGGATTACATCCAAATTAGCTGCGGATTGAACGCTGCATACAGCTGCAGCATTCAACCCGCAGCGTCCAGATGTTACAGCATAGTGGAGGGGATTTTATGAAATCCCGTCTCCACTATGAGTGCGAACACGCATCCGGCAGCCCTGCATTTCCGGACATGCAACGTGACTTTTTAGAACGCAGCATGTCTGTTTACCTTGTGGTGAAGCTGGGTCGCCGCAAGGTAAATCACAGGGTCCTATGTATGGGGTGCGGAGATTCCGGATGCGTTCAATGAACACATCCGGAGTCACCGCGCGTACAGAAGGGGGCGTGGCTTTGGGCAGAGCGGGATATCCGCTCCGTCCAAAGCGCCGTCATTACGGACCGTTGACATGCACCCTCAGACAGACGGCATAAACCAACACGAAGGGAAAAATAAATTTGCCCTTTGGGGCAAAACAGAAAAACAAAGAAGACAAAATGCTGCAAAACAATCCATACAATTTACTCCTCAGACCACACCCTGGGATGGCGATAAGGTGGACATCCTCCCACCCACTCTATGGATGTCCACATAAAAGCCAGCCCTTTATACAAATTAACCCCTTACCATACTTAGTGTGCTGGAGGAAAAACTCTGGGTTTTATATCACTGATGCACTTAAGCATAGTGAAACGTTTCTCCCTTCCAGCACTTTACCAGTGACTTTGTCACATTGCATATACTTATCCTAAAATATATATTTTTTGTCTTCTTTTTATCTCAATATTAGGAGAAATTAAATTAGAAATACCAGATGTGAACCTTGACATTGAACCTTCCATAGTGGCAGCAGATAAAACTGCTGTGGAGAAACTTGAGCAATATGTGATGAATTGGCAGACACAAGTGTCCGCAGCTGTGGAGGAACTGCTACAAAAGAAACCACAGGTATTTTATACATGGTATTCATTCCCTCTCTTACTCACATAAATAGTTTGTCAAAGCTATTAGATCATAAGAAAAGTCATATTATGTGAGCGGTGTAATTATAATTGATTTTAATGTTTTATCGGAATTAAATTTCACTTGTCAGTGCTATGAATGAAACCTTGCGATAGCTCGCTCTTTGTGAGATCGGTTTTGGCTGTTGTGGAATTCTGCGTTGCATGTTGGCACGCAACAACCTGGAACTCTTGGAGAACATTAGGGGCTATAAGGAGGAGTCGATGGGAGTTATGTGTCCCAGAGATGGCTGCGCTCTGTGATGCAACCCGGAGTACCTTCTTTAGTGCACGTAGGCACTAAGAGGTTCGTTTGGTGCACCTGGGACTGTGTTGCTGGTAGCTATGAGAGATGGGCCGGTCTGGCTATCCACATACCTCACCTCTGGGTGTGGCTACAGCCTATATAATGGAGGCTGTTGTTTGGCACATGGTCTGGGTGTTGGGAGGGAGAAGGCCTCCTGTGTGTTTGGCTCCAGACCAAGCCTGAGAACTGGACACTAACTCAGCCTGTGTGCCCACAGGCCTGACGGAGTAGAGCTCTGTTTTGGACATTGTGACTTTGTTTTGCCTGACCTAAAGGCTGTTTATTTTCTGTTTGTGCTTCTGGGGTTTATGAAGTAATAAACCCCCATGAACTTTTAGAGGATCGAGACTCCTGTTTTCCTCCCGTTGCACCAAAGTGAGTAAAACCCCTACAATTGGTGCTAGACGTGCGGGCAGCGTTCCCAACAGAGACGTGAGACTGATACAGGAAGGACTGCATGTCATGCCAGCAAGCATCGCCAGACAAGATGGAGGACCTGCAGAAACCCCTGGTCCAGTCGCAGCAGCAACAGCAAGAGACCAACAGGCTTTTATTACAGCAAATCCAGCAGGAGCAACAGCAGCAGATGCAGCTTCTGGCAACTGCCATCCAGGGCAGGACAATCACCCCAACCCCAAGTCCGGCTGATGATGCCCACGTCCGGAAGGCGGTAAGATGGGATTTGCAGAAAATGACTCCCTGCGATGATGTTGAGGCCTTCCTGACGGTGTTTGAAAGGGTCGACAGAGCAGTGCGCAGAGGTACTGGCGCCATACTTGACAGGAGAACCCCAGAAAGCATCATATGATTTAGCTTTGCAGGACGCCAAAGAGTATGGCAAGCTAAAAACAGATTCTTGAACGCTTGGGGCTAACAATGACTCTCAGGGCGCAGTTGGGCGTATCACTGGGACAAACCACTGCGCTCCCAAATGTTTGACCTGTTGCACCTGGTCCAAAAGTGGCTGCAGCCAGAGTCCTCTACGCCTGCGCAGATGGTAGAACGGATGGCGATGGATCGGTTTGTGCACTCCCTGCCGAGGCCTGTGCAGACTTGGGTTGCCCAGGGTGATCCCCGGAATGCTGATGAACTGGTTGGACTGGTCGAGAGATGCCGGGGGTTGAAGGTTCTGTGGGAAAGCAGCCCACTCCATACTGGGGGTCCCAACAGGGGGCAGAGGCCCAAAACGGGGTGGGGCATCCAAAGGGGCAGGGGAGGTGGTGCCCGAGGTCCCTACAGGTGATATTGTTTGCTGGAGGTGCCAAGGCCCAGGCCATATAGCCACCTGTTGTCACCTGACCCCTGAGCAGATGGACTGCAGAATAGGAAGTCGTTCATATTATGCATATCCAGCCTGCAGTATGAACTCTCCATCCAACGAGGGGCCTCAAGCGTGACCCTTGAAGGTGAATGGGAGAGATGTAACTGCACTGTTAGACTCTGGGAGTCTGGTTACCCTTGTGAGGGCCACGTTTCCTCTCCAACTAATCTCGGGGAAAAAAGTTGTCATTCGGTGCATACATTGTGACACTAAGGACTACACTATAGCCAGAGTGGACATTGAAACGACCCACGGTACTGAGTCCCATGAGGTCGGCGTTGTTCGGGACTTGTTGCACCCTATTATTATAGGCCGGGACTTTTGTTTATTTTGGGATCTGTGGGGGAAGGGTTCTGAGTTCGCTGGCACAAATAGGAAACCAGTGAACCCTAATAAGGTATCACCACACCCAGAGGCAGACGGTTTTCCCTTTTGTGTTCTTGTGGGGGATGAGGAGGAGGTGTCCCCTGTGTCTGACATTCCAGAGTTAGGGGGGACCAGTGAGAATTTTGGGACTGCCTAACATAGGGATCCAACACTGAAGGAAGCATTTACCGTAATAATGTTACCGTCATAAATGGGGTTGCACAGGAGCTGGTGGCTGATACAAGGTTTCCCTATTTTATGATGAGTAGGGAGTTGTATCGGGTCACAAAATTGAGGAGGGAGCTGGGGGAACAGTTAATAGTGCCAGTCCCCTATAGGTGGAAGGTGTTGGACATGGTCCATTCACACATCTTGGGGGGACATCTGGGAGTGGAAAAAACACAGTAACGGATTGTGCAGAGGCTCTATTGGCTCGGGTGTCACCGGGAAATATTAAACTATTGCAGGTCCTGCCCCACATGTCAGTTAACCTCCCACATCTCTCACTTTCGGAGTCCCCTCGTGCCACTGGCCATTATTGAAGTGCCGTTCCAGAAAATTGCTATGGACTTGGTTGGTCCCCTGATTAAATCTACTCATGGGCATCTGTATATTTTGGTCATCCCGGACTATGCCACACGATATCCTGAGGCAATTCCCCTGAGAAACTCCTCCGCGAGGAGTATAGCCCGCGAATTGGTCCATGTGTTTTCCCGGACAGGTTTACTGAAGGAGATCCTGACTGACCAGGGAACACCTTTTATGAGTAAGGTGATGAGGGAGTTATGCAAGGTTCTGCAAATCTCCCAGTTGAGGACTTCAGTGTAACATCCTCAGACAAATGGCCTTTTCGAGAGGTTTAATAAAACCCTGAAGAGCATGATATGAGGGGACAGTACAAAGACCTTTCTAATGATCTTTTTACTCTTAGACCAGAGATGGGGACAAGGGAGCATCCTATACATCTGGAGGAAAGAAGGTTTAATCATAATCACAGATGCGGATTCTTTACTGTAAGAGCAGTGAGACCGTGGAACTCTCTGCCATATGAAGTTGTAATAAGTGAGTCACTACTAAAATTTAAGAAGGGACTGAATGCCTTTCTTGAAAAATATAATGTTACGGGTTATATATACTAGATTCCTTGATAGGGCTTTGATCTGGGGAACTAGTCTGATTGCCATATGTGGAGTCGGGAAGGAATTTATTTCCCCAATGTGGAGCTTAGTGTTTGCCGCATGTTTTTTTTTTTTGCCTTCCTCTGGATCAACATGTTAGGCTATGGGTTTAACTAGATGCACCTAAAGTCTTCCTTCAACCTTAAATACTATGTTATGCTGAGGAAAGCCAAAGAAAAAGACGGTAGAGACTGGGACTGTCTCTTACCTTATCTGCTGTTCTCCGTCCGTGAGGTTCCCCAGGCCTCTATGGGGTACTCGCCTTTCGAACTTTTGTATGGCCAACATCCGCAGGGTCTCCTGCATATAGCCAAGGAAACCTGGGAAGCCGAAGTCACGTCACCTAGAAGCGTCATTGAGCATGTGACACTGATGCAGCAGAGAATTGCGAAGACGATGCCCATCGTAAAAGGACATCTCCTCCAGGCACAAGAAGCTCAGGCCAGGGTCTACAACCGGTCAGCCAGAGTGAGGCAGTTCAATCCAGGAGACCGAGTTCTTGTGCTAATTCCTATTGTGGAGAGCAAGTTCTTGGCCAAATGGCAAGGGCCGTATGAAGTGGTGAAGAAGCTTGGTGAGGTAAACTACAAGATTCACCAGCCAGGGAGGCGGAAACCATATCATGTTACCATGTTAACCTCATCAAGCCATGGCAAGACAAAGAGCCGACTGAAACTCCTTGCTTGCTGGGCAAGTCAGAAGGTGAGGTTTGACATGTCACCATAGCGGAGATGCTGTCGAAGGCCCAGAAACAGCAGTTCCAGGAATTGCTCCAGAGGAACAGGGATCTGTTCTCGGAATTACAGGGGTGCACAAGGGTCATAGAAAACAAATTTCTGATGGAGCCACGTGTGCGCATCAACGTAAAGCCTTATCAGATTCCGGAGGCCCGTCGAGAAGTGATCTCCAAGGAGGTGGAGCGTATGTTAAAACTCGGGGTCATTGAGGAGTCCAAGAGTCGTTGGTCGAGCCCGATTGTCCAGGTGCCAAAGCCCGATGGTGAATGGAGGTTCTGCAATGACTGTCAGAAGTTAAATGATGTCTCCAAGTTCGACGCATATTCCATGCCACGCGTCGATGAGCTTATTGAGAGGCTTTGGCTCACAAGGTACATAACCACCTTGGATTTGACGAAGGGTTATTGGCAGATCCCCATTGCACAGGGAGCCAAGGAGAAGACTGCATTTTCTACCTTGGACAGTTGCTTCCATATTGTCCGGATGCCGTTTGGACTGCAGGGGCCCAGGCAACGTTCCAGAGAGCTATGGATAAAATTCTTGCACCCCATAAGCAATACGCCGCTGCATACTTGGA